>NC_089251.1:54717978-55342978 GCF_963930625.1 Muntiacus reevesi | reverse complement strand
TGTACCATCCTCCACATATACCTCCTATACCATCTTCCACAGCACCTGGCCAAGGGCTGGAAACACAGGTAGGGGATCAGAAAGACTTACTGGTGGGAGGACTGTGTCACTGTTGGGTGATCTGGGTGCCCCAGTCACAGCCCTACGTGTTCCGGACACCTACAGGCGGGAGAATCGTCAGACTACCACTGATTGACAAAGACCTGCGGGGAGTGGGGGGTGGGGGGTGTCCCTCCCCAGAGAGGACAGACTCCTCAGTCAGAGTACAAAGGATAGAGATTTTTGTCATCAAAAGACAAGTTAAGCCCTGGCTCCGATGTTTGATTGACAGAATACTAGATAAGAACTTTAACTTCCAAGAGCCTTGATTTCCTCATCTGAGCAGTGGGTTGATATCAACAGTCCCAGCCCTTAGCATTGGGAGGGGCAAAGGATCTTTGCTCTCCTTTTACTCAGAAGAGGTCACTTGGCAAGTTAGGCACAGCTAAAGAAATCACTCAGAGCAGTAACCTGCCCTGAAGTTATTTTCTTGGCTTTCCCATGATGTCTTTAGGATGGATCCAGCCACCTCTAGATCAACTCAGCCAGACCTACCTCCACTCCCTCAGAGTTTCCCAGAACGGCTTGGCTGGCTTGCATTTGGTACCATGCAGGGGATCCAAATGGGACATGTCCCCTCTGGAGGCTGGGTCCCGGATAAGCATATGTGAAGGAATCTCAGAGTGTGAACTATAAATAGCAGTGAAGTTGCAAGCACAAAACTTCATGATTCCTAGTTGACTTGGTCTGGGGGACAGCACTGGGCAGCCTCCTCCATGTCTCCCTCCCTTTCTCCGACCCCTTCTAGCCAGGGACGTGGGGACGCTGTGCCCAGGAAGGAGGCGAAACTGGGGTCACCACTGTTCAAGGTCTTCTTGATCCTCTGCTTTGCAGGGGTACAAAACTCAATTCTGCCCACTTATCTGGGAGACAGTGAACCCCGGAGAATTGTTTTGCCCTGATTAAACTCAGGGGAGCCTGGTGTAGGACTAGAATGGCAATTCATTAATTTAAACTGAAAAATATAACTGACAGGCAGAGCAGCTGTTTATGTTGGCCGTGCTGTTCTCAGGAGGGAAAGCTTGAGAGTTAAGATTAGCCAGTTTCTCGGTAAAAATGGAACTGCAAGGAAAGAGCCCAGTGGTATTAAGGGACACTCCTTCGTTTTTCTGGGATCTCTCACGTGCCTTCAACTCACACACTTGCGTGCACACTTACACATCCTCTCACACTCAGACTCACACTCACTTCTTTCCTTCCTTTTGACCAACAGACCCCTTTGTCCGAGAGAGAAACCTGAAAACTTCCTCTGACTCCTGCCTCTCCTCACCACCCATCCCCACCCACACACCCAGCTGGTAACTATGACCCTCCCTCTCTATCGTCCCAATAATCTTTCAAACCAGGTCTCCCTTTTGTGCTGCCCTCTCTCTTCAATGAGATCTTCCCTGGTGGCTCAGACAGTAAAGAAACCACCTGCAGTGCAGGAGACCTGGGTTCAATCCCTGAATGGGGAAGATCCATTGGAGAAGGGAGTGGCCTCCCACTCTAGTACTCTTGCCTGGAGAATTCCAAGGAGAGAGGAGTGTGGTGGGCCACAGTCTATGGGGCCTCAAAGACTCGTCAGACATGACTGAGAGACTAATACTTTCTCTTCAGTGAGGCTCTCATCATTGTTCACCTGAATGTCCCAGTGGCTTCCTATATCTTTTTTTTTTCTTTTATTGCCCCTGTACCAAATTACCATGAGCTTTGTGGCTTGAAAGAACACAAGTGCAGGCATCCCCTGGTGGTCCAGTGGTTAGGACTCCATGCTTCCATTGCAAGGGCAGAAATTTGATCCCTGGTTGGGAAACAAAGGTACCACAAGCCCTATGTACAGCTGCCCCCACACCCCTGCCATAAAAAGACTAAAAGCAACCAAACCAAAAACAAAAAAATGTGCTATCTCACAGTTATAGAGGTCAAGTCAGATGGGTGTCCCTGGTTGAAATCAAGCCTCCGTTTGGAGGCTGTAGGGGAGAGCCCACTTCCTCGCCTTTTCCAGTTCCTGGAGGCCACCTGCATGTCTTGGCTTAAGCCTCTTCCTGCACCTTCAGGGTCACCAGTGTTGCGTATCTGACACACAACACACAGTGTTGTGTATCCTTCTGTAATCCCGTCTCCCTCTGGCTGGGAAGGGTTCTCCACTTGTAAGGATTCCTGTGATTACACTGGGCCTGCCTGGTTAATCCAGGATAATCTTTCCATCTGAAAGCCCTTAACTTAATAACTGCCAAGTCCCTTTCATCATATAATGTGACATATGCACAGGTTCTGGGGATACGCAAGAGGACATCTGGGGGTGGAGGCTGTTGTCCTGCCCCCCGATCCCTCCCTGCTTCCTCCGCCTCCTGTCTTCTCAGACTCTGTTGTCTACATCACGTCTACAAGCCCTCGAGAAATGGAAATCTATTCGTCTCACTCCCCCTGGGTCCTTTAATGACTGCTTATCCCCTGCAGGATCAAGTCTGAACTCCATTAGATAGTGTCGAACCTTGCTGATCTTGCGCCTTCCTACTCTCTAGCCACTTCCCTGCAAGCATTCAGTGCTTCTGAGCTCAGCTCCCAAGGAGTGGTCTGTGGACTGGCATTATCCCATATCATCTGGGAGCTTGTTAGAACTTGGAATCTCAAGCCCTACCCAAACCTCTGAAATAAAAATTGGCATTTAAAAAAATTATCATTTAAATTTATTTTTATTGTATTTATTTACTTTCAGTTTTTTAATATTTATTGGTGTATAGTTGATTTACAGTGTTAGTTTCAGGAGTGCAGGTAACTCTACTCAAAAATCGGCATTTTTAACAAGATCCTTAATTTGAGAGACACTGCTCTCGACAGTCATAGCTTTTTATGTCTTTCCAAACTTACTACACTAGTCATGGTTTGAGGGGCAAATGCTTCAACAGAAAGGAATTTGTAGGGCTTCCCTGGTGGCTCAGACAGTAAAGAATCTGCATGCAGTGCAAGAGATCTGGGTTTGATCCCCGGGTTGGGAGGGTCCCTGGAAGAGGAAATGGCAACCCACTCCAGTTTCTCACCTAGAGAATTACACAGATAGAGAGGCCTGGAGAGCTATAGTCCACTGGGTCGAAAAGAGACACAACTGAACGACTAACACTTTCATAGAATTAACTAGAAGGCTAGGGAAAGATACTCAGAAATTGGGGAAGGTCCGAGAAGGCTGGATGATGGCCAAGCTTGTGCTGCAGGAAGGGTCTGGTTAGGAATCTGCTGCCCGGGTGGCCACTACCAAATTGGCTGCCAGCTGTCCATGCCTTTGGAACATCCCATGAAGATTCAAAACCCTGGATAGGGACATTTGAGTTTTCCAACTCTGGGTAATAGACTTTGCCTTCCATAAAGACCCACATGCTGGGAGATGCCCTCCAGATTAGAAGGCTTTGGATGCTAGTAGTTCATAATTTTTCGGGGCACACCATGAGGCATGCAGGATCTTAGTCCCTTGACTAGGGGTTGAACATGTGTCCCTGCAGTACAAACCAGGAGACTGCCAGAGAAGTCCCTGGATGCTAGTAGTTTTAAAAATATATATACACACACATCCTACACCTCAGAGATACTGCATGTTTGATTTCAGACTACAACAATAAAATGAGTATCACCAAAAAGCAAGTCACATGCACTTTTTAGTTTCCTAGAGCATACAGAACTTGTGTTTACACTATGTTATAGTCTGTTAGGTGTATAATAACATTATGTCTAAGAAACTATATACACCCTTGTTCAAAAATAACACTGTTGGAAAAATGGTGCCAGTATATCTGCTTAACTACAAATTTTCAATTTGTGAAAAAACTCAGTGTCTGCAAAGAGCATTTAAAAAAAAACAATAAAAGGAGATATGCCTGTATATTATATATATTAAACTATATAGTGATCTATATTACAGTTATTTCTTGGGCTGCACAACATCTACATCCACTCCTTTACCTAGGTTTTGGCTTTAAAAAAAATCCTTCCAGAACAAGTGGAAGATAGAACACCCTTGATGAAGTATTCTTCAGAGAAGATCAGGAGACCACTTGAGGCCAGAATAAAACTCCTCACCAGTTCTTTCCAGGTTGGGACACACAGTTTTGAGAGGCACAATCCCACTGTGTCCCCCTTTGCCTCGCAAAGCAACAAAGTTATTTTTTTCTGCTTCACCCCAAAACAAAACAAATTCTTCCAATAAGAATTCTATACCATATACTTGCCAAATCCAAATTTCTTCATTTGAGTCCCGCTTCAGATCCATATCTCTGGCAAAGTCCTCTCTCTTCTGGCTCTGACAGGATCTAACCTTAATAGTCAACACTCTAAAAATTAAATTGTCAAGTGAACCATCACTGGCAGAGCCCATTTACTATGTTAAGGGGAGAAGGAGAATAAATAAAAATAAGATTAGTTAAAATATGTAAATCTATACATGACATAGAATGAAAGAAAATATGAATAGAAGCTAGAGTCCTTATTTAAGTCAGTGGCCATGAGTTCATACTTGTATGTATGTCTTTTATTAATATGCCAGCAAATTTGGAAAACTCAGCAGTGGTCACAGGACTGGAAAAATTCAGTTTTCATTCCAATCCCAAAGAAAGGCAGTGCTAAAGAATGCTGAAACTACCGCATAATTGCGCTCATCTCACATGCTAGTAAAGTAATGCTCAAAATTCTCCAAGCCAGGCTTCAACAGTACGTGAACCATGAACTTCCAGATGTTCAAGCTGGATTTAGAAAAGGCAGAGGAACTAGAGATCAAATTGCCAACATCTGCTGGATCATCGAAAAAGCAAGAGAGTTCCAGAAAAACATCTACTTCTGCTTCATTGACTATGCCAAAACCTTTGACTGTGTGGATCACAACAAACTGTGGAAAATTCTGAAAGAGATGGGAATACCAGACCACCTGACCTGCCTCTTGAGAAAGCTATATGCAGGTCAGGAAGCAATAGTTAGAACTGGACATGGAACAACAGACTGGTTCCAGATTGGGAAAGGAGTACGTCAAGGCTGTTTATTGTCACCCTGCTCATTTAACTTATATGCAGAGTACATCATGAGAAATGATGGGCTGGATGAAGCACAAGCTGAAAGCAAGATTGCCAGGAGAAATATCAATAACCTCAGATATGCAGATGACACCACCCTTATGGCAGAAAGCAAAAAAGAACTAAAGAGCCTCTTGATGAAAGTGAAAGAGGAGAGTGAAAAGGTTGGCTTAAAACTCAACATTCAGAAAACTAAGATCATAGCATCCGATCTCATCACTTCATGGCAAAAAGATGGGGAAATGGTGGAAACAGTGACAGACCTTATTTTCTTGGGCTCCAAAATCATTGCAGATGGTGACTGCAGCCATGAAATTAAAAGATGCTTGCTCCTTGGAAGAAAAGTTATGACAAACCTAGACAGCATATTAAAAAGCAAAGACATTACTTTGCCAACAAAGGTCCATCTAGTTAAAGCTGTGGTTTTTCCAGTGATCATGTATGGATGTGAGAGTTGGACTATAAAGAAAGCTGAGCACAAAAGAATTGATGCCTTTGAACTGTGGTATTGGAGAAGTCTCTTGAGAGTCCCTTGGACTGCAAGGATATCCAACCAGTCAATCCTAAAGGAAATCAGTCCTGAATGTTCATTGGAAGAACTGATAGTGAAGCTGAAACTCCAATACTTTGGCCACCAGATGTGAAGAGCTGACTCATTTGAAAAGACCCTGATGCTGGGAAAGATTGAAGGCAGGAAGAGAAGGGGATGACACAGGATGAGATGGTTGGATGGCATCACCAACTCAATGGACATGAGTTTGAGTAAACTCTGGCAGTTGGTGATGGATAGGGAGGCCTGGCGTGCTGCAGTCCCTGGGGTCGCAAAAAGTCGGATACGACTGAGCGACTGAACTGACTGAATTTAAAAAGGGGTGAAATCATGATTCTTATACAAATATAAAATTAACACATGTTGAAAGTTTTATTTAACTCACTGAGTAATGTGGGAACCAATAAGGTGTTAAAAAAGAAAACAGTCCAAAGGAGACTCCAAAGAACAGATACATATATAAGCAATGAGATATGATGAAATGTTTGTTCATAGATATTCAACTGATTTCTTGGGAAATGTGATCATTGGACCCAGTTGTATCTCCACTGGACAAAATTATTGTTCACCTCTATAGACTAAATTATCTGCATTGCAGTCAGTTTTCGGTCACTCACAAAGTTGGAAAATAACTCAAAGATATTGTAAAACAGCACACCTGCAGAGTTAAAATAATTCAGGAGGCTGCTCTGGCTAGCACCTAGCAGTCCACAGGATACCCATTCCAAAGTCTTTCACAGCTTTTCCTGTTACTTTCCTTTTCCACCATCCAGTCCATGCTCCCTGTGCCTTCAACTTTAGTGAGTGTGGTTTCTTCTCCAAGTGTTATTGTTAGTGGCTCAGTTGTGTTGGACTCTTTGCAACCTCATGGACAGTAGCCTGCCAGACTCCTCTGTCCATGGAATTTCTCAGGCAAGAATCCTGGAGTGGGTTGCAATTTCCTTCTCCAGGGGATCTTCCCAACAGGGTTTGAACCCAGGTCTCCTGCATTGCAGGCAGATTCTTTACCATCTGAGCCACCAGGGAAGCCCTCTTCTCTTCTCCAAGGTTGTGGCCTAAATCTTCATTCCTGGGGAGTCTGAGGCCTTAGTAGTCTTGCTTCTGGAGGCTTGTGGTAATGATCCATTGACTTTTACCCCTGAACAAAACGATGCTTGCAGATCCGCTAAGAGCAGAGGTTCCCAACCCCCAGGCCACAAACCTGTATTCATGGCCTGTTAGCAACCAGGCCACACAGCAGGATGTGGGCAGTGGGCAAGCGAGTGAAGCTTCATCTGTATTTACAGCTGCTCCCCATCTCTCACATTACCGCCTGAGCTCCACCTCCTATCAGATCAGCAGTGGCTTTAGATTCTCATAAGAGCATGAACCCTACTGTACTTGAACCATCCTGAAACCACCCGCCAACCCCCATCCATGGAAAAATTGTCTTCCAAGAAATTGATATTGGTCCCTGGTGTCAAAAAGGTTGGGGATGGCTGCCCTAAAAGATTCTTAACCTCCATCCAACCTCCTTCCCACCACATGGTATAATAGCAACTCTAGTTCCCCTTCATAAGCAGTATCAGTTACCCTACAAAAGCCCTGTTCTGTTCAGTTCAGTTCAGTTACTCAGTTGTGTCTGACTCTTTGCGACCTCATGGACTGCAGCATGCCAGGCCTCCCTGTCCATCACCAACTCCCAGAGTTTACTCAAACTCGTATCCATTGAGTTGGTGATGCCACCCAGCCATCTCATCCTCTGTTGTCCCCTTCTCCTCCCACCTTCAATCTTGAAAAGACCAGCATCAGAGTCTTTTCAAATGAGTCAGCTCTTTGTATCAGGTGGCCAAAGTATTGGAGTTTCAGCTTCAGCATCAGTCCTTCCAATGAATATTCAGGACTGATTTCCTTTAGGATGGACTGATTGGATCTTCTTGCAGTCCATAAGCCCTTTACTATCTGTTTCCTAGTGACATAGTGGTCTTGAAATGGCCAGGTGACCTTCTAGTCTCTGCTTCTACTTCATCAGAACCATTTTATATCCCTGGTGGAAGCATCCATCCATCAAGTACTAAAATTATTAAAAACCAGAACTCAGAAGTTTGAGGGTGAGAATTGCAGTGTTTTGAGTGGGTTAGACCAATGATTGTCAAACTTTAACATGTGTATGAATAAGCAGAGAGTTTTATTAAAATGTAGAACTGATCCATTAGCTCTGGAGTGGGACCTGAAATGCTACACTTCTGACAAATTGATTCTACATTTCTCACAAACTCCTTGGGGATTCCAATGTTGCAATCTCATGAACCATATTTTGAATTGCAGGGAGCTAGCATTAGGCCTAATTCTAAGAACCACCACCCTCATTTCCTTGGTTCCTGAACCTTTAGATTCTGGCTAAGATGTAGTACCATGTGTTGGTCACTAGTTGAGAGAGGAAATTGCATTGTCTAGGAGAGCATAGCAACTTCCCAGAATGCTAATTACCACCTGGCTCTTTTCTGGCACTCTCCGAAGCTCCTGCAGCATTGTATAAGGCCAGCTGCTTCTGGGCATTGGGATACATGATTAGATCAGAGATTCCCCAAAACATCAGCCTATTGTTGCATTTCTTTGACTGTAAAAGAGGGCCCTTGGTCAGAGGCAGTGTTGGGTGTGTGTGTGTGTGCTCAGTCGTGTCTGACTCTTTATGACACCACGGACCTGCCAGGCTCCTCTCATGGGAATGTTGGGTGGAATACATCAAAATGAGAAGGACACTCAATGGAGTCCACAGTTTCTTGTGTGGATGCCAGAAACATGGCAGTGGGAAAAGCAAGCCCATATGCCCAATAAATGAATATTCCAGAAAGACTCTGTGCTACCCTTTCTATGAAGGAAGGGGCTTGGTATGATGGCCTGCTCCCAGGAGGCTGGCTGGTGCCTTGAGTTATGGTACCATCCTGGAGATGCTTAGTCACTGCTGTTGGCAACTTGCTGTCTGAGCAGTGGTCATGGCCAGGTCATCCTTGGTGAGAGAAATACACATTGCTGAGCTAGTGTGTTTCCTCTGTCCACATGACCACTGCTACATGAGCCCATTGATCAAGCAATATCATGCCTGAAGTCAAAGGCTCACAGACATTGACAGAACTGGTCATCTCATCCACCTGATGACCAAGAGCCTCCTCTGCCATTGGGACCTTCTGGTGAGCCACAAATATCTGCATTCTGTGGACCCATCCACATAATTTCTAAACCACCTCAGCACCAAATTCTCAGTCTTGTCCCTTCCAAGCACCTCATCATCTATCCAGACTCTTACCTGGTGTTTTAAAATGTATCCCAGATTTGTTTTAATCAGCTATGGTAAGGCATGCAGACACAGAAATGACTCATGGAGGAAGACATTTTTACTCACAATTCCTTGGAAGTAGGAGGTTCAGCATATCATGCAGGGCCACTGGAGAAGCACCAGGGCCAGTTAGGAGTTAGAGGGAGAGCAAGGGGAAAACATGGGCATTGACCTTTATTACAGTTTCTGTGGGGAATTCAAGGCAAAGCAGAGTAAGCAATCTTATGACTGGCTAGTTTGAATAATTTTAGCAGGCTCTGGGGTATGGGATCTGCTTCCAGTTATCTGGCAGCTGGCCCCACAAGATTAGGGCTGGGAAATATTAGCTCAACCTGTGAGAGCTCCATAAAGTAGGTGGTTTGTAGTATGGACCCCAGATTGCTCAGTTTGCAGATTTGCTCTGGGATAAGAAATTTACCATCACTATGAATTAGCTAGTCACAGGAGAGGCAGACTCTCCAGTCAGCAAGACCCCAGATGTTACAACATCAAGAACACAGAAAATGGGACTTCCCTGGTGGTCCAGTGGTTAAGACTTCTTCCAATGCAGGGAATGCAAGTTCAGTTCCTGGTTGGGGAGCTAAGATCCCACATGCCTTGTGGCCAAAATACCTTGCAGTCATAAACAGAAACTATATTGTAACAAATTCAGTAAAGACTTTAAAAATGATTCACATCCAGAAAAATCTAAAAATAAGAATACAGAAAATATGAAAATATAGTTAATATACATGGTGACAGTATAAATGCCTTACCTCAGGACAATTCTCCTTCTGGACTGAGACCACTGCTCAAAGTTCTGCCTACAGGGAATTTCCCTCCCTACTTTCTCTGGGCCACCTCTGACTATACAGTTGTCCCCTGTGAGCTTGTACCAGCAGGTGGTGCCAACTCATCTGTCAACCAGGCTCAGATATTTCCTTCCTCAGTCATTTGCCAGAGAGGGTTCCCTGTGAGACTGAAGCAGTGTTGGGGTCCTTTAATGGACCGGAACCTGGCGGTACAGAGTCGACGATAAAAAAGTAAAAGAGAGAAAGAGAGAGAGAGACAAAAAAAAAGACCCGGGGACATAAGCTCTGATGGAGCAAAGGTGCTTTAATGATTTTTCTATGAGTATATATAGGCTGTGGTACAAGAAGCTTCTTTCGGGAATGATAGAGATCAGAAAACCAATCGTACAGCAACCGTTACCAAGGGAACGAGGGGTAATGTTAGTCACAAGGCCAGGAGGCAATCCACATCTCAAGAAAGGGGAAGGAGACTAAGCTGTTTTGCCCTAAAGAGAATGTTCACTAAAGGAGACCCAAGCCTGCCTCACACAGTGACCTCAGTCCCTGGGAGCAGCGTGCTGTTCCGCTTGAAGAGGGACAAAGGACTCATGAGAGACAGCACGTAGGAGTCCTCCCGTCAGACATTCCCTGACAAAGCAGAGCTCAGATGTGGAAGGGAGTTTGAGAGGCTTAAGGAATATTAGTGTGACTGGTGTGGGGGAGGGTCCGCAGGTGAGGTGAAGCTAAGAGTTGACTGAAACTGCCGCCTCCAGAGTTCATGGAGGAGGCCTTTCACAGGCTCCCAGGAGCCCTGGGGGCAGGATCGGATGGGTTCTGGGGTCTCAGCCCATTCTGTGACTCATGGAAGGTCACCAAGATCTGCTTCACACCCTCTTGTTGTGACCTAGGGTCGTTGCTCCTCTCCTATCTCCTCATTCCTGTGCTTGACCAGTCCAGACGGAGTTCCCGTTGTGCTGTCAACTGTCCACTCCAGAGTTGCCCCTGATGATAACGTCACAAATCAACAATAACTTCCTATCTCTATTCTGGGTGCTGGCCCACCCACACTCCCACTCACCTTGCAGGGAGTTTGGGGTAGAATCCCTCTAACCTGGCAAGGTCTATTTCAAATCTTGGAAAAACAGCTTCCATTTGGTTTCTCTGAGGAGTGGTCAGGAGACCATTTCCAGATATTTATTTATGGTTTCCATGTCTGAGTCACCAGTATTTCATTTACCTTGTTAGGCTCAGTGAGTCATTCTCAGATCCTTCTTTCTACATGAAAGTATTTTAAGGTGAAGGAGTACATGACAGAAAATCCTTTAGGCTGTCCCTTCCAGCCTCTTTTCTGCCATGGCTTCCTCATCTTTGTCTTCAGTCTTCAGCCGCAGTCTCCTTCCTGAGATTTAGTTTTGCCTCTCCAGAGACCCGTTGGGCATTTTTCTTAGAGGTCCTCCGAGACCCTCAGATTGTCCTCAGCCTCACGGAGCTCAGCTTCTTCTCCCTAATTTGGGTTTTTTTTTTTTTTTTTTTTTTTTTTTTTAATTTCTTGTTAATGCGAGTGGTTCCATAACTATCAGTCACACATCCCCTGACTTCAGCAGGTCTCTTCCCTCCCATGTATACCCAGCCATCCTTCTCTTGGGGAGCATTTTTTGCCTTGCAAGCTTTCTAATCCCATCTTCCCCAAAACACAGTTAGTCCAGTATTCTCTGAAGTGCAGCATCTTAACTATTGGACCTCCAGGGAAGTCCCTAGAACATGGTTTGAACACTGAAAAGGAAAAACTTCCAGAGAGGGAATTCAGGCTCCTAGCATTGTATATGGATACCAGTGTTGGGAATTCTTAGATCCTGGGCCCCAGTATGCCATGGAGTTTACAGCTAGATAAGATTGTTGGCTCCCTGCTAAGAAGCCCATTCAGCTGCAGATAACCTTGGTAGTATATAGTGTCACAGTTAAGTTTCTTTTGATGGACTAAGCCAGCCTTGTTCCCAAGGGATTATTCTGTTTTTCTAAATAGAGAAGGCCTCTAATTGATCTACTTTGCCACATGTTTCAGTGTCACAAAGGCAATGAGATTCACCAGAACTGCCTTTGGTTTTTGAAAGATATTTTTGCTGGGTATAGAATTATAGGTTGGGACTATTTGTGTGTGTGTGTGTGTGTGGCACTTTAAAGATGTTATTCATTTTCTTCTGGTATTCATTGTTTCTGATAAAAAGTCAATTGTAATTCTTACTGTCATTCCCCTGTATGTAATGTCTTCCCCCCCCCCCCAACTTAAGATTTTCTCTTTGTTTTTTAGTGGTTTTACTATGATGTGGCTAGATGTGGTTTTCTTCATATTTATCTTGCTTCAAATCACTGGGTTTTGTGGGTGTGATATGTTGGTCAAATTTTGGAAAACTTTAGGCAGTATTTCTTCAAATAATTTTTCTGTCCAATTCTCTTTTTTCTCTTCTCTCAATTTCCTATTCCATGTATATTTGACTGCTTGATGCCTGTTCCTCAGGTATTGAGACTCTTCATCCCCCATCCCATCCCGTAACCTAGGCTTTGGCCTGGTTGACTATGTTGTCTTGTCTTCAAGTTCACAGATCTTTTGTTGTCCAAACTGCTATAAATTCCATTCAATAATTAAAAGCATTTTTTTTTCAGATATTGTGTTTTTCAGTTCGAGGATGTCATTTAGTTCTTTTTAAAGATTTTCCTTCTTACTCTTGAAATCTCCCATCTCTTCACTCATTATACCTACCTTTTCCTATAGATTTTTTAACATATTTATACTTAAAAAAATAATACTGAACCCATCCTTTTCCTCCTAGGATAAGTGTCTTGTTAAGTGGTGGTAAAAAAAAAAAAAAATCTTATAACAAAATATCTGTTATTAAGTTGCTATATATCTTCTTTGGTGAGATATATGTTCAGATTTTTTGCCATTTTTAAAATTGGGTTGTTATTTTTGTTGTTGTTGAGTTTTAAGTATTCTTTGAATATTTTGGATACAAGTCCCTTTTCAGATATATGTATTGCAAATATTTTCTCCCAGTCTGTGGCTTGTCTTTTCATTCTCTTAACGATATCTTTTTTTTAAAAACCAATATCTTTTGCAGAGCAGAAATTTTTCATTTTAATGAAGTCTGGCTTATCATTTTTTTCTTCTGTGGGTCATGGTGGTGTGTTAAAAGACTAATTACTAAATTCCAGATCACCTAGGTTTTCTCTTGTGTTATCTTCTAGAAATTTTATAGTTTTAGTTAATTTTTGTGAAAGATGTAAGATCAGTGCCTACATCTATTTGTTTTTTGAATGTAAATATCCAATTGTTCCCAGCACCACTTATTGAAAAAACTATCTTTTCTCCATCAAATTGCCTTTGTTCCTTTGTCAAGGATCAGTTGATTGTATTTGTGCAGTCTGTTTGGAGGCTGTCTATTCTATTTGTCTAGTCTATTTGATATATTTGTTATTTCACTAATACCACACTCTCCTGATTATTGTAACTTTATAGTAAGTCTTAAAATTAGACAGCATCAGTTCTCTGACTTTGTTTCTCTTCTTTAGTATCATATTGGCTATTCAGGTCTTTTATCATAAATGGGTGTTGGATTAATTGCTGATTCATTTTCTAAAAGATATGGGCCTTTGACACATTTTAAATTGGGTTATTTGTCTTTTTATTGGGACTTCCCTAGTAGCTCAGTTGGTAAAGAATTTGCCTGTAGTGCAGGAGACCTGGGTTTGATCTTTTTATTGTTGTGCTATATAAGTTCTTTATTATTTCAATACAAATACTTTGTCAGATACAAATTTGCAAATATTTCCCCCCTTTTGTGGGTTGTCTTTTCACTTTCTTGATGGTATCTTTTGAAGAACAAAAATTTTAAATTTTTACAAGGTCTAATATATCTATTTTCTTTTTTTGTTGGTTGTGTTTTTGGTGTCACATCTAAGAAAACATTTTTTAACCCAAGGCGGCAAAAATTTACTCCTGTGTTTTCTTGTAAGTTTATTACATTTAAGTCTCTGATCCATTTTGAGTTCACTTTTTGTATATAATATGAGGTAGAAGTCCATCTTCATTCTTTTACGTATGAATATTTAGTTGTCTCAATACACATTTATACTTTTTAACATCTTTGCCAATTGCAACATCTAAGTCAAATACAGATCTGTTTCTATTGACTAGTTTTTCTCTTAACCATGGAGTATATTTTCCTGTTTCTTCATATATATATATATATATATATATACACACACACACACATATATATACACCTTTTTTGTTTGTTGGAATTTTTATGTATACTTCATCATAGGAATTCCAGATCTGTGTTGTCTTCTTGTGAAGAATGTTAGTTTTTATTCTAGCAGGCAGTTAACTTCTGACAGATCATCTTGATCTTGTGGTAGTTAAGTTTTACATTTTCTTGGGGCAGGTGTATTTCAGTTTTACTTTTAATCCTAGAGCTAATCTCTTAAATCCTAGGTTGTAATTTTTATTCCTGAAGTATGACCTTTTAGATGTTCCCCTGGAAATTCCCAAATGTTTACCAACCTCCTCTAATTAGGCAAAACTTGAACTCCAAACTCTGTTTCTCCTGTAGTGGGCAGAAACTGAATCTCTGCTCACCTCTCCACTTCCTAGCTGTATTTTACTCAGCCACCTTGGAATAGTACCTGATTCTGTACAATTCAGGAGCCAGCTAAGAAATTGAAAGGAATTTATATGTGAGTTTGGTTTATGACTTATGCTTCCCTTTTACTGAGGATTTTTCCTTTTCATTTTCCAGCATCTTTGACAGTCTAAAACTCTTATTTTCCACTTCCTCAGGCAAATTTGGCTATGGGTTTCTTCTGGAGTTCTGTCTGCCCCATGATTTGCTGGCCAGGTGGTTTCTCTAGCTGCATCCATGTGGATTTACTCTGTGTGGTCCCCACATTTCAAGAGTTGGATCCTTTCCAGTTTCTGCCGGCTTTTGATAGCTTTTCTAGCCTTCATACAGTTATATTAAAATATTTTGTTTAGGGAATTCCCTGGCAGCTGAGTGGTTAGGACTCTGTGCTTTTGATGCTGAGGGTGTGGGTTCAATCTCTGGTCAGGGAACTAAGATCTCCCACATGCCACACGGTGTGGCCAAAGATAGATAGAATAAAATAAAATATTTTGTTCTGAGTTTATTATCATTATTGGCAAGAGGATTAGTCCAATACAAACTACCCCACCATTTCAAAAAAACAGGAGGAGCAGACTAAGGGCTTGGGACTTTATTCTGCAGGCTAGAAGATTTTAAATGGAAGGTTAGTAGGATGAGTTCATGCTTTGTGGGGGATTAGTGTGGGGATAGTTTGTAAGATGGATTGGTAAGAGGAAAGTCAAGGGGCAGGGAAGTAGTTAGGAGACTCTTACAGTAGTTGAAGAGAGCACGAGTGGGGGGAAGGGAGGGGGAAACCAAGGCTTCAACTGGGGAAGAGAAACAGTAGAAATGGAGAAGGATGGTCACATGGGGGAGATTAAAAGACAAGATCCGGATTCTGTGAGGGCTTTCCCACATGAAAGAGTTTTTTGTTTGCTTGTTTTGCTGTACCTCAGCATGTGGAATCTTAGTTCCCCACCAGGGATCTAACCTGTGCCCCCTGCGGTGGAAGCTCTGAGTCCTAACCACTGGACCACCAGGGAAGTCCTCAGAAGTGTTTTTAAGTGACCAGTGAGGATTACCATTATTCTATCTCAGAGAATATGGCCAGGTTAAAGTTCATCCCAGAGTATGTCTCTGTGGAAGCTCAGAAACTTTATTCACCTGATGTTAGTCCTGGCAAAGTGACCTGACTGAATCCTGAGTCACTGCTGGTCTTCAGGTCTCACTGGCTCACCTGAGGGCTAGTGAAGGCCACCTAAAGTCTACTTTGAGCTTGACCCTGGGTCAGTTGTGGAAATGGCCTATTTGCTTGCAGTCCCAGGGTCTGGAGTGGAACTGGACTAACCTGGGGAAGGATAGGAGAAGGAATGACCAGAGTAGGCCAGGCTGCCTGGACCCATCTCAACATCTGCTGTTGGAGCCTGTTCTCTTGAAGTTGGCAACCATTCATCCTTGACCTTTTTTGCTAGCTTTGTTGCTTTTTCTTTCAACAGGTCAAATGGATGATGTACTGGATTATATTTGCACTATTCACCACAGCAGAGACATTCACCGACATCTTCCTTTGTTGGTAAGTACTCCAGGAATTGGGACTTTTCCAAGAAAGATGTTGCCTAGTCTCAAGGGAGAGGTGGAAAAGGTCTGACAACAGTCTTAAACCTAATCAGCAGAGAAGCAGGTGCAAGGATGTTCACTGGAACATTTCAAATCAACTAGTCTATGAAGTTGTTCTTCAAGTAAATATTTATTGAATGCCCTTATCAGAGCAGGTATTGTTCTTATAATGATGGGCAAGATAAACAAAATTCTTCAATTAATGGAGTTGGTAAAGAAGCATTCATATGTTAAAAAATTAAAAGGAAAATAAGAAACAATACACAAAAGTGTGCAATAAAACTAGATTTCTCCCCGGCACCATTCACTCTCGCCATTACTGCTTTTCACAGTTGTATACAATTTTTAAAAATGTGTGCGTGTGTATATGCACACACACTTTTGTTGTTGTTCAGTTGCTAAGTTGTGTCCGACTCTTGGTGACTCCATGGACTATAGCACACTTGTCCTCACTATCTCTCAGAATTTACTCAAATTTATGTTCACTGTGTTGATAATGTCATCCAACCATCTCATCCTCTGCCATCCCCTTCTACTTTTGCCTTAAATCTTTCCCAGCATCAGGGTCTTTTCCAGTGAATTGGCTCTTCACATCAGGTAGCCAGAATATTGGAGCTTCAGAAAAAGTCCTTCCAATGAATATTCAGGGGTACACACATATACACATACTTTTCCTTTTTTTTAAGGATGTACCAAATGCTTTGGACTTCCCTGGTAGCTCAGACAAAGAGTCTGCCTGCAATGCAGGAGACCTGGGTTCGATCCCTGGGTTGGGAAGATCCCCTGGAGGAGGGCATGGGAACCCACTCCAGTACTCTTGCCTGGAGAATCCCATGGACAGAGGAGCCTGGTGGGCTACAGTCCATGGGGTCACGACGAGTTGAACATGACTGAGTGACTAAGCACGACATACAGCACTGTATGCTTCAGCATTATGCAAACCGAGAACTTCTAGATGTCTAAACTGGGTTTAGAAAAGGAAGAGGAGCTAGAGATCAAACTGCCAACATTCACTGGATTATAGAGAAAGCAAGGGAATTTCAGAAAAACTTCTATCTCTGTTTCATTGACTATGCTAAAGCCTTTCACTCTGTGGATTATGACAAACTGTGGAAAGTTCCTAGAGAGATTGGAATACCAGACCATCTTACCTGTCTCTTGAGAAATCTGTATGCGGGTCAAGAAGCAACAGTTAGAACCCTGTCTGAAACAAGTGATTGGCTCAAGATTGAGAAATAATGCAACAGGGCTGTCTACTGTCACCCTGTTTGTTTAACCTGTACACTGAGCACATCATGAGAAATGCTCGACTGAATGAGTTACAAGCTGGAATCAAGATAGGCAGGGGAAACATCAACAACCTCAGATATGCAGATGATATCTCTTTAATGGCAGAAAGTGAAGAGGAACTAAGAGCCCCTTGATGAGAGTGAAGAAGTAGAGTGAAAGAACTGGCTTAAGACTAAATATTAAAAAAACTAAGATCGTGGCATCCGGCCCCATTATTATATGGCAAATAGAAGGGGGAAAGGTGGAACTAGTGACAGATTTCCTCTCCTTGGGCTCCAGAATCACTGCAGATGGTGACTGCAGCCATGAAACCAGAAGATTATTGCTTCTTGGCAGGAAAACGATGACAAACCTAGACAGTGTGTTGGAAAGCAGAGACATTACTCTGCCAACAAAGGTCCATATAGCCAAGGCTATGGTCTTCCCAGTGGTCATGTGTGGTTGTGAGAGTTGGACTGTAAAGAAGGCAGAACACCAAAGAATTGATGCCTTCAAACTGTGGTGCTGGAGAAGACCCTCGAAAGTTCCTTGGACAGCAAGGAGATGAAACCAGTCAATGTTAAGGGAGATCTACCCTGAATATTCACTGGGTGGATTGATGCTGAAGCTAAAGCTCCAGTATTTTGATCATCTGATGTGAACAGATGCTTGTTGGAAAGGTCCCTGATGCTGGGAAAGGTTGAGAGCCAAAGGAGAAGAGGGCATCAGAGGATGAGATGGCTGGACGGCATCATCAATGCAATTTACATAAACTTGAGCAAACTCTGGAAGATGGTGAGGGACAGGGAGACTTGGCATACTGCAGTTCATAGGGCCTTGAAGAGCTGGACATGACTAGGAGACCGAACAACTATAGTATACCTAATAGGTCTTACTTTGTTTTTTAAATTTATTTTTAAAAATACTTTCATGAAAGCATAAACAGATCTACTTACTTTTTTTTAAAGGCCACATAGAATTTCATTCGGAGAAGGCAGTGGCACCCCACTCCAGTACTCTTGCCTGGAAAATCCCATGGATGGAGGAGCCTGGTAGGCTGCGGTCCATGGGGTGGTTAAAAGTCGGACACGATTGAGCAACTTCACTTTCACTTTTCACTTTCATGCATTGGAGAAGGAAATGGCAACCCACTCCAGTGTTCTTGCCTGGAGAATCCCAGGGATGGTGGAGCCTGGTGGGCTGCCGTCTGTGGGGTTGCACAGAGTCAGACATGACTGAAGCGACTTAGCAGCAGCAGCAGCAGAATTTCATGGTATAGATGGACTGTTATTTATTTAATCTATTCCCTTTTGACCGACAGCTTTTTTTCTCTCATGACCAGTACAGTTATAGCAGTGAATCAAGTGAAAATCATAAGCTATGTGTTTGTACTGATATATTGTGTCTTAGCTAAAAGAGGTTGTAAATAATATATAGCATCCTGTTTATATCTGAAGCATCTGAGTTTATGCACATGTGAATGTATACTAAAATAGTATGGAAAATATTCATCACTTAACTAGGGTTATTTCAGCAGTTTGGGATCATGAGGTCAGTTTCACATCTGCTGTGTTCTTTGCATGTTTTACCATGATCAAATATCATCAGAAAAAATAAAAAGGATATTTCCATTTTGGAGAAAAAAGTTCTCATCCAAAAAAGGATTCATCTGGACTTACTCTTTGGGGTGTCCTGGATCAAAGACATCTACTTCTCTGAACACTACTTCACTGACTCCTGTCTTGGCTCAGAGTGTATGTAGTTTTTCCACTGAAGGAGCCTGGCTTTCATCTCCACTGGGAGAGATAGATGTCTCAGCTATTATGACCTCAAGCTGGAAGGAAGGAATCTGGATTACCTAATTTAATATGCTTATGCCATCCAGCCCTGTTCTGTGCCCAGGTAAACAACAGACTGGAGATGGGCTGAGTCTCTAGGAGTGGAGACAGAACTCTGCTGAGCCATTTTTTTCCCTTCCCTAGGCCCCATGGGCTGGCACTAGGAGGCAAACCGCATTTTGATCAGAGTTTCAGTGGGGAGGCTCCTTTCTATCTCGTGGAGATGAGGAGAATAGGCTGGACCTAGTGAGGACTGTGTAATCGATTAAGGATCATAGCCACCATATGACCCAGCAGTCCCATTACTGCGCATATACTCTGAGAAAATCACAATTCAAAAAGACACATGTTACCCCAGTGTTCACTGCAGCACTATTTGCAGTAGCCAGGGTATGAAAACAACCTACATGTCCATCAACAGATGAATGGATAAAGAAGTTGTGGTATATATATACAGTGGAATATCACTCAGCCATAAAAAATGAATTTGAGTCAATTCTAGTGAGATGGATAAACCTAGAGCCTTTTATACAGAGTGAAGTAAGTCAGAAAGAGGAAAACAAATATAGTATATTAAAACGTATATATGGAATCTAGAAAGATGGTACTGATGAACCTAATTGCAGGGAAGGAATGGAGACACGGATGTAGAGAATAGACTTGTGGACACAGTGGGGGAACGAGAGGGTGGGATGAATTCATAGCGTAGCATTGACATATGTACACTATCATGTGTAAAGTCGATAGCTAGTGGGAAGGTGCTAATACATTAATAACACAGGGAGCCCAACCTGGTGCTCTGTGATGAACTAGAGGGGTGGAATGGGGGCAGGAAGGGAGGCCCAAGAGGAAGGGGATATAAATATGTAGTTATGACTGATTTGCAGTGTTGTACAGCAGAAACCAATGCAACACTGTAAAGCAATTGTCCTGCAATTAATAAAAGAGAGAGAGAGCATGCCAGCACTTCTTGTGGTCCAGTCTTCTGTCTCAATGCCCTCCTTCTGGCTGGCACTGGTGGCCTCCTGCTGTCCTCTCGTCCTTTATCATGAACACTAGGGGGAAGAATGTTAGTCTCATGAGCTCTTTCCTGTGGGTCCTGGCATTTCAACCACTTTGCTGGGTGAAAATCCTACCTAATGATGGATGTGCTGCTCCCTAATAGCTGGGATATGTTTAACCCATGATCCTGGAATTTCAGTCTCATGCCTGATAAATAGACTTCCCTGGTGGCACCAGTGGTAAAGAATCTGCCTGCCAATGCAGGAGACATAAAGAGACTCAGGTTCAATCCCTGGGTCAGGAAGATGCCCTGGAGAAGGGTATGGCAATGCAAGTGTCAACAACTATTTCTGGGGTTGATTTAATTTTGATTTGGGGGAGGTGTATTACTTTTCTATTGCTGCCATAACAGATTACTAAAAATTTAGCATCCTTAAACAGAACAAATTTATAATTTCACAGTTTCTGTGAATTAGAAGTTCAAGTAGAGTAAACTGGTCCTCTGCTGAGAAGCTCACGAGACCAAAACCAGGGTGTGGGTCAGCCCAGGCTCTTATCTGGAGGCTCTAGGGAGATTCCACTTCCAGGTTTGTTCAGGTTATTGGCAGAGTCAATTCCTTCGGGCTGTAGGACTGAGGTTCCCCACTCCCTTGACATGTGACATCCTGTCATCTTCAAGCCAACAATGGCATGTCATTTCTGTCCTCTTCT
Source organism: Muntiacus reevesi (assembly GCF_963930625.1). Classification (NCBI taxonomy): domain Eukaryota; kingdom Metazoa; phylum Chordata; class Mammalia; order Artiodactyla; family Cervidae; genus Muntiacus; species Muntiacus reevesi. Next base: position 55,322,130 of record NC_089251.1, on the reverse strand, counting down.
GTTACCAGCCAGAGAATGGTCTCTGCCTTTTTGTTTAAGGTATCATGTAATTAGATTAAGCCCACACCAATAATTTAATATAATCTCCCTATCTTATTGACTTGAACTTTGAAATTTTCCTGTGTTCAGTTTTCTTTTCTTTCTTTCTTTCTTTTTTTGGCTATGCTGAGTCTTCACTGTGGCATGTGGGCTCAATAGTTGCAGTGCACAGATTTAGTCTCCCGACCCAGGATTGAACCTGCATCCCTTGCATTGGAAGGCAGATTCTTAACCACTGGACCATCAGGAAAGTCCCAATCTCCCTAACTGAAAGTCAGAAGATTAATTACCTTAATTACACCTGTAGAATCCGTTACGCCATGTGAGGTAACATATTGGTGGGTAACATGGGGAGGAAGTTTATAGGATCAAAATGCTGCCTGTCACAGGAAGGCATCTGATAGCTGGTGTATTTGGAGTGTGTGTGCAGTGTGGACAGAACCCCCCTCTCTTCCTGACCCGTGTAGAGGCGTCATCTGGTCCCTCCTTGGTCTCTCTGAGCTCTCACTGTCCAGGCAGTTTGTGGGTGGAAAGTGAGGGTCCCTTGCCTGTCTCCTGGCCCTTGGGCTCCGCTTCTGCAGGGAAGGGCCCATCGGATCCTTCCCTGCCTGCCTTACTTCCCTGATGGCTCAGTTGGTAAAGAATCCACCTGCAATGCAGGAGACCCAGGTTTGATCCGTAGTTCGGGAAGATCCCCTGGAGAAGGAAATGGCAACCCACTTCAGTATTTTTGCCTGGGAAATCCCATGGACAGAGGAACCTGGTGGGCTATAGTCCATGTGGTTGCAAGAGTTGGACACGACTTGCAGCTGAACCACTACCACCTGTACCTGTCTCAGCTTACAGTCTGGACATGCCTCAGCCGGCTCTGTCTTTTCCTGCCAACCTCCAGGTATCACAGATCCTGGTCTCCTTCTGGGATAGCCCTCCCTCTCCATCCTTGCTTTCACCCTGGGATTGGATATAGAACAGGCCTATCAGACAGACAGAGCCTCTTTCCCTTCCAGGGAATGGACCCCAATTCAGCAGCTCTAAGTTCTGTTTATAATTTAAAAAGTGGGGAGGTAGTTCTACACCTTCTGGCATCCTAGAAGCATCTTTCACTTCTGTTCACTTCCTGGACTGGAAATCACCCCTCATGTTTATACTTTTGCTCTCACTCTTTACTCATCCATCCCCACCCTGCTCTCTCCACCTCACCCTTAGAACAGTTCTCTCTTCATAGGTAACTTTTAAAAGCTTTCTATCTTGATGAAAACAGCAGCTGTGTATGGTCACAGAAGAGATAGGATGGTGGTTTGTTTCACAATCTGTGTAGATTATTTCATTTAATTTTTAAAAAATTATATAATACTACATGCACATGGCAAAATTAAATTGAAACAATACACTAAAAAGTAAGTCTCTCCTCCCCCAGGCCCTTGGCTCTCTCCCCAGAGGTTAGCATGGTCAAAGTCAGTTGTTGTTTCTTCCAGAAATTTTCTATACACATTAATTGCTTGTATTTTTGACAGTTTCATCACTTGCCCAACCCTTTTTGAAAACTCTTAGAAATTCCCTGGCAGTCCAGTGGTTAGGGCACAGAGCTTTCAGTGTTGAGGCTTTTGTTTGATCCCTGGTTGGGGAAACAGATTTGGCAGGCCACCCGGCCTGACTGAGAAAAAAAGAAAACTCTTACCCTCTTGAGTGTGACAGTATTATATTGGGAGCATAGAAATGCACCTGAGTGCTGTACAGATGCCTTGGATATGATGGGTTCATCTGGCTTTTTCTCCTCAAATACATCCTAATTCTCAAGATCAGGGCAATTCAAGGACTTATCCTCATAGAATTTTGTTGTTGTCCAGTAACTAAGTTGTGTCTGACTCCCTGCGACTCCATGGACTGCAGCATGCCAGGCTTCCCTGTCCTTCACCCTCTCCCAGAGTTTGCTCAAACTCTTGTCCATTGAGTCAGTGTTGCCATTCAACCATCTCATCCTCTGTTGCCCCCTTCTCCTCCTTCCTTCAATCTTTCCCAGCATCAGGGTCTTTTCCACTGAGTTGGCTTTTTGCATCAGGTGACCAAAATGCTGGAGTTTCAGCTTCAGCATCAGTCCTTCCAATGAATATTCAGGGTTGATTTCCTTTAGGATTGACTTGTTTGATCTCCTTGCTGTCCAAGGGACTCTCAAGAATCTTCTCCAGTACCACAATTCAAAAGCATCACTTCTTTGGTGCTCAGCCTTCTTTATGGTCCAACCCTCACATCCATACATGACTACTGGAAAAACCATAGCTTTGACTATATGGACCTTTGGCCAGATACATAGTAAGAATTATGAGGTGGATGTTTGTGAGCAATGGATGACGATTCAGAGAGAAGCAAAGCCCTTGAGCCTCACTGAGACATTGTTCCATTACTCGCTGCACATTACAGGGTTACCTGTTGGTCTTGCTGTCTTGGTAGATGACAAACCACTAAGGGCGAGGATGTTTCTACCCAGCTTTGGTTTCCATGAACTGCTTAGCCTAGGTCCCTTACCTCACAGCTTTTCAGTTGAATTTTCCCAACTGAATGAATCACTCAATAAGCCAGCAGTTGTCTTTGAATAGAAAGTGGGGCAGGAAAAAAGCTTGAGGAAAAAAATTGAAAGAACATGTAGTGATTGCTAAGAGTAGCACCCACTCACCACAACTAGAGAAAGCCTATGTACAGCAATTAACCTGGAGAAAGAAATGGAAACCCACTCCAGTATTCTTGCCTGGAGAATCCCCATGGACAGAGGAACCTGGTGGGCTACAGTCCATGAAGTCACAAATAGTCAGATATGACTAAGTGACTAACACAGCAATGAAGACCCAGTGCAACTAAAAATAAAAAAATTTTTTTTAAAGTCATGTTAATGTGGATGGGGTGCACAGGAAAGATCTGGAAGAACAAGGAGGCTTAGTAGCAGGCTGACCAGAGAATACAGGGGCTCCAGCAGCTCAGAAGAACTGCTCAGGATCTAATGCCCATCCTCCCCCCTCACCCCCCACCCCGCCAATCCTCATCACCTGGGGCAGACTCTTACACTGTCCTACACTGTGAGCCTGAGGCTGGGGGGAACCAGGCTCTTGTATCCGTGCTTGCACAAAAGCGCAGCTTCTATCTATAAATCAGATACCTGCAGAAATTTCACTTCTGAGCATTTTCTTAAAGGTACATTAGCATCAGGACATAAAGAAGCATACTCCAGGAGATTCACGGCAGCTCTGTTGTAGTAGCTAAAGGTTGTGACCTTCGTAAATATCCATCTGTGGGGGGCTGGGTAGATGCTCATGCCCCCTATACAGCCATTAAGAAGGGTAAGGCCTGGGGAATTCCCTGGTGGTCCAGTGGTTAGGACTCAGTGCTTTCACTGCCCTGGGTCCAGGTTCAATCCTTGGCCAGAGAACTAAGATCCTGCAAGTCACATGGAGCAGCCAAAAAAAAAAAAAAAATAGAGAAACCACTCTCCATGTACTGGTATGAGAAAATTTCCAGTTCATTTCAGTTCAGTCGCTCAGTCATGTCCAACTCTTTGAGGCCCCATGAACCGCAGCATGCCAGGCCTCCCTGTCCGTCACCAACTCCTGGAGTCCACCCAAACCCATGTCCATTGCCATCCAACCATCTCATCCTCCATCGTCCCCTTCTCCTCCTGTCCCCAATCCCTCCCAGAATCAGGGTCTTTTCCAATGAGTCAGCTCTTCGCATAAGATGGCCAAAGTATTGGAGTTTCAGCTTCAGCATCAGTCCTTCCAATGAACACCCAGGACTAATCTCCTTTAGGATGGACTGGTTGGATCTCCTTGCAGTCCAAGGGACTCTCAAGAGTCTTCTTCAACACCACTGTTCAAAAGCATCAGTTCTTCGGCACTCAGCTTTCTTTATAGTCCAACTCTCACATCCATACATGACCATTGGAAAAGCCATAGCCTTGACTAGATGAACCTTTGTTGACAAAGTAATGTGTCTGCTTTTTAATATGCTATCAAGGTTGGTCATAACTTTCCTTCCAAGAAGTAAAGGAAGGAAATTTAATTTTAATTTCATGGCTGCAATCACCATCTGCAGTGATTTTGGAGCCCCCCAAAATAAAGTCAGTCACTGTTTCCCCTGTTACCCCATCTATTTGCCATGAAGTGATGGGACCAGATGCCATGATCTTACTTTTCCGAATGTTGAGCTTTAAGCCAACTTTTTCACTCTCCTCTTTCACTTTCATCAAGAGGCTTTTTAGTTCTTCTTCACTTTCTGCCATAAGGGTGGTGTCATCTGCATATCTGAGGTTATTGATATTTCTCCCAGCAATCTTGATCTCAGCTTGTGCTTCATCCAGCCCAGCGTTTCTCATGATGTAGTCTGCATATAAGTTAAATAAGCAGGGTGACAATATATAGCCTTGATGTGCTCCTTTTCCTATTTGGAACCAGTCTGTTGTTCCATGTTCAGTTCTAACTGTTTCTTCCTGACCTGTATATAGCTTTCTCAAGAGGCAGGTCAGGTGGTCTGGTATTCCCATCTCTTTCAGAACTTCCCACAGTTTGTTTTGATCCACACAGTCAAAGGCTTTGGCATAGTCAGTAAAGCAGAAATAGATGTTTTTCTGAAACTCTCTTGCTTTTTCGATGATCCAGTGGATTTTGCCAATTTGATCTCTGGTTCCTCTGCCTTTTCTAAAACCATCTTGAACATCTGGAAGTTCACAGTTCACATATTGCTGAAGCCACCAGAGTGTACTGTTAATTGTATGTGTGGTGGGGAAAGTTAGGTGTGATGTGAAGGGGAGCAGAGAATACCACCAAGTGAGTGTAGGGAGCATTGCAGGTGTCCTACATACCCACATGATTGTACATCTTAGCCCTATTCCACTTCTGGAAGGATCTACAAGAAACCAATGATGCTTTTGTGCTTTTGGAAAAGGATCCAAGATGGAAAAGAGACTCTGTTATGTCCCCTTTTGGACTTCTAGAATCTTTTCAACTATGTGCACACACAACCTATTAAACACACACAACCACACACGCACACGCACATCTCTTACATAATAAATAAAACAGCCACAGTGTGACAGATTCCCCCTAGGATTATCTGTGTATCTTGGATTGGTGCCTGAGCTTGCCAGGCTCATTTGCCCCTTGAGGCTGACAAATACTTGTTTTCAAGACCAAATTTCCTCCACTGTTAATCACCAGAGTGTTCAAATACGAGGGAATCACATCTTTGTTCCTTCAGCTCCTTCTCTTTTCTGGCTGTGAAGCATTAAACGATCTTGACATGAAAGTGTCCTTTAGTTGCTGGGGGAACGTTCAGGAAGGGCCTGCCAGGAGCAGAAGGCAGTGGACTAGGATGGGGAAAGAAGGGGTGGGTGGAGCTGCTGTCTGGAGTGATGTGAGAGTTAAAGACCTCTGAAATGTCTTCTTAGAAATTACTGTTTGTGTTTGCTCTTATCACGAGGATGACCTGGAAGGGCTTTACTTTTCCGATGCCTCAAACCTGCCCAGGTGTCATGTTCCCTCACAGCATCATGTTTGAATGGTACCCAGGATTTGTTTTTAAGTCTGGTAAGACACGCAGAGGGGCTTCCCTGGTGGCTCAGTTGGTAAGGAATCCTCCTGCAATGCAGGAGGCCCTGGTTTGATTCCTGGGTTGGTAAGTTCCCCTAGAGAATGGATAGTCTACTCACCTTAGTATTCTTGGGCTTCCCTGGTGGCTCAGACGGTAAAGAATCTGCCTGCAGTGCAGGAGACCTGGGTTTGATCCATGGGTTGGGAAGATCTCCTGGAGGAGGGCATGGCAACCCACTCCAGTATTCTTGCCTGGAGAATCCCCAGGGACAGAGGACCCTGGCGTGCTGCAGTCCATGGCATCACAGAGTTGGACACGACTGAGCGGCTAAGCACAGCATAGCACAAGACATGCAGACACAGAAATGACTGTCATGAGGAATAAGTTTGTTAACGTCACAGATCCCAAGGGACTTCCCTGGTGATCCAGTGGCTAAGAGTCCGCACTCTCAGGGCGGGGATCCTGGGTTCAATCCCTGGTCAGGCAACTAGATCCCACATGCCGCAACTAAGAGTCGACATGCTGCAACTGAAGATCCTGTGTGTGACAGTGAAGACCCAGCACAGTCAAATACATAAATAAATAAATATTTTTAAAAAGATACACAGATCCCTAGAGGCACAGTGTGCTGTGCAGAGTCACACAGGGCAGATCAGGAAGCAGAGGAAGGAAGTGGGGGCAGGAGCCTGTGTTGTGGTGTCCATGAGAGAGGCAGCCTCTCCATCAGCAAGGTCCCAAGATGGCAAAGCAGCAGAATACAGAAAATAAAAAGACCTGTCAATACCCATTTGACCCGCCAAGTACAGTTGCACAGGTTGTTCATAGCACAAGATACCTAGCCAGTACAGCTGAAATTCAGGTGAAGCCCTGTTTGCAAGTCATGTGCTCACAGGACTGCATCCAGTCGAAGGACTGGCCTTTTTCTCACACGTGCAGAAGTACCACATGGGTTAACAGAGGCCCTTGATGGTGCTTGTCTAGGATGTTTTTTCTACACTAATTGTCTTGATTTGAGTAATCTCTGTTGCCTTGACTGGACTGTCAGTCCCGAGGACGCCAGAACCGTATCTGTGTTTCCTGGTAGACGGGAAGCTCCAAGAGAACAGGGCTCAGGTCTTCTTTGTTCCGCAGTGTCCTCTTGGTGCCCAGCACCAACTGCCACATGTGGGTGCTGGCGAAGTGTTCATGGGATACATCAGTGAGTAGTACCAGGACTTTAAAGTTCAGAGTTACATTTTATCTATACCTTCAACTCTTCTTTCTTTTGGCACCAAAATGATCAAAACCTTTTTGCCTGCTGTTGGTTTTTAAAATTTAGGTTTTTTTTCTATTGAAGTATAGGTGGCGGTAGTGGTAAAGAATTCACCTGCCAAAGCAGGAGATATATGAGACAAGGGTTTGATCCCTGGGTTGGAAAGATCCCCTGGAGGAGGGCATGGGAACCATTCCAGTATTCTTGCTAGAGAACCCCATGGAAAGAGGAGCCTGGCAGGCTAGAGTCCATGGGGTGGCAAAGAATCGGACATGACTGAAATGACTTAGCACGCACTCATAGTTGATTTACAATGATGTGTTAGTGTTGGGTGTACAGCTGAATCACTTTGTTGTACACCTGAAACTATATGTATATGTTCAGTTCAGTCGCTCAGTTGTGTCTGACTCTCTGTGATCCCATGGACGGTAGCATGCCAGGCTTCCCTGTCCATCACCAACTCCCGGAGCCTACTCCAGCTCATGTCCATCGAGTCAGTGATGCCATCCAATCATCTCATCCTCTGTCGTCCCCTTCTCCTCCTGCCTTCAATCTTTCCCAGCATCAGGGTCTTTCCAAATGAGTCAGTTCTTCGCATCAGGTGGCCAAAATGTTGGAGTTTCAGATTCAGCATCAGTCCTTCCAATGAACATTCAGGACTGATTTCCTTTAGGATGGACTGGTTTGATGTCCTTGTTGTCCAAGGGATTCTCAGGGAGTATAAATATACATACATGTATATATATGTAAGTATATGTATGTAAAGCAGTTATATATATTGTACTTGTTCAGTTGCTTAGTCGTGTCTCAACTCTTTGTGACCCCATGGACTGCAGCATGCCAGACTTTCCTGTATTTTACTATTTATATTCTATTCCCTGCCCCCTTCCCCCAAGTCTGCTGTTGGTTTGAGCAGGGTAAGTAGCATCCTCTTTCCTGCAAGAGTTGGGCTCCTGTCCGGCTTGTCTGGGGTCTAAGAAGGCAGTCAAGGAACAGAGGCTTTATTCTAAGTGGAGATTCTTTGTCAGCTCTGCCCTGCTGTGAATCCTCCAGGTGTTTGTCCCTTCTTGGCCTCCAGTAAAGAGTGAATGACTGGGAACTCAGGCAAGGGTGGCTGTGGCATATGGGCCTGCAGGAGCTCCAGCTCCAGCCGAAGTGAACAGAGTCTGGCAGAAAGTGCCAGTTGTTGTCAGGCACAGTCATAGAGTGACTGCTGAGAGACCCTGGGTCCCTAGCTTGTTTGACAACAAAAGAAAACGTGAACAGGCTTTGCGAACTCCCTGCTGGTCCCATAGATAGGATGCTGTGCTTTCCCTGCTAGGTGCCTGGGTTCAATTCCTGGTCAGGGAACTAAGGTCCTACAAGCCTCATATTGAGGTCACACACACACAGAAAAGGAACTGGTTTTCAAAAGAGGCCCTGGACTTGTACCTTGGGTGTGCGTGTGTGCACACACACTCATGGGAATCCGAGGACCAGGCTGTGTGCAGGCAGGAGAGCTATCTGTGCTCCCAGGTTCTGTCTTTTGTAGACTCAGGGCAGAGTTGCTGAAAACCTAATGGAATGTGTATTTTTCTCATCTCTCTCCAGGTTTCCATTCTATTATGAACTAAAAATAGCATTTGTAGCCTGGCTGCTGTCTCCCTACACAAAAGGCTCCAGCCTCCTCTACAGGAAGTTTGTACATCCCACGCTGTCTTCAAAAGAAAAGGTAATTTGTGTTGTTTCGCCTTTCACTCCTTCCAGTGAGTGAAAAAAAATTTTTAAGTGATTTTTTTCTAAAAGGCATATGATTTTATTGAAGGAGACTCTTGATTGACTTATTTGCCCCCTACCCGAAAATTGTTCTTTCTAGTCTTTCTCTTTTAAGTCTATTTTTATGACCTGGTGCAATTCTCAAAAGCATATTATTCATCACTATTATTGTAAAACATTTCCATGCATCGAAACAAAAGACAGAAAAAAATTCACTCATAATTCAACTCCCCAAACTGAATTTCTTTCCTTTCATTAGGCTTAGCGCCTATCCTTTTGCAGATGGAATTTTTATGTATGCTACTAAAAAATACTTTAGAAACTTAGTACAGGGCTTCCCTGCTGGCTCAGTAGTAAAGAATCTGCCTGCCAGTACAGGAGACACAGGTTTGATCCCTGGTCTGGGAGGATCCTACATACTGAGGAGCAGCTAAGCCCATGCACCTTAACTACTGAGCTTGTGCTCTTGAGCCCAGGAGCCACAACTACTGAGCTCACTCGCCGCAGTCATTGAAGCCTGCTCGATGCTCTACAGCAAGAGACGCCACTGCAGTGAGAAGCCCACATACCACAAATACAGAGTAGCCCCCGCTGTCTGCAACTAGAGAAAAGCCTGAGCAGGAACCAAGACTCAGCACAGACAAAAAAATAAAAATAACAAACTTTAAAGATAGAAATAATAATTTTTTAAAAACCTAACATAAACAGGAAAGTTGAAGCCTAGAGAAATGAAAAGACTTGAATTTGTGCCTGGATAGCTACAACAGAGACTGGAATATAATAAATTTTTAGTACATTTGCTTTATTGATCAATGATAAAATGTATGCCACAAATGAAATACCTACTCTTTTTATACTTTATAAGTTACCAGTTGATAAGTGTGTTAGTGAGAATAGACATAATAATTTGTTTCATGCTATTTACCTTTTGTGTTTTGCTTCAAAGTTTTGCTTCACATACATTCTTGAAATGAAAATGTAGATTTGTCTAATGTCAGACATGGAAAAAATAAGATGGGGAGAAATTGCAGGAAGGAATCAACAGTAACTAAAGATTCAAGGAGGAATTACAATGTATACCTCTTGAAAAGAAATGTAAGCTACTTTTAAGATAATGTCACTGTCTATAAAATTACTTTTTGTTTAACATCTCCACTGAACCTAATTTGCCAGATTTGTTTTCAATGGATTGTTCCATGGTTTTGTTGAGATTTCATACAAGAAGAGACACGAGCATGCTAAGTTGCTAAGTCATGTCCTACTGTAGCCTGTCATGCTGCTCTGTCCATGGGATTTCCAAGGCAAGGATATTGGAGTGGGTTGCCATTTCCTCCTCCAGAGGATCTTTCCAATCCAGGGATCAAACCCACATCTCCTGTGTCTCCTGCATTGGCAGGTGGATTCTTTACCACTGAGACACTAGGGGAAATAATAGATGCAGAGACCATTAAAATAAATGACCTCTGTCTTATTAATTTGTTTGGTGGCTCCTTTTTTCATTCAATCCAGTCTATGTAATGTTTCCTTAAAATAAAATGTTAAGCATGCACACACACACCAAAAAACCAAATCAAAACCAAAAAGCAATAACTACAAAAAACTGAACAGATGCATTACTTGTCTTCTGAAATCTTAAACATGTTTCCATACCATCCTTTTCCACTTGCTCTTCATAAGGATCCACAAACATCATCACACATAGTAAAAATCAACTTCTATTGACTTCTTGTCTTAGAATAAATTCTTGAAAGTGGGATTATTGGGTCCAGCTTTCTATAGTTTGTTAGTGATATTATATGACTTTCTGAACTGGTTGTGTGGTGAGATTCTACCATATGAATTAAGAGCATTATCAGTTCAGTTCATTTGCTCAGTCGTGTCCAACTCTTTGTGACCCCATGGACTGCAGCACACCAGGATTCCCTGTCCATCACCAACTCCCAGAGTTTACTCAGACTAATGTCCACTGAGTCAGTGATGCCATCCAACCATCTCATCCTCCGTCATCCCCATCTTCTCTTGCCTTCAATCTTTCACAGCGTCAGAGTCTTTTCAAATGAGTCAGCTCTTCGCATCAGGTGACCAAAGTATTGGAGTTTCAGCTTCAATATCAGTCCTTCCAATGAACATTCAGGACTGATTTCCTTTAGGATGGACTGGTTGGATCTTCTTGCAGTCCAAGGGACTCTCAAGAGTCTTCTTCAATACTACAGCTCAAAAGCATCAATTCTTCAGTGCTCAGCTTTCTTTATAGTCCAACTCTCACATCCATACACTACTGGAAAAACCATAGCCTTGACTAGACGAACCATTGTTGGCAAAGTAATGTCTCTGCTTTTTAATATGCTATCTAGGTTGGTCATAACTTTTCTTCCAAGGAGCAAGCATCTTTTAATTTCATGGCTGCAGTCACTATCTGCAGTGATTTTGGAGCCCAAAAAAATAAAGTCTGCCACTATTTCCACTGTTTCTCCATCTATTTGCCATGAATTGATGTGACCAGGTGCCATGATCTTAGTTTTCTGAATGTTGAGCTTTAAGCCAACTTTTTCACTATAGGCGGCTTGATATATTCGTTTCTGTTGCTTCTGAAAGTTGGACACTTTGGGTTTCCAGGGCAAGGCTTTGAGTGCATCAGTTGGAGGTACTCCAGTACAGGTTACTGTAGCCATTTCTGAGATGCCCTTTAGGAACTAGGACACAACACTTACTGTCTCAGAGGGTAAAATTTGAGAAACAGTAATCCCTGCCTCCACCTCATCATCAAATCTCTACTCTTCCTACTTCCCTTTCTCTAAACACTGGACTTAACCCTGAGGCCGCTAATGTCATTTCCATTGACGCGAAAGTGACTGACTCTTAAGAGCTGCCAAGAATCACGTCCAGAGTCAGCCAGGGGTCACAATGGAAACTGAGTGTTGTGACTTCCTGAGGAATTTTAAACAAGGACCAGGCAGGGGGTCGAAGGCCCACCTGTATGCCTCAAAGTGAGGCATGAATGTGCTGAACCAATGTGCTGAACTTCAGGTGAGACAGAGGCCAAGTGTCATTGACTGAGCTCTGCTCCTATGATTACAGAATGGCTGTTTTCTTAAAACAATGACAACAGCAACCCAAACACAACAAGAATGAGCCAGCACTGACCCAAATTTGAACTAAACCAATCTTTTACTTGCTCTTGGTCCCTAAGTAGACCTCAATCCTCTCTCCCACCTCACCTTTACCTTGTAGTTGACTTCTGATTTCTGTTTTTATTTAATTATCTGTAAAATGATCTCCTCTATCAACAAAAATATCCCCTATCTCTTTCTGCATTCTGATTTCTCCCATCGATATACACATGAGGAGGCATTTGGATATTGTCTGAAATTGCTATGAAATAGTAGAATTTCAGAGATCCTGGGGCTTTACCTACTTGAGATAAGGAAGATGACAATGGTTCTTGGTTATTGAAACCAACCACTGTTCAGGTGCTTTCCTGAAATAAGCACATGTAGTCCTTACCGTGGGGTTTCCAGGGTGGCTCAGCAGTAAAGAATATGCCTGCCAATGCAGGAGATACGGGTTCGATCCCTGGGTTGGGACAATCTCCTGGAGAAAGAAATGGCAACCCACTCCAGTATTCTTGCCTGGGAAATCCTATGGACAGAGGAGCCTGGTGGGCTACAGTCCTTGGGGTCACAAGAGTCAGAGAGGACTTAGTAACTAAACAACAACAATGAGTTCTCATCATGCTCCACAGGTTAGGTGCCACCACTGTCCTCATTTCTCAGAAGACAGAACCATGTGTAGAGGCTAAGCACACACCCAGGTCTGACAATTAGTGGCAGTGCCAGCGAGAATCAGTGATGGAGCAAGCTGCCAAGCTCAGCGCTCAGGAGAGGGGAGAAAGAAAAGAGGTTTATTTGGGCCTTCCAACTCAGAGTGTCTGTTTTCCTTTGACAGGAAATTGATGATTGCCTGGTCCAAGCGAAAGACCGAAGTTACGATGCCCTTGTGCACTTTGGGAAGCGAGGCTTGAACGTGGCGGCCACGGCAGCGGTGATGGCTGCTTCCAAGGTACCGTGCCAGGACCTGACCACCATGGCTGTAACTCATCCCGACAGGCTAAGTATAGCTGGGGTACCCTTGAAAATCTGAGGGGATAAAGGGTGAATATTACCCTCAGAAAACTGCATGCTTGTGCACACGCACACATGCAAATGATCTATGCAATACCGAGAGGTTCCCAGAGCCCCTGAAGCTCACCTGTGGTTCTCATGTTAAGAACTTCTAAGTTACCTGAAGCATAAACCTTGGACACAGAGAAGAGGGGAGGGGAGGCGATGGGGCACTTCTTTGCAATTTCCCAGCATGCACTGGGAGAGTCACCTAAATAGACAGGCGCAGAGACTTACCTGATTGAGCAGGTGCACTCCAGACTCACGTGACCCTGAAGATCCAGGGGAAGGAACCCAGGGTCCTAGAATAAGTTGAGTGGTTTAAATGTGGAGGACAATATGTGTAGTAGCGGTAACTAGAGTAGAAGAGTGTTTAAAAAAAAAATTTTTTTTTTACAGTGTTGTGTTGGTTTCTGCCATACAACTTGAATCAGCCATGATTATACATATATTCCCTTCCTCTAGAGCCTGCCTCCCCTCTCCCCACCCCACCCTTATAGGTCATCATGCACCAGACTGGGCTCCCTATGTTATACAGTGACTTCTCACCAGCAATCCATTTTACACATGATAGCGTGTGTGTGTGTATATATATATATATAATATATATATATATATATTGATACTACCTTCTTCATTCATCCTACTCTTTCCCTACCCCTCTGTGTCCACAAGTCCATTCTCTGCATCTTCATCTCCATTTCTTCCTTGCAAATCAGTTCATCAATACCATTTTTCTAGATTTCATATATATTCATTATGACCGAGCAACCCCACTACTGGGCATATACCCTGAAAAAACCACAATTCTAAAAGATACGTGTACTCCAATGTTCATCGTAGTACTGTTTACAATGGCCAGGACATGGATGCAACCTAGATGTCCATCAACAGATGAACGGATAAAGAAGATGTGGTGGATATATACAGGGGAATATTACTCGGCCATAAAAAATGAATTTGAGTCAGTTGTAGTGAGGTGGGTGAACCTAGATCCTGTTATATAGAGTGAAGTAAGTCAGAAAGAGAAAAACAAATATCCTACAGTAGAGGAGGTTTGAAATAAACACAAATCTGTGGGATATTGTGATGTAAGTCATTACTTCCTTCCCTTTTCCACCCAGCTCTGTTCAAAGGCCCTCTGTGTTCCTTCCCAGCTTCTTCTTCCATCACATTCTCCTTGTCGTTGTGTCAGTTTCTTATCATGTGCTCAAACCTGAAAAATGCAATTAGTAGACGTTTACTTGTAGAGCAAATTCAGCAGATTGCCCATGTAAAAATCACTTCCCCCAAACTCGGATGTAGAGTAGGGGTCTACAGTTGGTGGAGGATGGAGAAAAAATAGTTATGCTTATGTCTGGGGAGACCCAGTGGTTGGGAGGTGAGTTGTATTTGCAAAGGGAAGCTATGAGTCCTAGATGGTGATGTGAGAGTTTCGGGAAAAGAGAGGGTAGAGCTTTGAAAGGATTTGGAAAAGGACTTTGAATACTGATCTTGGTGCTCCATGGGCTTCCAGTGGATGGTGGAATGGAGTGTGTGGACAGTGAGTTGGGTCAAGGGACTGAGCTGGGTTTTCTAGGCCCAGGGAGAAGCACTTTAGGAGCATTTCTGGGAGAAAGATATAGCACACGGGGCTGAGTGTTTGAAAAGTACCATACACATAAAGTCAGGGAGTTCTGAAGACATAGGTTGGCAGGGAGATAGGAGAACCAAAAGGGAATGATTCCTGTTTCAGAGAAGGACCACTGCTTCTGTAATACAGAATCGTAGTGAAGTGTCTCGCTGCTTCTACAGCTGGTACCTGGAGGGTCCCTGTCTACCTTACTACAATAGTTGCCGGCAAAGCAGCGAATCCCAGGGAGTATCTTTGGAGGGGAAATTCTGCTGTTTTATTTTCAGATATATCAGAATTTACAAAGAGCAGTGAAGTCCAAGATCATTCTATTTGAGATACAATTGTTTTATGCTTTTGTGTTTAAGCTGAAAGAAAAGAGAACTCGGAATTGCTAAATTCTGAATTCATCAGGCCAGCTTGGCCACATGAAGCTTATAGAAGCCTTCTTCCAGGCCCCTTCCTCCATCCTATCTTCTCTGCTTCTTCACCTAAAGGACATATTACTGCTCTTTCCTCAGCTCAGACATAGAGCATCAGTGTGGTATATTTATGAGAGTGGCTCAGTGCAGGCCACCCGGCCACTCAGCCGTGTATGTAAATTATATTCTGATGGTAATTCTGTAGGGCCATCCTTTTCCAGGTCCCTCTTCAGCCGGAGTCTCCTGAGTCTTGATACCATCTTGGCCGGTCACCATCAGCCCCTCTGACCACCGGGGAAGCCCGTGAACCCAAGCCTCCAGCCGGGTACCTTACAGCTAACCTGGAAGATGCTCCAGACAGTCTGAAACTTGCTTCAGAAAATAACCGCTCACTGGTTCTTTCTTGTCTTGCTAAAGTAGTGAGGGACGCCTGCTTTCTGCTGAATTTGATTTCAGACTAGAAATTTTTCTGCCTTTTAGGAGCTTTGCTTTTCCTCTCTAAATGTCTTAAGAGAGAAAATACTCTTCTCTCCCTAAAATAATGTCCTCTATTTTTGAAACAGATGTGTACTTAAAAAAAAAAAAAAGGGAAAATTCAGTCTGGCTGAGGGGTAGATCAGTGGTTTTCATAGCAACAAGGGACCACTTCAGCCAGCGGTTGAAGAATGATGACTCATCAGTGGGTTCAAATCTGGCTTCAGTGTTCAACCACCTGGGAAGCTTTGTTTCTCATTTTTAAATAGATTCTCAGATGTGCTGAATCAGAATTTCAGGCCATGGGCCCTTGCATCTCTATTTTTAACAAGTTCCCCAGATGATTTTCAAACAGCAAGCTCATTATGGGTCACTGCCTGACGCCCCATGTAGAGCCATAAACCACAGGTGATTAGGGTTAAAACAGTTAACTTCTTTAACATTCCTGGGATGCAGATTTAGCCCCTTAGAAGCATTAACCTTGAGAATGAGAAAGCTGAGTCCAGAACAACCTTGTCAATGACCCCAGGGCAACAGTCAAAGCAATTTTGTGGGGGGAAAAAAAAAGACACCATGTCAAGACACGGAGGCTACGGTGACCATATAATATAATATGCAGACAGGACACATCTGAGAGTGAAAGGGTGCTCTAATTATTATGCTAGGACAATAGGCATAAACTAGGTCTGTTCCAAGCAAACTGGAATTTATGGTTGCATTGCTCGTGGCCCCATTTTACATCTCCTGGACCTGGCCTGTCTCCTTCACGAAAACACCTTCAACTGACAAATCAATTCTCACTCTAAATACCTACTGCATTTAGCTTAACAGATGCAGAACACAGGGTGAGGTGCCTGAGAGCCTCTCTGAGTTCAGACAGATTGAAGAGGGCCTGGGCCCAGGTGACCAGGTGAGGAGGGTGCTTCTTCCTCATCTGATCTCTTTTCCATCCTTTGATGCTTCTCCAAGAGGAACTACAGAACTTAACTGGAGGAATGAAAAGTCTTTTACCTACACTTTTAGTTCCTTCTTTTTCCTTGTAACTTTGAGCCCTGAGTCGTTTCTCCAAAAAAACAAAAAAAAGTTTGCAAGGTTTTTGCAAATAATCATGAAGTGTGAAGAAGGTTTGTAAACCATTTGTTCAGTTGCTCAGTCATGTCCAAGTCTTTGAGACCCCATGGACTGCAGCACACCCGGCTTCCCTGTCCAGTTTCCAGGAGTTTGCTCAAGCTCATTGAGTCAGTGATGCCATCCAGCCATCTCATCCTCTGTTGCCTGCTTCTCCTCTTGCCTTCAGTCTTTTCCAGCATCAGGGTCTTTTTCCAGTGAGTCAGCTCTTCATATCAGGTGGCCAAAGTATTGGAGCTTCAGCATTCGTCCTTCCAATAAATGTTCAGGGTTGATTTCTTTTAGGATTGACCGGTTTGATCTCCTTGCAGTCCAAGGGACTCTCAAGAGTCTTCTCCAGCACCACAGTTTGAAAGCATCAATTCTTTGGCCCTCACCCTTTGTCGTGGTCCAACTCTCACATCCGTACGTGACTACTGGAAAAACCATAGCTTTGACTATATGGACCTTTATCAGAAAGGTGGTGTCTTTGCTTTTTAATATGCTGTCTAGGTTTGTCATAGCTTTTCTTCCAAGAAGCAAGCGTCTTTTAATTTCATGGCTATAGTCACTGTCAGCAGTGATTTTGGAGCCCAAGAAAATAGAGCCTGTCTCTGTACGAATTTAAGTTGCTATTGATGTTTTACCTTAGAACTAGAAAATCTACAATAAAAATATTGCACATTGGAAATGTCTCTCCAGACCTATTAACCCCAACACATCCCCCAGTTTTCCCCAAGGTTTAGTCCTTGTTCCTGGGAAGTAGCAGTGCATCTTTGCTTTCAATGACAGCTGCTCTGTCTCCTTCCTGGGAACACACTTCGCTAGTACCTTCTTTCTAAGTGTCCCTAGTCTCCTGGTTGGTTCTGAACTTAGATGTTAGCTATTAATATTTCCCAGTCAGTAATTCCACCTGGAGGGAATATTGAGCCCCACATCTTTTTAAGACTAGAATTGGAAAGCTCTCTTTTTAAAAATAATTCTCTAGAAATTCACTGGGTTTCCCTGGTATGCTGAGACAGCATAGAATCTGCCTGCAATGTGAAAGACCTGGGTTTGATCCCTGGATCTGGAAGATCCCCTGGAAAAGGGAATGGAGAAATTAATTAGTTAAGCAAAATACATTCTCACATGAGGAGAAACCATAGTGAGATTAAAAACAATTGAGTAAGAGTTTTAGTGACTCTCTCTGTCTCTGCCCATGTGTCTATCCACACGAACTATACTCTTTTCCTCCTAATAAACACTTTTCACTAAAAAAAAATTTTTAAGACTGTGAGATATCCAGGCCCCCTCACTCCCCTTGACATTTGAACTATATCCTCCGTCTCTTCCACCTGCTCAGTTCTCTGGCCTGGTAAACCAATCTTGTGTTTTACTTGTCTCATAACTTGGAAAATAATGTCATTTTACTTCCCCTGGAGATCCTATCCTAGAACAGTTCCAGCAGTGCCAATTATGTTATTAGAGTCAGCTGTTCAAGTCAGCTACCCTCAGCAAAGCTGGCACTCTGTGCGTGAGGGATGCTTCTGCCCCAGATTGCCTGTGGATTCTTTGCTCCCTAGAATCGGATATTTCCTGTTAGTTTGTGAGCTCCTGGTGATGAGTGGCTCTGGTTTCTTTTCCCTTGTTCCTCATTTAGGAAAAAACCAACACTGCCATCTTGTTTGTTGTTTTACACTCATTAAACCTCGTTAATCGATCTGAAGAATAAACTTTTTGAGACCTCCAATCCTCTGTTCAAAATGGTAGCCACTTGCCACACGTGGCTACTTAAGTTATTTGAAATTAGTAAGTTTTAATATTCAATTCCTCAGTCTTTACTAACCCCCTTTTAAGTCCTCAGCAGCCAGTGTGGCTAGTGACTGACACAGGTATAGGATGTTCCACCATCACAGAAAGTTCTCTTGGACAGCACTGCACCAAGACCTCTGTTATGCCTCTTGGGTTCTCCTTTGCCTTATTTCCACCTTCTTGCCTACAGTGCTCTGCTTTAACCAAGGCCCCTCCCTCCCTCACCTGCTCAGCCCTTTGGGCTTTTGTATGTGAGGTGTACCAGGAAAAGAGGGGCATGGAGACTCACCTACAGCATTGCCCATGGTGGAACTTTTGCTTCTTCACCTTCTCCCCTGGTCCAGCCCTGCTTTTACACTTTGCTGACTTGTCAAGCAAAGCTCAGGCACTTTGCCTGCAATTATGGTCAGCGGCCACCAGGGTGTAGCCAAGCCTCGGCTATAGCCCTAGTATCCAAATAGCTAGGCACAGTCACAGAGAGATAAATTACAATGTCTTCCCATTCATTGGGAAAAAAAAAAAAAATTCCCCTTCTTTTTTGCTTTAAAAATAAACTCTATGGAACAATTCACCATAATGTTTTTTTTAAGTTGTCTGCCTCCGATCCTTATTTTTTGTCCATCATTGCTTTATCTGAAAATCTTGCTTGAATAAAATGCTGCTTTCAAATGACCATGGAACTTTATTTTTGGAGCCAGAAGCTAATTCTGGAAAGTTTATAAGCTTAGTGATTTGAGATTTCTGACCAGACTGGAGTTGTTTGCCTTTGTTTTTTTTCTAGCAAAAACCCAAAAGACAAAAAAATTAATAATAATAATAATAACCTACCTGTTTACAATCTGTCAGATTAATTACAGTTAATCAGATTTAATTCTATTTAACACATTTAATTAATTATAGCAATTAAATATTGATTCTCTTTTTATAACATCTCCCTATATCCACTCATGCTTGGAAGGCATGCTTTCCAAGGAAGAAGAAACGACTGCTGGCCCCTCCAGGTTCCCATGTCTCCCTTGCATGGCTTCACACCCTTGTGTCTGCCGAACCCAGGGACTCCAGGAAACTTCGTGCTTGTCCCTTCACCCCTCAGAGCAACATTTCCCAGCCTCTGTGCTCACTTACGTCAGGTTAGCCCTCTTTCTGTTTCAGCCAAGGACTGTGTGACATAAAATTAATGTTTAGAATTCACTATGGCAACCGTTTAAACACCAAGATTATCTAAACCATATGGACAACCCACTGAAAAAATTTGGAAGTATTCCCTGGCCTCTAGTCTCCCCAACAAATCAGCCTGCACTGGAGCTTGTTGCCAAAACAAGCTGAAACAGAACCAAGTAAACCTTGTTCACTGTGGTTCTACCATGCTCGCCTTTGTTACCCAATGCCCTTTCTCTCCGGATTTCTGTTTGGAATCCACTCCTGGTGGATTAAAACAAGGAAGAGACCCAGCATCACAAATCAGTGGAAGGGCCGGCACTCCACAGTAACAGGAAGAGTTACTGACCTGATGTCACTTGCCCCACCTCTACTCCAAGTTGGCCTATGGGGGTGATGGTGCTAGATGCACCAAGGGTCGCAGTGGAAGAAAAGATGCCCATGTGCCTGCCTGGCCTCTGAGGACCAGTCTGAGCGTGGTAGAACCTAGGAGGTCTGAGAAACCACTTTTAGGATCACCATGAGTGGCTATGGGGATGGCACCACAGCCTCCATGGAGGATGGTCGCCTCCTCCTCCTTGACTCATGTCTCTACCATCTCCTTCACCTGCTCAGCCCTTTGAGGCCTTTGTAAATAAAGTTCACCAGGAAAACAGGGGTATAGAGACTCAACTTACAGCACTGCCCATGATGGAGTTTTTGCTTCTTCATCTTCTCCCCTGGTTCAGGCCTGCTTTCACACTTGGCTGACTTGCCAGCCAAAGCTCAGGCAATTTGCCTGCAATTATAATCAGCGGCCATATGTCTCTCCCTGCCCCCTCCCCTAACTCCCTTGTGTTTGGATTCTCCAGGACCCGAGCTTGCTCCTTTACCCCTCCAGGGCCAACTCATCCTTTCCTCGCCTTCAGCTGTCACCTGATGCTCCTGGCTCCCAAATCAGCTCCTCTCCCAGGTCTCAAATCCAGCATTACTGGTTCTCTGAACATCTCCCTCTTTCCTGGACCATTAGTACCAGGTTCCTAACTCCAAATCTGCCCCTCCTCTTGTGTCCCAACTTTCTGATGATAATGAAATCACCATCCTCTCTGGTCCCCAAGCTCTGAATCTTAGCCGTCTTTGATGCTCTTCCTCTGACTTACTCTTCAAGACCCGCCCATCTGACATCCCTTCCTTCCTTCCTCCCTTCCTTCCCCTCTTCCCATCACCGTCCCTTCTAGCTTGGACTACTGCAGTAGCCACTCAAGTGTTGCTGCCACTCTCCCTGTTTGAGGCCTGTACATTCCGATACTGACCCCTGCCTCCCTGTCTAGTTGCTCCTGGCTCTTGTACTGTATTTATAGCGCCACCTCCTGTGCTATTCTAGTAACAGCACCTCCATATGGTGTTCCCTGGTGATTCAGATGGTAAAGAACCTGCCTACGATGCGGGAGATATGGGTTTGATCCCTGGGTTGGGAAGATCCCCTGGAGAAGGGAATGGCTACCCATTCCAGCGTTCTTGCCTGGAGAATTCCATGGACACAGGAGTCCGGAGGGCTACAGCTCATGGAGTTGCAAAGAGTCGGACATGACTGAGTGACTAACATGCTATTTCTAGAGTTTTCTCTTTCCTACCTCTTCTGATGCTGATTCTTCATCTGCCTCTGTCCCAACTGTTTGAAATCCTATCCACCCTTCAAAATCAAGAGCCACGTCCTCCACAGCTGCCTCCTCAGATCCCTGGTGAAACCAGTCTCTCACTTCATGGTCCCCCAGTGGCCCTCTTGCCATCGTTATAGCCATCTCTTGTCTGCATCCCTACTAGTTACACAATAAATAGTAAGGAGTGAAGGACGGTTGTACCTATATTTAGCTGTCACAGCCAGAAGAGCAATGCTTAGTATCAAGTGTGGGCTTTGAAAATAAGCAGGCCCAGGTTAGAAATCCCAGCTCCAAGACTTCGCTTGTGGTTAGGATTCCTTGCTTCTGATGTGTGTGTTCGACCCCTAGTCAGGGGACTAATATCCCACATGCTGTGAGGTTAGGATTCCTTGCTTCTGATGTGTGTATTCGACCCCTAGTCAGGGGACTAATATCCCACATGCTGTGAGGCAAAAAAAAAAAAAACCCAACAAACCTCAGTTCCTTCGCTTGCTATTGCATCTCTGTGAGCCTCAGTCTCTTCACTTGCAAAATGGGCATGATGATGGTTTCTGCTGCAAAATAGTCACAAGGCGATGTCCAGAGACTTCTTAGGATGCAGAGCTCATGCGGAGGCTGCCTGTCAGTCACTCCTCCTGTGTCCGTTTACATCCTGAGGTTGATCATGATCTTCACTCACTGATGAATCAAATATTAGAAACAAGTCCGACACTGGCATCACAGTGTGATTTACAATCCTGCCTTTTCTCTAGGTGTGGTGGCATGACCTGGGCGTTGCCTGTGCTCTGTCCACCTTGCCTGTGCTGAGTGGCCCTGCGAGAGACACTCCCCCACCCTGGGCTTCAGGTCCCTCTTAACTCTGGGTTCGACTTCTGCCACCTGTTCAGCCTCGAGGCGGGCAGTGCCTGGGCAGCAGCTTCTGTATAACAAATGAGCCCCTACCCCCATGCCTCCACCGAGAGAGAGAGAGAGAAGAATGTCACCCTGTGAGTGACTAGAACAAGAGCCTTAGATGCCGCCATCCGTAGCCGCTCACTGCACAGGGGAGGACACAGAGATCCTAGTGCCGAGCAGCTGCCAAGGGTCACACAGCTGTTAGATGCCCAGCTAGGCTGAGAGTGAGACTCTAGTTGCCAGTCGCTTGTTCCTGCATCACTCCAGACACCCCCACAGCCTCCTCCCCTCCACACACACCAGACCAGTGCTTCCTTAACCACATTCTGCTTGGATCTCACCCCCTGCCCAGGAGGACCCAGGACTGAGGGCCTGAGTGATGCCAGTCTGCCACTGAGAATTCTAGAACCAACCCTGGGTACTTTTAAGGTTGTCTGTCAGCTCTTCAGGCAAGACTTGGGGCCATACTTAAATCCTGGGCAGTGGGTCACAAGTTACCTTAAGACATTAAAGGTAGGGACTTTTCTGGTGGTCCAGTGGTTAAGAGTTCACCAGCCAGTGAGGGGACATGGGTTCAAATTCTTGGTCCAGGAGGGTCCCACATACCGCAAGGCAACTGAGCCTGCCTGCCACCACTACTGAGGATCATGTGCATAGAGCCTGTGCTCTGCAACAAGAGAGGCCGTCACAATAAGCCTGAGTACCGCAACTCGAGAGTAGCCCTGACTAGCCACAACTCGAGAAAGCCCGAGTGCAGCAATGACGACCCAGCTCAGCCAAAGAGAAATGAATTAATTAAATTTTTAAAAAGATACTAAAGATAGATTCTCTAAAGCTTTATCACTGTGTCCTAATTGGTTTTTCAGTCACTAAGTCATGTTCAACTCTGCAACCTCATGGTCTGCAGCACACCAGACTTTCCCTGTCCTTCGCTATCTCCGGAGTTTGCTCAAACTCATGTCCATTGAGTCAATGATGCCATTCTGTTGCCCCTTTCTCCTTCTTCCCTCAGTCTTTGCCAGCATCAGAGTCTTTTCCAATGAGTCGGCTCTTCCCATCAAGTGGCCAAAATATTAGAGCTTCAGCATCAGTCCTTCCAATGAATATTTAGGATTGATTTCCTTTAGGGTGGACTGGTTTGATCTCCTGCTGTCCAAGGGACTTCAAGAGTCTTCTCTAGCACCACAATGTCCTAATATTACATTGTAAATCAACTATACTTCAATAAAAAAACAGAAAAAAGAAATTAGATCCTGGAACAGGGATCTGCCTCACACAAAGCTCCCTCAGGGTCTGGCCTCTACAAGGATCAAACAGGGCTTCTGGCTGGGTCTCAATGGTGGCCTTTTGCATGTGAGGGCTGGGACAGCTGGAGTCCTTCCTGGTGACCCTGAAAGCCCATCATCTGGGTGCTGGCCTGGCTCAGAGGACTGGGCCCAGCTCTGGTTTACAGGGACTCTGCTCATTCCTGCACTGTTGTTGTCCTGCACAATGTCCTCATTTCCCATCCCTCTCCTCACCTCCTCAGCAGCTATTGTGGGCACCTCAGATCCAGCAGTGCTCCAAACCAGCCTTCCCTCACCAGTTAATGTTCATTTTTGCACTTCATCTCCCATTAAGGGCACTTCTAGTCCTTTTTTTCTTTTTCTTTTTTTTTTTTTGATGTGGGCCATATTTTTAAAGTTTTTTTTTAATTTGTCACAATATTTCTGTACAATTTGTTACAAAATGTTTCTGTTTTATGTTTCGGTTTTTTGGTCATGAGCTATGTGGGATCTTAGCTACCAGACCACAGATGGAACCTGCATCCCCGGCTGTAGAAGCTTGGAGTCTTAACCATTGGACCACCAGGGAAGTCCCGCACTTCAGTCTTTCCTGCAGACATCCATGTGCCTGTCTCCAACTTGAGAAAGAAAGGCAGAGCACACACCAGGGGCCATTCTCCCTGTGGGCCACACAGTATATCTGGAATATTCTCATGACTCTTAAGTGTTAGTCACTCAGTCATGTCTGGCTCTTTGTGACCCTTTGGACTGTAGCCTACCAGGCTCCTCTGCACATGGGGATTCTCCAGGCAAGAATACTGGAGTGGGTTGCCATTCCCTTCTCCAGGGGATCTTTCCAACCCAGGGATCAAACTCATGTCTCCTGCATTGCAAGCATATTCTTTACCATCTGAGCCACCATGGAAGTGACTCTAAAATCCCGCTTCATTCACTTGGATCACCACTCAGAAACCATCAGTGGCACTCTCATTGAAGTCCAGGTTTAGACAAAGCACAGTTTTTCCAGACTTACCTCCTGCTGCTCACCAGGCACCTGAGCCCCTTCTCTGATTGGTTCAAACTCAGTTTCCCAAATCCAGGTTTTCTTCTCTCACACCTTGGCTCCGACAACTCTCCGGCCACAGTATCCCTCCTCTCTCTTTCTGATGCTGCAGCCCTCATCTCTAACTCAAGTTTGAACTCTTGGACCAAGCCTCTCTGGGTGTTCCTGCCCACACTGCTCTCTTTCTCTCTGTGCCTTGAACGTCTGTCATGCGTTTTGTCATTTGTCCTTTGCTGTCTTGTTTGCGTTTGTGTCTTGATGCCTGGCCAGACCGTGAGGCCCTTAGAAGCAGGAAAGTGTTGCTCAACTGTGTCTGACTCTTTGTAACCCCATGGACTGTAGCTCGCCAGGCTTCTCTGTCCATGGGTTTCTCCAGGCAAGAATAGTGGAAGCAGGAACCCTGTCTTGATTCATATTCATCTCTGTTTTCCTCCACCGGGCTTCCCTCAGAGCTTCTGGAACATGATCAGCATTGGTGGTGAATGAAGGAATGAAGACATGAGTGAATGAGTGAGTCTGAGACCAGGGCAACAGGATGGTGCTCTTCAACCCATTTCATAGGCTTGGTGCCCATGGCTTTGTTTTCTTTTCCCCTTTATCAGGTGGCTCGACTTTTTCCTTTTGTCTCCTCTTTGGACCTCAGAGAAGGGCAGGTAACCCCGTTGAGAGGTGTGACTAACTTCGAACTGATCCAGTCGGGGAGAGAGGCCAGTAGCCACCTCTGCCTACCAGCCCATGGTCTGGATCCAAGCCCGGTGTCTCTCCTGCCGACACCCGTGTGTGTCCATGTGCGTTAATCCCAGAGCCGGGGTCAGCCTCCGCCCAGAGCCTCTTATTGTGCTAACGTGGTGGCATCTAACATGCGATTAACTTATTTGTTTTGTTTGTTTGTTTGTTTCATGCCTGGAGAGTGGATTGGATTTGATGAGTGATGCTACCGTTGATGCTATGGTGGGAAGGATTCTCTTTCTCTTCTGTTTGTTAACCCACTTCTGTGGCACAAACGCAGGCCCCTGCCTTCATCCAGCATGCCGAGAAGGAGCCTGCTCGGGCTTGGTGTGGAGCATGTGTAGCTGTAGAGGCTAACTCTGTCAGTGAGGTGCGTACCCCATGGGAATCTAGAAGGAAGCACTCACGCTCTTTGAATCGCCAGTGGGAATCGTGGTTACTGCTGGTGGCTCTGTTATCAACTGACTGACTCACTGCAGCCTTCTGACTTCATTCTCATTGTCATCAGTCACAGGCCTTAGATATGGTGTGAGGTGAGGTGTGCTAAACTTTATGCCCTGCTGGGGCCCCCCGTGGGAGTCCTGGTGTCCTTCCCCACTGTGTCCCTCCAGAAAAGAGGACCTCCTCAAGGGTTTGCAGCCAGACTTAGTGACTGTGTTAAATCGGGGCTCTCTGGGAGTAATGGCAGGTGTTCTATTACTGGTAAATTTTTTTTTTTCTTTGCTTTTTATTTATTTATTTTTTTTTTAAATTTTTCAGTGGGTTTTGTCATACATTGATATGAATCAGCCATAGAGTTACACGAATTCCCCATCCCGGTCTCCCATCCCACCTCCCTCTCCACCCGATTTTAGTGGTAAATTTTTTACCTAGAATATCAGATTACTAGAGGTCTGGTGGGTTTTCCCAGGAACACACTTGCTCCCCGGCCAAGAAAAGCATTAAAACATAGAGAATTTGGTGTGTGTTGGCTACATGGATTTCTTATTCCTTACAAATTAGGGGAAGAATTAGGAATTAAAGATCTCAGATTTCCAACACTGTAAATCAATTATACTCCAGTAAAAAATAATTATAAAAAAGTCTTTTAAAATTAAGAAAAAATTACAGTACATGTTAGCTATAAATATGTATGTAAAAGTACTTGTAAGCGCCTAAGGTTTATATCTTGAGTCCATCTACAGAATTAGGAAAATGTAGTAATGAAGTACAAATGGAGGGACTTCTCTGGTGGTCCAGTGGTTAAGAATCCGCCTTGCAATGCAGGGGACTTGGGTTCGATCCCTGTTTGGATAACTAAAATCCCACATGCCACAGGGCAACTAAGCCGGCGCACCACAACTAGAGTTCGAGTGCTGTGGTGGAAGATCCAGAATGACCCAAGGAAGATCCCACATGCCGCAAATGAGATTGGACACAGTCAAATAAGTAAATTAAATAAATTAAAAAATACAAATGGAAAAAGTACATCAATAAAATTGAAACACACACACACACACACAAATAAAGATCTCAGATTAATAGAAAATTCAGTGACACAGTTTACCTCTTAAAGTTCAGTTTTCTGAGTTTTAGCCAGGAAAAAAAAAAAATTAAAGTAATCAGGAATAGATTTCCCTTCCTCGCCCCCAAGATACTTCTGTGGGACTTCTGGTGTTTTAAGGAGCTGAGAGAGCCACTGGGCCACATGGTATCGACATGCCAGGAAAAACGCAAGGTTGAGTCTGTTCAGACAAACAGCGTGTGAACAAGCAGTTGCAACAAGACTGGGTAGACCATGCTTATAATACAGTGGGAAATAAAGAGCTCACAGTAGGACAGAATACAAATAAGAGACTCATTTTCATGGAAGGCCGACTACGTCTCCCTTTCTGGTCCCATGGTATTGGGCCACGGGGAGGTTCTTCCAGGCGTGAGACGCTGAAGGCAGTGAAGACCTGTGGTGTGACAGCCCTGGGGCAGGTGCTCGCAACGTGCCTGAAGTAGGCTGACCTTGGCTCATGAAAGGGCTCCAGACTTCCCAGCTTTTCCTATGGTTCATATTCTAAACTTGGTGTTGGCTGGGAAGGAAATTAATACAGAATTTAAAGACCCACACACCAGAATTTTGTTTGCCTTTCCTCAGAATTACCTTGGGAGGCCCAACATTTATTCTAGAGATTTTCAAATTACTCTGGAAAGTCTTAGGGTTGTGATCAGAACCACATAATCAACTGTAGAGGAGAAGGCCATAGATTCTTGAAGTTAAAATTTTCCAGTTGGGAACTCCAGAAGGGAAGCTTACTCAACCCTTTAACTTCCCAATGAGGTTGCAAGGCTGAGCAGGACCAAGTTGATGGGTTGGGGTCCCCCAAGCAGAATTGAGACCAGGCTCTCAAGACTGGAGTGTCTGTACATGGCAATTTCTGGAGAAACCACTTCTTCCTCCTTTTTTCTCATTTGTTTTAAATAATTCCATGTTGTTTTTTTGGTCTAGATGGCATTTGTCAGCATCATGCAAGCCTCATATTCACAGATTGGGATCCACGGGGTGGTCATGGAAGAGTGCTGTGGGTGTTACTGGAAATGCAACTGTAATGATTTATTACGTGAAAGGTGATACATGTTCATTGTACACAATTCTAAAAGTACAAAAGAGGGCATCAGGTGAAAAGTCAGTCTTACTCCTCTGCCCCTGCCCTCCTCTGGCACTGTTTTTTTTTTTTAAGATTTATTTATTTTTTTTTTGGCTGCGGTGGGTCGTCATTGCAGTGCTTGGGCTTTCTGTAGTTGTGGTGAGTGGGGGCTACTCTTCATTTGTTGGGTGTGGGCTCCTTGTTGCTGAGCACAGGCTCTAGGTACACAGGCTTCAGTCGTTGCAGTGTGTGGGCTCAGTAGCTGTGGCACACAGTCTTAGTTGCATGTGGGATCTTCCCGGACCAGGGGTGGAACCAGTGTCCCTTGAATTACAAGGTCAATTCTTAACCACTGAACCACTGGGGAACCATGACACAGTTGTTTGAAAAGAAATCCTGTAATGGGACTTACCTGTGGTTAAGTGATCCAGTGGTTAAGAATCCACCTTCCAATGCAGGGAACTCGAGTTCAGTTCCTGGTGGGGGAACTAAGATCATGGATGCCACGGGGTAACTAAGTCCCTGTGCCACAACTGCAGAGAAGCTCACAGGCTGCAACTAAGACCTGATGCAGCCCAAAATAATAAATAAATACATAATTTTAAAATCAATAAGTAAAAGAAACCCTGTAACCTTTCAGCAGGCACTTTCACAAATGTAATTATTTGGCCATTAACATGGTATAACTGGGGCTTCCCGGGTGGCTCATTCGGTAAAGAATCTGCCCACAATGTGGGAGACCCGGGTTTGACCCCTGGATCAGGAAGATCCCGGGAGAAGGGAATGGCAACCCACTCCAGTATTCTTGCCTGGAGAATCCCATGGACAGAGGAGCCTGGCGGGCTACAGTCCATGGGGTTGCAAAGAGTTGGGCACGACTGAGCGGCTGACACACACACCAGGGAACTCCTCTACTTCTTATTAAAACAGCTTTCTTGGAGTCTTTAGATTTTTTCTGTGTGTCACTTGCATACATGCAGTAAAGGGAAGCTATAGACACAATAAATTGGTTGAAGTCTTTCTAAGATTCTTTCGAACCACTTATCAGTATCCATATACAATGAAGCCACATCACTTTCTGTGCTCTCCCGAGTACTAGTGATGCAGATATTTTGTCTCTGAGATGTTCATCCATGTTGCTGTTTCCCATTCTGCCACTTTCTGCATCTTACTAGAAGGTGTCAAGGGAATGTGTTTTAAACAACCTGGGTTCATAATCCTTCTTCCAGTAGGTCTTGGTTTGTTAACAGTGAACAGTCTAGAGTTTCCTTTGTCTGGTCCTGCCTTCGGGAATAACGACCGAGTGCATTCGTGTGTAAGCAGTGACGACAAGAATAAGGCAAGCGATCGTACGACTCACCCTAATTTCAGAGGTGAAAAAAATATATGCCTTATAATTGATGCACATCATTCACAAGACGTCTAGGAGTAAGCGGACACTCAGTATCCCCGTGTCTTAGTGATGCCAAGACTCCGGGTGAATGTCTTGGTGAGTCTTTTTGTCACAAGATAGCGGTTCCCACACTCAGAGTCAGAAAGCAGGGAGCAGGGTCAGGCCTTTCTCCTTCTGCATGTCAGACAGAGAAAATATCTCTCCCAGAAATCCCTTAGCAGGTTTCCCCTTACCTCCCATTGTCCAGAACTGCATCACATGACCATGCATAGTAGGTAGGAGGGAGTTTGGGAAATCTGTTTTGTCTCACCATTTTGAGAATGGGATTGGGGATGGCTTTTGGATGGTCAGTTAACAGTCTGTCTCACTGTGGTCAAATGCATTTGGAGTTTTCTCATTTTTTTAAAATTCATATTTTATTTATTAATTTGTTTTTGGCCACACTGTGTGGCATGTGGGATTTTAGTTCCCCGACCAGGGATTGAACCCACACTCCCTGTATGAGAAGCATAGACTCTTAACCACTGGACCACCAGGGAAGTCCTTGATCTTTCTGTTTTTTATTTCAGGAGCAACTTGTTTGTCTCAGGTAGCTAGAGTAATATGTTAACCATCATCATAGTTGACGCTTTGGGACCACTTACCACACACTGGGCTCTGTCATGGACGGTTTATGCCATCATCCCATTTACTCCTCCCCACCCTTCTGCCACATGGATGCTGTTGTACAGATGACAGGCTGAGGTCACCCGGCTGTAAGTGATAGGACTGAATCCAGGTCTGACTCTAGAGCTGTGGTTTGTTCATTTATTATTGGAGTATAATTGCTCTACAATGTCATGTTAGTTTCTGCTGTACAACGAAGTGAATCCGCTACCTGAACACATATATGCCCTCCTTCTTGCACCTCCCTTCTACCCGACCCCCATCCCACCCCCGAGGGTTGTCACAGAGCACCAAACTGGGCTCCCTCGGCCACACACCAGGTCTCCACTAGCTATCTACTTACACGTGTAGTGTCAGTCACATAGTTGTGTCCAGTTCTTTGGGACCTCATGGACTGTAGCCCACCAGGCTCCTGTGTCCATGGGATGCTCCAGGCAAGAATACTGGAGTGGGTAGCCATTCCCTTCTCCAGGTGATCTTACCAACCCAGGGATCAAACCTGGGTCTCCTGCATTGTGGGCAGATTCTTTACCGTCTGAGCTCCCAGAGAATATACACATGGTAGTGTCTATATCAGAGAAGGCGATAGCACCCCACTCCAGTACTCTTGCCTGGAAAATCCCATGGACGGAGAAACCTGGTAGGCTGCAATCCATGGGGTCGTGAGGAGTTGGACACGACTGAATGACTTCACTTTCACTTTTCACTTTCATGCGTTGGAGAAGGAAATGGCAACCCACTCCAGTGTTCTTGCCTGGAGAATCCCAGGGACGGGGGAGCCTGGTGGGCTGCCGTCTATGGGGTCACACAGAGTCGGACATAAATGAAGCGACTTAGCAGCAGCAGCAGCAGTGTATATATGGCAATCCTAATCTCCCAATTTGTCCCACCCTCCCCTTCCACCGCTGTGTTCCTATGTCCATTCTCTACTGTGTGGTTCTTAATCTTCAGTTTCTATAGCTTCTGGTATGGCACTTCTAAATGGTTATTTGTCCATTTGTCTTTTTACATTTTGTCAGAAATCAAGCTATATTTTTGGTACTTCCTAGTAACACCTAGCACAGTGTCTTGCCCATAGCCAATCCTTGATAAATCTTTGTGAAATAGATAAAGGAATAAATGGAAGAATGAATGAAAGAGCACATTTATAAGTAGTTTTCCTGAATGCTAACCTAATATTGAATTAGTCCATTATAATTATCAGAATACTTCCTCCCTCTTTTCAGGATCAGTTTTTGTTCTTTAGTCTCATTTCTTCTAAATTCTAGATGTCATCGTGAATGTTTCTGAGTAGAAATATCATGGGTCATTAACTGATAGATTTGGAGAGGTTTATACTGGGCAGCCGATTCTACCCTCATTTTCTTGGCAAAGACTACCAAGCTGTCATATCTGGTAGGTTAAGCCTCAAACCCCTTGCCCACTATCATCCCAGGGCAATATCTGAGGCAACCAGGACAATTTCTGCCTTTTTCATACGTGCGTTCATGCTAAGTTGTTCCAGTCATGTCTGACTCTTTGCAAATCTATGGACCATAGCCCACCAGACTCCTTTGTCCATGGGATTCTCCAAGCAAAAATACTCCAGTGGGTTGCCATGCCCTCCTCCAGGGGATCTTCCCAACCCAGAGCAAACCCATATGTCTTATGTCTCCTGCATTGGCAGGTGGGTTCTTTACCACTAGAGCTACATAGAAAGCCCACCTTTTTCATATAATGCCCTCCAAATACCCTTTGCCTGGATTTCATATTCTAATTGTGTATGTATCTGATTACTTAAATAGTTTTCTTTGTGTTGTTGTTAGTTTCCAGGAGACATTGCATCACACGGGATCTTTCTTTGTGGCACATGGACTCTCTAGTTCTTGCACACAGACTAGATGCTGTTGCTGGGGCTTAGTTGCTCCGCCATGTATAGAATCTTAGTTCCCCCACCAGAGATGGAACCCGCATTACAAGGCAGATTCTTAATCGAACCACCAGGGAAGTCTGCCTGTCATGTCTTGTTTCAGGTCCCAACCCAATCCTCAATAACCCCAGTCTCCTACCAGCCCCTCCCGCCTCAGGTTTCCTTTTCTGCAAACAGGAGTCTGTCCTCCAGCCCCCGAGGTGCACCTAAGACGCCATTGCCCCTGTGCCTTCCGTACAGTCCTTTTCACAATGACAGAGTCTCTCATCCAGACAACAAGGCCCTTCCCTTTCATAAGTATAATGGATCGATCTTGCTTTCCTAAACAAAAGAACAGTTTCTGCCAGAGATGATGTCTGTGGCTCCCTCAGGACAGTAAAGGGCTTCCCTGGTGGCTAAGTGATAAAGAATCCACCTGTGATGCAGAAGATGCAGGAGAGACAGGCTCGATCCCTGGGTTAGGAAGATCCCTGGAGGAGGGCATGGCAACCCACTCCAGTATTCTTGCCTGGAGAATCCCATGGACAGAGGAGCCTGGCAGACTATGGTCCACAGTGTTGCAAAGAGTCGGATACAACTGAAGCGACTGAGCAAGCAAGACAGAAATGGTTACAGTCAGGAGGGTTTTGTTACATGTATGTTACAATTTTTTTGATATCATATTTTTCCTTCCTGATTCATTACCTTTGGCTATTTTATAAAGTTCAGTTGCACCAGTGGCAGTCAGTCTGACTCATGGACAGTCGCATGAGTAGATAAAAGAAATTGCTGTTGTCATACATTTAAAAAATATTGTCTGCATTTGATTTCCTTTGAAAAGACTAAGGACTGAGCACACACAGATTATTAAGTTCTGATCTTCTGGCCAGATTCCTGTGTCCTGACGATTGAGAAAAATGTAGCTATATAAGGATTTTTATTTCTGTAAAGCTGGAGAAGCCACAGAGAAGCCCTGGAGAGTAGGGACTGAAGGCAACAGTAGTGTCCTCCACCCTGGGCCTGGCTGAGACCCTGCTTTATTGTGGGGTCGTCTGAAGGAGAGGAGAGTCAGGAGGCAGAGACACAATGGCTGAGCCTATAGGAGGCCCTGGAACATTCTGGGCCTTGTACCCCTCTGTGTTTCCCAAAAGTACGTGGGGAAGCTGCCTGTGCAGAGTCCTTCCAGGGGCTTGGTCTCTCTTGTGCTGACTGTCAGAGTTCCCTGCAGCTCCCCCTGGCCTGTGGGGCAGGCCTCTGATGGGTGCCCCCTCTGTGTGTGTCCCCCACGCTGCCCCTGGCCCATGGGGCAGGCCTCTGATGGGTGTCCCTCCTGTGTTGCATCCAGGGACAAGGTGCCTTATCGGAGCGACTCCGGAGCTTCAGCATGCAGGATCTCTCCACCATCAGGGGAGACGGCGCCCCTGCTCCCTCGGGCCCCCCTCCACCGGGCCCTGGGCGGGCCAGCGGCAAGCATGGCCAGCCTAAGATGTCCAGGAGTGCTTCTGAGAGCGCTGGCAGCTCAGGTAAGTATCACTTTACTTCCCTTCTTTCCCACCTCCTAGGCCTTGCTTTCCTAGTGAGAGGCCCAGGCCACCCTAGCACCCTTTCCCCAAGGACTCAGCACTCACACAGACACCCATAAGACCATTCAGGTCAGCCAAGGGACTGAGTGCCACTCAGGCCAGGATGGGAAGCTGGCCTTGGGAACTCTGATGGGGGCAGATTTAGGTCACCTACACCGAGGGTCCTGCTTCCTCCATCTGATTATCTGGGTTGGGAGGGTGTTGAGGGTGGTTGAATAGTGGTACACAGACCAAGCCTAGAGGTGACTGGCCCAGCTGCCCTCAGCCAAGGCAGCTTTCTCTTTTTCCTTCCTCTGTCCGCATGCTCCCAGGAGGGTTCACCTGTCATTAGCACCTGAGTGTCTCCCCCCCACACCCAGGGCTTACGGCTCCCATGGTCCCTTTTCTTGACATGGTGTTTCCTGTCCTCTCATTCTACCATCTCATCCTTCCTTGTGCCCCCACCATAAACCCCACCCTGGGCCACCATGTTCCAAGGCCACACCAGCCCTGAGATCTAATTCCTGTGGAGGCCAGGGTTGTATGAAACCATACCTCTGCCTCCGTGTCTGCCCTGGTAGAAAGGGGTCCCTGTGCCAGAATTGACATGGGACCTTATTATTAAATGTGTAGAGTCCTGGGCCCACCCCCAGGGGATTCAGTTTGTTGAGGACGAGCCCCTGATACATGATGCTGTCAAGGTGCAGCCACATTTGGGACCCACTGACATCTCATCCATCAATGGGTTTCTGGTTTGTGGAGGCTGGGGTCTGGGACTGGAGGGGTAGGGAGCCGGCTAGGACTTCTGGTTCCCCAGACTGTTCCCAGGGGAGGTTACAGGACTGAGCACTCCTGCTGCCAGCAGAGGGTTGATGGGGAGGGGGTGGGCTGCAGGGCATGGTTTTGAATTTCCACCTCCGCCCCTCTCGCGTGATGGGACATTGAGCCTGGGGGTGGATATGGGGCCACTGTGGCAATCTCTGACTGTGATGTGTGCCAGGTGGCTCGCCTGCCCTTAAATGTATAAACAGGGATGTCCAGGTCACTTAGACCTGGGTCGTGTGCTGTGAGATGCAGCCTGCAGGGGGTATCTTAGAGTCCTGAGCATGGGGTCCTTCCAGGCCCACCCAACTTGAGGGTCTAAGACATGGATGGGAAAGAGGAGCTTCACGGCTGCCCTGGGAATGACAGCGTGTGCTCCCCTCCCGGAAAAGGAGGCCAGCTCAGAGCCAGGCCTGGCATCCGCCAGTTTCCTCCCCTCTCGGGAATGTCCCCTCTACCTAGGATTGAAGATTGTGGCTTTTCTGTTGGAAGAGAGATATTTTAGCCCTACCAGGGTTGGAGAGATGGAGGCTTGGCCATGGGGGTGAGATCCACCTCTGGTAGGGAAACCCTGTCCCTGAGCCAGGAGAACTTAGTACGGAATCCCTAAAGGCCAGGCAGGAAGGGGGCTTGGGGATCAATCAATCTCACCCTCTGATTTTACCAACGAAGAGACAAAGGCCCAGGGAAGGTAGCTGTCATCAGATTTGCGCCCGCTGGTGGCATTCTCCTGTAGCCCCTGACTCCTGGGTCAGCGCCTTCTATCCACTCACCCACTGGCCATCAGGTTTCCTTGAGTATCTTTGGCCTCTGACCTCCCGAGCTCCTAGGCATGCAAGCCTCCACCCTTGATCAGTTTCTGGGCTACCGAGCCTCAATTGAAAGCTGTCACTTTGACTTGATAAAGGGTCCCGATTCTGTGAGGCTCAGTGGGCAGAGCTGAAACCAACAGGGTAGAGTTCTGAGGGGGCAGCCGCTTACCAGCTGTGTGGCCGGGGCAAGCGCTTTATCCTTTCTGCACCACAGAGTCCTTATCTGAACACATGGAATGACTAGCCCCATGTGCAGAGTTGTCATGAGGATTAAAATGAAATAATCCATGTGAAGGTGCCTAGGTTCATGTCTGGCACTCTAAGTAGTAGCTGCTATTACTGTTCTTGTTGCTGTCTAACTTACCTAGAAAAGCATTTTAATGTTAAAGTGTCCAGGATGGAAATGGGTTGCCTTGCAAAATATTGAGATCCCTGACACTGGAAGGGCCCAAACCAGAGTTATCATGTACCAAGTTCCTGCGTTGGCCAGGAAGTGAGTCTAGGTGGCCCTGCAGTCCCTTTCTGTCTCTGTTGTCACTACAGAGGCAAACTTAGCAGAGGAAGTAGGCTCAGAGAGCTCACATACTGTGCCAAGGCCACACGGGGCCAGAATCCAGGCCTCCTGCCTACTCCTCCCTTTGGCAGATTATTTGCAGCAGCTTCAAAATTGGGAAAAAGAAGGGTCTGATAGGATCTAAACGGAGATGGATGTTGCTCAGTCATAAAAAGGAATGAAATTTTGCCATTTGCAGCAACATGGATGGACCTGGAGGGTATTATGCTTATTGAAATAAGTCAGAGAAAGACAAATACTGTATATGTTTACTTATATGTGGAATCTAAAAAATAAAACAAATGAATATAATGAAATAGAAACAGATTCATAGGTACTGAGAAGAGACTGCTGGTGGCCAGAGAAGAGAAGGTTGGGGGAGGGTAAAGTGGGTGAGGAGAATTAAGAGCTACAAACTGCTGCATATAAAATAGGTTACAAGGATGCCGTGTACAGTGCAGGAATGTAGCCAATATTATGTGAGATTTTTCTTTTCTTTTTTGGTCACCCTACGTGGCGTGTGGGATCTTAATTCCCTGACCAGGATCGAATCTATGTCCAGTGCAGTGGACGCACAGAGTCTTATCCACTAGACCACCAATAGTCTTACCAATGTTACTTATAACATCTTGATATGGAGTATGATCTATAAAAAATATTGAATCACTATGTTGTACACCTGAAACTAAATATTATAAGTCAACTGTACTTCAGTTAAAAAAGAGAAGGTAAAAAAAAAGAAGGCAACAGGGGCATCCCCTGGGCTTTGAACATTTTCCCAGGCCAGCACTCGATGGAAATGAACTTGGGCTGATTTGTCTTCCTGGCCCTGCCCCCCTCCATGCTCCATGATGTCCCAGAAAGCAGGGGAGCACTCTGGTCATAGGTCTGCAGGCTGAGCAAGTGGAGTTCACGGAGAACCAGAGAGCCTGCTGCACTGCAACAAAATGCACTCTCCTCACTGCCTGCCCTTGGCCGTGGCACCCATGATTTCAGGGCCAACAAGTGGGGTGTTGACCTAGAAGGAAGGACAGGGACCATTGATTTGCCTTCGCCCTAGCTGTTCTGGGCCTAAAATAAAAGGCAGCTCAAAAAGAAAGACAGGTGAAAGATGGCCCAGGGCCTGGATCGAGGGTAGAAGCACCCAGGTCAGAGGCTCTGGAGTTGTCATAAACCTGGAGGGGAGGGTCAGGGTGCCTAGGAGGAAGTCCGCCAAAGGAGGCCCAGCTGGTGTGCCCTTCCCAGCCCTGGCCTCGGACACCAGGCATGGTTTGGTCTGGGAAATGGCCCCGAGTCTGGGCTTCCATCCTGACTGAGTGACCCTGGGCCTGGGCAGAGATGGCAATGCAGCGAGACTGACGTCACCAAGCAGTCACCACTCTCATTCCCACCGAGCCTATATCCAATCTCAGAACCTTCCTGAGAGTGATTCCGTGGGCAGTCACTATCAGAGGATTTGTCCTTGGACCAGGAAAGGAGTCCAGTTCGCTTCAGCCTTTGCCTTTGAAGGTGAGATACCAGAATCCCTATTTGGCCTCCATCTCGGGGTTGTGAGAAGAGCAGTTGAGGTATTAATAACTTGCCAGTCCTGGACCAGAGGCCACTGTTGGAGACAGGCTGGATAGGAGGCAGTGGCTGCACACCCCAGGGACTTGTATGCAGCTGTTGGAAGCAACAGTTTCAATGCACATTTAGGTAGAGTTTGAAAACATGAGGCCTAGTGAAAAAAGTACAAAATGGAATAAGAGATTAGGTAATAATTTATATAAAATAAAAATATACATGCCCGTTGGTATAAAATAACACCATGCAATTTCTGTGACCCACCCTGCAGAATAAATGACCAGGGAAGTATTTTGTCAGACATCATTTATTGCAAGTCTGGCATTGAACCCAAGGACGGGTACAAAGGGAATTGAAAGAATGATCTTTGCCCTCCATGAATTTGGAGACAGCCTGTATTTAGTGAGGAACTACTGTATACCAAGGGCTTCCCACGTGGCTCAATGGTAAAGAATCTCCCTGCCAATGCAGGAGATGTGGGTTTGATCCCTGGGTTAGGAAGTTCCCCTGGAGAAGGAAATGGCAACCTGCTCCAGTATTCTTGCCTGGAGAATCCCATAGACAGAGGAAGCTGGCTGGCTACAGTCAATGGGGTCACAAAGATCAGACATAGCTGAGCGTGCATACACACACATACACACTGTATATACCAAGGCCCAGATATGCACCAAGACCAGTGGAGTGTGTAAGGTAGCAGCCAGTTAGCCACTGGGGTCAAATGGCCAGACACAGAGCCCTTTGGGGGTTCAGAGGTCAGTGTGAGCAGATTTTCTGCAGTCCATGCCGAATTGGGAGAGAGAGAGAAGGGGCAGTTAGAGTTATTTCTCAGAGGAAACTTGGACTTCATCCCCTCCCTCCCCTCGGGCTGCAGGTCACAAGGACTGGCCTCTGTGCGCCAGACAAGGGCATTTGCTAGCACCTGTGAGGAAGCGGAATCTGGAGTGATCCCCTCTCCCACCTTGGTGTCTCTGCAGAGACCCACATTCCTGGGACCCCTGTAGTGAGCACATGGGGATGCCCACACCTCCCTGGGGCCTCCCTCGGCCTGGGGCTGGTTCCTGTCCAGGTGAGGGGTATCACTGATGATGCCCCCGTCCCCACAGTGTGTACCTGCTGCGCCACCTGCAGGACCCGGAAAGGTGAGTACACAGCCAGCCTCCCTGCAGCGTGCGAGACCTGCCTTGGGAGGAGGCTCTAACTGAGCTGGTGTCTGACCTTGGGGCTCCCTTTCAGCTGTAGGGTCAGGGGGTGGGGTGGGGTAAGGAGGTTAACTCCTTAAAATAGCAAGTGTGTATTATCTTGCAGCAAATTCAGGCTAGAATTTGGGAGCAGCTTAATTGGGTGTCTGTGGCTCAGCCATTCTCAAGAGTTGTGGTCTGGGTGTCAGTCAGGGCCACAGCTGTCTGAAGGCTTGACTGAACATGGCCATCTTGTGGCTCTTGGCTGGAGGCCTCAGCTCCTTTCCATGTGCCTCTCTGGGGGCTGCTTGAGCATCCTTACCAAATGGTGGCTTCACCCAGGGTGAGTGATGCAGGAGAGAGAGGCCAGGTGGGAAGCCACAGCACCTTTTAGGACCTGGTCTTAGAAGGCACAAAACCACCACTTCTGCCTTGTTCTGTTTGTTGGAAGTGAGTCCAGCCCATCCTCACGGGGAGGGGAATTCATCTCCACCTCTTGGAGGGAGGAGTAACAAGGAATGTGGAGATACTTTAAAACCATCAGAGTCATAGTTCCCTGTGCTCTTGGTGATAGGAGTGCAGGCCCTTACCCAGGTCCCCAGAAGTGATGGGGCCCTGCAGTTCTGTGGGTTTCAGTCCTTGTGCAGCCAAGGGAGCCCTGGTCCTGCTTTGCCACTTACCAGCTGTGTAATTATGTGCAAATCACCTAACCACCATAAGCCTGGGTTTCCTTCCAATAGAGGTAAAGCTCCCCGCTTCCCCACCTCACTGTGCAGCTATGACAATATCTGTGAAAGGGCTTTTTGAAGAATGATGATGGTAACGATGCTGACCGTGATGGCCAGAAGGCCACAGGGAGATGGGACTGGGCTCTCCCAGGCCTGAGCAGGGCGCCTGCTGCCAGCCTCCCTGGGTGAGGGAGATGTCTGGGCTGTGTTGCTGTCTTCTGACCTGCTCCTGCTCTTTCCTTGACCTTAACATGTGAGGGACAGGAGATGGTGCTGGGCTAACCCAAGTCCCCCGTACAACCCCTTGAAGGAGTTTCCTTTGGCTTAGAAGGCAAGAGGGGCCACGCCTGGCCTGCGGCTGCTGGCGGGTGGGGGGTGGGGGAGGAGGGAGACAAGCCCAGTGCCACTGCTGCCTGCACCCCCAGCCCTGTTGCCGCCGAGACGTGGTCCATGCTTCCCACAGAAGTGGCGAGCAGGAAGGCATGGAGCTGTGTTCTAAGAAGGATCCTCTCACCCCTTTATTTCTTCACTTTTAAGATGTTTCCTTCTTTTTTTGGCCACACCACACGACATGGGGGATTTTAGTTCCCGGACCTGGGATTGAACCCATGCACCCTGCGGTGGAAATGCAGTCTTAACCGCTGGACTGCCAGGGGAGTCCCTTAGACCAGTGGTCCCCAACCTTTCTGGCACCAGGGACTGGTTTCGTGGAAGACAGTTTTTCCATGAACTGAGGTTCTGGGTGGATGCTTTCAAGATGATTCAAGCACAGTACATTTATTGTGCACTTTATTTCTATTATTATTACATCAGTTTCCCCTCAGATCATCAGCATTAGATCCCAGAGGTTAGGAACCCCTGCCTTAGACATTTCAGCTCTTGGAGTTTTAAAGGTCTGTAGAAGACCTGGGGGTTTCAGAGGCCATGAGCCTAACGAGAATGGATGGTCTAAAGATTCCTGAGCAGGAGACTGTGGGGACCATCGTCCTGCCGGAACAGAGGAGTGTACGTATGCTCAACAAGGATGAAACAAACCCGGGGGCTGCACACAGCTGTGTCCGGCACTAGCACATAATACTCGGGTCTGCTGGGCGCTGCTGCTGCCAAGTCGTTTCAGTCATGTCCAACTTTTTGTGACCCTGTGGACCATAGCCCACCGGCTCCTCTGTCCATTACATTTCCCAGGCAAGAATACTGGAGTGAGTTGCCATGCCCTTTCCCAGGAGATCTTCCCAACCCAGGGATCAAACCCACATCTCTTCCATCTCCTGCATTGGCTGCTGGGTTCTTTACCACTGGTGCCAGCTGGGAAGCCCGCTGGACACACTAGTTCGAGGAAAACAACCATCCCAGTGACCTCAGGCAGTTATGTTTATTTCTATCTAATCACCCTACAATTTGGAGTTTGTAAATACCTTAAGCCACTCAGAAAGTCTTTCCCTATGGGATCCTGTCATCTTGGGGACCTGGGAGAGGAGAGAAGCAGGTGGGCCTGCTCCATACTGCCCTCTGGAAAGTCCCCCTCCCCCGCCACCCCCGCGACACCTGGTGATTTCATCATCAAAGCCTGCCTTTCTAGGACATTAGAATAGAAGTTAAAATAGAATTATCGTTGGTGGTGAGCGTTGAGTAGAGTCTGACCTTCCCGGGAGCTGTGGGGATGGGGATTGTTGGGGATGGGGCTGCAGGTAGGGCTCGGTGGAGGCCTCAGGCTGGGGTGGACCTGCTCAGAGTCATGATCTGGGAGCCTCTGCCCCAGCCCTGCCTTTCTCAGCCTTCTGAACATTCAAGGCCCTGGAGTTCTACCCCATCTCCCTAAAGTCTACTTGCCAGGAAACAGCTAGTGAGTCATCTGCACCATTTCCCTCTGTGATGGTGGGAAAGCCCCTTGACTCTCCAGGCCTTAGTCGCCTCCTCTGTAAAATAGGATGAGGGATTAAACTTTAGGCTCCCAGGACCCTTCCAGCTCTGACCCATGAAGGGTGCTGGCCATGAAGCATCAGCAGATGGTGTTGGGGGAGGTGTGTCTCACATCTGGGGCTGGGGCACCGATGCTGCGGATCACAGATGTTCTGGTCAGAGGGGCCCTCCTGGTCCCCTGAAATGATTAAATGATTTTCATCCATGCCTCTCATGTCCCAAGAGAACTTTCTGCTCCATTCCTGCCTGTCAGCCGTCTCCTGTTGTTTCCTGCACATCTGTCTCTCTTTTTCTGTACTTCTATTATTATCTCTGTCTCCCACCCCTACTGCACTTTCTCCCCGCTTTTCTCTCTGCCTGCCTTGATGTTATATATAACTGAAGACTGAATTCTGTCACTGCTTGAAATAAGTCATAGAGGTGGGTCCCCCACCCCCTGCTTTTTTAAATCAAGTAGATGGGACATATTTTTAAAAGCAGAATCATCCCTTTTTATCCTATTAAAAGAGAGAGAGAATTGCATCTTTTCGTGAGTGGGGCCCTGGGGCAGTTTCTTCCCTCAGTAGCAGGAGCTGTCAGAGGTTTGGAGTGTGGGCAGTGAGTGAGTGTGTGTGTGTGTGTGTGTGTGTGTGTGTGTATGTGTGTGTGTGCACGAACACTCACACACATGTGTGAGTTTCATCCCCAAAGTTCCTTCCTTAACAGGATATTCTTTCCTTTCTCTTCGGTGGCTGTTGGGGACTCAAATGTAAGTGGTCCAGATAGGCGTGCTCTCCTCAAATGTGTTTGCTGACTTTGATTAATGGCTCCCACTAATGTGTGCTGTGTGGAAGTGTTCGCTAACCCGGAGTGTTTGCTGCACTGGGGGAGGGGTGTGGGGAGGCCTGGGGCTCCTGCAGATGGATCAGCTCAGCCTTCAAGGGCTGGGAGTTTCTCCCTCCTTGCACTCCCCACAGAGAGAAGAGGTGCTGCCGCTTTCCAGCCTGCTCGACGCACATTTGCTAACACAGAAAGTAAGCCAAGGCCACACACTCATTCCCCCACTGAAGAAAGTAAGAGTGACCCCTGTCTTCCTGGAGACCGCCCAGCCCTGGCCTCCGTGGTCAGCTCTGTGGGCTCAAAGGCTTGGCTGCCATCCCCTGAGGTTTGCAGGTGGCTGTGGCCATGACCTTGCATGAGACGCTCCCCTCATACAAGTTGTCTTCAGGAGTCATCAGATTATTATGATGTAGACAGAGGCACCTTTTGGGGTGAGGACCTGGTGGGTCACTAATTCTGTTTGGATGTACAGCAAGAGGAGCGCTGAGGAGGCCCGGTGCCACAGTTCTGCTCAGCCACTGATTTTCATCTGAGTGCCCATAAAGATGGGACCATGTTCGTGGGGTTTATTTCTTCACTGATACTCCTCCCTGTGCCCTAAAGGATTTAAGTCTGCTTGTGGAAATACAGATGATAGATCAAACCAAATAAGAAAAATGAAGCTTGGAGGCGAAGGGAGGAGACAGGTAAGATGGAGTCAGAACGAGAAGAAAAATATAGGTGCTTGTCACAAAGTCATAGACAGTCTGAGATGCTGGGCTTCCTTGCAGCCAGTGCAAAGAGGGAAATGCAGTTAAGCAGTTCATTCTCCAACTTCTCTGGTGGTCCAGTGGTTAAGGATATGCCTGCTAATGCAGAGGACATGGGTTGGGTTTGATCCCTGGTCTGGGTAGATCCCACATATCACGGGACAGCTAAGCTTGTATGCCACAACTACTGAGTCTGCGCTCTAGAGTCTGGAAGCTGCAACTACTGAGCCCATGTGTTGCAACTATTGAAGCCCGCATGCCCGAGAGCCCATGCTCTGCAACAGGAGAAACCACCGAAATGAGAAGCCCATGTGCTGCAACTGGAGAAAGGCCATGTGCAGCAACAAAGATCCAGCGCAGCCAAAAATAAATAAGAGATTC
The DNA here is from genome assembly GCF_963930625.1 of Muntiacus reevesi. NCBI lineage: Eukaryota > Metazoa > Chordata > Mammalia > Artiodactyla > Cervidae > Muntiacus > Muntiacus reevesi. The sequence continues at coordinate 55,279,543 of NC_089251.1, read as the reverse complement.
ATTGTCACAACACAGAAGACATCTGGAGACTCAGAGGCTCAGCTTATCTACAGTGTTTCGTCTCCTGGGTCCCGAGAGTCAAGCAGAATATTACAAACAACATTCTTGGTGAAAACTCTCCACGAACACAGTGACCAGTAGGATTCTCCTCTTTTCAACAGGTTCTCTCTGTGTCTTCTATTAGAAGATACTCCCGGTCCCAGATCTGCCCACACTGACTTCCTCACTTCCCACCTCTGCTGAGTTGAAACCTTGTTTCCCATTCTTGTCTGGATCTCTGAACTTCCCTTGATCCGTCACTCCTAGTGGCCCTTCTTTTCTACCATTTAGTCCATGCTCAAGGATGCAGTGGAGAACTAACTCAAAGCATTTTGCTTCTTTCTTGAGATGGCACTTGTTGTCATTGTTATTATTGCTATTCTGACTGTGTGTGAGTTCACTGCTCAGTCCCAGTGAGTCCAGACTGGGTGAGCAGCCTGAACTGTTCCATGCCTGAGGATCTTTTGGTGACTCTGGGCTGCCTTCTGAACCCCAGAGTGATATGTTGAGGGAAAGCCTTGGCCCTGAATTTAGAGGGACCCTCATGTGCAGAAGCACAGACTCAAACCCTAGTCTGCTTTTAACATGGGGGATTTTGTGCTGGGGCAGACCTGGGCAGGTTGCTTCTGCCCTGGTCTTTCGGTCCTAGGCAGGCCTGCCTCTTTGTTCTGTTAGGTGTTCAGAGGAATGTCCTTGTGATGGGTATTGAGTTCTGTTTGGGACAAGGGTGGAGCCCTCTGAGATGATGTCAGGACTCCACCTCTTTTAGTGGATGGGTGGCCACTGTGGGCGCAGTCCTGGATCAGCTGCTCAGAGGGACCAAGGAGGATTAGCCATAGCTCAGGACACTTTCTTTGAAGCTGAGGCAGAAACTGATGGACAGGAGAACTAGGGCTCGAGGCACAAGCCATGTGGTACACATCCCAAGACCTTTGGAGTGAGTTGATAGGCTGGGGAAGACCAGAGCATTCAAGGAGGGCCAGACTGACCAATTTTCACATTTATCCATTTAACGGTGCAGCTGACTTGGGCAGGGGAAGGGACCAGAGAGAGCCTAAACCCAGAGGAAACAGGTTGAGGGATGCACAGGAGCAAAAAATGCAAAGGAGGGTTAACAATCTCAGGCTTGGCTCTATCCTGTCTCAGCCGGTCACTCCCAGTCTACAATTCAGCTTTGAGAGTCTTGGTTAAGACAACTGTGTTCCCATGCTGCCCCCTGCTGTTTGTTGGGAGTATAGCAGCAATGTCTGGGAAATCGGCTCAAGACTGGGCTCCCGCTGTTAGTTTTATGAAGTCCACACTGGATGCTGTCATACTCCCTTTGATGGGGAGAACACATTTGGTGGCTGAACATGTTTTTAGGAGAAGTAGCAGGGCGTCCCAGAAAGAGCTCTGGTTTCTGTCTGCAGGCCTCAGGTGGTCAGATCAGGTGATCTGAGGGCCCCCTGGCTCTGCCTTCTGTGGTTCTAGGTAAAAACAATATATGAAGCCTAGGAAGATATGTCTCTGAGTGTCAGATAGGCTGGGACAGGAAGTATTTTATATCTCGACTGAGATAGGATCACGTGGCCAGATGACATGGAATATGCTCCACATTCGATGTTGCAGAAATACTCAGTGACGTGAAGCTGAAGCTCCAATATTCTGGCCACCTGATTCGAAGAGCCGATTCATTGGAAAAGACCCTGATGCTGGGAAAGATTGAAGGTGGGAGGAGAAGGGGGTGACAGAGGATGAAATGGTGGGATGGCATCACCGACTCAATGGATGTGAGTTTGAGCAAACTCCAGGAGATGGTGAAGGACAGGAAAGCCTGGCGTGCTGCAGTCCACAGGGTCGCAAAGAGTCGGACACGACTGAGTGAACAACAACAACAGTGACACAAATAAGTTCTGGAGTTTTCCACGTGCACTAGTCATGGCAGACCAAAACAGGAATCCCGCTGCTGCTTTTGAGGGGAAGACTGCTGCTAGATTCTCTTTCCACCGGTCTCCTTTGCTTCTCTATCTAGCACTTGGCCTTTGAAATGAAAAATCTACATTGCTTAAGGTTCTCTCTGAAGGCTTCCTGGCATTTTACATCCTCTCTGTTAAGGACAGCTCGCAGCTGTATGTGCAAGTATAATTAAGGCACCATCAGCTTGTATGTATCACGCAGAAAACTGTGTCACTCCCCTCCCGAAGTCACTGCCACCATCCTTTCCAGAGGATATTCTTTCCCCCTGGTGTTCTTCTGGTGTGGCCTCTCAGCTCTAAGCTGTAGGGTGTGATCCATCTGTTAAAACAGAGGTACCCCCAGCTGGACCCCCACCTCCCCCTGGTAGCTTGTCAGTAGATTCTGAAGCCTGCACTTGTTCCTGTGCACAGCGTCTCACCGTTGCCCTGATCCTGGATCCCCTGCAGTGTCCCGGGAAGATGTCGGGGCCTCGCTCCTAACTGGCCTGGCTTGTCGTGCTGTGTGCCTAACCTCGGCCTGCCTGTCTTCGCTCCTTTCTTCACTGATCCCGCCTTGCTGTACTTTGTCTCCCCTGCGTAGATTGTAAATGGCCATTCAGTGGTTGAGGGCGATGTGGATGAGGGTGGTGTAAAGGCCTGGGGGCCCCACCAGGTCCAAAACCCATTGGCGTTTTCTGACGAGGAGGAGGAAGACCTGCTGGACTTCATGTACAAGTTTAAAGCACCTCGAAAGACGGAGTTCCCCCTGGAGGTACACGGTATCGGGGGCTGCGGGGTGGAGCGTGTGTTTTCACAGAGGGCTTCGCCCTGGAGATCTGGGGCTCCTGGGAGTGGCATCTCTTGGGATACCCAGCATCTCCTGAGTGCCTGAGGAGGGGAGACCTCCCTCCATCAAACAGGCAGGAGCAGCCACTAGGTAGCATCTAGCTACTTGCCAAGGGGTGAAGAAGACTCTACCACTTTTATTTGGGAATAGAGGAAATGACATCATGTCTAGGGATTAAACAAAACAAACAAAACACCCAGCTACCAACTGAAGATGATGTGTGAGTGAAAAGCAACCCAAATGAGTGTTTGGGGGGAGAGAAAAATTCAGAATGTCTTACAACCTGTCTTTATAAATAGAGCTTATTCATCTCTCTATCTCCATGTCACAACATAGTGACGATACAAAATATTGGGTTAGCCAAAAAGTTTGTTTGAGTTTGGAAACACCCAGACGAACTTGTTGGCAAACCCAGTAGATGTTCATAAAATGTTATTAAGAGGGCACGGCCAAATGAGCAAAACAATACACTTGATATACGTACTCTGGCCAAGTGCAGACATAGATGGAATTTTGGCAGCAGGAGGCCAAGCCTAGAGCCTCAGGTCGTTGCTCTGGGCAGGGTCACAGCCTTGGGCTCGGATGCAGGGCCTGCAAAATCGGGGGACCCCAGAGTCTTCCTCTCTGTTTCATCAGGTCTCCCCTCCTTCCCCTTCTGCTGAACGCTGCAACCTGAGAGTCCAACTGAGGCAAGTTGGGAGCCCCCCTGCCCTCAGTGCAGAGACCCTTGTGAGACTCAGGTGAGGCAGTGCGTGGACAAGCTGCCCTTCTCCAACACAGCGGCCTGGCGGCCTGTTCCCACCAGGGTCACAGCTGTTCCACCGCAGAGCGCGTGCATTCATCAGATTCCTTCCCAAAGTGGGGCACGCAGCGGCCCATTTTGAACTGAGAGGTTTTGGTAGAAGATATTCTGGGTTTGGACTCTGTCCAAGGAGTCCTTTACAGCCCAGCCAGCCCCATGATGGGGAGAGGGACCCAGCCCGGAGGGCATGCAAGGTGCTAGAACCATTCTAGGTCTGGAGGGTTTGTGCCTTTTTTTTTTTTTTTTTTAATGTGGACCATTTAAAAAGTCTTTGTTCAGTTTCTTACAACATTGCTTCTGTTTTATGGCTTTATGTTTTGGTTTTTCAGCCATGGGGCATGCAGGATCTTAACTCCCTGACCAGGGATCAAACCCACTCCCCCTGCATGGGAAGGTGACGTCTTACCCACTGGACTGCCAGGAAAGTCCCTGGTTTTTTTTCAAAACCGCCCACGTTGCTTTACTGTTTATGGTTAAACTGCCTGAGGCAGGTCACTTTCTTCCCTCATTCTGTCCAGAGGTGGCTGGTAAACATTCCCACCATTCAGGTGTGGTGGGAGGACTCAGTATATGGAAGGCCAGAGCCTTCTGTTTGTGCTTGTTTTCCTTTCGCCTCCCTTCCGTGCACCCACTGGGCACGGAGCTCCTTGCGGGGAGATGGTGGTGCATTTCCTGCCCCCAGGGAGGCACGGTGTGGCCGAGGAAGACTGCACAGAGCAGCACGCTCCCCTGTGGGAGCGTGGGCATCCATCTCTGATGCCCTGCCATCTGCTAAACAGTGTGAGAACCAAGGAGTTGATCCTGGCTGTGACTGGGCCGTGGGGGTGGGTCTCAGGAGTGACGCTGGAGCTTGTTCCTAAGAGGACTAGAAATAACCAGACAGAGAAGGGAGAAAAGGCCTCTGGTCAGAAGGGATGGAGATGTGAAAGGATAGTGTAGAAAACGAAGCGGAGTATGGAGAAGTGGACAGATGGGGGTTGAGGGTAGGTCAGGGCCAGTGGTGAATCCCCTTGAGGGCGCTATGCCAGGAGAAAGTATTCCCCTTTTCTTTAATCATGACAGTAGCATCCCCTGTGATCTGCGTCCCATGGGAGGAGGGGGTCCCTTGATAGCCATTGGTAGGGGAGATGAAGTAGAACTCTTCGTGCCTAAAGCCAGTGTTTCCTGTGTTGTTTGGTTTACTTGTGCATGAAAGGATTTCACATCTGGGAGGAGGACTGGAAATTCAGTGATGGAAATTTTAAGCATGTACCAAGAAAGGCGAGGCCAGTTCCCAAAGGAAATAACAAAGACCAGGGAAGCGACGGGGAGGCCTTTCTGTCTGCTGAGTCACTTGTTAAGATCATTTCGCTCCCAAGGCAGAAACAAGTTGTGTCATTCTTCCATGCAACTGTGCACGCGGGAGGTGCAGGGACTTAGGAGAGCATGAAGACGGGGGCACTGGGCTCCTCCATTGGCTCGGCTCTGTGGGGATGCTTGGGAGGCCACTCTGCTGTGGTGGAGACCCCAAGGGGGTCCCCAGTCCCACCAGCCTGCTCACACACATGGACATTTGACCCGAGGAGCTGAGGTCCCAACGCAAACCCATCCAGGTACTGTCCTCAAACGCGTTCGTGTTTATACCAAACGGAGGGGTCAGTCCTGTTTCTGTTTTCTCTGCCAGGCACCGCCTAGAATCCTTCGATCTCGCTTCAGGAAGAAAAGTACCTCATCCTCGGCCACTGAAACCACGTGAGTGAGATGAGCCAACAGCACCGGATCCACAGAATGTTTCTTCTCTGCCTTAAAGAGCTATTTATTCACTAACCACATAGAAAACCGCAAGCTGGTGTGCCCTGTGACAGCCTCGGACGTGGCCTTTCCTCTCTCCCCTCTAAGAGACCCCCTTTCCTTTTCTTTATTTTGTTAGGGAGAGGATAAGGAAAGGTAGTGTGGGGGGTGTGATCTGAGGTCTTCTGAGGTTAGTCATTTCCCACCATTGGATTGGCATACAGACAGCAGTGTTTTTAGAAGAGAATCCCCCCACCAAGCTGCTGAGATGTACATTTGTAACTTATTTGTTGCATACTTTGTTTTTAGTCCTATATATGCAAACAAAGCAATTTTTTAAAAACTTTTTTTTTTTTTTTTTTGGTTCTTGATACTAATACTTTGGACTACGATGTACATATTTATGGCTTTTGGCTTGATACCGTGGACTTGCAAAGGCTGCCAGAGGTTCTGATGTATAAGAAAACTGCAAAAACAGAAGCGTAAAAGATTAATTCTGGAGGGTGTCTCAGATGTGCTTACGAAGCTTCCAAACACACCTCAAGGACATCCGTTTTTCCTGTAGGGCGATGCTCCGTATTCTTCAGTCAGTATACCAGAGAAGTTTAGAATGGAGACATGATATTTCAGTACCAGAGGTGGGTATGAAGTCAGGGGAACATCCTAGAATAAGGGGAAAGTCACAGGAAGCTTGTCTCCCCTATGGGCACAGGATTAGGAGTTTCTGAGTCCTTCCAGGGTGGGGACTTCTCATTGCCTTAGGCAGGTTGGCTCACCTTTGGTAGAAATGTTCGGGGATGTAAACTCCTGGGATTGTTGTGACAAATCATTGAGTGTTTATTTCTCCTTCATAGTACCCTGCGCTGTGACTGGCAAAAACGAACCAATCCACCCAAACAAAACCAACCCTAGAACCACGCTTTGTTTCAGATGCTCCGTGAAGCACATCTGAGACGTCTGGGTAACGATCCCAACCCCGGGTTCTAGAAGGTTGTAGAGGTTGCATCTTCACGAATGTGACCTGCTGCTCAGCTCCACGGGCAGCGGTGGCTCGCGCCCTCTGCTTCCTGGCTTGTATGGAGTGTGAGCCAGTGAGAAGTGGCACGTTCAGGGGCACTTGTATTTCATACAGGCCCACTTCTTTTAGGAAGAGAACAAAGCGCCGCCTGAGGCGACTCCCTAATTAGACTGAGAATTTTATCTGAAATGAAGAATCTGGCTGAAATAGCATCTTGGTCAGAGGCGGCTGCTCCCCACTGGGAGCGCTGAGCCTAAATGTAGGACTCGTCTACTTGTGCTTAGAATTGATGTTTCCTTTCAGTGTGATGCATGCAGTGGTCACGACCCAGTTACTTATTATACTTGGATTGTGTTTGTTCATAGATAGGCCCTGAACACTAGAGAATTAGTGTCACGTACCACATAGAACCTTCTGTCAGTCAGCTATAAGCAGGCCCAGTTAAGAGACAGTAGCATGACTGAGCTACACAAACCTACATCGGTCTTTCCTGATGACACATTGGCTGGATCTTAGCCACATTGGAAAGGGTTTTACTTGAAGTTGTTACCAGATTGCAAATTTAAATCCCTTTTCCTCATAATGCCTCTGAAGGTGACTTGGTAATTTACAAAAAGATTTAGGAAAATAAACCTAAAAGCAAATGTGGGGTTCAGGAGAGCAAACAGAGAGTTTGTGCCCCATACCCATCAATACCTAAATCTGTTAGTGAAGACAGAAAACCTATTTTCTTCAAGCTCACAGAGTAGTTTCAGACAGAGGAAAAATATATGCTTTAAAATGTATTTACCTGTTATTGGGAGTACCCAGAATTATCAGAAACAAATGCAAAAAAAAAAAAAAGCTTATTAAGCAGCTTTTTAGCAACTTTTTTTCTTTCCTGGCCAAAATAATAAATGCCTTTAGCAGCAGAGATTAAAATCCTATTGTAAACAAGCTATAATTTTCACCATTTTACAGTGGAGAGTTTTAACAAGTATGGGCTCTCAAGTTTGCACTCAACGATGCCAAAAACGAGTTTGAAGCACTCTACTCTCAGACAAGCTGTATTACTTCTCATTTAAGATTTTAAAAAGTAGAAATGTACCCAAACTGCTGTCTTAATGTAACTATTTTTCCTTCAGGTGTTGCTTAGGGAGTTGGTTTCTTTCTTAAAAACACTCACTATACCACTGAGAGCAGCTGTCCTATTTCTGGCAAAACGTGTTTACTCGCCCAACAAGCTGTATATTTGTGTGGACTGACGTAAAAATGTGAATGCCTCCAAGTGTACACATAGTGGTGTGGAGTTCTGTCGAGACGATAAAGCTGAATGTTTTTAATTTGCTGATTTACAGACACGGGCTGTTTACAAAATGCTAATGGAAAGTCTGTACCTTTCACGTAGTACATTTTTCTTTGCTTTTGAGCACCTGTTCTGTTTCTGAGGAGACGAGAGAGGGTGTTGTACTTACAAACTGGAGAGTTAGGCATAATCCCTCCTGGCTTTGTGTGAATAGCTTGCTCACTTTGCTGGCCTCTGAATTGTGTGTTCTCCATAGTAAACTGTCCGTGTGTCTGTGATAACAGTGCTTGTCAACCACGACCACCATTGAGTACCTTCCTAGTTGTTCATCTTGCACAGCACTGGAAATGGTAAAGGATGTGCTTCATTCGTGAACGGCAGGCACCAGAGGGCTGGCGTTCTGGATGGTGACTGTGCACACTCCCCCTTAGTTTATCTCTGTAATCCTATAGGACGATCTGTAATCAAATAGTATACTGGACTGTGCATCAAAGGGATGTAAAATTACAGTATTCCAAAGGTTGAAGTTCTGTTTTGTTATAATGCCTGATCTATATCTTGAATAAAGTCTTAACATGTTTCTTTTAAAAGATATCTTTGTAAATGTTGGGCTTATGAAAAAAGAGAACATCCTTTTAAAAAAATGTATTTGGGCTTCCCTGGTGATCCAGTGGTTCAGTCTGCTTTGCAATGCAAGGGACATGGGTTTGATCCCTGGTCCAGGAAGATCCCACATGCGGCAAGCAGCTAAGCCTGTGTGCCACAACTACTGAGCCTGTGCTCTGGAGCCCACGTACCTAGAGCCCGTGCTCTCCAACAAGAAAAAGCACTGCACTGAGAAGTCTGTGTACTGAAACTAGAGAATGCTCGCCACAACCAGAGAAAGCCTGCGTGCAGCCATGATGACTCACCACAGCCAACAAATAAATATCTTTAAAAAAAAAAATGTACTCATGAGCAAGGATTAGAAGCTGAATGTGCAGTCACTAACAGGCCTGGTGTCTGGGCTCTGTGCATACTGCATAGAATTGTTGCAGAGAGAAAATAGTAAATGCTATCAGTGCTTTGAAAACCAGTTGATCACATAAACATTCATCTGGCAGTATGTTTGTTTCACATTTTTAAAGATCACCAGTGGAAACTAGGTAGCTGTGAAAGCAGAGCAGTTCGGCTGGAAGGCAGTTTCAATTGTGCAGATAGACCTTTGGTCTGCTGCGTTCCTTTTCGGAACCTGCTCTCTTATCTGCAAATGTGGGAGAACGTGTGCAGGTCAGAAGAGGGCATTGCACATGGAGATGCACCGGGTGGTGTGGAGGCCCTTAATGCCACTACAGCCCTCACCTTAAGACAGAAATGGGTACATATACGCTTCAGTGGATGGTCACAAAGACTTAGAAACTCAGAAACATCACAATGAAACACGCTTTTTCCTTGCTTTTGTAGTCCTAAACGTTTGACACGAGGACTGTAAAGCATAGGCTCAGCAGGTAAAGATGATTCCGAGATAGACAGAAGAGATCAAAGGAAGGCTGAAAATTCACTCATTCATTCATTTACTGAGGCAAGTCTATGGTCAATGGAAATGCGATTAACCAGGTTAAGATAACGTAACAGAAAAGCAAAGTTATCAAATTTAAAAGCTGACTTGGTTCAGTGTCATGAGGAAGTGTTTAGTATTCACAGTGCTAGATTTCAGTCACTTGTGGATTTCAGTGTGAATTTTCATGTTGTTGCAAGACTTGGAAATACACAAGGTTCCAAGGAGACAACCTGGGTTCTGGGACTCACTTGCTGTACTTTGGGTAATGTGTTTCCCTTCTGTGAATTTCAGTTTCTGCACATCTAAACTAGGGATGGATAGTGTCACCCTCTTTCTTGGAAGGGTGATAGGAGGGTTTGCTGTTTTGTGGCTACATGTTGAGACATAGTAGGTGCTTAATAAATTACACTTTTACATATACTTGAACGTCACTTATATAGATCTTTAATTTAATAAGATATCTTGTTGTCAAACTACAAAATCAGTGTCTGATAAGCCTGCTACCCACAAAACAAAAATTATATATGTGAAAATTCCTTTTCCTAAATCCAGTTAGCCCTTCCACTTCAGTCCATCTCTGGCTGCTGGGCCCGTCCTTGTCTCTACCTCTCCTGTCACTGGCCTAGAGGGGAACCAAGGTGCTCTGAGTCCCCAAGACCTGCTTGTGCACACTGCATTAAGAAGTCACAGAGGCGTGGGAAAGGCTCTGTAGGGCACCAGCTGTATCCCACTTCCAGGGGTGAGCGGAAGAGGTAAGGAGCCAGGCCAGTGAGAAAGGATGGGGAGCCATTGCGAGGGATGGGAAGCAGGTGGAAATGAAAACTCATCAGAACAGAAAGCCATCCCATGCTTCAGGCTCTTGAGATTCTCATCTCAAATCAAATGTCTGTTCTTTTTCAATTGGTCCCATAAATAGACACACACTTGGTGGTGGTGGTGATGGTGAAGTTGCTAAGTCGTAACCGACTCTTGAGATCCCGAGGACTGCAACCCACCAGGCTCCTCTGTTCATGGAATTCTCCAGGCAAGAATGCTGCAGTGGGTTGCCATTTCCTTCTCCAGAGGATCTTTCTGACCCAGGGATCGAACCCGTGTCTCTTACGTCACAGGGTGGTGTCTTGCATTGTAGGTGGATTCTTCACTGCTGAGCCACCAGCGAAACCTGGCACACATTTGGCCTTGCAGTTTTAAAACACTCTGTTGTCACCCTTTTACCTTTTAATGAACACACTAGTTTCAAGGAATTCCTCCAATAACCCTAGTCTGATATGCCACAGAATGTCAATTTGGTTATATTTTAACTTATTTGAACTACATCTTATCATCATCAACTATTAAAGGATCTGAAGCAGTAACTGAAGCATAATCGTATTTAATAACGGCTTTCAACCAGGTAAAATGCTCTGTTGCTTCAACATGTTTCTCAGATGATTCTGATGGGAAAGCTGAGAACCACTGCCCTAGACTGTAACCATCCTGAAAAACAGAGTTTTCCTCAGTGCTGCTTACCTGGTCCTCTTCAAGTGAACAATGCATCATGTATCGTTTCTAAAAATGATTGAAATTACCTTTTCCCCTTTACATTCTACAATGTGGAAAATTTTGGAAAACATTTACCCTCACAGTTAAAAATGTGAAACCTCAAGGGGATAAATTAACTTTTATGAAATATAGTATCTTTTAACTCTTGGTTACATTTTTGTCTCCATTTATATAGCCTGTTTATTTCATGAATGGGCATATTGAAAGGCTATTTCATCTATGATTCTCTCAACAAAAAATCCTGTTCCAGTAAACTCAGTGATAACTGTTTACCTGGTATACTAGGTGTGTGTTATCACCCCAGGCTCACCTGAGGGAAGCTGCTCACATAACTATCTTTGGCTCTATGTGAACCTCGAGCATAATCAAATGAGCCAGTGTGGGCTCCTGACCTAAGAAAAGTCAGTCCTTACATTGATTGGTCAGTGACCCATGATGAAACCTAATATAAAAAGACAAACTGGTCCTATTAGAGTCTCTTGGTAATTAGAGACGGGAGACTGGAGCTGAGGGTCATGATGTAGAAAAGAACCTCAAAGGTGCAAGCTGGCATTTATTATGAGGCAGCAGACACTAGAATAAACAGCAGCTGTGAATCAGAGAAGTTGGAGAGGAGACAATGGAGCCAGTGATGTAAAAAGGATTTAGTCACATCCATGGCAGATCACCCAAGCCTAAAGAGCCACTGTTTCTGCCGCTGAGGCCCCTAGAGGTGCCTTGGACCCAGGATCACCCTGTAATTTCTACTCTCCCTGAGGCCTGGGGGTTAGTTCTGGGTGGTGTGAGGTATTCCTGCATTTCTGACACATGTCCTTAAAATAAAGTCACACTGCTTGAACTAACTTGTTAGCTTTACAGTCTTTTCATGTCTGTCCCAACTGGAGATGCCTTGCAACTAAATAAGCCTAATTGGAACAACTAGTTAAATCATTGCCATTTATTAAAAATAATCAATAATTTAAAATTTATATTTCCCCAAACAAATCTGGGAATGTTTAATCCATTAAGTTTTAAAACATTAAGTTTAATGTTGGTACCCCATGTTTCAACTATCAGTTGGTACAATTTACATCATGTCTGATACCACTTCATCTTTGCAAAGACACCGTACACACACAAATACACAGTTAACAACTGAGAAATCATAGATCTTCGGATCTATACTTTCAAGTTTGTTCGATCGTGATACATCTGATAAGGATCATCAGCATACCAGTTTCGCCTCTTCCAGAAAGACGTTGTCATTTTATCTAAGAGCTTACTCTGGGTTTTATTGCAGAAGACAAATTCCCTCAAGCGTCTTTTTCTTGCAACTGTCTTTTTCCATAATTTTTTCTTATAACCAGCCTGTTAAGATAATATTACAAAAACATTTACAACATTATATTATATAGAAAAAAACAGATTATCTTCACTAGTTATGGTTTATAGGCCCACTGGGAACAGAGACTAAACTTTCATAGGGGCTGGTATGTTTTTTCAGAAAAATACAATTCTCAATACAGGGTAGGCAGAGAAAGCATGCATAGTTTGTAAAACAAATATTAATAACTTCAACGGTTTTAAACAGATTATTTAAAGTCACAGAAAATAAAGCTAAATAAATTGTGGCTTGTGAAGTACAGGGTAATGATACACAATTGTAACAGCTAACTTTATATGCATTACTTTATGATCTTTTGAACAGCAGTGTACTATTATTCTGATTTTACAGATAAAAGAGAAACAATTAGAGCAATTAAGTAGCAAGGTCCCAGAACTATTTAGAGTTCTTAACTGCTACACTACTCTCTTCCAAATGTCAAGGATAATGGAGTACTAGCTAACTGGTGACACTTATGTTCATTTATGGGAGCTAAGTATTACAAGGGCTGAGAAGCAGAGTTCTCAAGTATACTGTGTCATTTATCCTTTTCACACATGGGGACTAGTTTCTATAATAAGTACTCTTTTGAGGAATAATGACTACAGGAAAACTATTAGGAAGAGTGCTGAAGGAATAGTTACTCCATATGTTTAATCCAGAACTGCCATATATATCATCCATACATTATTAATTTTGAAGAATTTCTGAAGAAACAGATAATGAGATTGAATATAAAAACTATAATCATAACCTATTTATTTTCTTTTTTTGGCCTTGTGGCTTGTAGAATTCCCCAGCCAGGGATTGACCCTCGGCTCTTGGCAGTGAAAACATGAAGTCCTAACCACTGGACCTCCAAGAAACTCCCAATCATAGCCTATTTAAAGTAGAAGAGACCTCAGGTGCCATCCAGGTTAATGCTTGGCTAAAATCATACAGTAATTTACAGGGAAAGTGAGACTAGAACCCGAGCCATTGGTAAAAGCCAAGGGCTCCTTTAGGGCAGCATGCCAAGTGAACAAAACCACAGCTCTCTGACGGGAAGGTGCCGTGGGTTTCACATGCCTTAGTGTCATTGTGTGGTTAGCAACTTCTAGAGTACAGTGATGCTTAGAAAGAAGGATTATTTCAGAGTTTTGACTTTACAATGCCAGAGATTAGATGGTTACTTCTCATTACTTACAACTTTTAAGTTGAAAGATTCAAAGCAAAATCCCCCTATCTGTTTAACAGGTTTTCTAGTTTGCAAGCCAAACTGGGTCCCTGTGGATCTGACAGCTAGCTAGCTAGCTTACTGTCCTGCCAACAGAATTATCTCCTTAAAAGATTATTCTGTGGAATGTGGCCACTGAGAAAGTGCTTGAGACTTCTTAGACAATCTCTAGGGTCAGAAATGGAAGGAGGGAGTAAAGACTAATTAGGAACACTTGGCTGAAACTGCTGCAGAAAATAAGTTTTTATACAAATGTTTTTATGTTTGTATTTTTTATATATAAATATATATATTATATTTTATATTTACACTATTTATACTAACTTATATAAACATTTATACAAATGTTTCTACTAATGTTTTTATACATTAGTGTAAATTAACCCATCCGGATTTTTTTGTTTTCTTCTTAAAATCAGATTTTGATGAAGCAGGCTGTTCTGTATATGGAATACTTTGGGCGATCTTGAGCAGGGGCTAGGTATTATGACTGGGAGCTTGACCAGGTCATTTATAATAGTGAGAGGGTTTCAGAGCCCAAAAAAAAGGGATTGTGGAAAGGAAGGCAAGGAAGACCAGCCATTTCATTTTGTCTTGGGTCACATGTGGACCTGGAAATAATTACTAACAAAGGGGAAGAAAGAATTCACAACTATCTGCTGAATTACTTAGTTCAGGTACTTACGGATTACATGAGCTTCTACTGACTAGTGTAAGAAATTAACTACCCCAGGATTGTTCCAATGGAGAAATGAGCTGAGAGTGCCAGTCAACTTATTTGTCTACAAATTTAGGATAGTTTATAAGACAGAAGATAATCCTTTCAACCCTTCAAATAGTGAGACCATCCTACCAAATATTTTATTTTCACAGGGAAACAAATTTTGACCTTTAAAGAATTGCTTGTTAACTTCCAAATAGTAAAAGGGAATTAGGATTTTAATAGTTATCAAAAGTGTCCTAGAAAACTCAGGTCTTCAGCTGCTTTCTAATTACTACCCATTCTGCTCCCATGAATATTTAAGGACATGAATGAAAAAGCCCACATTCACTTTTACCACCTGTTGCTGCAGGAGAAGACAGAACAGGAATAATCTGTAATCTGTCAGAGTCCTCCTCTAGAGGCTGTGGTCCCTGGTCAGAATTAAGAACTAAGAGTTCTGTTTGATACGGTTGCCAGTCATACACACCAACAGACAAAAACTTGTAAAGTTAAAAAAAAAAGAAGGGGGGAGCTTATGAGGGGCTACTATTCTGTCATAAAGATTAAGTCACCTTGAGAACTTAATCCAAGGTCAGCTGGAAGTGCTTCAGTCCCAAACCTCGCCATGGGGCTAAGTCCTTGAAGTCCCCTCTGCTGTTTCAATGCTTGGAGCTTAAACAGAGCCTCCCTACAAGATACTGCACATCAGGAGACTCAAAGGAATTCTAGTAATCTTTAGATAAGCCAGATGTGTAAGAGACCTGAGATGAACCTGTTTTGCAGTACAGACTCCTGCCATTGTGAATAACATTTTGTTATATGAATGCTAAAACATGTTTTCTTCACATGGATTCGCTTACATGAAGAGATGCCCACAAAGCTGGGACTCAAGCACAGCACCACTAAGATGTGGGGAAGATGTGTCAAGGAACAGGCTAACTGAATTTTGCTTCAGTTTCATATAACCTCACACTCCTTTTCTAAACAAGTCACTATGTGAAGACTCACCTTCCTCCTTAGCCATAGGCCACTATGAAGTCGAAGAAACCTATAGATGACAGCTTTCACAGTCTTCCTCTTGCCTTTTCTTGAACTGTAGTATGTTACAGTTCTGACTGGTGGCTTCAGGACGTTTGGGAGTAAGAGAGCCATTCTAAAACACATTCAAAAAATTTAAACTCAGCAACAAGACATTAAAGGATAAAATCCACTTTGTAGAAATGAAAGAATCAACTCCACTGGAATAAAGCTGACTTTCAATATACACTGCTACTTCAAATGATCCATGATGCTACCCATAAGAATAGCAATTATCAACTTGCAAAACCTCCATAATCTACTCCCTTAATCCCTGCAGAAGAATTTATGCAGGTATATAGCTTAATCACTTGATTTCTTACCCACCTGCCCACTAGATTATAAACTGCTTGAGGGGGACTTCTTTGGTGATCAAGTGGTTAAGAATCCGCCTTCCAGTATAGGGGATGTGGATTCGATCCCTGATGGGGGAACTAAGATCCCACATGCCATGGGGCAGCTCCTGAGCCAGCCTACTCTAGAGCCTGTACTCTGCAACCAGAGAAGCCCACATGATACAACTAAGACCTGATGCAGTCAAATAAATAAATAAAAATTAAAAAACCTTCCTTGAGGGCCTCAACTTTTTTATCCTTGTATGGTTTCTGCCGAGTATGGTGCTGGCACCCAGGAGTGCTTAAACTAAACCTTGGCTGACTGAATGAGTACCATGTGCAGCCCAGCCTTGTTAAGTTGAGCATTTTATCCAGCTTCTCCTTTGGCTGACAGCTTCCACCCAGGAAAACACATCTAGAACATCAGAAGTGGGTCCTGGTTGTTGTCTCTGCTAACATGCATATTCTCCAATCTTATCAAGCAAAGTCTATATAATCAACTGTTGGTAGGCACAGAATCTCATCTACTCCTAAGATATTGTGGTAGGCATGAAGATTTTAGAATTTTTGTCCAAGAGTCATGTCTACTGAAATATAATACTCAACCTATTGAGGACTGTGGCAGTCTGCCCACATGTCAGGTTTCTGACAGATGTGATCAGTCTGGGAGCAGAGGACACTACTGGTGTCTGAATATGACTGAAATGTCGGGAGGACAGTACAGAATTAAGACAGGCATTCTTGGTGCAGTTTCGATAGGCTGAAGATGCCAAAATGTTCAGGGGCCGTAAAATTCCTGCAGAGAAAGAAAAGCATATACACTTAATATGACACTCCAAAATATGCATCCAGGGAATTCCCTGGCAGTCCAGTTGTTAGGACTTGGTGCTTTCACTGCTGGGGCCTGAGTTCAATCCCTGATTGGGAAACTAAGATCCTGCAAGCCAAGGGGCACAGCCAAAACAAACAAACAAACACACATCCAGATATTTAAAATGAAGTAACATCAAAGCAACCAAGTGTTCTAATTAATTAATGGATCCTGAGCATCAGACTCACACGTGGAGCTTTTTATCCTTATTGAGATTCAGCTTATACACTACAAAATCACCTATTTGTGTACAAGTCAATTATTTTTTAAGTTAGAGAGTTATGCTACCACCACCACAATCCAGTCTGATATGTCCTAGTTCTATGGTCAACAGTAGAGGACAAAGTATATGTAAAGTTAATTCCCACCACCAGATCTTACACTGTGATGACACAGAACTCCCACACACAGGAAACAGCATGGCAGAGACATGAAAGCTCCACGGCTCCTTGGAGAGACAGCAGAGCAGCAGAAAAAGGATTCATAAAGATAACATAAGAGGTACTTGAGCTTCCCTCTCGAAAATGAACAGGCCACAAGAGGAGGAAGCACAGACTCTAGGTAGAATAACACATGCAAAGGTGAGGAAGTTGAGACAAATCCTTGTTGGGAGCAGGGACCAGGCCTAACATGGAGGAGTGGTGGCAGCTCAGAAGGCAGATCATGGAGGGTCTAGGTGTCTTCTCTATCAATCTTTCACACAATCACCAGACTCAGAGTCCATGGCTGCAAAGCAGAATCACTCACAGAGCTCGGGCTCCACTTGCAGATTCTGACACTAGTGAGGGACTCAAGAATGTGCACGTTAAAAGGAACAGAGTCACAGATGAAGAACACAATCTTATGGTTACCAGGGGAGAAGGATAAACTAGGAGATTAGGACTGATATATACACACTACTATATATATAACAGATAACTAATAAGGACCTACTGGAACTCTACATACTCTGTAATGACCTATATGGGAAAAGAATCTAAAAGAGAGTGGATATATGTATATGTGTGTATGATCCACCTTGCTATACAGCAGAAAGTAACAAAACATTGTAAATCAACTATATTCCAATAAAAATTAGAAATAATAACAATAAAGAGTGTGCATATTGATAAAACTCCATAGAATGATGGAAATGTTCGACAACTGGATGGACCATAGCCCACCAAGTTCCTTTGCCCATGGGACTCTCTAAAACCGTATCTGAATGATCTCTAACCTTTGCAAAAATCTTCAGAGTGAAGGCAATCCTTCACTCCTGTCTCTCTTAAGACCCCTTGTAGCGGGACTGAGGGAACCAAACAGGCTCATGCTCTGCACACTGAATCTCATATATACACCACGTCCCAGATAGTACACAAGGAACTTAACGTGGATGCTGTTAGCCCTATCTTAGAGTCGTAGCCTCTTAAGTTCAAAGATATTAAGTAACACCTCAAGGTCAAAGGTTGGGAATGACGGATCCTGGCCTTGGTGGAACTTTTCTGTCTTCCTCGCAACCCCCTACCACAACCCTCGTCCTTCGGGATTGTTTTCTAGGGAACGCGGAATGGCTACGAGCCGGTAGGGAAGAGGAAACCGGGGGAAAGCCCAGGTCCGCGAGGGTCCAAGAATTTCGGGGCTCTCTCGAGCTGAGATCGAATATCGAATACAGGCCATTCCGGAGAAAATTCGGAACAAGATTCTGTCCTCAATAACGACCACCTCTCCATTTTTTTCTTTCCTGTTAACTTCCACCCACGTAAAACGTCCACTCCATCCCACGCCAGTCCCCGCTTTTATGAAGGCATAAACCGAGCGCGTCGCTTCTCACTGACCGGAGGCTGCTCTCACCGCGCCGGAGAAGACGGAGGCCGCCATCTTGCAACGCTGCCGTACGGCAGCCGCATTGGGTCTAAAAGCCTCAGGACTAGAGGTACTTTAGGAAAACTAACCTGGGCGGAGTCAAGAAAGGGAGTTTAGAAAAATGAATAAAGGGACGGTCAGCTCTGCCTTTATTGAATGTCTTCTATATGCCAGGCTGTCCTCCAGCGCTGTAAAACAAGTGCCTATAGTATCAGTTCAGTTCAGTTCAGTCGCTCAGTCGTGTGTGTGCCTGGCATATAGCAGGCTCTCAATAAATTCTTACTGAGCATTTGATTGAATGATGTATTTTAGTACCAACACATTTGAAACATTTTCTTTTTGCTCATTTCATTCAATTTATTTGAGAATACAGTGTATCCTCCCAAAGCTGGTATATGTTAGGCTAAAGGGATAGGAAATAGAGACACTATTAGAAATTTTTAAAAATTGAATTCCAACTCTAATAAAAACAATGTAAATATCCAGAGGACATCATACACACACACACTTTTATTTTCTCTAATCAATAGCACTGTCGCTTGGTAGAACAGCATCTCAACTCTTTCTGAACAATTTACATTCCTTATCTTATTCCTGAGAATTATTGATCACACATTTTAAAAAAAGGTTCATTCAAACAGAAAATAAACAACTCTCTCCCATCCTCGTTGTCTAAGATACTTGAGGCATATACAATATATGGCACTATTTACAGCCCCCCCACTCCCCCAACCCCCCCCCGGGCTCAGCGGTAAAGAATCCACCTGCAATGCAGGAGACACGGGTTCAATCCCTGGGTGGGGAAGATCCCCTGGAGAAGGAAATAGCACCCACTCCAGTATTCTTGCCTGGAGGATCCCATGGACAGAGGAGCCTGGCAGGCTATAGTCCATGGGGTCACAAAAGTCAGACACGACTTACTAAAGAACAGATCAAAAATACATGGCAGATAACTGACTCACAGGGCATTCAAAGTTAAGGAAAGAAGGCTTTTGGTTGAGGTGATCAGGGACAAGGAGATGGAATATAATATGGGTCTTAAAGGATGGTGAGGATTTTAACAAGAGCAAGGTCACTATTGGTGGTAAGAACACCAGGAGCTAAGGTGAAAAGAGAGAGAGCCAAGAGAGAGACACACAGGGTTTATTTAGAGCAGTGGCTCTCACACTTTTCGGTCTTAGAACCTCTTTACATGCTTAAAAATTGAGGACCCCGAAGAGCTTATAATTATATGGATTATATCTATTAATATGTATTACATTGGAAAGTAAAACAGAAACTATTTATTTTACTAGTTTCTTAATGCTGTTATAACAAGTTAACTCAAATTTGGTGGATTAAAGCAACACAAGTTTATTGTCTTACAGTTCTGTAGGTCAGAAGTCCAACATGGGCTTCACAATGCTAAAATCAAGGTATCCAGGGCTGTGTTTCTTCTAGAGGTTCTAGAGAAATTTGTTTCATTGCCTTTTCCAGGTTTTAGAGGCTTACTGCCTCCTTCCATCTTAAAGTGATATCACTCTGACTTCTGCTTTCATTGTCATACTTCCTTTTCAGACTCACCCTCCTGCATCCCTCTTTCATTCCTAAGGACCCCTGTGTGGACATTTGGTCCATACAAACATTTCAGAATTATCTCAATCCCCATCTGAAGATTCTCAGCTTAATCACACCTGCGAAATTCTTTTTTTGCCATGTAAGGTAACATATTCACAGGCTCCAGGGATTAGGAGAACATGGACCTGTTGGGAGATAAGTATTCTGCCCGTTGGTCTTACTATTTTTTTACAAAACAATTATAGGGATTTTCCCGTCAGTCCAGTGGTTAAGAATCTGTTTCCACAGACCACCAGCCCAGGTGGGATGCATGAGTCAAGTGCTCGGGCCTGGTGGGCTGGGAAGACCCAGAGGAATCGGGTGGAGAGGGAGGTGGGATGGGGGACCGGGATGGGGAATATGTGTAACTCTATGGCTGATTCATATCAATGTATGACAAAACCCACTGAAAAAAAAAAAAAAGAATCTGTTTCCACTGCAGAAGACAGGTTAGATCCCTGGTTCAGTTCAGTTCAGTTGCTCAGTCATGGCCGACTCTGCGACCCCATGGACTACAGCATTCAGGCTTCCCTGTACATCACAAACTACTGGAACTTACTCAATTTCATGTCCATTGAGTCAGTGATGCCACCCAACCATCTCATCCTCTGTTGTCCCCTTTCCTCCTGCCCTCAATCTTTCCCAGCATCAGAGTCTTTTCAAATGAGTCAGGTCTTCGTATTAGGTAGCCAAAGTATTGGAGTTTCAACTTCAGTATCAGTCCTTCCACTGAATATTCAAGGCTGATTTCCTTTAGGGTGGTCTGGTTGTATCTCCTTGCTGTACAAGGGAGTCTCAAGAGTCTTCTCCAACACCACAGTTTGAAAGCATCAATTCTTTGGTGCTCAGCTTTCTTTATAGTCCAACTCTCACATCCATATGTGACTACTGGGAAAACCACAGCTTTAACTAGATGGACCTTTGCTACCAAAGTAATGTCTCTGCTTTTTAACATGCTGTCTAGGTTGGTCATAACTTTTCTTCCAAGGAGCAAGTGTCTTTTAATTTCATGGCTGCAGTCACCATCTGCAGTGATTTGGGAGCCCCCCAAAATAAAGTCTGTCACTGTTTCCCCATCTATTTGCCATGAAGTGATGGGACCAATGCCATTGATCTTAGTTTTCTGAATGTTGAGTTTTAAGCCAACTTTTTCACTCTCCTCTTTCACTTTCATCAAGAGGCTCTTTAGTTCTTCGCTTTCTGCCATAAGGGTGGTGTCATCTGCATTTTGGAGAAGAAAATGGCAACCCACTCCAGTATTCTTGCCTGGAGAATCCTATGGACAGAGGAGCCTGGTGGGCTGCTGTTCATGGGGTTGCACAGAGTCAGATACAACTGAAGCGACTTAGCATGCATGCATGCATTGGAGAAGGAAATGGCAACCCACCCCCGTATTCTTGCCTGGAGAATCCCAGGGACAGAGGAGCCTGATGGACTGTCATCTATGGAGTCTCACAGAGTCCGACACTACTGAAGCAACTTAGCAGCAGCAGCAGCTGCATATCTGAGGTTATTGATATTTCTCCCGATAATTTTGATTCCAGTTTGTGCTTCATCCAGTCCGGCGTTTCTCACGATATACTCTGCATATAAGTTAAATAAACAGGATGACAACATACAGCCTTGACATACTCCTTTCCCGATTTGGAACCAGTCTGTTGTTCCATGTCTAGTTCTAACTGTTGCTTCTTGAACTGCATACCAGATCCCTGGTAGGGAAACTCATATTCTACATGCTGATGTGGTGCAGAAAAAAATTATAAGCCTGTTACATATTAACAAATATTTTAGGAAAAATTATTTCAAAATTAAAAATTAATGAAGGCTTCCCTGGTGATCCAATGGCTAAGACTCTGTGCTCCCAAGGCAGGGGGCCTGGGTCCGATCCCTGGTTAGGGAACTGGATCCCACACGCCACAACTAAAAAATCATGGTTACAACTAAGACCCGACACAAACAAACAAGTAAATTAAAAAAAAATTAATGAGAAGAGTGGCATTGTTTAACCTCTTTTCAAGTCTCTGCAAGGTCTGGTTTAATAGAAAACTGGATTCTGAAATTTGCTTATGCATTCAATTTGTTGTGGTATCACCTGTCACCTAGTGTCTGGGAAAATGCTATAATTATGAATAATGAGTAAAAAACAGCAAATATCTAAAATTATGAAGGTTGCTTTGATTTTATGGACCCTCTTTAACACTTTCAGGTTCACCAGGAGTTCCAGGCTACACTTTGAGAACCACTGAGTTGGTTATATTTCAGTTTCTCTGGATTTTAGGGTAGACAAGAGGCTGATGAGCTTGAATTGCTATTGTTGCTATCTTGATCTCCAACCTACAGTGACCACTTTGAGCCATAAATCATGAACATAGGCTCTTTCCCGGCTGGAACCATGGAGGGTGCAGAAGAGAAGAAAAAGAAGGCTCCTGCTGTGCCAGAAACCCTTAAGAAAAAGTGAAAGAATTTCGCAGAGCTTAAGATCAAATGCCTGAGAAAGAAGTTTGCCCAAAAGATGCTTCGAAAGGCAAGGAGGAAGCTTATTTATGAAAAAGCTAAGCATTACCACAAGGAATACAGGCAGATGTACAGAACTGAAATTCGAATGGCTAGGATGGCACGAAAAGCTGGCAACTTCTATGTACCCGCGGAACCCAAATTGGCATTTATCATCAGGATCAGAGGTATCAACGGTGTGAGCCTAAAGGTTCGAAAGGTGCTGCAGCTCCTTCGCCTCCGGCAGATCTTCAATGGCACCTTTGTGAAGCTCAACAAGGCATCAATTAACATGTTGAGAATTGTGGAGCCATACATTGCATGGGGGTACCCAAATCTGAAGTCTGTAAATGAATTGATCTACAAGTGTGGTTATGGCAAAATCAACAAAAAGCGAATTGCCCTGACAGACAACGCATTGATTGCTTGATCTCTTGGGAAATACGGAATCATCTGCATGGAGGATCTGATTCATGAGATCTATACTGTTGGAAAACGTTTCAAAGAAGCAAACAACTTCCTGTGGCCCTTTAAACTGTCTTCTCCACGAGGTGGAATGAAGAAAAAGACCACCCATTTTGTAGAAGGTGGAGATGCTGGCAACAGGGAAGACCAGATCAACAGGCTTATTAGAAGGATGAACTAAGGTATCTACCAGGATTATTTTTGTAATCTGGTCCGTTAATAAACAATTGAAACAAATTGGAAAAAAAAAAAAAAAAAAAAACATGAACATAGGCTGGAAAAGTACTCTTGAGACATTTTTTAAGGATCTTTGAATTGGCAGTGGGAGTCACCTAAAATTTTCAATGAGGGAATGAATTCCATTTCTAAGTTACTTTAGGAGAGTCCATTTTAAAGCAAAAATTAAAAAATCTTACATTGCACGTGGAAGATGAGGATTAAGGACTTGGTTAAACTAGAGGTTAGGAAACTACAGAAATTGACAGTAGTGGACAGGGATGGGATGGAGGGGTTGTGACGACAGTTCAAGAATAAAATTAATTTAAAAAATGGGATCTGCTCTGGAAGCTGTTAAGTGATAGCAGTATGAAATAGTGTAATATAACTACAAAAATACTCTGAAAAGCAATGAACCTATACAAACATAAGAAATTACCTGGTTTTAGATAATTTTCAAAACTATTTCTCTACTTTATAAATTGGATTTGGTAGCATTAAGACTTGAAAGTCCTTTGCAAATGCAACAGATACACAAGTTTAGTTTCCACTATACTGTGATGGTAAGATCATTATTACTATTAATAGTATTAAATATGCTGCTTAATATTTAACATGTGTTACCTTGATTTTCATACTGTTCATGGGGTTCTCAGCTAAGATTAACTGGCTCAGATGGTAAAGCATCTGCCTGCAATGCAGGAGACTTGGGTTTGATCCCTGGGTGGGGAAGATCCCCTGGAGAAGGAAATGGCAACCTATTCCAGTACTCTTGCTTGGAAAATCCCATGGTCAGAGGAGCCTGATAGGTTACAGTGCATGTGTTGCAGAGTCAGACATGACTCAGCGACTTCACTTTCACTTTCATGGGGTTCTCAAGGCATGAATACTGAAGTGGTTTGCATTCCCTTTTCCAGCGGACCATGTTTTGTCAGAACTCTCCACCATGACCCGTCTGCTTGGGTAGTTCTACACATCATGGCTCATAGTTTCATTGAGTTAGACAAGGCTGTGGTCCATGTGATCATATTAGTTAGTTTTCTGGAATGCAAAAGTAGGAAGTCAAGAAATACCCAGAGTAACAGGCAAATTTGGCCTTCGAGTACAGAATGGAGCAGGGCAACAGCTAATAGAGTTCTGCCAAGAGAAAGCACTGGTCATAGCAAACACCCTCTTCCAAAAACACAAGAGAAGACTCTATGCATGGACATCACCAGATGGTCACCACCAAAATCAGATTTATTATATTGTTTGCAGCCAAAGATGGAGAAGCTCTATACAGTCAGCAAAAAGAAGACCAGGAACTGACTGTGTCTCAGATCATGAACTCCTTATTGCCAAATTCAGACTTAAACTGAAGAAAGCAGGGAAAATCACTAGAGCATTCAGATATGACATAAATCAGATCCCTTATGATTATACAGTGGAAGTTACAAATAGATTCAAGGGATTAGATCTGATAGACAGAGTGCCTGAGGAACTATGGACGGAGGTTCGTGACATTGTACAGGAGGCAGTGATCAAGACCATCCCTAAGAAAAAGAAATGCAAAAAGGCAAAATGGTTGTCTGAGGAGGCCTTACAAATAGCTGAAAAAAAGAAGAGAAACGAAAGGCAAAGGAGAAAAGGAAAGATATACCCACTTGAATGCAGAGTTTCAAAGAATAGCAAGGAGAGATAAGAAAGCCTTCCTCAGTGATCAATGCAAAGAAATAGAGGAAAACAATAGAATGGGAAAGACTAGAGATCTCTTCAAGAAAATTAGAGATGCCAAGGGAACATTTCATGCAAAGATGGGCACAATAAAGGACAGAAATGGTATGGACCTAACAGAAGCATAAGATATTAAGAAAAGGTGGCAGGAATACTCAGAAGAACTGTAGAGAAAAGATCTTCACGACCCAGATAATCACGATGGTTTGATCACTCACCTAGAGCCAGACATCCTGGAATGTGAAGTCAACTGGGCCTTAGAAAGCATCACTATGAACAGCTAGTGGAGGTGATGGAATTCCAGTTGAGCTATTTCAAATCCTATAAGGTGATGCTGTGAAAGTCCTGCACTCAATATGTCAGCAAATTTGGAAAACCCAGCAGTGGCCACAAGACTGGAAAAGGCCAGTTCTCATTCCAATCCCAAAGAAAGGCAATGCCAAAGAATGCTCAAACTACTGCACAATTGCACTCATCTCACACGCTAGTAATGTAATGGTCAAAATTCTCCAAGCCAGGTTTCAGCAATACATGAACCGAGAACTTCCAGATGTTCAAGCTGGTTTTAGAAAAGGCAGAGGAACCAGAGATCAAATTGCCAACATCTGCTGGATCATTGAAAAAGTGAGAGAGTTCCAGAAAAACATCTATTTCTGCTTTATTGACTATGCCAAAGCCTTTGACTATGTGGATCACCATAAACTGTGGAAAATTCTGAAAGAGATGAGAATAGCAGACCATCTGACCTGCCTCTTGAGAAACCTGTATGTAGGTCAGCAAGCAACAGTTAGAACTGGACATGGAGCAAGACTGGTCCCAAATAGGAAAAGGAGTATGTAAAAAATGTATATTATCACCCTGCTTATTTAACTTATATGCAGCGTACCTCATGAGAAATGCTGGGCTGGAAGAAGCACAAGTTGGACTCAAGACTGGTTGGAGAAATATCGATAACCTCAGATATGCAGATGACACCACCTTATCGCAGAAAGTGAAGAATTAAAGAGCCTCTTGAAGAAAGTGAAAGAGGAGAGTGAAAAAGTTGGCTTAAAGCTCAACATTCAGAAAACTAAGATCATGGCAGCCGGTCCCGTTGCTTCATGGCAAATAGATGGGGAAACAGTGTAAACAATGGCTGACTTTATTTTGGGGGGCTCCAAAATCACTGCATATGGTGACTGCAGCCATGAAATTAAAAGACGCTTACTCCTTGGAAGGAAAGCTATAACCAACCCAGACAGCATATTAAAAAAGCTCTGTCTAGTCAAGGCTATGGTTTTTCCAGTAGTCATGTATGGATGTGAGAGTTGGACTGTAACGAAAACTGATCCCCGAAGAATTGATGCTTTTGAACTGTGGTGTTGGGGAAGACTCTTGAGAGTCCCTTGGACTGCAAGGAGATCCAACCAGTCCATCTTTAAGGAGATCAGTCCTGGGTGTTCATTGGTAGGACTGATGTTGAAGCTGAAACTCCAGTACTTTGGTCACCTGATGCGAAGAGCTTACTCATCTGAAAAGATCTTGAAGCCGGGAAAGCTTGAGGGCAGGAGGAGAAGGGGACGACAGAGTATCAGATGGTTGGATAGCACCACCGACTCAAGGGACTTGAGTTTGAGCAAACTCCCGGACTTGGTGAAGGACAGGGAATCCTGGTGTGTTGCAGTCCATGGGGTTGCAAAAAATTGGACAAGACTGAGCGACTGAAGTGAACTGAACTGAATCTCCCTTAAGCAGGATGACTCCCTGAAGGGCTGTGAAAGGAAAGGAACGCGCAAACGGAGACCACACCACTATGGCAATGGTCTTGTGGCAAATCCATTTCTTCTACGAAATATCCAGCTGACAGAAATGGCTGAGATAGTTTCTTGCTTGAATTATCGACGAGTCACACCTGCTCGGTTCCTGGGCGGACCAAAGCCCGAGTTTCATATCCACTGCCAGCGCTCGCGTTTACCTAGCAACCTACACTTCAGGTAACAGAGGGTACCCCTCAGCGCGACCCGGAAGGAGAGATCGCCCTTTACACCTGGAAAGGGCCCACCCTCTTCGAATGGCCGGGACAGGAACGAGACGGGGCTGCGCGTGCGCAGTGGCGTTGGCTGCCCTTCCGGTACGCCCGGCGCGGACAGGCGGCGCGGACGCAGGCACGCACGGACGCACCGTCTCCCCTACACGCGCCGCCGCCCTAGCTCCCACTTACACCCGAAGCGGCGTCAGCCCAGCAGAGATGCTGCGAGCCTGTCAGTTATCCGGCGTGACCTCCACCGCCCAGGTGAGGACTGGGGCGCCGGTAGACAGCGCATGGTGAACTGACTCTCGGCAACCAGCGGAAAATAAGGGAGGCTTTGGCTTTGCCTAGGCCCCAGGACAGAGGCGTGTCTCCGGGCCGCCCTTATCGCGAGAGTCCTGGGTGGGCCCGTGAGGCAGTTAATTCGGGAGTTCGGTGGACGGGAATGACTGGAGGGTTATTGCTGAAACGGGATGGGGCGTGGAGGAGAGAAGGTGGCGGGGAGGCGGGCGTAGGACGGGAGGCACGGCTTTGGGGACGTGCCATCCAATCAGCCCCTCGTTGCCTCAGACTAGGACCAATCGAGGCTGCTGGCGCCCGGGTCGCCGGTTGGGCGCGTGAGAGGTTTCGCGGATCCAGTGGTTGAAGGTCGACGGGGGGAAAACTACAGTTCCCAGCGGGACACGCATATCCTTGGCTGGTTGCACCTTAAGGAGGTGCCTGGACTGCTGGAGACCGCGTTTTAGGGGGTCAAGGTTGTAATTATCCAGAAAGGACTGCCTTTCTTTTCATAACTGACAACGCGTCTTGAGTTATTCCTACTCTGAATAAAAACAGTAAGAGCTCGAGCTTCTAGAACTCGAGGAAGGTTAAGCGCCTGACCTTGTGCTCGTTTCTGAGATTAGCCTGAGGATCTCTGTCTCTAGGTGCTAGGACAACTTTGGCAGACGTCCAAGGAGTTACTTGTATTTCTGCATAATTATCACAGTAATTTTGGAGAAGGAAATGGCAATCCACCCCAGTAGTCTTGCCTGCAGAATCTCATGGACAGAGAAGCCTGGCAGGCTACAGTCCATGGGGTCGCAAATAGTAGGACAGGGCTGAGCGACTAAGCACACACATCAAAGTAATTTACTGAAATTCAAAATAGTAAACCTGCTTCCATTGCTCACAATTGAAAGAGAATTGGTATTTTGGCAAAATGTGGAATTTACCAAACAGGTTCTGTGACTCAAGCAATTGAGCAAAGTCCCTGGACACAGTCAGTTAGAAAAGTCAATTTTTTTTCTCCCCACATTTGCTTATCTTCCATCTCCCCTTTCGTTTCCAGGGTAAAAGAAGCAGGCTCTTCCATAGGAAAGTGGAGTGTGTATTAGTTTCCTATTGCTGTGTGTACATAGCAGGTACCACAGATGGAGCAGCTTAAAACAACACCCATTTATTACCTTACTGTTTCTAGAGGTGAATGCTTAGGGTTATCTGCTTGCTCTCATACAGGGGTGCAGTCAGAGTGTGTCCCTGCTGTGATTCTCATTTGGAGCTCAGGGTCCTCTTCTGAGCTCCTTCAGTTTGTTAGCAGAATTCAGTCCCTTGCAGCTGTAGGGCTGAAGTCCCTGTTTTCTTGCTAGCCCTCACCTCACCTACTTAGGGGCTGCCTGAAATTCTTTGCCACAAGATTCTTAGAAGCAGTTTATAGCGTAGATGTTTACTTTGTTGCAGGCTACCATGAGCTTGTGTCTCAGACTTTAATATCTCTTCCCTGTTTCTGATTTCCAGACCTAGGTTTAAAAGGCTTATGTGATTAGGGCAAACCCACCTGGATAAATCCCTTTTGATAAATCAGGTCAACTGATTAGAAACCTCATTACATCTATAAAATCCCTTTTGCCTGTACAACTCTGATCATGGGCTTAACCACTGGGGACAGAGATCGTGGGAGCCATCTTAGAATCTGGGCTACCAAAGTGCCCAAGTGGGCCTGGAAGGATGCAGGAAGCAGAGCAACCTTTCAGGGCAGAACTGTTGAGGTGTATCTTTGGGGCCCTCCTTTCAGGCCCACTCTTCGTTATTCAGCCCAAAGGTTACAGCATGGTTGTCACTGATCTGTCTCCTCTGTCTACCCTAAGGTCTGTTCTTTACCTCGTTGTTAACAAAGGCCTTTAAAAAAGCACACAGACTGGACCATGCCATGCCCTCCAGTGACATCCCATCATATCAGAATAAAATCTAAACTCTTTACCACATCCACAGGGCTCTTTGTGATCTGGCTCTTTGCATATCTTATTTTTTTTTACTCTGCTTCATTCTGTTCTTCTGATTGCCTTTTCAGTTGCTGTTTGCCCTGAAGTCCTCCCACACATCTTTTCTTAACTCACTCCCTTCATTCAGATGTTTTCTTAGATACCACTTTTCTTTCAGAGAGGCCTTCCCTTTCTAAGACTCTGCTCGCTCTCTCCTTTGCATCCCTCTGGAACCTACCCTTACCCTCCTTGGTTTTACTTTGTAGCTCTTAACACCACCTGACATACTGTGTATTTATTATGTTTTCCACATTAAAATGGAAGCTCCTCAAAGGGACTGTATTTACATCAGTACTCATAATAGTCCCTAGCTCCTAATAGATATTCAGTAAATAAACATGTCACAAGTGTGACATGTTTGAATGAAAGATTAATGTGTTCTGTGAATTTTTCTTAATTTCCATGAGAAGATGTGACCTCCCTTAAACCTCCATAGGTTTTAGAACTTCTCTAGAGAAACTTGGCTCAGATGGTAAAGAATCTGCCTGCAGTGCCGGAGACCTGGGTCCAATACTTGTTGGGAAGATCTACTGGAGAAGGGAATGGCAACCCACTCCAGTATTCTTGCCTGGAAAATTCTATGGACAGAGGACAATGGTGGGCTATAGTCCATGGGGTTGCAGAGAGTCAGACACAACTGAGTGACTAACACACAGAGAGAAATAGGACCAATAGGATGTGAATATAGATAGACTTATTATAAAGAATTGACCCAATCAGTTGTGGAGATGGTCAAGTCCCATATCTGTAATGGAGGCTGGCAGGCTTAATATGCACATACTCAGAAGAGATGGTACATTTTCATTCTGAAGACTGGCAAGCTAGAGACCCAGGAGAGCTGATGGTTCAGTTTTGGTTGAAGGCATTCTGCTAGAGAATTGCCTCCTGCTTGGGCAGGCTGGTCTTTTTGTTCTATTGAGGCCTTTGGTTGGTTGGATGAGGCCCACCCACATTGTGGAAGGCAACCCACTTTATTAGTAGTTCACTGATTTAAATGTTGATCTCATCCAAAAACACCTATTTTGACATATAAAATTAACCACATCAGCTGACATCTAACTGATTCTCAGTGTCTGGACTTAGTCATCCATGTGGGTATTCAGCAGGAATGAATTACTCTTTCTTTCCCAGAAATGAGCTTCAGAACTCTGATTCTTCCTCACTTGCCAGACCTGACACCATCCATCTTCTCTTAGTCCCAGGACTGCATGGCCAGGCCCAACCATTTTTGAGGTGGACCCGGGGTTTGGAGGACCTGGGGTTTGGAGGACCCGGGCTTTCAGTCTAGCCTGACCCTCTCCCAGACTATAAATTTGGGAGTAGTCACTGCATATTTATTGATCTTAAAAGAGAAGGAGACATCATTATTCTTGAGGATTGACTAAGCTAATTTATTTAACTAAGACCAAGTTTGATAGCAGGGCTAGTTTAAGACTGAACTTGTCTTGTGAATATTTTTAGCTATCATCTTTTAGAATTCTTTCTTTTCACTAGGATAATAAAATACTATTGCTCAGTAATAGATGTAGGTAGCAAGGTGTACATGGTAGAAAGTAGTTTAATATATGATGCAGCCTGTTTACTTCTACGGATATTAGAATCTTTTTTTTATTCTTCATTTTTATTTCTGTAGATCAGTTGCTTTCAAACCATTTTGAAATACATTTTACGTCATGACTTAGAACACAGATTGAGAATATATAAGTAATATATATCCACACATAGATGCAGAGAAAACTAGGGAAATGTCACCTTCCTGCTTTTGCCATGCTGATGAATATCTGCCATTTCTTTATCATAACTAAAGAGCCCTTTTTCTCCTAGATCTAGAATGTGAATTTACTGAGAAATAATACTGCTTTCATGTCAAATGTACTGTATTTTTGTGTGTGATAGATTTTTAACCTTAATGCATGATTTCTATAAAATATTTTTAGTTAACTATAGAAAAAGTTGTTGCATATTAATCTGTATTTCAAATGTAGAACTGACCATTAATGTCTGGATGTCTTTTGTTTGTGTGGGAGGAATTCTTCTGACAGAATTCAAAAATATCAGTCACAACTACCCCCTAGTTTAGAAAGGAAACCTTCAACCTCTAGATAGGGTTTATATGAGGGGCCTTGTATTACAGTCTCTATTTCCAGGATTGTGGTTTCTTTTTCTATGTTCACTTTAGTTTGGTAGGGCTAAGGAATTAGTGGTTTGTACCAAAACATCACATGGAAATTGTGTTTTTTTGTTTTTTTAAGATTTTGCACAGGTTTATCAGCTTTCCACATTGTGCAGGTTACATACAATACAATACCAACCTTATTCCTAACAGATCCTAAAAAGGTTATTTCAAGGCCTAGCTCTAAACTTCAGTACTTTATATCTATATTCTTAATAAAAATAAAATTCACAAATCTGAAAAAGGAATTTTAAATGGAGGGTTATATTGAATCAGTAAACTGCAACACAAACTGGCGCAACAGAGGTAACTGAATACCAGTCTCACTCTATGTGATGCAAGCATGCTACTTTCCCACTAATTTAAAGTACTTTCAATCACTATGAGCCAGAACGCATGCCTGAACCTTAAACTACACTTTAAAAAGAACAATATCTTGGCCTAGAAATTAAATCTAATGATGTACAACCATCAAATGGAAATTGTGTGTTTTATCTCTCCTTTTGTTTGTTTTGTTTGCTATAATCACATTTTTATAGGTTGAAGGCAGCACTAACCTTAACAACATTTATTACAGAGTTATATGTCAAGACAAATTGTTTTGAAATAGTAATGTCTCTTCTGTATTGTTGTTTATTATTATTAAAAGGTATTCCAGAATTAAGAGGTGTTCAGTATCTTTTGTATTACAGTTAGGATATTTAGTTTGTATGAATAAAGAGAGAGTTTAGTCTGATGCTTAAGAAAGAGTTTTGGAGGTAGACCTTGGATTTGGCAGTGGTTTCTTAACCCAGGACACCAAAAGACATAAGATAAATTTGATTTCACAAAATTAAAAAAATTTTTGCATCAAATGACGCAAGAATGAAAAGAATAGGAGGGACTATTTTCAAATCATATAACTGATGAAGTTCTAGTATCTGTAATATGTAAAGATCTCCTACAATTTAGGAACAAGAAGACAACCCAAATAAAAAATGGGCTAAGGACTTAACTAGACATTTATCCAGGGAAGGTATATAAATGGCCAACAAGCACTAGAAAAGAGCTCAAAATCCTTTGACATTAAGAAAATGTAAATCAAAATCACAGTGAAATAGCCACTTTGTAGCCAACAGGATGGTTCTGATTAAAAACAGAAAATAACAAGTGAGGATGTAGAGAAATTGGAACCCTCATACTTCACTGTGGGAATGTAAAATGTTGCAGAGTTAAACATAGAATTAACCGTAGTTAAACATAGAATTAACCGTATGACCCTGCAGTTCCACCCCAAAGAACTGAAAACAGGTATTCAAACAAAAACTTGTAGGTGAATGTTGATAGCAAAAGATAGAGACAATTCAGATGTTCAGCTGATGTCTAGATAAACAAAATATGGTATATCTATACAACAAACTA
Organism: Muntiacus reevesi; assembly: GCF_963930625.1. Classification (NCBI taxonomy): domain Eukaryota; kingdom Metazoa; phylum Chordata; class Mammalia; order Artiodactyla; family Cervidae; genus Muntiacus; species Muntiacus reevesi. The sequence goes on along the minus strand of NC_089251.1, from coordinate 55,246,994 downwards.
GTTCATTCAGTTTGAACTAGGGTTTGGCAGTTCAAACTGAATGAACTAGTTTCATACTAATTTCACAAAAAGGAATCAAGTAAGAGTTACATACATGATACATGTGACAACATAGAAGGACCTTAAAAACAAGCCACAGAAGGCAACATATTGCATTATTCCATTTATAGGAAAAGTTCAGAACAGGCTCTGTAGAGCTAAGGTAGATAATTGCTGCTAGGAGCTAGGGAGAAGGGAATGTGGGGAGACCTGATGGTACAGGAATTTATTTTTGGAGTGATGAAACTGTTCTGGAACTAAATAGTGGTGATGGTTGTATAGCATTGTGCATGTACTAAATGGCACTGACATGTGCACTTTAAATGGTGACTTTTATAAGTGAAATTTACCATGCAGAGAAAAAGCACCAGGTAGTTGGAAATGACCTGATGTATGAAGTGTGTGCATGCATGCTCAATCATGTCCAACTCTTTGCGACCTTATGGACTGTAGCCTACCAGGCTACTCTGTCTATGGGATTCTCCAGGCAAGAATTTTGGAGTGGGTTGTTGTACCCTCCTTCAGGGGATCTTTCTGACCCAGGGATCCAACCCACGTCCCTTACATCTCCTGCATTGGTGGTGGTTTAGTCACTAAGTCATGTCTGACTCTTGCGACCCCATGGACTGTAGCCTGCCAGTCTCCTCTGTCCGTGGGATCCTCCAGGCAAGAATACTGTAGTGGGTTTCTATTTCCTTCTCCAGGGGATTTTCCTGACCCAGGGATCGAACCTGGGTCTCTTGTGCTGCAGGCAGATTCTTTACCAACTGAGCTACAAGGGAAGCCCTCCTGCATTGGTAGGCAGGTTCTTTATTACTAGCGCCACCTGGAAGGCCCTCCAGGTAGATATCTAAAGATCAATAAATAGATGTGTGTGTGTATGTAATATTAAAGTAATATAACACATAATAAACTTGAAGTAGTATCCATTGGCCAAAATTGGGACAATTTGAGTTTTCAAACAGATAATAATTGCAGCTGATTTAAATCCATCAAAAGTATTTAAATCTATGAGTTGATAAAGATCCTGTTTTAGTTTGTGGTAACTACATAAGGCACCTTGAGCTTGGGGTAAAAGATTATTGCCTCACTCAGTTCTGGGGGTTTCCTGGCCTCAGGTGGACAGTTTGGTCAGCATCCCTTTTGAGGCTGTAGTCAGGCAGTTTCTAGGGCTAGAGTCATCTCAAAGGCTTCCTCAGTCCCATGTCTGGCAGTTGATACTGGTGGCAACTGAGACCTCAGCTGGCGCTGTTGGCTGGAACACCTACATGTGGGGTTTTACGTGTCTGGGCTTCCTCACTGTTTGGTGGCTGGGTTCCAAGAGCAAGTGTGATGAGAGGCAGAGCCAGGCAGAAACTGTGTTCCCTTTATGTCCTGGTCTCATATGTCACAGAGTATCACTTTCACTGCCCTTATTAGTAAATTGATAACTTAGGCCTGTCCTGGTTCCAGGAATTGGTGCATAGATGTCAGTTTGATGGAAGATAGCGAGTTGCTAGAAGAAATAATATCACAGGAAGTATTACTGTAGTCATGTGGTCTATCCTGTAACCACAGCAACTCGAATCCCTCCCACATGCAGATGTGTTCACAATCTTCCTTAGAACCCTCCAGAACCTCATCCCATCACAGCATCAGACTTAGACTAACAGACCAGGGTCTTGTCATCAAATCAGTTACCTTTGCACACAAAACATCTTGGGTGTGATCCCTTGGGTGCAGTTCCTTAAGTGCTTTTCCTTTCAGTCTAAAGACCTGTGAACTAAAGAGACAAGTTATCTGTTCCCCATGTGTCCTGTGTACAATAAAGTGTGACACTCCCATCCCAAAAGGCAGGAAAAAAAAAGAGACACAGCAGTCACTGTTCATAACAAATGTCAGGTCTATCTGGCATGAGTTGCTGCTTGCTTAATTAGGACTTAGTCCTTCTGCTTGGGAATGTTTCTCCTTAACTTGGTTCTACCCTCTGGGCTTCAGGTTTCACTCCTTAAATTATCCTTCCTATTCTAGAAACGTAGCCTGTTGGCAGCTGAATCGTTTTCTCAGACTGATGTCTGTCTGCAGACGTTCTGGAGTCCAGAAACTTCGATTCATTTTGTACTCTTTCCCCTTTAATCCAGGCTGGCCTGTTTTTCATCTTAATGACTTCGTGGGTTTCTTGTGGGTCTTTCTGGGATTTTCTCCATTAGACAAAAGCCACACCCATAAATCTGACCAGGATAAGCTATTCTCCATTTTAGGCTTCCTGTGAGGTTGCTGTGGTCTAAAACCCCTAAGATTCTCAGCAGTCCTGTTGTTTAATGAAAGGAATACGGGTTGCATACTCTTAATGTTGTCCTTAGTGAGCCTATTCTCAGTGTAAAAAGTTCTCTGAGGAGCACCTCCTGAGATCCTTCTGAGGTCTTAAAGGATCTTTGCTAACTGGAGAGGCTGAGAATGAGAAACAGTCTCATTTTTTAACCCACCAAGAACTGGGTCCTTTATATTTCCTTCAAATTTTGCTTGCAAGCTAAACAGTTTTTTTGTCTTATGTTTTAGAAGCTTGACTCTATCCTTATTATACTCTGCTGAAAGGAACCATTTGGCACTTGTGAACATTCAGCTTGATACTCTGTCTAGCTAAATCCATCAGTTCATTAGATAGTGTGTACTAAGTCACTTTAGTCATGTCCGACTCTTTGCAACTCCATGAACTGTAGCTTGCCAGGCTCCTCTGTTCATGGGATTCTCTAGGCAAGAATACTGGAGTGGGTTGCCATGCCCTCCTCCAGGGGATCTTCCCAACCCAGGGATCAAACTCGTGTCTCCAGCACGTCTTGCATTGGCAGGTGGATTCTTTACCACTAGTGCCACCTGGGAAGCCCCTTTCATTATGTGCAGTGATGCCTACTTTTCTGTTTTCCACATCTTACCATCGTGAGAGTTTTGATAAACTTCTACCACTACATAGAAAGATTCCTTTCTCCTCCAGGTTCCCAAAATATTTTTCATGCTTTTCTTAAGCCCTCACCAAAACAGCTTCCGTGAAGATCATTAGGCTTCTGCTAACAGTCTCCTCAAGGCCCTTCCAACTTTCAGTTCCACCCCCCAGTCCCATCCCAAAGTCATTACCATGTGTTTCATGTTTTATAGTAGCACCCCATTTCCAGGTGCAAGCATATGGTTGGTTATAGCTGTATAACAGATCACCCCAAGCCTAGTGGTATTAATTAACCATAACATTATTTGTTCTTTCACAGTAAATTATATTTTTTATTATACAGATAAAAATTACATTGTATTATATATACATATGGTTCCCAGGTGGCGCTAGTGGTAGAGCCTATCTGCCAGTGCAGGAGATGCTAAGAGATGTGGGTTGGATCTCTGGGTTGGGAAGATCCCCTGGAGGAGGGCATGGCCATCCACTCCAGTATTCTTGACTAGAAAATCCCATGAACAGAGGAGCCTGGCCAGCTATAGTCCGTGGACTCTTTAAGAGTCAGACACGACTGAAGTGACTTAGCACACACGCATGCATATATACATACAAGGAGATAATATATAAGTAAGTATTTATCTTTCATTTCTGAGGAGGTTACATTAGGAGGTTCTTGGGATAGTATAAGCTTGCAGGGTTCTGGGGAGGTGGCAAGGTTCTAGAAAAGCATGTGAAATGTGGCAAGTTTTGGAAAATACAGTATGTCAACAATAAATGAAAATCAAAAAACCCTGTAATTGTTCATCATGAGAGGATAACTGGATAAAAGGATAAAAAGAATAAACCATTTATTCTTCCTTTCCTCTTTAAACTCTACTGCTGAGTAACTAAATTGTAGATGAGGGTAAGGATCTCTTTATTGAATATATCAAATTATAAATGAAAAATAGAATCAGAGTCCACTTTTGGCAACTTCCAATAAATGAATAGATCTAGACATTGTAAATCAGCAGTTGATAACATTACAAAAAGAGAGACAGGCAGTCATTGCGTGCCTCCATAGTGAAAGAAGACACTACCATGTAAAGTCTTGCCAAAGAGAGTAAACCTGAGTCTGGTCAAGTGTCTGGTTTCTGCTCCAGGTTGCAGGAAATACAGAGGACTGGCCTGTTTTAAGTTGCACCTTGAACAGAATCCAGTCTGTGGAGAATTCTGCAGATCAAGCAAGCAGATTCTTCCAACAGAATAATTATTGGAGGAATCATCTATAGAGTAAAAGACTTGCGAATTAAGAGACTTAGAAGATACAGGTATATATATATTTAATAGGCAAGATTAAACTTGGTATCTAGGGATTCATACTTGTATGATGAAACTGTAAAAAGCTTCAATTTCCTAACTTTTAAAGCTCTATTTGGAATAAAATTTATTACAGACTATGCAGGTAGCCAATTTTTAAAATCAGGAGCCACTGTTTCAGATTTAAAAAACCTATTAATTTGAGTCAAGATACAGTCAGGTTTTTTTTATTTTGTATAGAGGTATGAAACTTACTGCTACTGTTTTTTGGTCATAAAAGGTAAATTTTTTCCACATTTAATCTCTTCTTAAATCAGGGTGCATATTACAGTTGTTATAGTTGTTTAATTGAAAGCTCAGCTTTCAAAACAACAACAAAAGCAAGAAAATCCAGAAAAATGCTGAAAAAAAAAGTACTAGAAGAGAGGACTAGCTCTACCAGGTTAAAGCCTAATTGTAAGATGCAGTCATTAAAACATTGTGTTATTTGTTTATGAATAAAAGTGTGTGAATAGGGTGGATCAGTGAAACAAATTAAGAAATCTAAATGCATCAAGAAATTGAGTATTTTTTAGGGTGGCATTTCAAATTGTTGGAAGAAATTCAGTTTGTGATTTAGGGACAACTGAATAGACATTTAGGAAAAAATAGTTAATCTGTACCATATACTTTACACTGGATTCAAAGATTTAAACGTAAAAAAATGAAACCATCAGAGTAAAATCATGCAAGGATTATTTTATAATCAGCGTGCTAAGTGAAATAAGTCAAAGACAAGTACTATATGATATCACTTACATGAACAACAGGACACTTGTGTATAAGTTTTTAAAAGTTGCAGCATTACTCTTAGAAGCCCTGTGTGAACCTTCTCAATTGCATCCTCCTTTTCTCTCCAGAAAAAAGCTACAACTTCCCTTGTAGCTCAATCGGTAAAGAATCTGCCTGCAGTGCACGAGGCCTAGGTTCGATCCCTGGGTTGGGAAGATCCCCTGGAGAAGGAAATGGCAACCCACTCCAGTATCCTTGCCTGGAAAATCTCATGGACAGAGGAGCCTGGTGGGCTGCAGTCCATGGGGTCGCAAAGAGTCGGGTACGACTGAGCGACTAACACTCACTCACTTACAATAAAAAGAAGCAGACTCACAGATAAAGAGAGCAGACTAGTGGGTTACCAGTGGAGAGAGAACCAGGAGAGGTAAGGTAAGGGTAGGGGACTAAGAGGTATAAACTTCTGTGTGTAAAATAATAAGCTACAAGGGTATATTGTACAACACAGGGAATATAGCCAATATTTTATAATAACTATGAATGAAATATAACCTTTAAAAATTTGTGAACACTGTTTTGTAAACCAGAAAGATAATATTGTACATCAGCTATGTTGTTGTTGTTATTTAGTCACTAAGCTGTGTCTGATTCTTTTGCTACCCCATGGACTGCAGCCCATCAGTCTCCTCTGTCCATGGGATTTCCCAGACAAGAATACTGGAGTAGGTTGCTGTTTCCTTCTCCCAGGAACTGAACCTGTGTCTCCTGTATTGATTGACGAATTCTTTACCACTGAACCACCAGGGAAGCCCACATCAGCTATATACTTCAATTAAAAAAAAGAAAGTGGTTTGGAGAATTCCCTGGTGGTCCAGTGGGTAGGACTCCACGCTTCTACTGCCAGGAGCCCAGATTCAGTCCTTTGTTGGGAAACTAAGATCCCACAAGCTGCATGGTGCAGTCAGTGGGGGAGGAGGGGAGAGTGGTTTCATAGTCTCTCTTTTTGAAATCTTGAAAATAGCCCCTTTTTTTTGAAATCTTAAAAGTAAATTTTATATGAGTCTTGGGGTACAGGAAATATCACTGTTTTTAAGGATCTGTAAATATGTTTCATGGTAAGTTGGTTTATGAAAGTAAAATTTTAAGAAAGATATTTATATTTGTAGTAAAAGGATTTACTTCCCGACCCTAAAAGCCTTCTAGGTTCCTGTACTATTGGTTGTAATGTTTTTTCCTTCCCCTCTAGAGTTGTCTCTGTGGAAAATTTGTCCTCCGTCCATTGCGACCATGCCGCAGATACTCCACTTCAGGCAGTTCTCGGTAGGTAGCACGTCTCCCTGTAAACAGACTTTTAATTGTGTGCTGAAGTGTGTGTGTGTGTATTCATTCCTTGAATATGGGAATATCTGCTTAAAATCTTGATTTTTAAAGGGTAGAAACACTGGAGTTTTCTCATAATACCTTTGGAACATATGTATTTGTAGGTGAAAATTTGTTAATGGTGCTCTTTTTGGCTCTGGTGGTTGGATGTCATCCAAGATAGACATCCCCCTCCCCCTGTGCTGGCTTCCATTATATGACAAATAGATTTATATCTAGAACTCAGCACACTGGAACTTAAAAAGTATTTGTTAGTTCTTCTTAATATTTATTTCATTGTATTTACCGAAATGTTTAATTAAGGGAGAGGAGCTTTGAAAATTAGTGATACTTGTTTTTGGGGTTCAAAGGAAACCTCATGAGTGTGAACATGCTAAGTTTTAAGTATGAAAGGGCCAATTGCTTCATTCTTCCTATCCTAGATATTACTGTATTAAGGGACAGTTATCCATAAATGTTATTATTTATTTTGAACATGTTAAACAACAAACCAGAGGAAGGTGATGTGCAGCGTGTGGAGATACACTGGCTTGCTATGATCTGAATCAATGGCAGAGAAGTGGAGCTTAAAGGTCTTTGAGACTTAGGCTGGTCTAGGAAAGAAAATTTAGGAGAGTCAAAAAAAAAACCTGTGTTTCCTGTTTCTTTCACTTAGGTTGTCTGCTAGCAAAGTTGCTGGAGCTGGCATTTTGTTTGTTGGCGGCGGTATTGGTGGCACCATCCTGTATGCCAAATGGGATTCCCATTTCCGGAAGAATGTAGAGAAAACCATACCTTACTCAGATAAACTGTTTGAGATGGTCCTTGGTTCCCCACCTTACACTGTTCCATTGCCAAAGAAACCGGTGAGAGTTTTAAACAGTTTCAGTTTATCCTGTGGAATACTTTGAAAAGCAGGTTGTTTTCATCTTGAAAATGTTTTGCCAGCATTGCTTGTCATTTTTCTTTAACTTGAACTAATGTTTCGTAGAGCAGGATTTTTATCCCTTTGGAGTCCCGTAAGTGCCCTCATTTAGTCCACATCACATAGAAAATACTTATGTGGCCCATAGGTTAAATGGAAGGGCAGCTTGGGCAGACGTAACCCTGGCTGCCCTGCGGACCCAGGGGTTCCGTGTCAGCCTCCAGCACTGCAGCTCTCAGACTCTTAGAACGGTAAAAGCGTAAACGAAGAATGGCCATGACACCAGGATCCCCATGTTATAGTTAGTCATGCCTCCTTTTAGATCACAAAGCAGTCACAGAAATTTCAGCTGCATACTGATTCAGTGATGGGAATATCTTCCAGTATTCCTGGAACTTTGTGCATTTTCTTCAGTTTCATCTTTCTTTTCTCCATGAGGCTTACAATTTTTTTTTTTTTTTAACATCGTACGTATTCCTTCTTTCAAACAGGTGCTTGAAGAAAAGATTGATGAAAGAGAGCATGAATTTTGCTGATTTGGTGTTGAGTATTTCCTTAGTCTGTGAGGTTGAACATGGCTGACCAGTTCTTTGTTAGAAACTGGGTAGAGGTCTTTTCTCCAGTATGTAGCAAGGTCTCCAGACCAGACCTGTGATACAGTTACTATGTGAAAAAGCAGGTGTCCTTTGACTTCTCCTGCCCCTACCCCAAATGATACAAAATGTTCTTAGTTTTCTACATGGTTTATTCATCCATGTGAACAATAAAGTGTTTATGCTGGCTCAGGAAGATAGAGTTGCAGCTTCAGTAGAGGCAGAATCCTATGGCTTCATTCTAAAGTCCTGAGTCTGTTTTGAGCCAGGTGACCTGGGAGAAATAGCTGGAAGCATCCAGGAGCATAGAGTCAGGCTACACAGTTCAGAGTAGTGTTCTTTTCTCCCTGGACATGACTTCCAAGTGTCATTCTCAATAGCCTTGACCTCTTCTTGCTCCACTTTTGCTACCCTGCTGATAAAGGTCAGAAATAGGGTAAGAATGGTGTCAAGAAAAAGAATAAATATTAGAGGTTAAACAAGAGAGGATAGCAAGCAAAATATGGGCAATTGTGAAGATGAATCCAAGAATTCTAACCTAGCTACCTGACAGCATGGTACAATCATTAATATTTTTTTAAAAAAGCAAGTTAAGAAGAGTGCAAAAAAAAAAAAAGAGTGCAAAGGCTTCTCTGATAGCTCAGTGGTAAAGAATCCGCCTGCCAATGCAGGAGACACAGGTTTGATCCCTGATCTGGGAAGATCTCACATGCTGTGGAGCTACTCAGCCCATGTGCCATGACTATTGAGCCTGTGCTCTAGAGCCCAGGAGCCACAACTGTTGAGCTCACGTGCCGCCATAAGAGAAACTGCCGCAATGAGAAGCCCACACACTGCAGCAAAGAGTAGCCCCTGCTCACCGCAGCTAGAGAAAAGCCCATGCAGCAATGAAGACCCAGTACAATGAAAAATAAATAAAGTTATTAAAAAATAAGAAATTTCAAAAAGACTGCAAGTTGTTAGGTGGTGTAATGCAGACATGCAGAGCTGACAGGTGGAAGTGCTCGGCAGGTCAGCAGTGCTCTTCCTCCCTACACACAGCGTTTCTTTCCCACCTCCAGGCTCCGCCCCCCAGTCACTCTTAACATCATCTAGGCTATCCTTTTATCAGTTTTAGAGAATCTTCTAGAATAAGTGTTGTGATGTTTTCATGATATTTTCACTGTATCACTTAATCAGGGACTTTGATTCCTATTGTTTTAAAGACAGAATATAAAAGCAAGTAAGGCTTTGAGATTGTCTCATGGTATGAATAAGGAAAGTGAAACCAGGAGTGGTTAAATGTTAGCCTGGGAGCTGGCGATTGGTTCCTTTATTTCCATGGTTTATGGTTTTTGCTGGTTCTTTGGTTGCCACTCAGTACCCTCGGCAGTGTGGCTCTTGCTTACACTTCTGTCCGTATCTCTGTATGGTCCTGCACATAAATCCGTGGTCTCGTACTTGTTTACCTTATGGATATGCCTGTACTTCTCACTCATTCATTTACTCAAATGTCAGTCAAGTGATTATTATGTACCAGGCGTTGTTCCAAGGTCCTTGGTAAAGCAGAAAACTAAACAGAGATCCTTTCTATTTGTATACCTCTTCCCATGGTCGTCTTCTACCCACAATGACTTCCTTTCTTTTGTCTTCTATTGTTTTCTTCAAGACTGGCTTTCTTCACTACACAGACCAAAGTCAATTTTCTGTCACCTATGAATTCCAGTAGCAGTGTTTTTATTTTTATTTTGCCCCATTTATTGAGTACTCTCAGTTGTTGTGCACTGTTACTTGTGTCGATTTTAGAAACTATGCATTTCATTTGATGGTAACCCTTTTAGTGTCAACATGGTTATTTATGCATAGTCAGTAAATACTGAGACAAGATAATCCTAAAATGTTTTTCACATGGTTAGTTTATTGTCTCATTACAGATACAAGTGCTGTATCTGAATTTAGTTTTTTTCTTGTTTCTTTTAATCAGAGAATAATTGCTTTACAATGTTGTGTTGGTTTCTGCTGTACAATAACGTGAATTAGCCTTAAGTGTACATATACTCCGTCCCTCCTGAACCTCCCTCCCACCCCTCCACCCCGATCCCACACCTCCAGGTCCTCACAGAGTGCTAGGTTGAGCTCCCTGTGTTATATACAGCTTCCCATTAGCTCTGTTTTACATATGGTAATGTATATGTATTAATACTGCTCTCTCAGTTTATTGCACCCCCTCCTTCCCCTGCTGAAATCTTTTTGATGAACGTAGACAATAACTTCCCTAAATGGTGACAAATGTTATATACCTGGATAGAATATAGTACTATAAAAATGTCATTTTTCTTAAAATATATGTTTCTCTCAAATCTCTTAAATATATATGTGAGAGAAGTAATATTTTTATGATGTGTATGTGTGTTTACATAAATATACACACAGATCTAATAAAATTTCTAATTGATTTTTCCAGAGGGTGAAGAATTAGACAAGATTTAAAGTTCACATGGAAGAATAAGGAATGTACAAGGCTGGTCAAGGACATTTTGAAAGTGTTGGTTAGGGAATCAGACGACACTTGCCTTTCCAGATACTGACTTTGTTATAATCCTACTGTTATAAACAAGAAGATTTTGACATAGGAATAGAAATTAGAGAAATAGAACAACTAAGTCTACAGATAGATTATATTTGTACACATACATGTTCTTTGTGAGAGTGTGAGTTGCTAGAATCTCATGTGAAAGTGATAATATCTTAAAAATATACAAGCCCTCTGACCCAGTGTTTCTTGGGGCAAACTACCCTGCAGACATCATACTCTAGTGCTTTTCAGTTGTCTGTGGACAAGAATGCTTAACAAAGAACAAGAAACAGTTTGAATGTCCATAAATAGTGGAATAAGAGACCCAGATTACGGAATTTGAAACTCCATTAGGATATACAATTAAATTGGGATATTATTCAGCTAAAAAGAATTTCTTAACCTGGAAGCAAATGAGTTGTTGTTAAATGAAAAAAATATATTAATGTGTTGCTAAATGAAAAAAAAAGTTATATGATAATTAGTATAATATAGAATTACCTATTTTAGATTGTTTAATGAAATGAAAAACTGCATATGTGTATATATCTGAGCTCATGGGTGGAAGGATAGATTTCAGGGCATTAGTAGTGGCTCCCTGAGAAGGCTGGAAGGAGCAATGAAGAGGCTAAATAAAACAATGCTTTATCTTGATACTATTTTGCTTGTTATAATGAGCATGCATTTCATGAGATAAAAATAATAAAATTTTAATAAGAAAATGGGTATATTTCTGATTTCCGGTAGTGACAAAATTCAGAACCGTTTATATTATGGTTGAGTAGTCATCTTAGGATATCTGAGTCCCAATGCCAAGTTCTTGCAAAAAGAGAGACCATATAGGCGGTAAATGAAAATATTTCCGTTACTCAGTAGTTTTCTCTGGCATATCATTTTACAATCCTGTTCATGAATGGTGCTTTAAACTTAAAGCATGTGGTTATTAAGAAAGAGGAAAGCAGGCATTACAATTGCATCATACATCTTAGAAGTGCATGTGCATGAATCTTGGAGATTAAAGAAAGGAAAACGAATTTTTATTTTTACTCAGAGCTTTTAAAAAAATGTTTGTTTCTAACTGAATGTATTTAGAAGACTCCATAATTAGTTTTAGAAAGTGAATGGAAATAGCCTTCTCAGTGTTGTACACATAAAAGTAATGGTATTTAAAGGGAAGGTCATATATCAAGTACATTAGTTACCCTAGGAGTAGTTTTTGTTATTATTAAAATATGGACTACTTTTGGACTGCATTTTCCTAGTATGATGGGTTCTTTTACTGTGGTTAATAAAATACATTATTGTGAATTATTGATAACTCCCACGTTAAAAGCTTGAAAAACTTGACTTTTTAAATAATACAAGTTACTGTATGCTGCCTTTTTAAAAAACACTATTATGTCTGAAACGTTAAATGTTTTTCATTTCCAAGATTCAGTCTGGTCCACTGCAAATCTCTAGTGTATCAGAGGTAATGAAAGAATCAAAACAGCCTGCCTCACAACCTCAAAAACAAAAGGGAGATACTTCCGCTTCAACAACAGGTACCTATATTCAGAATCCTTCTTTTAAAATTGTGAGTAAATAAATTGTTTTAATGTATTTGTACCCATGGTCAAGGGTGAGGGAGTCTGTCCCCATGAAGGAGTCTTCCCTCACCCTGGGGAAGGAATATTCTCTCGTGTCTTCTTGGGGTTGAGTGGGATATGGAATGGGGCTTTTGTTTTTGAATAGCTACTGAGTACTGGTAAGAACAAGAATCGGCCTTGCCTGAAACACAGTTACTTTTTTCCTTTTCTCTGACTCCTAGTTTTCTCTCTCTTTAGATTTTAAGATTTGCTCTCTTTCCCCACTTCTTTTTTCTGTTTGTTCACTAATTCGTTTTCCTCTCTTCTGTCTTAGTGATTGAAGTGTCTTGATCTAGGTTTTGATATGCAGGTATTTTTTTGTCTTTATGATTTATAAGTAATCCCACACCAATTTACAGCATTTACCCATCCTAATCTGTTCAGCGGAGAAGGCAATGGCACCCCACTCCAGTATTCTTGCCTGGAAAATCCCATGGACGGAGGAGACTGGTAGGCTGCAACCCATGGGATCGTGAAGTCGGATACGACTGAGCGACTTCACTTTCACTTTTCACTTTCATGCATTGGAGAAGGAAATGGCAACCCACTCCAGTGTTCTTGCCTGGAGAATCCCAGGGACGGCGGAGCCTGGTGGGCTGCTGTCTGTGGGGTCGCAAAGAGTCGGACACAACTGAAGCGACTTAGTAGCAGCAGCAACCTGTTCAGCATACATTTGAATTTATTGTTTGTCTGTAGTCACTTCTGCCTTGATGAAATCACCTTTCATTCAGTAAATACTGAGTATCTCTTTTGTGCCAAGTGGTGCGTGTCTTCTAGGCACTGAGGTTATAGCCATGAACAAAATAGTAAAAACAAGCATACAAAAGCTATGCATATTTCTTAGTGGGATGAGGGGAGGGAAATTGTATATAAAGCACAAGTAATTTATGTATAGGATGGCATAAAATGGTAAATGTGGGAGGGAATATTGCAGTTTTAAATGGAGTGGGCAGGAGAAGTCTCTGGAAGGCAAAGACCAGAAAGAGATGAGTGAGTCAGTCATGTAAAAGACTGGTGGGAAAGAGCATCCAGGTAGAAGGATTAGCTAGTGCAAAGAGTTGGCATGTTCTAGCAAGGAGTTAATGAAGCTGGACTGGCTGGAGTAAGCAGAAAACAGCAAATGAGGTCAAAGAGGGAGCAGAAAACCAGCATGTCAGTTCTTGGTGACCATCGTAAGAGTTTTGCTTTCTAGTCTGAGTAAGGTGGGAAGCTGTTGGGAGGGTTATGGGTCAGGGGATTGATATCTTTTATTTTAATAAGAGTACTGGCACTGGCTATTGTGGGCTTCCCTGGTGGCTCAGATGGTAAAGAATACACCTGCAATGTAGAAGACCTGGATTTGATCTTAGGGTCAGGAAGATACCTTGGAGAAGGGAATGGCTACCCACTGCAGTATTCTTGCCTGGAAAATCCCATGGACAGGGGAACTTAGCAGGCTATAGTTCATAGGGTCACAAAGAGTCGGGCATGACCAAGCAACTAAGCACATATGCCGACTGGCTCTTGTGGAGGACAGATAAAGAAAACAAGGACAGAGTGAGGAGACCAGTTAGTGGGCTTTGTGATAATCCAACTGTAATTCTTATATGGGACCTTCAACTTATTTAGGAAACTTTTTTCTCCATTTTATTGTCCTCTGCATCTATTCTGTCTTCAGAATTAATCACTTTCTTTTCCATCAACACTTTTATTTATAAATATAGGCTCTTGATTTTTAAACCTTCCTTTCTTTAAAAATATGTCTATGACATAAGTTTTTTGATTCAGTTCTCTAACTCACCATCTAAGCTGTGAACCTTTTTTCTCTGTGTTTAAACTTGCCATCTTGTTTTTCTTCACACCTCTTCATTCATCTCTGCCATTTTTCAAAGCAATTAGAAAATGGTTTTTGGTTACTTTTTTTTGCTTACTTTCTTCATCATAGGCTCCTTTTCCCCCTTTGTTATTATTTTCACATGTTATGTAAATCTTATGCCCCCTTCTCATGTTAAGTATTAGTACCATTCAGTACTATTACTCGACGCCTTGCCTGAGAATAATGGTTAGAATACATCTGGATGCTGACCAGATTCCTTTCTCTTGTGCTTTCCCCACCATTGTTCATTGCTTGTGGATTTATGCAGTGGACAGAGCCCCTGACTAATCTGTGTGTTTGAGTAGTGGCATCACAAGCATTTGTGTCTTTAAGGAGTCAGATGTGCAATAGCAGTAGTGGTAGTAGATTCCTGTGTGTTCTCTGTTAACCCAGGAAACTATATACCATGTGTGACGTATATTTATAGCACCTACAGAGGCAGCTCAAATTATCTCTGCAGCAGGTGATGCACTGTCGGTCCCAGCCCCTGTGGTTCAGCATGAGGAACCTGTAAAAACCGATCACCCTGAAACTGGTGAAGGAAAACCCAAGCCTGCAACTTCAGGTAGTTAAATTCTCTGTACATGTGGTTTTATAAATGATGTGTTCATCGAACTATGTACTGTCTAGGCAATTGCTAGACACTCTTAAGTGCATATTTATACTGGCTTTAGGTCTGCAGTCTTGCTTAGCTAATTTTTGATATTTCAGAGAATAAATCTTTGAAAACAAGGGACTTTAGAGCTGACCCTATATTTCTTCATGTTGGAATCATTCAGTCATGATGTGGTTTTATAATCTTTATCACAAAAATACCCTCAAGTTGATATAGCTGGCAAATACAAATGATGGTGTTTTTATGTCCCCATTAGCTGTTGAAATTCTGTGCTGAAATTTGATTTCCTCTTATTTACTTTTGCTGCAAGAGGAAGCATCCTCAACTTCTGTAAGGGAGCGGCCACCTGAAGAAGTTGCAGCACGACTTGCCCAACAAGAGAAGCAAGAACAAGTTAAGATTGAGTGTATGTAACAGATGCTTTCTAAGTACTTGGGTCGTGTCTCTCAGTTGCTCTCTTCTTCAACCTTCGCGCAAGTTTCTCATCTGTCAGCTGTTTGTGGTTTCTTTAGTGGCATTGCTGTTACTCACCTTTATTTCATCATTTGTGTTCTTTCCATCTACACTTTTACCCAGATGACAAGGGGTTATTCTTAGTGTAAAATTGGTATAAATTCCAAGTGATACATGTACTTCCTTCATTTGTTTTTAGTATGGTTAGTGCTGAAGATTCTATATACTTTGCAGAAGGGAAATAATTTATGTTTTGGCACCTTGCCTAAGAGTCTTCTATTTGTGCAGATTGGAAATGGCTCCTTCTCTAGTTCCTTACCTGGCCTCTGGACTCAGTGTCATTGTCCTCTTATATGACATTGTTGAGAGATGGAATGTTCCACACACTGCTGGTTTCCACCCAACTGAGGCTTATTCCTTTTTAGGTTTCATTTTTATATTTGGTTTTTTGATGGTTTAAAGAAAAAAGATACTAGTTATCTAAAAATGTATTTTCCTGCCTTAAGGCACATGGAACATAGTTTATTGTATAATGCTGCAGTGTATTGATGCCCCTGCAGGTAGTGTGCATGTAGTTTTTTGCTGGACTGAAATTTGTTAGTTTTAAACTCTTATGACAGCTGTTTGTAGGTGGTTTTTTTGTTTTTTTTGTCTTCTCTCCATTTATTTCTGTTTGTCTTTCTGCCTTTAGTGGTTCTTGGTTTCCTTCAATTTGCTAGTTCTGTCTTATTCCTAGGAAGCTAGTTAGTTAGAATTGTGTAAAGAGTAGATGGGCCGGTATAGGCACATTTGTTGGGCTTGTTTTGTGTGCAGTTATGTAGTCTATCCTAGAGAATGTTCCATGCATGCTTGAGAACAATGTGTATTCTGATTTTTTGGATGTGATGTCCTATTGATATCAATTAAGTCTATTTTACTGTGTCATTTACAGTATCTGTTGCCTTACTGATTTTCTGTCTGTAAGATTCTGTTCATTAATGGCAGTGAGGTGTTATAGTCTCCTACTATTAGTGTACTTGCTTCAGATTCTCCCTTTATGTATGTTAGTATTTCTTTTATATATTTAGGTTTTCCTATATTGAGTGCATATATATTAATGAGTATAATATCCTCTTTTTCTATTGATCCTTTTATCATTAGATAGTGTCCATCTTTGTCCTTCTCTATGGCCTTTGTTTTAAAGTTTGTTTCATCTGATAGGAATATTGCTACTGTTGCTTTCTTGTTTCCATTCACATGAAATGAAAATATCTTTTTCCACTCCCATCCCTTCACTTTCAATCTGTGTGTATCTTTCACCCTGAAGTGGGTCTTTTATAGGCAGCATATTATAGATTCTTGTTTTATTATCCAGTCTGTAACTTTTTTTTTTGGCTATGCTGGGTCTTTTTTTTTTTAATTTATTTAATTTTAATTGAAGGATAATTGCTTTAAAATAATGCATTGGTTCCTACCAAACATAAATATGAATCAGCCATAGTTTGCCCATGTCCCCTCCCACTTGAACATCCCTCCTCCCTCTCTCCCCATCCCACCCCTCTAGGTGCTGGGCCTTTGTTGCTGCATGTGGGCTATTCTCTAGTTGTGGTGAGCAGACTTCTCATTGTACTGCCACTCTGTTTTTGTTAGGATTAGTCAGTCTGTTGACACTTAAGGTAATTACTGATGTATATGTATTTATCTCCATGTTAAACCTTATTTTCCAGTTAATGTACTATTTCTTTCTTTCTTTGTTCTCTTTTGTGCTTTGATGGTTTTTATTTGTATTATGCTTGAATTCCTTTTTCTTTTTTTTGGTGTTTGTTAATCTGTGGTGTGTTTTTTTGATTTTTGGTTACCAAGATTTTCAAGTATGTTAGCCCATTACTATATGTACTTGTGAAGTTAGGCTGATAGTGATATAAGCTCAAACACATTCTAAAAGATCTGTTTTCTTACTCCCCTCCCCTGCATTTGTTGATTTTGACATTCTGTTTTATATCTTCATGTTTATCCTTTTGCTGTTCGTTGTAGTTATAATTGCTTTCACAGAATTTTTTGGATTATTTTCTAAACTATGTCCTAACTTATTTAAGTGACCTTTAGTCCTTTCATACATTTGTCTTTCCTGTTGTGATTTTCCCTTGTGTATAGAAAACCCCAGACATGTTTTATTTTGGAAAAATTCAAGTATACATAAAGGTAAAAATAGTATAATAACCCCCATAGATTGATCATCTAGATTCAATAAATTTTTTAAAAAAATTTATTTATTTGACTACACTGGGTCTTAGTTGCAGCATATGGGATCTAGTTCCCTGACCAGGGATCGAACCTGTGCCCCCTCCATTGGACTACCAGGGAAGTCCCTGGATTCAATAATTTTATCATACTTTTAGGTATAACTTTGATTCTCTAAAACTGTATTTTGTTTGTTCATTTTTGGGGGAAATGTGACACAGGACTCAACATGTAAAGAGGGAAAGATTAAAGTAATTGGTGGGGAAGGATCTGGTCTTTAACTTTTTTTTTTTTTTTTAACTTCAGCATTAGCTAAGAGCTTAGAAGATGCTCTGAGCCAGACCGCCTGCATCACTCAGCAGGCCATTGTGGCTCAGAATGCTGCGGTGCAGGCTGTCACTGCCCACGCGAACATACTGAAAGCAGCCATGGATGATTCTGAGGTGGGCCAAGAGTGTTATACGAGATTTTTCTCCTAGGTTGGGCTTTCTCTCACTAAGTGAAAGCAAACTAGAATGACTGTCGTTTTAGAAAAATAAAGCAAAATGAAAAAAAATAGAAAACTTGAAATGTTCTTTTTAGTAAATTTTATATATGGTGCTTTATCTCACAACCATGATGTGGTGTTAGGGTCAGATTTGCTCTCATGTTTTAATACTGCTTGAATGTATTTGTTGTTTGGGTTTTTTTTTTATGTGCTTTAAAATTGCCAACCATTTTTTAAAATATACTTTTTTATGAGATACTTTGAGATTTATACACAGTTGTAAGAAGTAATACAGAGATCCCAGGGTTCCCAAAACACTAGCTACTTTAAATGCTTATGCTGATTATTTACATTGTACACTTCAAAGAATAAAGTAACACTAATTAAAATGTAATACTGAGACTTAGTAAATTTCCTTTATTATATTCAGTTATTCAATGTATAAAAATGCATCTTGACATCAAATCATTTAAAGAATAAAATAAAGTAGAGAACCTTATAAATCTCAGGGATCAGGATTCTGCATCATCAGTAAAGTTATTTTGCCACCATGACTGAGGTTTTTTTTAAAAAGTTAAATACACTTTACATTGCTTTAGGCATATGCACATACATCGCAAAGCAGTTAAATTATACTTCTGATGCAAACAGCCAAGTAACTACAACCTTGGAAAAATTAAAAGAAGATTCTATTTTATTTAAAGTCCAAGAAGAAAGCTTAAATCTTAGAGTTCATTCTAAGAAACCACACAGGGAATATTTAATATACTGATTTTACACATGTGAGAAAGCTCGAAGTTGCATGATATCAGGAAATTGAGTTTGAACCCAAGTGAGTTCTTTTAGAAGGACAGTGATTAGAAGCTTTAAAATGTCCATGATACTACTTTGGTGGAAGGCTATACATAAGAGGGTATTTCCTCTCCCCACTGAACATATAACATGTGGTGCATGTGGTTTGAACAGTACAAAATCTGTTATAATTAAGATTTTACAACTAAAGGATACCTTATAGTAGAAGTTAACCAGAATAGGCATAGTTAGCTGGTGTTAACAAAATAATCCAGAAAAATGTATGAGCACAAGTTTTGGAATGTTAAAAATTGATGCCAACTCTGTTTTTTCTAGTAAAAAGCTGTAGGTGCATGTGGGCTCACTCTATAATATATACTGAGTTACTTTCTAAAAGGCAATGCCTGTAAACAGTTGGACCAGGGGATCGTGGGGGAATCTGGTGTCTGTCTTATAGGACAGCTTATCTTTGGATCTCTACAAGTAGAGGGAGACATATTTTGGCCCCCAGATATGTCATTGACACTTACATGATTCATGAGTCTATTTGGGTTAGTTATGAAGAGTTATCCTAATATAATATCAAGGTCTTATAACAGCATACAGTAAGGTCTTGTAAAATTTTTTGTACATGACAAGATACTGACATGGTCCAAATCAGCATCCTTTTTTTTGGGGGGGGGGGGTAATTGAAAAAATTTGTTTATTTTTGGCTGTGCTAGGTCTTCATTGCTGTGCAGGCTTTTCTCTAGTTGTGGCAAGCAGGGACTGCACTCTAGTTGTGGTGTGCGGGCTTCTCTTGTCGTAGAACCTGGGCTCTAGGGTGTGCGGGCTTCCGTAGTTAGAGCACAGGGGCTCAGTAGTTGGTAGCTCCTGGGCTCTGGAGCACAGGCTCAGTAGTTGTGGTTCACGGGCTTACTTGTTCCAAGGCATGTGAGATCTTCCCAGACCAGGGATTGAACCTGTGTCCCTGCATTGGCAGGTGGATTCTTAACCACTGGACCACCAGGGAAGCCCCAGCATGCTTTCTTGATATATTTTATTTTGCAGGATGGCTAGAGTGGTAGTTTACCTAAACCTCAACTTGATTATTTGCACCATGAAATACTTTGTTTTGTTACTTTACCACAATCTATGTAAAACATAAAAAGTTCAAAAGTGTGATAAAAAGGTAAAAAAGAAAGTACCAAGTATTTTTTCTAAAAGTTCTTAACCTCAGGTCAAGTCTGTGGATAGAATTCAGGGGCTCATTAAACTTGGATGGAAAATATCTTTATTTTCTCTAGCCTCAAAAGCTTTTCCTTCATTTATGAATATTGACAACAAGAGCCGTAGTGTTAGTAGTAGTCATAACTTTATTAGCAAGAGAGAGCACCATTATTTTCCTATCACATTGTGGTACTTACAGACTGTTGAAGTATCATTTATGCTCATCACTACTTCTAGATTAGGGTATTTATTAGTCCTGCCACTCGACCTTGGTTTGTGTGTCACAGAATTAAAAAATACATATTTTTTTTTAAATCAAATTTCAGTGTAATTGGGCTCCTCTGTAATCTCGTAGTTTCATTTTAAGCATTTAAAAATGTTATTCAGAGAGGCTTCCTCAGACTGCCACAATGGTCCAGTGGCAAGGTTAACCCTCCATAAGGAACTTGTTTAAACTTTCTGTTGATAACGAATGTACCTTTAAAATCAAGATCACACTTAATGTCAGGGGGAACATAAGGTTGAGAATTGCTTGTGAATGATCCGAAGCAGAGGCATTACCGAGTCCTCTTCCCCTTCAAGTAGCAGGCCTAGGGCTGCAGAGGCAAAACCACTTGTGTTTCTGACGGGAAAGTAGAGGTTGGTTATCCAAGGCCCAGGACACCTAATTCAGAGGGCACTCATGTTTTGGGTGTGCAGCAGCCCTTGCGGTGATTCTCTTTGGTGACTTGTGAACTATAATTATTGGACTACTTTAGTCATTTTTTTCCTTGACAATAAATATTTTATTTTCGGTAATTTAATATGTTCCTGTTTTTCACCAAGGTCCTGGTATAGTGTATAGTCAACCGTCAGTATGTACAGGGGATTGGGTCCAGTATCTGCCAGGGATACCACAATTAAGGGATGCTCAAGTCCCATAATTGGCCCTTCCACATTTGAGGATTGAGCCAGCTATGGACTGAGTAGTACTGTGCTAAAAAAAGATCTCTGTATAAGTGGTCCCATGCAGTTTAGACCTTTGTTGTTAAAGGGTCAGCTGTACTTTGAAGGTAAGCCCTAAGGTGGTTTTTTTTTCGTATCTACACATAATATACTACTTTAAGCTATATCTACTTGGCAAAAGGAAAGGGAGAAAGAAAGGTCATTTAAAATAAGTATTAACTAATTTTAAAAGTAGTTTTAAAGAGTTGAAACAGTTGCAAATAGCATTCTGCTCATTGTTTATATGATGCAGAATGAGGGGCAGGATGGAAGCTGGACTCATCTGTGCCATGCCTTCAGTTGCAAGGGTTCTCACACATCTCTTATGTGAGCATCTTGCTGCACAGAGTGTGATTATTCTGCTAGAGATGGTTTTTGTTTTTGGTATGATATATGCTCTAAATATGAGCCAGCTCTGAAGAAGGTGGCAGTCAGTTCCAATGCTAGAGCAAAAGATGTTGAACCTGCACAAGGAATTTCCAAGGGAGACATTTACATAAAGTCCACATTGTGTAAAACCAGCTCAAGGTGGAGTGGGGTTCTTGACAAGACTTGATTTTCTTCTTAAAGATTATGGAGAGTCATTCTTTGGGGTAGTGTTTTGGAGGAGTAGAGATCCCACAAGTGTGTAAACGTTCTATTATTAATATTTCAGTAGACCTGCAACTAAGAAAATTTTAAGTACTGGTGCTTTGTTGAAGAAAGATTTAATCAGCAGAGAGTTCATGACAAGTTGTTGTTCTTATTCATCTTTTCTGCTTCATATCTCCTTTTGAGAATCAAGTGAAAATATTATCTCTCCTTAGAGCATGTTTGTGCACTGGAACACACTCTTACAGTTTTGGTGGGTTGGTTGATGGGAGATGATTCATGGACTTCTTTGAACCTCTCATGAACATTAGATGAAGAGTTCCTGTTTGGGAGAAATGTTATGTATGCTTTTTTAACCTTTGACTCTCTGTATTTAGTCATGTTACTGTGACAGTACCAGTAGTTACTCATGTGTTCGTAACCAAAGCTTTCTGTTTAGATTGCAGGCGACAAGAAGTCAGCTCAGTGGCGCACCGTGGAGGGCGCGTTGAAGGAGCGCAGA
Source organism: Muntiacus reevesi (assembly GCF_963930625.1). Taxonomy (NCBI): domain Eukaryota; kingdom Metazoa; phylum Chordata; class Mammalia; order Artiodactyla; family Cervidae; genus Muntiacus; species Muntiacus reevesi. The sequence goes on along the minus strand of NC_089251.1, from coordinate 55,225,197 downwards.
AAGGCAGTGGATGAGGCTGCTGATGCCCTGCTCAAAGCCAAGTAATTACTCATGGACTTTGACAAGTAATTGGGGCCTCCTGCCGGCTTTCTTTTGGCTCTGTTTTCTTTGTACTGTCTACACAGAAAGAGGAGGCAGAGAAACCCTTCCCTTCTCCACCTGCACTGTAGTTTGGTATTAGGAACATGAAAATTTAAAAGGAAGAGAGAGAATAAAATATATAATCTGGACAAAATAAATTTGGCAGAAACTTACGTAAACAATCTTGTATAAAAAGCAGTTTTTCTCTGCAGTATTACTTAGGTGATATGTCTCTGTAGTTTACAGAGATTCTGCCATTATTTCAAGGTTTTTCTGGGATGGCTTGAGCAGTTTTATCAGAATTTAAGGAGTGTGTCACACTCTCTTTGCCTTAACTACCAAAGTAGTTAGCATATAATAGGTCTAGTTTTATGCTACCTTGACCTTGATTCCTGAAAGTTGGCTAAAACTAGAATCAAGCAAGCACACCAAATATAAGTTCAATCTCTGTCAATAGGAACCTGTATTTGAAAAGAGGTTCTCATCAACATTGTGGAACTGTTATGATTGAAAAATTTGTTGTCTTAACATAATATTTATAATTGATAGAGAAAGGGAAGCTTTCTGATAAAGGCAGCATGTCTTTTAGGAGATTGACAGCATGATGTTCATCACATCAATAGACCATGAGTCAGGGCTCTGAGTTCTGTATTTGTGGTTCGTAGATTATAGTCCATCCAGCCTGAATCGAGAGGGCTCCTGAAGACCCAGCTGTCAGCTCAGTGAGCTCTGCGACTTGCTCCCTTGCCTTTGTCTTCCTCAAGCTCTCATTGGCAAGGGAATCAACCTAATCCTTGCAAAAGCTACCATTTATTGAGTGCTCTCGATGTAGCAGGTACTGTGCAAGGTACTGCTCATGAATTACTTCTAATCCCTATGCCAGGGTGAGCAACAAAGGACAGGCTGATCTGGGAGCTAAACCCAGGTCTGCCTGGTTCTGAAGCCTATGTCTTTTCCTGTATACCTTGCTACTCATCTGGTCCACTCTTTAAATCTAGTTTGAGGTGCTAAAAACCGAGGTGTTTTCAGTTGTTGGTGAGGAAAACTTCTTTGCCTGTTGAGTGTGAAAAAGCATTGAGTAGTTATTTCAAATTAAATGTTTCATAGACTTAATTGTAACTTGTATTGATTTCAGTTTTTTTAATCAAGTTGACAAGGATTAATACTAAACCTTTGTTTTATTGGTTTCCAGAGAAGAGTTAGAGAAGATGAAAAGTGTAATTGAAAACGCAAAGAAAGAAGAGGTTGCTGGGGCCAAATCTCATATAACCGCTGCAGAGGGGAAGCTTCACAGCATGATAGTTGATCTGGATAATGTGGTCCAAAAGGTGTGTTTTTCAGGTCTTTTATAAGTATTTTTTATTTTTTGATATAGTTGTTTTGTCAAGGGATTTTTAAGAATTCAGGAAAATACTAAGAGTCCTGTCATCTTTCTTCCTTCCTCTGGAAAAGAATATTAGTTGTTACTAATTTTAGAAACTTGCTTTGGACATGAAGTGGATTGTTCAGTATTGTTGATACATTTTATAATAGGTAAGTGTTTGCTATGGTCATTACTGCATATGGAAATTTCCATTTTGTAGCGTCTCTTTTGTCTGCACTTCTGATCTGTGTGGTTAGTTTTTCCATGACCCAGAGAAAGAGGGACAGTGGCCTAAGGAGATGGGAAAGGGCTTATCCATGGCATTTGAACAGAATTAGATGGAAACAAAGACAAGACTTACATTCCTTTCTCTGACCTTTGGATTTCTTTCTGTGTATTACTTATATATTCACAACCAACTGTAAATAAATACATGAATATGACTTATATTTTTTGAAGTGTTTATGGTATTTTTTGTTCATTTTAACCACATACCCCTTGTCTTTGTTCAGGTTCAGGCAGCTCAATCTGAGGCTAAGGTCGTGTCTCAGTATCATGAGCTTGTGGTCCAAGCCCGGGACGACTTTAAACGAGAGCTGGACAGTATTACTCCAGAAGTCTTGCCGGGGTGGAAGGGGATGAGTAAGTGCAACTGAAGTGTTGGTATTTTGCTTTTTCAGGTTTTTTTTTTTTTTAAACAACTGATCATCTGATCTAAACTTGTCAGCTCCATTCTCTAGTCTAAACCCCTCTGACGTGCATATTTTATCTCGTGTGCAATGTAGTGTTTTCAGCATTTTATTTCAGTCATACCTGTGACAGGTGACACACCCGGTTTAGCAATGATGAACACAAATTCCAGCCAGTGTAATTTGGAATCTTAGGGAGTGAAGTGACATTTTAACCTTGACTCTCTTTGCCTATTATATATAAAATTATTGAAAACCTTTGGCACTTTAAAAATATTCATAATGAATTACATAAGGCATACCTTGTGACTGCTCTGTGACAAGCCTGATTGAGAACTCACCTGAGATGTTAGGTGAAAAGGGAATTTCAGGTTGTGTGGCCTTCAGCTTGCAAATAGCTCAGATTACAGGGAATTTGGTGGCTAAACAATTACACATCTTAACTGCAGGGAGTAGTCACATCTGCATGAAGAGCTGTGCGCCTGAAATCACAGAGATCTGGAGTCTCAACAAGATCAAAATAGTACTTCCTAAATGCCAGCGTCTTTTAGAAACTGAACGTCAGGTAGCATTTGAAGAACTAGTGATACAGGCCTCTCTGGGGTGAAGGTGTCGAAGTTGCATCACAGAACCAAGGCTGGTCTGAGTAGCTCAGGTAATAGCCAGTGCAGGGATTTTAACAGCTTCAGGGCCAACCAGGACGATTTAATTCCAAGAAGTAGAATCAAGGCTGTCAAAAAATAACTCGGACATGAAGTTAGTTTTTTTTCATGTGGTTGACTCACTTAAGAGATAGATAGCAGTTTCTCGTCAAAGCAGAAAATAAAATCAGGATTTGTATGAAAGGATTAAGTGGAGAAATACAGAGTTCAGTCTGGTTATAGGTTGAGACAACTATTTACCTTGTCCATCTTTGCCCATTCTTCCTGCAGCATTGGGTCAGCTCCCTATTTCTTTGGTTGAGAACCAGATTAAGTGGTTGACTTAATGAACTGTGACTTCCTGAAATAGCCTGCGAGCTAATGTGAAGTGGGGGAATAAATAAGAATTGTAGTTTCCATGTAAAAATATAGTTGATTGCTTTACAAAAAGAGATGAGTCCCCAGAAACCAAAACTACTTTGAATGTCATTGACTCTGATTTTCTGAAATGTTAGAATTTACCTTGATTTATATTGTTTTATGATCCTTTAAAAGTTTTTTAGGAAATACACTCATCATTTTGCTTTTCAGTACTAAATTGTGCTTTTTCTATTACTGGCTTCTGGTTCCTTCTTGTTTTCTTTTGGATATTTCTGTGCAATGATTAATAACTTATACATGTAGTTTCTTTTTCTCAAACCGTTGTTCTTTTCCTTTGTAGGTATTTCTGATCTAGGTGAGTAGTTACATGTATTTTATGTTTAAAGACTTGTGTTTTAAGTCTTAAAAAGGCTCAAGTCTTTATTTTGCCTGTGATTCTCATACTAAACTATCAAAATTAATATAAAGTAGAATTATGTTGCATGCCATAAATCTAATTTGGATAATTTTGTCATCCATATGTTCTCAGGAACAAAAATGTTTTTACCATGTGATTGGCAACCTGTAGATGTGATATATGTGAAGATATATATTTTAAATTTTTATTTTATAAAATTTCAAACATTAAAAACTAAGAAGAAAATTGTAATGAACTCCTGTGGACCCGTCTCCCAACTTTGGCAATTACCAACACCTGGCTGGTTTTGTCTCATTTATTCCCCCAGCTTATGTTGAAGCAAATCTATTCTTTCACTTGTAAAAACTTTCTGTATTTTTTAATGTTATCACTAAACTGTTGTCACACTCAACAGCAATTCTTTGTGTTATCAAATGTTGCTTCAGAGTTCAGATATCCCCACTTTATAGAATGAGTTTTTTTTAGTTCTTTTTGATCAAATCAATATCTAAAGGAGCTACACATATTGAATTTGGTCTATAAATCTCTTATTCTTTTTTCCTTTTTGATCTACTTAATTGTGGAATTGCGTCATTTGTCATATGGTATTTCCCATATTCTTTATTTTGCTGTTACAGACGTAATTCTTAACCTGTGGTAATATCTCAGAACACTTGAGGAGTATGAGATTGGGAAAGAAAAAAAAATGAGAGTCAGAATCTTTGAGTATGATTATTTTGAAAAGCTCTAAAAACGGTTCTGATGGACAGCTCTGGCTGCAGATGACTGTTCTGGATTATATTACCTGTGTAAGAAAAAGTACAAAGCTCTGATTAGGCAAAAGTCTGAGAGAATTTGAATTTGAGTCAAGTTTTAGCAGAAAAGAATCTTTATTTGGATTCCTGTTATGCTTAAAAGAAAATGATTGTGTATGTAAGCTTGTCCTGAGAGGCAAAATTATATTGAGTTATAAAACCAGTTTATAATTAGGTTAGATTGGAAGTACTACTAATTTGGGTTACTGGAAAAAAAAGTGATTCTACACTTGAAGGCCTCCCTGAACAGTTTTGTTTGGAATTGAAAATATCTAGTTGTTGGCCATGAGCTGTGCATTTCTGATTACACTGCAGCCTCGGTATCTCTTATGAAATGTCAGCTCTTCTTGCCTTTTCTTTCTAGCTGTGGAAATTAAATTGCAGTCAGTTGAGGCAAGTTACTTGGATGTGTGATTTGGGTGACATCATTGACATTTTCATGTGGTTTGGTTTAGCTGACAAGCTGTCTGCCGACGACCTGAACGCCCTGATTGCTCATGCGCATCGCCGCATTGACCAGCTGAACAGAGCACTGGCCGAACAGAAAGCCACAGAGAAGCAGCACATCGCCTTAGCCTTGGAGAAACAGAAGCTGGAGGAAAAGCGGGCATTTGACTCTGCAGTGGCAAAAGCATTAGAGCATCACAGAAGTGAGATACAGGCTGAGCAGGACAGAAAGGTGAAGAAATGAGTGCAGTTAACCATATTTATGTGAATCTAGCTTGATTACCTACCTCGAGAAAATAATAGCAGCAGTCACTGACTTCAGAATACTAGCTGTCAATTAGGCCAGCCCACCTTTGAGTGGAGCTTCTGCCCTTGCCCTTGTCAGAACTTCTAGGGAAGGATGGGTCTCACAGCGAGCCTTTATGTGGAGCAGATGTGGAAGTGCCAGAAAGCAACGAGGTGCGAGCATCCAGGGTTATCTAGCTTGTCTTTTCCCAGTGGAGCCTTTCAGCCCCTTAATCAGTGTTGAAAGAGTCTCTGTGGTTTAGTCACTCAGTTGTGTCCGGCTCTTGGGACTATATATTGTCCCAGGGATTATATATAGCCTGCCAGGCTCCACTGTCCATGGGTTTTCCCAGGCAAGAATACTGGAGTGGGTTGCCATTTCTTTCTTTAGGGGATATTCCCGATCCAGGGATCGAACCCATGTCTCGTGCATTGGCAGGCCGGTTCTTTACCACTGAGCCACCTGGGAAGCCCAGGAGTCCCTGTTGGACTTTGAGAATATTTTTCTCTGTGAGTGTTTCTGAGTGGTTGGTAGTTAAGCATGGATGAAATAGCTGTGGTCTTCTGCCTCTGCACATTGTGTATTAAAGAGGTGTCTGCTGACTGATGAGGAACCTCGCTACTCATTCTACCTTCGGGTGTTCTCAGCTGCACAGCTGACCACTTACTCCTAAAAATGCTTTCTTCTTTAGACTCCCAGATACCACACTCTGCCGGCCCTTCCCCCACCTTGCTGACACTCTTTGGCCTCTGTTGCTCAGCCTATCAAATATCAGCGTGCATTCGCATTGTCCTAAAACCCTTTATCCATCTTGCTACTTCCAGGTGCTCTTAGCTAGTCCTGTGGCCAATGTCACTGACATTTATTTTGCAGGCTCTGACCTCTGCCTTGGTTTCTTGGGCTGACTTGATGACTCTAGCTGGATTTTTAGTAGTCATTTCATGTTGAAAACGAATTTCTTGATTCTGTGCAACCTGTTTTCCAGCCCCTCAGCTTGTTTCTCTCTAAATAAATCTCCATGCACTCAGTTGATCAAGCTAGAAATCGTGCTCAGTTAGTTGTTCCTCTATCAACTTTCGCATTCAGGCCATTGAGAGTCTACCAAGCTCTGCATCAAGAGTAAATCCCTGGAGAAGGAAATGGCAACCCACTCCAGTATTCTTGCCTGGAGAATCCCATGGACAGAGGAGCCTGGTGGGCTACAGTCCACGGGGCCGCAAAGAATCAGATACGACTGAGCGACTTCACTTTCACTTTCAATCCTCAGCTGAGAAGACTTTCAGCTCTTGTGTTTGCTATTGATTGTTTTCTTGAGTTCTCAAGACCTGTGACCATATTTTTTTTAAGTTGCCTGTTTTCTAATTGCATCACTTTACACACTGTTGTCTAATACTATGTGGTATTTAGAATGCCTTCTTAGTTATTTTGAGCAGTCATTGCCTGTATTTTCTTAGCACCTCCTTGGTTTTCTTACGTGAACTCATCTGACAGGGAAATGCAGCTTTTTAGTTTGCTCTCTCTGCATACTGGACCGTCTGAGTCAGTATTCTAACTAATCCCTGATGGTCTCTGAGCTACTGTTCTACCAGACTCAGTAGTTATGTGTTTCAGGAATTTTTCGGTAGAATTGGTCCTATTAGGAGACTCTTGGTGTCACCTTTGTTATCTTAAAAGCTGGTCCCTTCGCTGAGGCTCTTAATTTTTTGAAAACTTGATGCTATTTCAGCTGAAAAAAATTGGTAAGGCTATTTAAAAAATTGAGGGAAGCCATTTAAGAAATTGCAGAGTAATCGCAAACAACATTGGGTAGTTGTGACTTTCAGTTCTGTATCAGTTGAATTTTTGTACTCTTTTCCCTGTGTACGTGGTGGTTCTATTTTTCACCAGTAAAACTTTTTATTAAAAAAAAAAGTAAATCCCCAAACTCTCCACTAGTCTCTCTCTCAGTGACCACCACCTTAGTCTACATTGTCTTCTTGACAGGTTCCCTGTTTGCATACCCATCTTTCTTTTGTTTAAACAGGCAGGTGGTCTTTATTTATAAAATATATTCTCATCAGACACTGTGCTGCTGAAAATTCTCCACAGACTGCCCACTGCATTTAATATAAAATCCAAATTCGTAACTTATACCTGAAAAGCCCTTGATCTCATTCCTGTTTGCTGTGAGCCAGGCTTCCCTTACTTGTTTTATTTCACAGGTTCCCTGAGTTTTTTTGTTGATGTTGTTTTGGTGCCTTGACTACATTTTTTTGAAGGCAGAAGGAGAAGAGGGTAGTAGACGATGAGATGGTTGGATGGCATCACCAACTCAATGGACATGAGTTTGAGCAAACCCCGTGAATTGGTGATGGGGTGGGAGGCCTGGGAGGCCTGGCGTGCTGCAGTCCATGGGGTTGCAAAGAGTTGGACATAACTGAGCAACTGACCAACAGCCACCCGTTCCTATTCCCTTCCCTCTAAAGTAGAGCATCTGTATTACTTTTTTGTCTGTTGCCCTATTTATTTTCTTAAAAACAAGTATCACAGTCTGAGATGTCACTCATTCCTCTCTTGAAATGTATACCTTGGCAATAGTGCAAGAAATTTGTCTGCCTTGAGCACCATTTCATTCACACTTATAGCGGGCAGTACCTGGCACAGGACTGGCACTTCATAAATATTTATGCATTGACTGAATGGATTCATTCATTAATTGTATTGTTTCTGAGAAAAATTAAGTTACGAATTCCAGGTAATTAGTGTTAAGTAATTTGTAGCATGATCGATGTCTAATTGTTAAGCCAGACTTGATAGACTTTGCAGTTTTGCCTTGATTTGGCCTATGTGAATCTAAATTCATATGAAAACCAGCAGTTTCAGAGAGCTTTCTTTGTTGAGTGGAGAAGGAAATGGCAACCCACTCCAGTATCCTTGCCTGGAAAATCTCATGGACACAGGGGTCTGGTGGGCTGCAGTCCATGGGGTCGCCAAGAGTCGGGCATGACTGAGCGACTAACACTTACACTTCTTTGTTGAGAGAAATTGTGTTCAGTAACTGCCAGAAATTAGTTAATTTTCTTAACACTTCTGCATGGTAGGCATTATTATTCACAGAGGAGAAAATGGAGACAGAAGATGAATAATTTCCTTGAGGGCACATGGATGGTTGCAGTGAAACTATGTTTGATCTCAAATCTTTATAGTTGTTTTTCTATGAGCTTGGATTTCTTAATTCCCAGGGGAGTTTGTGATTCAAGAAATGACAGTATTTGTTTAGGAGGCAGCCTGGTGATATGGAAGAAACACAAATTTGAGGGAGGGGTCAAAGAAGCCCCTGTTTGAATCTGATCTTGCCATAGCCATGTGACATAGCTGTGTGACCTTATTTGAGTCGCTTCCCAACATAGCTTTCTGATTCATATTAGCATTTGAAGTAAAGAGTGTGTTCACATTCACGGCCGATCATAGGGGTTCCAGACCAACAAGCTGCCATCATCGTGGTTACTAGTCTTTCTCTTTTGCTTAAGCATCTGTGCAGATTTGAGAACTCCTCATTACTGTGCTTGGCTTCACAGGTAGAGGAAGTCAGAGATGCCATGGAGAATGAAATGAGAACCCAGCTTCGCCGGCAGGCTGCTGCCCACACGGATCACTTACGAGACGTCCTTAGGGTCCAAGAGCAGGAACTGAAGTTTGAGTTTGAGCAGGTGAGGACCTGTTGTAAAGCATCGTCTCCTCTTCAGCCTTCTTTTCCCATTTATGTTATAAACAGTCCCTGCTTTCATCTCACGTGCTCCACATCCTTTCATATGAGGTGTGGAAGCATGGGGGAAAGTTTCTAACGGTACCCATCGTGGAGTGCAGGGGTGGGGGGAGTTTTTTTGTCTTGTAAATATTCATTGATTTGGCCGCGTTGGGTCTTAGTTGCAGCATGTGGGATCTTTGTGAGGCTCACAGACTCTAGTTGTGGTGTGCAGGCTCAGCAGTTGTGGTGAGTGGACTTAGTTGCTCCTTAGTTGCTAAGATCCCGCATGTGTGATCTTAGTTCCCCGACCAGGGATCAAACCCTAGTGCCCAGCATTGCACGGCAGATTCTTAACCACTAGACCACCAGGGAAGTCCTGGTTGAGGGGTGGGTGAGTGAAGTGGTGGGCTTTTGTATATTTGCAAATCGGCTCCTTTTTACATTAAGGTGTGTTACTGATCAGATATGTGTTTTATATCTATGTCCTACTCATTTGGAGACTTCAAAGCTTTAAGGAATATTGGTACAGGAGTTTCAGGTATGTAGGTGATGATACTTGACACATGTATTTCCTGCTTTATCTCCACAAACTGTGGATTACATAGTAGTTTTCAGATTTTTATGTCTGAGGAAACATCCCAGAGAGGTGAAGTTTGGAAATACAGCAAATCATGAGGATACCTTTCATAATTAGTTTCTACTTAGGCCGTTTATAATACATTAACTTATTATCTTGTCTCATAAGAAGGGAATGAGGTTTTCTAAGTAAGGAAAGCTTCTGGAAAATTGAAATTTATGCCAATAGGAAAAGGTGTATTACTTTAAATTCTATTAGTTGAGTATTTTTCTGAGAAAAAAATGAACTCAAAGTAGAAAATACTGAACTCATTGTAAATATGGGTGACTATATAGTTACTTTATTTTCTAAAGTTGTCATTTTCTCATTTTAATAGACTTTTTCCTTCTGGTCTTCTTCCTCTAATATTAGGTTCCACCAGTCAATTTGTAGAAGATTAAGGTTAAATATCAGATATAAGCTTTAAGAAATTTTTGAAACTGGACACACAGTGTAGGAGTTTCATGTCACCTGTTTTGAGATAAAGGCCCTCTTTGCTTTTGAATGTAGCAGTTGTTGGAAGACTTTGTGGCCCAGTAAGTGACACACGTGGAGGAAGCGTCACTTTTTTGTCAACTATTTATAATTTCAGGACCTGTCTGAGAAACTTGCTGAACAAGAATTACAGTTTCGTCGGCTCAGTCAGGAGCAGGTTGACAACTTCACTCTGGATATAAACACTGCCTATGCCAGACTGAGAGGAATCGAGCAGGCTGTTCAGAGTAAGCATGTGGAACCTCTTACAGCTGACTTCATTCAGCCCTACTTCTTAGAGTAAATTCTCGTTACAAGGATAATGGTATACCTGCATTGACATTAGGGAATGAAGATGACAAAATCACTCTAGTAAGTTTTATTAATTTCTTAGAAAATTAGCCTCAGATTTGGTTAAGTTTAGATTACAGGGTTGTGAGAGGAAACTTAAAGGAATCTAAAAGTTACAGTGTTGGTCACTGAGTCGTGTCCAACTCTTTGTGACTCCATGGCGTGTAGCCTACCAGGCTTATCTGTCCATGGATTCTCCAGGCAAGAATACTGGAGTGGGTTGCCATGTCCTCCAGGGGATCTTCCTGACCCAGGGATCAAACCCAGGTTTCCCGCATTGCAGGCAGATTCTTTACCATCCGAGCCACCAGGGAAGCCTAAAACTTAAGGAATCTAAAACTTAAACCTAAATACCTTGCAGCTATACTCCTTATGTGACCAGCATGAGGTCACCATTTACATGGCAGTTTACCCTACACACGTTGGTTGTGTCCCACGTGCCGAGTGGAGAGGTCAGTGTTGTGGCCTCAAGGCTCTGCTGACCCATCTCCAGCCCTGCAGTCACAGGGTTAGCTGGCGGTGACTTGCTGTTCCATCCACCAGACGGACAGTAGTTACACTGAAGCGCCCATGGGCCACACCGAGAGGGAAATGTCCTGACGGTAAGATGTTATTAATGAAATGGGCTTCTTTGGGGTGTGATGGAACCTTGTTTTGTCAGATAAGTAGAACAAACTGAGTACTCATGAAATTTCAGGATCCAGTAGCCTTCCGTTCCTTTGCGGGAAGTTTCTGATGGCCTTAGTAGAAGTCTTAGCCTAGATTAAGAGTTACGTTTCTTTCTCAAACATTTCTGGAGATAAACATATTTGAATTGGATACCATGCATTGTCCTAGATGTTACAGGGAGAGGGAAGGGAGACTCACTTGTGTACCTCCATCTGCCCTGCTCCCTCCAGGGCTGTAGTCAAAACAAGTCCTCAACCACTGATAGACATTTGGTTGTTTCCAGTGATTACAAATAAAGTTGTGATGAAAATTTGTACAAAAAATCCACCACCATGTCCTCAGCCAAGTATGTCTTGCCTCATGGCCTCAGGTGAAGAGGTGAGCTAGGAAAGACTGCACCAGAAGCAAGTGGTGGGATGGATGAGGAAGAGGCTCTGTCCAGCCCCATCTTCCCCTTTTGTGGACTCAGCTTGTTGAAGGTGCATCAGTCCTTTGCATGTATGAGAACATGTAGTCAGGTGGAGAAAACAGCCTCTGTCTTTTTCTGTAGGTCATGCAGTTGCTGAGGAGGAGGCCCGAAAAGTGCACCAGCTCTGGCTCTCAGTGGAGGCCCTGAGGTACCGCATGAAGACGGCGTCTGCAGACCTGCCCACGGTTCCCCTGGGCAGTGCGGTTGAGGCCATCCGAGTCAGCTGCTCCGATAGTGAATTTGCCCAGGCGCTAACCGCAGCCCTCCCTCCAGAGTCCCTGACCCGTGGGGTGTACAGTGAAGAGACCCTTAGAGTCCGTTTCTATGCTGTCCAGAAACTGGCCCGCAGGGTAGCCATGATCGATGAGACCAGAAATAGCTTATACCAGTACTTCCTCTCCTACTTACAGTCCCTGCTCCTGTTCCCACCTCAGCAGCTGAAGCCACCAGCAGAGCTCTGCCCTGAGGATACAAATACATTTAAGCTACTGTCATATGCCTCCTATTGCATTGAGCACGGTGACCTGGAGCTGGCAGCAAAGTTTGTCAATCAGCTGAAAGGAGAGTCCAGACGAGTGGCCCAGGACTGGCTGAAGGAAGCCCGAATGACCCTAGAAACTAAGCAGATAGTGGAGATCCTGACAGCATATGCCAGTGCTGTAGGGATAGGAACCACTCAAGTGCAACAGGAGTAAGGCCAGGAACAGTCCTGTAAAGTCATGTTTTATATCAGAGGAAATCGGCAGTAATACCTGAAGGGTTTGCAACAGGGTCTTAGAATTGTCTAGAAGTGAGAAAGTTACAAGTACTGTTCCAAATGTTAACACCTGTTGCATTTATATTATTTCCACTTGCTATCATGTCAGTCAACTCCAGGAGTATTTTATTTGCAACTTGTGTAACATTTTCTGTTTTTCAGGTTTTACTGATCAGGCTGGTGAGCCAGTCAAAATAATGTTTGTGATCACTATTACTATTGATTTTGCCCTTGGAGCAAACTGAATAAAATAAAAAATGACAACTGAGTAGCTCATCCCGTTTCAAACAGTACAATTTCTGGTTTGTTGTGTACATAAAAAATTTCCTTAAGCAGCAGCAACAGCAGTAGGAACTCCTGGGTGCTCAGTTTCTAGGCTGTGAGTTGGGTTATTATAGATAAGCCAAAATGGCAATATATTTATAATTGGAAATGTATCATTCCAGTGATTGGAAGGCACTAGAAACAGTATGTATCCCAAACTTGATTGCTTCCACAGGGAAAAACTGTTTCACACTGGGGCACAGTACATTCATACACACCCTTATGTGCATGTATACCTGAAACAGTTTCTGGAAGCACTGCTTCTTTTTTTATTGTTAGCATCATTTATTTGGCTGCGCCAGGTCTTGGTTGTGACATGTGGGATCTTTAGTTGTGTCACGAAAACTCTTAGTTGGGGCATGTGGGATCTTATTCCTTGACCCAGGATCGAACCCGGGCTCCCTACATTGGGAACGTGGTGTCTTAGGCACTGGACCACCAGGGAAGTCCCTCTTTTCTACTGTGATGTACTCTGTTCTGGTCTGTGGCATTAGAGAAATGTGGGTCTCTTCTCTACCCACAAATTAATGCCACAGCCCTCAGAAGAGTTCCTGGCTCTGAGTTCTGACACCCTGGTAGCTACCCTTGCTCCTATCTGGTGTGTAGACTGTTAATTTCTCCAATGAAGTGGGGTGGTGAGCCTGGAATCTTAAAGGGATTTGAACTGGAATGCTGTAAAACCCGGAGAACTTGCTTACCTTGCTTCTCTGAAGACCAGAACAATTTCCTAGTGGGTAAGCATTAACAAATGTTTTATCTTTTATTTTTCATTTCTTGAAATTACTGTCAACATTTTTTCCAAAATAATAATTTTGTGGAGGCTTGTTTTCATAAACAGATTATTGAAGAGGCATTTTAATCTGAGCAACATACCTGGAAATCATGAAAAAAGGAGACAGTTGTTTATATATTTCTGCAGGAGTATACCAGCTGATGATTGTTACATGAACAATATGAAAAGGCAAAAAGGTATGACACTGAAAGATGAACTCCCCAGGTCAGTAGGTGTCCAATATGCTACTGGAGAAGAATGGAGAAATAACTCCAGAAAGAGTGAAGAGGGAGCCAAAGCAAAAACACCACCCAGTTGTGTATGTAACAGGGTGATAGAAGTAAAGTCCAATGCTGTAAAGAGCAATATTGCATAGGAACCTGGAATGTTCGGTTCATGAATCAAGGCAAATTGGAAGTGGTCAAACAGGAGATGGCAAGAGTGAACATCAACATTTTAGGAATCAGTGAACTAAAATGGAATGGAATGGGTGAATTTAACTCAGATGACCATTGTATCTACTACTGTGGGCAAGAAGAAATGGAGTAGACCTCATAGTCAACAAGAGTCCAAAATGCAGTACTTGGATGCAGTCTCAAAAATGACAGAATGATCTCTGTTCGTTTCCAAGGCAAACCATTCAATATCACAGTAATCCAAGTCTGTGCCCCGACCAGTAATGCTGAAGAAGTTGAAGTTGAATGGTTCTATGAAGACTTACAAGACCTTCTAGAAGTAACACCCAAAAAAGATGTCCTCTTCATTATAGGAACTGGAATGCAAAAGTAAGAAGAAATACATGGAGTAACAGGCAAATTTGGCCTTTACGAAATGAAGCAGGTCAAAGGCTAACAGTTGGCCAAGAGAATGCACTGGTCATAGCAAACACCCTCTTCCAACAACACAAGAGACTTTGTGTACACATGGACATCACCAGATGGTCAATACCAAAATCACATTGATTATATTCTTTGCAGCCAACGACGGAGAAGCTCTGTACAGTCAGCAAAAACTAGACCAGGAACTGACTGTGGCTCAGATGATGAACTCCTCCTTATTGCCAAATTCAGACTTAAATTGAAGAAAGTAGGGAAAACCACTAGACCATTCAGGTATGACCTTAATCAAATCCCTTCTGATTATCCAGTGGAAGTGACAAATAGATTCAAGGGATTAGATCAGATAGAATGTGTGAAGAACTATGGACAGAGGTTCGTGACATTGTACAGAAGGCAGTGATCAAGACCGTCCCCAAGAAAAAGAAATGCAAAAAGGCAAAATGGTCATCTGATGAGGCCTTACAAATAGTTGAGTAAGTGAAAGGCAAAGGAGAAAAGGAAAGATATACCTATTTGAATGCAGAGTTCCAAAGAATAGCAAGGAGAAATAAGAAAGCCTTCCTCAGTGGTCAGTGCAAAGAAATAGAAGAAAGCAATAGAATGGGAAAGACTAGACATCTCTTCAAGAAAATCAGAGATACCAAGGGAACATTTCATGCAAAGATGAGCACAATAAAGGACAGAAATGGTATGGACCTATCAGAAGCAGAAGATGTTAAAAAGAGGAGGCAAGAATACAGAGAAGAACTATACAAAAAAGATCTTTAGGACCCAGATAACCACGATGGTCTGATCACTCACCTAGAGCCAGACATTCTGGAATGCGAAGTCAAGTGGGCCTTAGGAAGTATCACTATGAACAAAGCTAGTGGAGGTGACAGAATTCCTATTTCAAATCCTAAATGACGATGCTGTGGAAGTGCTGCACTCAATATGCCAGCAAATTTGGAAAACTCAGCAGTGGCCACAAGAAGAGGTCAGTTTTCATTCCAATCCCAAAGGCAATGCCAAGGAATGTTCAAACTACCACACAGTTGCACTCATCTCACATGCTAGCAAAGTAATGCTCAAAATTCCCCAAGCCAGGCTTCAATAGTATGTGAACAGTGAACTTCCAGATATTCAAGCTGGATTTAGAAAAGGCAGAGGAATCAGATATCAAATTGCCAACATCTGCTGGATTATTGAAAAAGCAAGACAGTTCCAGAAAAACATCTACTTTTGCTTTATTTATTTAACTTACATGCAGGGACATCATGAGAAACTGGGCTGGATGAAGCACAAGCTGGATTCAAGATTGCCGGGAGAAATATCAGTAACCTCAAATATGCAGATGACACGACCCTTATGGCAGAAAGTGAAGAAGAACTAAAAAGCCTTTTTATGAAAGAGGAGAGTGAAAAAGTTGACTTAAAGCTCAACGTTCAGAAAACTATCATGGCATCTGAACCCATCACTTTATGGCAAACAGATAGGTAAACAGTAGAAACAATGGCAGACTTTATTTTTGGGGCTCCAAAATTATTGCAGATGGTGACTGCAACCATGAAATTAAAAGATGCTTACTCCTTGGCAGGAAAGTTATGACCAACCTAGACAGCATATTTAAAAGCAGAGACATTACTTTGCCAACAAAGGTCTGTCTAGTCAAGGCTATGGTTTTTCCAGTAGTCAAGTATGGATGTGAGAGTTGGACTATAAAGAAAGCTCAGTGCCTAATAACTGTGTTGTTGAAGACTCTTGAGATCCCCTTGAACTGCAAAGAGATCCAACCAGTCCATCCTAAAAGAGATCAGTCCTGAGTGTTCACTGGAAGGACTGTTGAAGCTGAAACTCCAACACTTTGCCCACCTGATGCGAAGAGCTGACTCATCTGAAAAGACTCTGATGCTGGGAAAGATTGAAGGTAGGAGAAGGGGATGACGGAGGATGAGATGGTTGGATGGCATTTCCGATTCAGTGGACGTGAGTTTGGGTAAACTCTGAGAGTTGGTGATGGACAGGGAGGCCTGGTGTGCTGCAGTCCATGGAGTTGCAAAGAGTTGCACACGACCGAGCAACTGAACTGAACTGAACTTGCTTTGTTGACTATGCCAAAGCCTTTGACTGTGTGAATTAGAACAAATTGTGGAAACTTCTTAAGAGACGGGAATACCAGACCACCTTACCTGTCTTCTGAGAAATCTGTATGCAGGTCAAGAATCAAGAGTTAGAACTGGCCATGGAGCAACAGACTGGTTCTAAATTGAGAAAAGGAGTATGTCAAGGCTATATATTGTCACCCTGCTTATTTAACTTACATGCAGAGTACATCATGCAAAATGCTGGGCTGGTGAAGCACAAACTGGAAGATTGCCAGGAGAAATATCTATAACCTCAGATATGCAGGTGACACCACCCTTATGGAAGAAAGTGAAGAACTAAAGAGCCTTTTTATGAAAGGGGAGAGTGAAAAGTTGGCTTAAAGCTCAACATTCAGAAAACTAAGATCATGGCATCTGGTCTCATCACTTCATGGCAAATAGATGGGGAAAAAATGGAACCGTTGAGAGACTATTTTTTTTTGGCTCCACAGTCACTGTAGATGGTGACTGCAACTGCAGCCATGAAATTAAGATGCTCCTTGGAAGAAAAGCTATGACCAACTCAGCATATTAAAAAGCAGAGACATTCCTTTACCAACAAAGGTCTCAGCCTAGTCAAGGCTATGGTTTTTCCAGTAGTCATGTATGGATGTGAGAGTTGGACTATAAAGCAAGCTGAGCACCGAATTTGGAGAAGACTCTTGAGAGTCGCTTGGACTCAAGGAGATCCAACCAGTCCATCCTAAAGGACATCAGTCCTGAATATTGGCAGTGGAAGGACTGATGCTGAAGCTGAAACTCCAAGACTTTGGCCACTGGAAAAGACCCTGATGCTGGGAAAGATTGAAGGCAGAAGGGGACAGAGGATGAAATGTTGGATGGCATCACCGACGAGATGGACGGGAGTTTGAGTGGGCTCTGGAAGTTGGTGATGGACAGGGAAACCTGGTGTGCTGCAGTTCATGGCATGCTGCAAAGAGTTGAACACGACTGAGAGACTGAACTGATAACAGCTAATGATTGTTACATTCAAGTCTGCATGGCATCCAGTGTCCTTTGATTTGGGAATCCAATAGACTGCTTTGGCCTGGGTTGGGGTTAATTTTGGGGTGTGCTAGTTCTTCGTTGCTGCTGGAGGGTTTTCTCTAGTTGTGGAGAGCAGCGGCTACTCTCTAGCTCCAGCTCACAGGCTCAGTATGTGGTGCACAGGCTTAGTTGCTCAGCCGCATGTGGAATCTTCCCGGACCAGGGATCAAGCCCATGTCCTCTGCATTGGCAGGTGGATTCTTATTCACTCTACCACCAGGGAAGTCCCTCAAGTCTTTCTGAGCTCTATAAAATTGTTCTTGGGCTTGACCTTCTTTCTAAAATCTTTAAGCCCATGGTTGTGCAGGTCAGCTAGATGACATTCTTTTACAGGTTAGTCTCTTTCCTGGGCCAAGCTGGAGACTCCTTCACCACCTCCCACCCTCTGCCCCTTTGTGTACCTTTCATTTCAGCATCCCATGCCCTAGCACACTGCCTTATCTCAAAGAAATAAGCCCATTTCTCTGGTATACTACCACTCCACCACTAAGATCTAAATGATTCTGTAAACCTTGCCTTACCTCTCTACACTAATGACTGCTCTCTTATAGCAGGTCCAGTTATCAGCAGTAAAACAGCTTTACCTCATGACCAGGTACACTTACATGATGATATGATTACCAGCAACAGGCAGTCATGTCAAGGAAACACTTCAGTCCTCCCATTCAGATCACTGGAAGTACAGCACACCTGAAGAAGGTGCCAGCACTCACAGAGAAAGGGAGAGAGGACACACTTGTATAAGCCCCAAGCCCACTGCGAGACTATGAGGTATACAAAAAGAAGGCCAACGCACACATATATACCTTAGTTACAGTATTTATTTACAGCCTTCCTCTTCCCAGCTGTGCAGCCTAAAGTCCTGTAATTGTTCAGTTCTCAGATGCACCATGTTCCACATACAGACATCCCTGAACTTGGGATACTACTGACCCAGTATCAATGTGATGAAACTGCACAAACACTTCCTTTAGACCCTTTCTCTGAATTGGGGGAAGTGCCACTGTCACAGCATCAGCCAACAAAGGGTACAGTCCACAACAAGGGAGGGCAAATGGCACTGGCGTCAGCTGACAAGGCCTGGGGCAGGTGTGCGGAGCTCAGATGAGCCGCATCCCTCACCAAGTGTCCAAAGAAACGAGGACAGTGGCGCTTCTGCTCACATGGTCACCCTCACGTGGAGGCTTAGCCTAGCAATCTAACCTAAATAAGCCAGTGTGTATCAACTGTGTTTCAAGGTTCACCAAATCTGTACCCTGTTTTCTTCAGATACCAACATCTCAGGTATCTGGTGTAATCACAGCTGTGCTTGGTCACAGCTGCTCCTGATTCACCCACTTATCTGCCTTCGCTGATATCGCTATCACTGTCACTGTTGCTGTCACTGGTCATTGTGGTGAGGTCTCCCAGGGCTTCCCTGTAAGAAAAATAAACAGGAGGGTCACACTGAAATGCAGGCTTGGGGGCTGGGGGTCTCTACAGCTCCACTATAGCAACAGAGAACAAGATCCATTAGGTCAACATATAGGCCTCCCTGACTCGTATGACAAAAAAGATGATTAAGCCAACACATCCTGACTTTCTGCAAAGAAAGGGAATTTAGGGGTAGAAAGCTACAGACATGTGAATGGGCAGATAGATGGTCTGCTCCATCTCTCTTAACTTTTTCTTCAAGGTGATGACACAAAGCCCAAGAGCTCACTTACTTCTGTTCTTGGCTGAGGCTGAAGTCAGCAATTAACCTCTGGGTGAGACCCTCACAAACAGGCAAGCTGAAGGAATTTGCCAGGTTAACGACCTCAATGGCCTGGGCAGGGCTGCTGGATGCTTTGGCACTATCCATAAACTCATTCAGCAACTCATTCCTGCAAAAGGCAAAACGTCGACATCTGCCAACTACACCCCTCACAGATTTACATACAGAATCTAGTATCTTACAAAGATCAGGAGCTTTGGAGAGAGTTACATGAAGTTTAACTTTAAAGGGCTAATGAGATAATGAATACTGTTAATTCAACATGCCTTCATCCTCAACATCTTCAGCATCAAATTTACCATCTTCAACATGATTCAGCATGCCTTCATGTGGATCTATCCACAGTGTATTAACAACATGTGATCACTGAGCACAGACTAAGAAAACTGCACTTGCCTCAGGATGCCTTAGATGGTGGGAGTGACTGTCCATTTGCTTGCCTAACAGAAAAGTGCCCAACTGCTACCACTGAGGTACATGAGAAAATTCCACACCGCCCCCCAGCCCGTAAGAGTGAAACCCACATGGCTAATCTAGGATGTATGCACGCAGGCCAGTTAACTTGAACTTACCTGGGGATCTTATTATGTTTCCTGAAAAGCCCCAGCATTTTCCTGTTCAAGATGAGATAGGAAAGAGATTAGGAATAGTAACAGAACAGATGGAAACAGAGTGACCAGAGCTATTCTCCCGGATGCAGACACTAAGTGTCCTTCCACATACAGCGGAAGCTCCTAAAGACGTACGTCTGTAAGCTCTACCAGCTCCCAGCCCCATCTCTACATGAGAATCACTCCAGGTGCCTCAACCCTCTTCTCCAACTTCAAGTGTGAACATTACACACTGCCCAGGCAAATGTGTTTTGTTACGAGCGTTGAGAATTGCTGGGGTCCACCCTCCTCTAGAGGATCACTTCAGTACCCCCAAGGAGGGAATGTTATCACGTGGGCAGTGGGAAAGGAGGCTGGCAAATAATGTACAATCTCTTCTGTCTTTCGTGATCCAGTGTGTGAGTCCAGTGTGTCTTAAACTGATGTTATAAAGAGCAGGCTCAGATTAAGGCACAAGTCTCATGTAAGCGCTCACCAGCATCCTGCCACATGCAGGATGAAGGAGAAGCACATACACTCAGCTCCCATCATCAGCTGAGGTCCGTACCCCTGCGCCAATCATCACAGCCTGATTCACAACAAGAACGTGTGTCAACCTGCCCGAGTCAACGACTCCGAGCATCACAGGTCAGCACTGTGCAGCAGGCTGTGTGATTCACCCCCAGTCAAGACCAGTTGAGGCAGCAAAGCCTCCACCAGCTTTTCCTAGAGAGAGTGAACACTCACACCTTGGACTGACAGTCATATGTTCAAAATAAGGTCCTCTCTTGGGAACAACCATATACAACTACCCTCTCACTGGTCCTCAGAACTAACATTTACATCTAAAATAACACAAAGTGGAACCACGCAACTATGACCACCCCAACCAAGTACTCCTTTGTTGACTTCTCTGCTTTTGGAAAAATGAATATGCATAAGGTCTCCATTCACAATTAAACACTAGAAATGAGTATGAGAATGAAGTGCCAACACGAACACACAGAATACAGTGGCACAAACCAAAGATGGGTTCTAGTCAAGGCAGGTTTAGTCGATACTGGTAAACGCCACTTCCTCAAGTCCCAGTATACAGCCCACATTTTAAGCTGGGGCTGTGGGTGTGGGAAACCATCCATAAATGAGATATCAATGCCCAAAACACTCTCAAAATTAAGATTCTCTGGTCACTGTGTTCTATTTAGGTGAAAAGAGATACAGAAAATGAAAATAAAGAGATTGAGCCCACTGAACCACATCCTCTCTTAAACATGCACACTGATTCTTCTTTCCCAAGTTTGCTTTTTAGTATTTGGACGTTCCCATAGAAAACTGATTACAGGGCTTCCCTGGTGGCTCAGTGGTAAAGAATCTGCCTGCCAATGCAGGAGACATGGGTTCGATCCCTGGTCTGGGAAGATTCCACATGCCGTGCATCACAACTACTGAACTTGTGCTCTAGAGCCCAGAAGCCACAACTACCGAAGCCCGAGAGCCCACACTCTGCGACGAGAAGCCACCGCAGTGAGAAGCCTGCGCACCACAAGAGGAGCCCCACTTTCTGCAACTAGAGAAAAGCGGGTGCAGCAACGAAGACCCAGCATAGCCAAAATTTAAAAAAACAAAACCAAAAAACACCTCATTATGTAGAAACTCAACTTTCTCTTGAGAAACCACACATCACAGATATATTAGAGATGCTTCCAGCGACACGTGTGGTGTTTCGTGTACTCACCAGGCTTCCTGGGTTCTCCCAGCCCTTAAGAAGAGGATGGCTATGTAGTTCAGAGAACTGGCCGGCCACTCTGGGGCAGTCTGTCTGGCATCCTGGCTTTCGTAAGTCGATTTGATGTCTGCAGCACAGTCAGCAAATGCCGCCTGCAGCTGAGAGGCCCCGAGAGTCAGAACTGCCTCGCTTGTTTTATGTCAATTTAAAAACAGGAGACTCCCCAGGATCATTAAAATTTCTGACATTGCATTTTACCATTTGAACACATCGCATGTACAGCACATAGTAATACATATTAACAACAACAAAAAAAGGCAAAGCACCCGACTCTGATGTGATAATTTGTTTAGCCATGTATTTCAAATCCAACCATGGCTTTTCTCTTTAAAGATAAAAAAGGAAAGAAGAAGGAAAGGTATTCTAATTGGTTATGTAGAGATGTGTTTTCAGCCACACCACACACATCCAATATCTTAACTTGGGCCCCCTGTTATGGAAGTGTGGAGTCTTAATCACTGGACTGCCAGCGAAGTCAGATGCGTAGATTTAAATCTGGGTTTAGATAGCAGAATTCTCCACAGAAATGAAACCATGGGAATTGCCCTCCCCAGGTCCTCAGTATTAGAGGATATGCTGGCTAGTGTATATCTAACAATGAGAGCAAAACAAGCCTACCTCTGGTGGGTGCTGATCCCTTGCCATGAGCATCAGAATCTCTTCTTTTAGGTCACTGCGATAAGTATGCCCATATTCTTTACTATCTTGAAACAAAAAGGAACAGGGTGAGAAGTGATCACCACCATGTAAAACCAACATTCTTTGACCTTTGTCCACTGTCAGTAGTCATCCCTACTGGAGCGGAGGAAGGGAGAAGAAAATAAGAAAATTCATTGCTGACGTGTATTCCAGGGTTCTAGAAATCAGCATGATTCACAGTAGGAAAAGGACAGGAGAGTAGTGAAAGCCAGCACCAGTAACTGGCTCCTGGGCAATTGCTAACAGCATGTGGGCCACATTCAAGCAGACCCCCGCTCCCCGTGGTTTTATAGCACACGGGAATTGTCAATGGTCCTCGTACATTATCATCAGAGCAGTCCTGTAAGGCAGGACGGCAGGGCTATGGTCTCAGTGTCTCACATCAACTTGAGGCAAACAGGAACGCGTTTTATGATCACAGTCACCTAGAGGGTGAGCTACAGCATCTTCTGCAGTCAGTTTACATGCATAAACCACATGCACAAACCCAGTCATGGCTGTTCCTCAGAAACCATACTATCACCAATATCACTGTTAGCTACTGAAACACAGAGATGCATCACAGTCCAGAGGAATGAATGGCACAGGCTTTGCAGGTTGAGATTTTGGGTGACCCATGTAACTAACACAAGTGCACAAAACCCAGCCTTTTCTGGTCACAAAGGAACCAACTGAAGTCCTTTCCACCCCACTGTTGCTCATGCAATCCAATATGAAACATGAGCAAGTCACCCTGAAGATGACTTTGACTACAGAGTTTAATTTAGTGAAAAAATGGAAGCTTTCTTCCCTAACCACATTAACACACTTGTGAATCAAAATCTAAGACAACAGAGTAAGATGGGTTGGGACACACAAACTGCAACTGACCTTTCCAGATCTGAGGAATCATTTCTAGCCGATTGGCTACATCTAATGCTTGGAGAAGATCTATTAGCGTTTGGGAATGGGGAAAGAAGACCTGGTTAAGAAAAATACAAATACATTTTTAAAGTATTACTCAGCAAAGACACCCACAAACATCTACAATGATAAATGTTAAGTCATGAATCATCTTACCGAAGGTATCAGGTCCTTATACCACTTCAAGGTGACATCAATTTGTTCCATTAGACAAAGTAAACTAAAGAACTTGGAACTGTGATGGAGAAAGAAAACATGTTTAGTCTGAAATCCCTACCTAGTAGGGGAATGATTACATTACAGCACAGTCATATAATGACATATTACACAGAATTTAAAGACAATTTATAAGTTACAATTTCAAGTGACACAGGTCAATGTATGACCCAGGAGATGCTGCTAACTGTGCTTTCTGGACTTTCCAGTTTGACACTTTCTTATCTTCAACTAGTCACTGGTATCTTCAACTGGTCTATACACTCTCAGCTCATGGTGGAAAGGAGTGAGGATACTATTCAACAAGTGTTCAATGTGAAGAGAGGATTTGAACACATGGAAGAGAACCACCACACACCTATCAACAGGCTGCCTCCTCACATTCTTGTTTTTATCTGCCTAAAAGCAAACCCATGTAAGGAGTCTCCTTGGGCTCTAACATCTTTAAAAACAAAAGAGGCTAAGATGAAAACTTTAGGGATTCACCCTGCTATGAATTCGAAAATATAAAATAGGAGGGTGTGGGTTCCTGAGTAGCTCAGCTGGTAAAGATTCCGCCTGCGATGCAGGAAACCCCATTTTGACTCCTGGATTGGGAACATCCCCTTGAGAAGGGTTAGGCTACCTACTCTAGGATTCTTGGACTTCCCTGGTGGCTCGAGGGTAAAGAATCCACCTGCAATGCGGGAGACCTGGTTCAATCTTGGGTTGGAAAACCAGATCCCCCTTGAGGAGGGCATGGCAACCCATTCCAGTATTTGGCCTGGAGAACCCTCATGGAAAGGAGCCCTGCAGGCTACAGTCCATGGGGTCACAAAGAGTCTGACAGGACTGAGCAAATAAGCATAGAACAGCACAAGGAAAAGATACATAGATTTAAAGTTACAAATAGACTGGATACCTCAGTCTGACAAAATCAGTTTTATCACTGTTTGAATCTACCAAGTGTTGACAAATCAGTTTTACCACTGAACCTTCCAAGTTTTCAACTAACTCGTATTGTTAAGTCAGGATCATGCTATCTAAAATAAGGCTGCCAAGTCTCCCACCTGCAGAACTGACTACTGGCTGCATACAGGTGCTCTGTTAATACAAAGGATACATTTCCAATACACTTACTAATAAAAATTACGCCGAGGATCAGGGCCAATGAATTTCCGGTTCTCTCCAGTGTTTAAAAGGCCATGGACCTGGTAAGCAAGCTCTAGATCTCTGAGAGAAGAGCACTGAAAATGTAAAAGTAGTAATAACCATCACTCAGTGATCCTTATCAGCCAAAGGTGGCTCATTACATAAAGCAAAAAGGTAGATACCTGGGGAAACATGTATACTGATTTAACGTATTACTGATTGACAGCAAATGAATTATAAGAAATTGGGAGTGGGGATCAAATCACCAAGTTCAGTGAAATTTAAAACAAAAATAATGATCATCTAGTAATTATACCTGTATTTAGTATTAGACAAAAACACTTGGGATGCCATGCACAAGACAGATGGAGTGCTATCTCTAGCATCACTATACTGGCAAAAATCCCCATGAAATAACTCCAAAACCCACCCAACGAGAAGTCATTCCCTTCTATGAAATACTATACTGCCATCAACAAACAAGATACCATGGAAGTGAGTGTGGACATGCATGTCTGAATACCCAGAGGAAAGAACATGGAAAGATACACACTAAGTTGTAAAGCAATTATCCTCAGGGAATAAGACTGCTAAATTCATTCTGAAACTGATTGAAAATTTTTCCTATGATTAGCATGATAAGCTGAAAAAACAAAATTAGACATAACCATCAATCTTAATAAGTTAGCAACAGGCAAATATGAAATACTCTGAAACCTCATCTGAAGAAAGGTATGAAAAAGACAACAAACACAATCAACACAGGGTAGGAATGCTGTGATTTTGTAGAGATTTTAGAGGAATAAAAAATTAGGACTAATGACATGAAAGCAAGCTAAGAGTTAGGAAGTGGAAGAATCAGGGAGAGTCCTCCCAACCACCAATGATGAATTTAGGAAATGGATAAAAGAGGGGAAAAACAAAGTTTCAAGCAAGAAATGGTACTTACAACCCTCATGGCTGACTGAAAAAACATATCTGAAAAATCAAAGTTCAGAAGAGCCTTGGTTACTATGCATAAAGTATGTTTTCAGGTCAGTAACATTAACTAAAAATCCTGTCAACGAAACTGGTAAGGTGTAGGACAAACCTAAAAAATGAAAACACAAGGAGAAGCAACATACAGCACAAGCCACTGACACTCTGCTTTCTCAGAATAATCACCCAAAGATGACTAAACTAAATCAAACCTCATCCTCATCATAAGGCTCTATAACCCAGCAGTCAGGGAAAGAGGCTGTCTGTCTTACGCCAGCAATTTCTGCACGTACCGTCATCGGGGTCCTGTGGAGAAAACTTCTTTCCCATTATTTCATCCATGATATCATAGATGATGAGGGATGATCCTTTTGAAGGGCTTTCTGCAGAAAAAAAAGGCAATGGGGTTTTCTGAGGAGCCCACTTCCCGCACAACCATGGGGTAGGCAGAACTAGTCATAAGGCCGCCTTTCTCATTCCTCCACTAAAGCCATGGAGCTGGCCAGGCACAGCCTCGTGAGTGGAATGAGTGCACCCTCTGCTGAATGCAGTTCTCCCCAAGGCCTGGGTCAGTTACAGTGCTCCCAACAGACTTGGCCCCTCCCTCTTAGTCTCCTCACAAGGCGGACTTGAACTGAAAATGGGAGACAGACGGACACCTTCACCAAGCCTGCATACTTAGAAGAGAAATATGTTTTCTGCTAATAAACATTTGTGCTCCTTTTAAATATAACCAGGATGAGAACCAAGAAACAGAAATCTATAGAATTAAAATCCATCGATGACATTTCCAATTAAACGTTTCACATTATTTATCCATATTCCCTTCCCCACCTATCCACCTGCAAGTGATAATATAGTTTCAGTGACAGCATAGATGTACTTGTGAAGTTCTTCAAGGATGTTTACATTTGTTACAGTTCTAATTATTCTACTATCCTAATAACCTATTTTATATGTATCACCTCTTCATTATTTTAGGCTTTTTCCTTTAGGTAAATTCCTAGCAATTATTATTACAGACAGTCAATTTATATCCCTAAGTCACACTGACACTCCTACCCCTGTGACCCTGGGTGTTACTTAGGAAGCACAAGCACCAGAGACTTTAGTTAGCTAAGGTGATGTGTGATGTTGCAATGGAATAGGCTTTAGGGTGAGAATTACTTAGTTTTAGTACAATACCACCGAAGTTTAGTAAAATTTTAGATGACAAAATTACTGTGGAAACAGTTCACCTGTTTTCAAGATAAAGTCATTTAACTGCTCCTACTGTGCTCGCTTTGGCAGCACATATATTAACTGCTGCTACTTCCCTATGTGTGAGATTGTGAATTTTGCAAAACTACCCTTCCAAAATAAAGGTTTTCTATTGTTTTCACACAAAAAGCCCATTACAGGAGAGAAAGACTGGAACTGCCATTTTTAAACCCAGGGTTGTTTCTCTGGTTGGGGCAAATGACTAAGAACCTACAGACTGTTAGTGCTTACTGCATGCCTTCCAAGCATGAACAGGACACTACACATAATTCATTTCATCATTACATTGTGATGCCATCACTCAGGTAAGATATCCAGTCCCTTCCCACACATCTGGTAAATGATAGAGATAAAATTTCAACTCAGGCGTGCCTTGCTCCAAAGTCCATTCAACAGAGCACAGATTACCTAAAATTAGGTAACAAATGGAGCCTTGAACTTCTCCCATGAGGCTTCAAAATACTGTTAAGGTTTACTGTGGAGCAGCACTATCCAACAGCTTCCTGCAAAGACGGAAATGTTCTATAATTGCATCACCGACGATGCAGTCAGCAGTCACAAGTGGCTACTGAACACTAATGCTAGGAAGGAATTTAATTAAATAGCCGTGTGTGGCTAAGTGGCTACTGTATTAGACAGCACAGTTCTGCAGGGCAAAAGGAATCCCAAACTCAAGTACCTTCTGGCCAAAACCACACACTGCCCGTTAGTACATTTAATGATCTTCCTCCACTCCGATTTAAGTTTTACATCACAAAAAGATGACGCTACTCTCAAGAGTAACTTTTTGCTCAGGCTGTAGACAATGCTATTATGTTACCTATCCAATCTTAATTCATTAGCAGTGAAGTTAGCCTAATCTCTACATAAATAACATAATGACATACATACCATGTTGATAAAACAGCTGAATAATATAATGGTATGTTGCAAGCGAGGGTTCTTATGTTACCAGGTACATAGAAAAAAGAAAAAAAAATGTCAAACACAGCTATACAAAATACAGCTTACTGAGGTATAGTGAATAAAAACATTAATGGTGTTACTTAAGTAGAAGATGCATTCTGTTCTTCTGAACAAAGACATTTCCCAGCTGATATGATTACTCTAAAGGTGGAAAGGTGTCATAGAGATCAAACTCCTCTTAGAAAGTCCAGAAACCTATTACTAAAACATTACAGTCAATATTCTGTGAGTTTCATTTAAGACACTAAAGGCTACTGAAGTGAACTGATTCAATAACATAAATACTGAAAAACACACAACATACTAGCACACAATTGGGTTCAAATACTTAATTATGCCAGAAAATGCCACGAGATTTTAAAACCAGCCAACTCTAAGTGAACAATTCTCCCTAGAATCAAGAAAACCATTAAAAAGTATCTAAAATCCTAAGAGTATAATTTGCTATAAACTGCAAAAGGATGATAGAGCTCCCATTATACTAAATATACATAATTAAAAAGTGTGCTTAATGGTGGAAAGGAAATTCCTACCATATTATGTAAACAGCAAAGTTTAGTCTCTCTTTTGATTGCCTGAACCTCAGGTCAGCACTGCCTTCAGAGAGGGACATGAGGACACACCCTCACCTATCCCGACGGCTTTCATTTCCCGGAAGGTCTGTAAGGCTGGCAATTTTCCAAATGCATAAAATCTTCGGAGACATTTGAGAATAGTGTTAAAAGTCTGTAGATTGGGCTTCACGTTCTGTGCAACCATTTGTTTCAGTAGGTCCTAGTTGAATCAAAAGAAAGAGTATTATTTTTTTTTAATGCCTGGTGGGTAATTTGTCCAATAAACTAACAGAACACACTAAAAGAATTGGGCTCTCTGCCTACATTTAAAGCAGATTAATAAATAAGCCCCCCATTTAAGAATTATCTAGTGCCCCTGAGAGAACAAGGCCTTTACAACAGCCACTCTAATCCCCACGTGATGTCGGTGTCCAACTGTCTTTAGCGGCCTAGTAAGTCTAAGATTGAAACAAAAGAAGAGACTAGAACAGGCTGGTTTTTTCCTTTTTACCTGAGCAGTATGGTATGGTATGCACTTCCCTGGTGGCTCAGTGGTAAAGAAACCAGCTGCCAATGTAGGACATGTGGGTTTGATTCCTGGGTTGGGAAGATTCCCTGGAGAAGGAAATGGCAACCCACTCTAGTATTCTGGCCTGGAGAATCCCATGGACAGAGGAGAATGGTGGGCTACAGTACATGAGGCCGCAACGAGTTGCACACAACTGAGTGACTGGACAACAATGAATGGTACAGTGTGGTTTCTATTTCTGTTACTTTGTTCCTGTGATTTCAATTTTTAAAAACTTTCCTAGTAGTTTTCTTCAATACGTCTTATTTAAATGGAAAAAAAAAAAAAACACGATTGTAAGGAAGTAAATGAATATAATATAGCAAACCTGTCTTCCTGGATTCTAGCTGTATGCTTGGGTCACATGTCAGATACAGCTACTTAAACTAAGGGTTGCTAGAAGGGCGTGAACAGGTCACCACAAGTGGAGTGCCCAGTAGTGACCAGCACAAAGATGCTCAGTGAATGCCCTCTTCATCCATGTACTCCTAGCAAAGGATGGTGGGTGGTGGTGGTGTAGCAGGTAAGTCATGTACAACTCTTGCAACCCCATGGATTGTAGCCCACCAGACTCCCCTGTTCATAGCATTTCCCAGGCCAGAATACTAGAGTGGGTTGCCATTTCCTTCTCCAGGAGATCTTCCCGACCCAGGGATCGAACTCGAATCTCCTGCATTTCAGGACTCCTAGCAAAGGATATTTTGGCCTATTAGTAGCCGAAGTGAGGGTTCCTCCTTACCAATATATTATTCCACTTTTCTTCAAATTTCTCATTCACCACCAATGCTGTTGCTTCAATCAATGAATTGAAGGTGTGCACATCAGCTACAAAAGAAGAAAACTACTTTAACAAAATTTGTGGTTGGTGATTAAAGGCCAAGTGGTCATGCACATGAGCCCAGAAAAGTAGAAAACCGTTCTTTTCTCTGGCTCTGGGCTCTCGCTTCAATCACCAACATCACAGGAAAAGATTAAGAATGAGCAAATCATTAAGGTAAAATCCTGTGATTTTATAGACTGCTGATATAATGGTGCAGAGGTAAGAATGCAGAGGTGATGCAGAGGTAAAGAATTCACCAGCCAATGCAGGAGATGCGGGTTTAATCCCTGGGTTGGGAAG
Organism: Muntiacus reevesi; assembly: GCF_963930625.1. Taxonomy (NCBI): domain Eukaryota; kingdom Metazoa; phylum Chordata; class Mammalia; order Artiodactyla; family Cervidae; genus Muntiacus; species Muntiacus reevesi. The sequence continues at coordinate 55,195,402 of NC_089251.1, read as the reverse complement.
ATCCCCTGGAGATGGAAATGGCAACCAATTTCAGTATTCTTGCCTGGGAAATCCCATTGACAGAGGAGCCTGGCAAGCTACAGTCCATGGGGTCGCAGAGCTGGGACATGACTGAGCACGCACACACGCTCACACAAGAGAAGGAAAGGAAGGACAGAGGGGAATTCTCCAAACACAACTCACCACGGAGTCTGTTGTTTAATAGTTCAGTGTACAAGCTTAATGCCTGTGTATGAGCTCGGTGCTGGAAGAGGGAAAGGATGAAAATTAAACACCATATTGGGATGCATGAGACAAGTGCTCGGGCCTGGTGCACTGGGAAGACCCAGAGGGATCGGGTAGAGGGAAATGGGAGGGGGGATCAGGATGGGGAATATATGTAAATCCATGGCTGATTCATATCCATGTATGACAAAACCCACTACAATATTGTAAAGTAATTAGCCTCCAACTAATAAAAATAAATGGAAAAAAAAAAAGAAAATTAAACACCATAAAAGTTGTCTTTAATAAATATTTGCATATCTACTGTTCTCAGAAGTAAAAGGATAGATCAAAATGGATAGCGTTTTTCCTTTTTAGACGAGCAGTGTGGTATAATACAGTTTCTATTCCTGTTACTTCAACCCAGTGATTTCAATTTTTAAAAACTTTCCTAATAATTTTTTTCAATAAGTGTATCTTATTTTAATGGAAAAAAAAAAAACAACTCTGAGAATTACATTGTGACAACTGGGGGATGGGAGGATGAATCACTGACATGAAGTGGGTAGAGGCAGTTCCCAAACATCCTTCAAAGCTCTGGAAACCCCCACTGATAACAAACTATGTGGCCCAGCTGTGAAGGGTTCTGAGGCTGAGAAACCCCGATTCAGTAGAAATTAAAGACAAAAACATAAAACTATCCAGAACAAATGTTACCTTCACCATTCCTCGAATCATTGTGCAGTAAGAATGTGCATTTTTCTCAGGCATCAGAGCAAAGATTCTCTCAGCATGGTTTTTGGCTCTAGACACAAGAGAGTAAATGTGAACCAGCAGAAACAGATAAAACCAGTAACGGCTACCACATGGAGTATTTGCAACGTTCCAAGCATTTTCTGCATATAATTTCAAGGAATTCTTCCCACCCAGAGAGGGAGATCTGGTTACTATCATTTTAAAAATGGGAAAAACTGAGGCTCAAAGACCTTAAGTTGTCCAAAAATTTACTGGTTAAGTGGCAGAAGCAGGACTTGAAAGGTGTACTATATACTCAGCATTGTAAACAAAAAGCAAACTGTACAGCAGGGTACACAGTGAAGTTCCTCCACCCTCTTTCAACTGGATATAATTAACCAGAGGCAACCACAGACATGTGGTGTCCTGCAATCCTTTGTTCTATTCTAGCTTATATAATCTGGCTCTTTCAGTCAGTCAGTCAATGTGCTATGTTGTACAAATCATGCTGCACCTTCATTTTCTCTGTTACCAACACATCTTGGAAAACAGAGCCTGGATTTGGGCCAAAATGGTACTCACAAGTCCCTGCTCTTAACCACTATAAGAAATTATTAGTATTACTAAAGGAAGTTTAATTTTTCATTCTATTCATTTTGATATTAACAGTAGTTTTCCTTTTCCAGATACCCTTATTAAATACCTTTCTTTTAGATAGCTTTACTCAGTTAATTTGAATTCTGAATCATTACATAAATGATATTTATCTTTTGTTCAGTAGTGAATACTTGTTTGTTAGCCAGCAGTCTTAATTTAGAAGTACGCTCTAGCATGCATGTATTCTAACATAATTTTAAAAATTCTGAACCTTTTCAGAATTAGAAGTATATAGTGCAAGGTCGACATCACTTTGCCAACAAAAGTCCGTCTGGTCAAGGCTATTGTTTTTCCAGTGGTCATGTATGGATGTGAGAGTTGGACTGTGAATAAAGCTGAGTGCAGAAGAATTGATGCTTTTGAACTATGGTGTTGGAGAAGACTCTTGAGAGTCCCTTGGACTGCAAGGAGATCCAACCAGTCCATCCTAAAGGAGATCAGTCTTGGGTGTTCACTGGAAGGACTGATGCTGAAGCCGAAACTCCAGTACTTTGGCCACCTCATGCGAAGAGTTGACTCCTTGGAAAAGACCCTGATGTTGGGATGGACTGGGGGCAGGAGGAGAAGGGGACGACAGAGGATGAGATGGTTGGATGGCATCACCGACTCGATGGACATGGGTTTGAGTAAACGCCAGGAGTTGGTGATGGACGGGGAGGCCTGGCATGCTATGATTCATGGGGTTGCAGAGTCGGACACAACTGAGCGACTGAACTGAACTGAGTGCAAGGTAGGACCACTAACGAAACTACCAAAAGAACCATACCATGATGGTTACATGGAGTTAGGCGGGGGAGGGGGGAAGAGAAATCAACACCAGTCCTGTACCTCTAGCTGGTTGAAGGTAAAGATCTAACAAAAAATGCTCCAAACACATATGAAAACCAACTGTGACATTTATATTGCACACAAAGAACAAATTGCATTTTAGAGTACTACAGGGTTGTATTCTCTTCAGGGGGTGACGGAGAACATTCCACAACCCTACGGATCCATAAAAGTTCTAATTATACTGTAACATACCTCCAAGTAACTCTAAGCTGATGACCAGCTGCCTTCTTAGACTTCACGTTATCTCCCTCTTCGGCGGCCTCTTCCTGAAATGAGCCATCATCAATAGATATAAAACAGAATACGACAACAGAAAGCATTCTGAGTTATACTACTCAAAACCAGTAAGGCAGAGGAAATTTCAGAAAAGCAAAGGAAATAAAGATTCGGTAGAAGGTAAAAAGAAGACCCAGTGTTTATTAAGAAATATTAATTTCTAGAGTATGCTCATTTCTCTCTGCCTACATATGTGTGAATTTTCAAGAGGGCTGGGCCACGGGTTTTCCCCTCTGTCCTATGCACAACATATTGTCACTTTAAGGAACAACAACAAAGGGGCCTATCCAAACATTTCTGATCACTGGTTTCTGCATGTGGCAGGTAAGGTCAAAATACATTTAAGGAGGGAACCAGGGTAAAACAATTGTTAAAATCCATCTCTTCCTCCACATCACCTTTCGTCCAGGCTACATACTGTGCTACATCACACCTCAGCACAAATCTCTACCCTAACCTAAGGCATAAAAACTCGCCTTGGAATGAGAAAGAATTACTACCAAAAGAAACTTAAAAAAAAATCATTACCAACTCTTCTGGTTGTTCCTGTTGCTGGAAATTATAATTAGTGGAGGGTTCTTGGTTACCATAGTAACACAACAAATCCAAGAGACTGTTAGTTGTTTCCAGAGATACAGTGGTTCCTGTGGGTGGGGAAAAAAAGGGGGAGGGGGGGAGAAACTTTGAAACATCAAAGAACTAAAGCCTACCGGATTAAAAGTCTTCACTCTTCCTATGAGGTGTGGCCCTCCACATCAACTTAAAACATCTGGAGTGATGCAGACAGCACACAATCCCTAACAGTGCTGTCTGATAGAAAAGATAAAATACAAGAGCCAAGTTTGACCCTGGGTTCATTCATTCTATGTACTCATACCCCCTGAGAAACTCTCTCATAGTTCTACCTATCATCTCTGAACTGAATGCTCTGGAAATGATGGCCATGTAGTCCCCCAGGGCCCAGTTCCATCTCCACAAACGCAATCGAACTCTTTCGCTTGGATCCAGGCCCTCGCTGAAATACATGCCTAGAGATAGTAGCCTTTATACTGATAATACAAACGCCCATCAGGAAACTTAAAAGCCTAAAAAAGACAAAATGGCAGAGTGGAGAGGAAACAGGTGATGAAGTATAACTTGACTGCCTCATAGCATCTCAGAGCTGTGTGACCCTGAAGATTACTTGAAGTCAGTCAGCTTCCTTTATAAATGACTACCAGCACACCAACTCATAAGGTGTTGTAGAATTAAATGCCTACAAAGTGCTTGGCACTTCTTAGGGCCTTGATAGTAAACTTTTCTGTATTTCCTCTCCTAGTATGTCAACTCATTCCACTACTCTGAATGAGTTGAGTGTTATAGCTCTGACCCTGTCTTTAGTAAAGTTCACTTGACAGCTGCATGCACCTACACCACACAGTGTGTAAAGCAGAGGAAGACAAGTCTTAATATATCAACAAGCAGAGGGAAAAGCCTCTCTAAATGACAATCTGCATCAGCAATTCATTTGTATACCTGATGCTTTAACAGGCTACACACCAAAATTCTTAAAAGTTTTCTGCAAATGTTTCTTGCCATATTCAAGACTATATTGAGTGATTCAGTCCAGTTTCTATCTCTTGTATGTCTGGCTGATTTTTATCCTAAACCACTGACCAGCACTCCAGATTCCAGAACTTAAGCAATGCTGCTGCCTTCCATGCTGCCATAGGTATATTCTCATCTCATGGTAGCTTACAAGCCCTGTCACCTATACCCCTGGAGGTTCATCCACATTAAATTCAGATAGCCACAGGATCTGAGAGACAGAAGGATTAAAGGAGTTGAGTTTTTCAAGGCTACAGTGCTTAATCAGTGTCAGAACCTACCCAAGCTTCTGATCCTGCAGCTCAGTGCTCTTTCCTTTTTAAGTATTTCTTTCTAGTCTGTTTTACGCTTCTCAAACACACTTAAAGAATATAAGAAACGTGAATACAGCACGAACAAACCTGGTGTTAAAAACAGAAGCTAAGGAAGAATGGCTGTTAAGATTTCTCTACCTGCACAAGAGGACAACACACCAGCAAGGACAACTCTATCCTACCCACAATTTAAAAATGACACTAAAGCAGAACTTGAAACCGGACTTCTTGAACTATAAAAAATATAAACAAGCAGAGGAAGTAGCATAGCACTTCTAACTCGTACTCACAACTATCTAGATCACATGCACAACCATGGCCTACTGCTACGTCCATGATCCCAGGGCAGCTTCACATGAACATGGGGACTTCAAACTTAGTCACCTGCTTGCAAAAGCTGATCAAATACGTCCACAGAAGCCTTGACTTTTTTGAGCTTGATTCGTTCCTGCAGAGCAGCCTCACTTATTTCTTCAATCTGAGGTTCAAAGTACTCAGGCATTAAACACTAGAAAATAAGATGGTTAGAGTTAGTGGAAACAGGTCAATGGGAAAGCGCAACAGAATAAGACAAGATTTTGATTAACACACCATAATATTCATGCTTCATGTATTAGATACTACCTATCATTTTAACATGAATGCCTCTTTCGGTAATCTAACTTTTACCTCTCCAGTCATCAAAAGAAGATTACTTAGAGATCTCCTAAATAGGGGCAGAAAATTTAAAACCTCCTAATTACAAATGTTTAGTCTGTATTTGAAGAATCCTATATTGAACTAAATTCCCCAATTTCAAGCTTAACTTACTATTTTCCCCTTGCTAAACTAACCATCCTTCCTACTTTCCTCTCAATCTTGGTTGAAGGTTCCCCAGTATACCTAGTTTGTAAAGATGGAAATCTTCCATCCCTGATAACTTCTTTTACTGTAAACATTCAGTATTACCAAGGTATGTTGATTTTACCTCACTCACCAAATTACTCAAATACTTAGGGACCCAGGCAAAGCTTCAAGCAGAAGTGAACTAAACACAGAAGAGTAACTACTAGTCAGAAACATACAGGGGAGAGGGTAGGCCCAACAAATGGTCATTCCACTGCTGTCACTGTCTTAGTTCAGGATTTTAGTACCTTTATGGACACAATCACACTGATGTCCTAATTTGTCCCCAAGACCCGCTGCTTGAGAAGCACAAAGGGGTGTCTGGGTGGCTGGGTATGTGTGCTTAGAAAGTAGGGAGATGTGAGAGGAAGCAGTTTTAGACACGGTGAGTCTGAGTTACTATTTCCGCTACTTAACTCAGAGGCAGGGCCCATGTTCAGCTGCCCACTATGTGATACATGAAGCGCAATGCTGAGCACCCAGCGGGCGCACCGTGCCCACTCCTCTCGACTACAGAACAGAGCGCGCTGCAAAACACGCGTCTGGACTCCCAAGGAGAGACATCGAGGCCAACAGACAAGAATGCCAAATGGAGTTCAAGGGTTACTGAAGTAGCAAGATTCTAGTCAGAGAAAAGAGACAGTGACCAAGTATGGAATCCTGAGAAAAAGACACCAAGGTTTGTGGAGTGGATGGAAAACCAACTAAGGGAACCAGAAAAGGAAGCCAGAGGTGAAGATCTGAGAGCCTGGTGCTGCAGAAGCCAAATGAAGAAAATAAAATGAAGAGCAAATACATGTAGTTTTAAAAATGATAATAAAGGTTAGTACTGTGAGCAATGGTAACCATAAACATTAAAAGACTTTTCACCCAAATACTATAGGCATTCAAATGGCTACTTAAACGTTAGTTGTGACGGCTTAGTTTATATTTATAGTATTATCTAAAAATTGCAATTATTTCTCCTTACCGGTATATGAGGCTCAGCTATGTCTTTCTGAAAATATTTGGGATATGAATTAATAATAAATTTTGCTGCATTCTCTCCAGACTTCTTTGCCAACAAAAATGAATGCTGTAAAAGAAAAAGATTTAGATGTAAACTGGTATTACATATAATTTAGATCAAAGTTACACCCTCAGCAAGAATTATTCTGCCCTCCCCCACCCACCCAAAGAACACTGTAATACAAAGAATTCCAATTAGAAGTTAAACTACCTAATTATTATTTATCCACCTCTGCTGAATGTGACATAATTTCAGGTTGGATCCTACATACAGCTTGAGGTGTGTAAAAACAACACATTTAAATTAAGTGAATTGCTCTATAGTGGGAAAGATCTCTAAGTACTAAAAATCCAAACCAAATACCTTCTCCATAGCCAATCTCTAAAACTCTGATAAAAGTAGTAAAAGAATCAGAAAATCTACCAGCCTCTATGAACTTTTCAAAGGTGTCTACAAGTAAAATAAGTTCTATGTGTTAAGTCCTATCACCCAAACCAACAAGGTAAAACATGATACTAGCTGAGTTACATAAAAATACTCACAGATTCCACAGAGGATGTTGGTATGAGGTAAGGATCATCCTGAAATGCATAAGGTGCAGCTGTGGTATCCTGTGGAGAAGACAAACAAGTCTCTTTAGCTAGGTTTTTATTAAGAGGACCTTGTGGAAGTTTTAACTATGCATGTATCACAGAAGCAGAAATACGTATGTTGGTAGACACTAATGCCTACGCTGTACTCTGGGAGACTTGGTTATAGTTATGCACAATTTAAAGAAAACAATGGCTCAAATCCCCATGACTGGTTTTAACTAGGGGCTTCTATCAGCAGGGAAATCACTGTTTTAAATGCAAAGTCAAGAGCCTCTGAATCAACCAGCCTGGGCACCAGTTTCCTGAACTAGGGTGTCCCTTCAACACATGGCACTAACCACCCAAGAGGCTCCTTCAAATGAAGGAAACTATTTACGGGGCCCTCTCAGGAAGTGGGAACAGCAGCAGTGTCTCCCGTGTCCTGTTTCCCAAAGTTCCAAACTTCTTTAAGTTCTTTCAGGTAGAACCCTGAACAAGATTAACTCTTTGGCACCAGCAGTCTCTCTTAGAAGGGCCCCCAAATTACTTCCTCTATTCCCTCCTCTCCCCGAATTACTTCCTCTATTCCTCCCCTCTCTCTCACAGCCCCCTTCTCTGCGCCTTCTGGCAACTTTGTTTCACAGAAAAAACTCAACCTATATCCCCAAATCTCTTCTGACAGTTCCCTTGCCACCCTGCACCCTGAAGTATTCACCTGGACCCTCTGGGGGAAAGCTTCCCTGTGGTTCTTAACAGAGGGATGCTCTGACCTAGGGCCTGGAAGCAGTACTTTTTGGGGCTCTCACTTCCTGATACCACTTTCAAATCCTGTATTCCCTTTACATTCCTCTGAGGCTCACTTCATCTGGTTCACAGGTGGTCTCTGGGCTTCACAGGTGGCGACAGTGGTAAAGAACCCGCCTGCCAATGCAGGAGAAGTAAGAGACACAGGTTTGATCTCTGGGTTGAGAAGATCCCCTGGAGGAGGGTATAGCAGTGTTCTTGGCTGGGAAATTCTATGGACAGAGGAGCCTAGTGAGTTACAGTCCATAGGATCAGAGTTGGACACGACTGAAACAACTTAGCACGCATGCATCCACCCTCTACCAAGATGTGACGGATATGAAGGACAACTCAGAGGAAGCAGTTCTAGGATGGCGTCCTTGGACCATTACTCCATGATTCCCAACCGCTGCCTGGTTCTGTCCTGTCCACCATCTTTATCAAATACCTGTTTGGGCCTCTAGTTTTGGGTCAAATGCTGGACCTCTCTCACTTATTTATTCCCCACATTATCCCCCCTCAGTGATTTCCAAGCCCTTAATGGTTTCTGAGAAACTACTCCTCGACTCTGGCCCTGTAGCTCAGATGCCTCACACCAAATCTACCCCCGACTGTACTTCTCTGACAGAGCCACCTCCCCTCTTATGGTCTCCATTTCAGTGGAGGATACCAGGCACTCTGCAACCCCAATCAAAGACCCTCTCCCGTTACTTCCATTCAACCAAGCTGTCATCAGTTGTGGCGGACTCCAGTTCCTTAAATCCTCTACCTACTCCACCATCCCTTTCCCTAGCCACCATTGGCTTAGTGCCCGCCTTATTCACTCATTCAGTATTTACTGAGCACCTCATACATGCCAGGGAGACAACAGAATCCTATCCTCCACAGAACTCACAATCTAGTGGGGAATAAAATTTTCAGAAAACAAAGCAAATAAAACATATAGTAAATTTAAAGGAGATAACTCCTATGGAAAAGGGAGGGAGAGAGGACAAACTGTCAGAGAAAATAAACATGCAATTCTATATGGTGTGGTCCGGGAAGACCTCAAGGAAAAGAGGTAAAGAGATAAAGGCAGAAATTTATAACAAATGAGAAGCCATTTGAGTTCTGAGTAGAAAAGTGATGAGTCAACGTTTTAGCAGGGTTGCTATGGCTGCTTAACGTGTGGAGGAAGTCAAGAGAACAGAGGCTGCTGTAATTAACCCAACATAGTAAGAGATGATGGTGGCTTGGATGACCTGGTAAGCACCATTAAGGGTAGAATGTGTGGTTCCTGAATGAATGAATAATTGTCCCCTGGATTTTACGAGCCCAAGCCCAAATCAGACAAGTGTGCACATAATTCCACAACTTCTTTGACTTAAATGCGCCTTGGGTCAATCTCACTAAAAAACTGACAACAATCTCTGGGGTCTATTTCCCGAGTTTACATTTCAAGTGCCTATTTATGGATATGTGAGCTGAAAATCTAAGTATCTTGCTAGTATGGAGATACAGTATTTTAAAAACAATCTCAGAAACTTCCAAGATGTATTTGGCCCACAAGTTTAACAGCTACAATCGAAGAACAGTTCTGGAAATCCGTGACAACCGCCTCAAGGAGGGTGAGAATCCACATAGATATTGTGGTTAAAAAAAGAGAGAACTTGAAAGTTCTATTTCTGAGGCATATACTATGGTTTCAATTTATCTATCAAGACTACAGACCCTACTCTTGTATTGTGAAGGGAGGAATTTATTCACAAATAAATCGGATAGCTGGAGCATAATAAAACAGCCAGCATTTACTAAGCATGTCCTTTGTGCCAGGTGATGTCCTAAGCCCTTTCACGTGTACTAACTTATTTCTCACCGAAAACCTCAATGTTTGGTGCTCTAGGTAAACATCCATTTTACAGATAAGGAAACAGATTATAAACCAGCTGTATTTTTCTAAAGTAAGTTTGATATAACATTCATAATATAAGTCATTAAAAAAAAAAGAAAACATGTAGGCAATTTTACATGTCAAAACTAATTCCCTGATGTATCAAAAGAATAGGCAGCTTTGTGATAAAGATGAAACAGAGTATTTGGCCTCAAGACCCAGATTCTTAATCACTGAATTTCTTTCAGTATGGTGGGTACACTGTTCTCAAAGTGGTTCTACAGGTCACTTGCATTAGTGTATCACACAGAACCATTCCCAAGGAACATGTATTTCAACAAGCTCTTCAGGAGGTTAAAAATCACTGGCATAATATAAAAACAAAGAATATGGAGGGAAAAAACCATGGCACCAAGTCAAGGTTTTAATATCCTAAAAGCTTTAGATTTCTCATTTGTCTCATGAAGAGTTTGGAGTAGATGGTGCTATGAAACTCTCTAGATCCACAACAGTTAAATTGTGAATAAAGAAGAGGTGTGAACATTAAGTTTATTATTAGCTGAATTAGGTACAAAAACCTGAAATTCCTACTTACCCTGTGCACCGTGGATGCAAGTGCTTGAAGAACAGCCACTTTATCCCTAAGAATGAGAATCACAACCTCATCAGGGCTTCTCACACTCACAACGTGAACAAGTGACTCTACTCTCAGAATGGACTGGCCATTAACAAAGATCACGTCTCAAGTAAAGCCAGTTCTGATCTCTAGAATAATGTCACTAGAAGAGTAAGTTAGAAAATAGGAAAACTGTTCAATTCTTTTGACCAAAGGTGGTGAGTACCTGTTCCTACTATGGTTTGCCACCCTCTCTGGCCTGGTCTCCATAAAACTGTTACCCCGGGCTAGCAATTTCCACCTTCATCTCACAAAACTTTCTTAACCCTGAATCTTACGTCATATCCATTTTCCTCTGCATTCTTACTGCAGCTTTCTGTAATACTCCTGCCTTTATTATCTAAATTGGTGACTCCCAATTCAGCTATATATGGGAATAGACATATGAAAAAAAGAGAAAACATCTATAAAACTTTACATGTCAAGACTAATTCCCTGATGTATACAATATCTACTGGATTTTCTAAAATAGCAGTTAATGTAATTTTAACAAGAGAAAGACATTCTTTTCTCAGTATTCCCTAACTAAATCTTTCATTAACATATTTAAGTCTTATCAAGTGAGTAATCTTCAAAACATACTCAACAAATGCAAGTGAAAACACTAAGAACATTCAAATCAGTCACCAGTTTCTTAAAAGGTTATTTTAAAAATAATCTCAATGAGTACATTATACTGGAAAAAAAAAAATTGGCAGAAAACCAAATTCTGTAAGGCAATTATCCTTCAATTAAAAAATAAAAAAAAGAACTAGACCATTCTATCTGATGTTATTTTGTGACCCCTTGCCCCCACTCTACTGTAGGTTTAGTGTTTGTATTTCCAGAACTTTAGAGGGTACTTTTGTACACACACCACCATAAAAAACAAAACAAAAAGCATGTCATCATTCTGGGTATGTGTTCCATAAGTTTGCATTACCCATGCTACTATGTGCAAATCTAATTAATTTCCTTAAATGTTATATTGTATGATAACCATTTTTTAATCATCTTCTTACTATGGACATTGGGGCCATTTCACTGTGTTATTCTCAAGTTGTAAAGAGCACTCTCATCCATGTCTCTTTGGGTATATTTGCAAGTGTTCCTTCAGAATGGCTAACCAATTAGGTATTTCACATTTTAAAATGTGGTTCTGCCAAATTTCTCTCCAGTGTATTGTTCCAGTTGACTGCTCTATCAACAAATGTATCTGAGTATCCATATTCCACCTCTTCTTGCCAGTGTGGTAAACTTTAACATCCATTTCTTTAATGAGTCCAGTCACCTTTGCACTGATCACAATTGGGCTCCATGCCCTCCCTAAAGTAACTACACAACACTGATTAATGTGCTCAAAATATTCTATCCTGTCACAGTTGTATGTGAAAACTCAGAATAAACCTCTACAATTTGTTAAAATCTTCTACAACACTTGTGATCTGGGAACTCATAGCCTTAAAAGATGCTTCATCTTTCAAATATGGCAAGAGGAACTTAGTCTTTATTGTTTCTTTTCGATCTAAAAGCACAAATTCCTGAGCCTGGAAAGCAAAGGCTCTCTATTACAGATCCTCTATCAATCACTTTGTCTCTAAGGGGACAGACAGTAAATATTTTGAGTTTTATGGGCCATAAGGATTCTGTTAAACTACTCAGCTCGGCCTTTGGAGCATAAAAGTAGCCACAGATAGTTATTAAGTGACTGAGGTTGTGTTCTAAAACAAGAAAAAAAAAAGATTTAATTGACACCGAAATTTGTGTTATGAAATAAGTCTTCTTTTAAACCTTTACTTAATGAGCTATAAATAAATAGGCCTCAATCTGTTAACCAAGGCTCTATATCAACTACCCTATTTCTCCTATTCTAAGAGCATTTTTTAGAGAATGGCGTGCATGGTCTCCCACCACCAGTTAGGTCAGGATCACACCCCATCCTGCCTTACTGTTTTCCAGATTTGTGGGGCTTATACAGAAGAATTACCTGCAGGAACATGTATTTTAAACAAAATTCCCAGGTGATTCTGATGCCAATAAAATCATCTGACCCATTTTAAGGTACAGTTAAACAGCGTTTTCAATAAAGAAAAGTCAAAGACACTCAGTTGTGTCCAACTCTTTAGGTTGGAATTCTCCAGGCCAGAATACTGGAGTGGGTAGCCTTCCCCATCTCCAGGGGATCTTCTCTATCCAGAGATCGAACCCAGGTCTCCTGCACTGCAGGTGGATTTTTTACCAGTTGAGTCACCAGGGAAGCAATAAAGTATAAAATATGCACTCTAACTAGACTGCAGGCCATCTGAACACATCCTCAATACACTTCCTCTCTTGTATTCCCCGTGGGACCCTTGTCAGAAAGGAAAGAGGCACAATGAGTTGGTAAAGCACACTGGACAGGAATGCCATTCAAGAAATGCCTCATTCAAGCTTATGTATATTCCTATTCTGATCTTGGCTCTGATTCTCTGGCCCGCGTTTTAGTCACTGGGTCATATTGGACTCTTTGCTATCCCATGGACTGTAGCCCGCCAGGCTCCTCTGTCTACGGGATTTCCCAGGCAAGAATACTGGAGTGGGCTGCCATTTCCTTCTCGAGGGGATCATCCCGACCTAGAGATTGAACCCACATCTCCTGCACTGGCAGGCAGATTCTTTACCACTGAGCCACTAGGGAAGGTAAAAATGAATCTGAATATATGCATACAATAAAATACTATGTAATCATTCAAAATTAAAATCAGAGTACAGAACAGTATGTCTAACAAATCACTACTAAATGTCCACATACAACTTATATATAAAAGGTTATACGGCAGAACTTTAAAATAATAGCTGCCATCTACTGAGATCTGATTATGTGGTAGTAACTGTTGAAATGCTCATGTAATCCTCTGAGGCAGGTAGTATACCACCGACATTCTACTATGGCAAAGACAGATTAAGTAACTTGCCTTTGAATACAGTGATTGGTGGTAATTTTATTTCCTTTTTGCATGTTCAATTTATCCCACTCCCCTTTTGGCAATGATCATTAATTTAAGAGAGTTTTTTTTTTTAATGAGTCTGAATCTTCAAGTCATACTCAAAAAAGACCTAGTTTTTTGAAGGATCTTTCAATGCATTCAGTAATATCATTACTATATGAATTTTTGTAAGTTTTAATTCTTAAGTATTCAACAAGTGTTGACTATGTATAAGGCAATTTGTTCCAGGATCTATCAAGTGGGTTAAAAAACCTAAATTTTGCAGTCTGCACCATTTATCTACTAAAGACCATAAAGATAATTCTTTTTTGGGTCTCCTAACAATGTGAAACCTCCTTAAGAAAGAAAAACAGAAATTATTCTAATAATGATACTCATGACTGACCATCACTACGTAAATATTAACCCAAACTTAGTTCAGATAGGTCTTTCAACTCTTAAGTAAATCTCACTCCCCATTCACTCACTACTCTCTACCTCCAATTGCTATTCCTGTCACTGGCTTCTTAGCTAACAACATTTCTCATAAGCGCTTAACCATGTTTTGAATGAACGCTGAATACTCACCAAGTTTTCTTTTTTGGAATGACTACTTCTTCAGTCCCTTAATTCAAAAAATAAAACAAAAGCAAATCAGTTTCCAATACTACTACTATAAAGAAGTATAATGCATTAACATAAAAATGGAGTTATTTCAATACATTTTTATATACCTGCTATATCAGCTCCTTCAACCTTTGGGACAGCTGCACTTCCAGAAAAAAATCTGTAACAAATAAATAAATAAAAGCTCTAAAGCTAATACTCATTAATGAACTTTCCAACTCACCCCCAACTATGTGCAACTGAGCCAAAATTTTCCAATTACCATGGATCAAACTGATTGGATAATTCATGTCAAGGTATGCTGAGAAGACATGGCCTCAATGGCAAGTTCAAAACCATTATAAAATAAGTACAAAATACAGATATAATAGGGCCAACAATTTTTAAAATCAGGCAGTCTCATTAAATAAAATCATAGGAAAAAAAAGAAAAATTTAGTAGTACTTGAACATTTTAACAGCTGACCTGAAATATGAAGGACTTTCAACTCTGAAGACCTAAAACACTGGGGCTAAAAGAAATGATTCAATGGGCTCCTGATTATACATGGATGATGATCTAATAATGATCATAATGATCTAATGATAATAAAAGACAAAGCCATTTAAAGCAAATTATGAAACTAAGATCACCATGGTTTTTCATTCCACTTCCTTCAACACTCAGGAATGTACCAAATATCTGTATCCTAATATAAACTCGTAACTGTTATCCTTTTTTTAACCCAAAATATAGAACCACTGACCCCTGAATGAGTTTTAAAATGTTATCACGTTAAAAAAATAAAGTCAACATACCACACAGATCACATATACTATCTTGTAAGTATTTTCCTCCTAAACAGCACTGATACCCTTCAGAAAACTGTCAAGATGTGATTAAGATAGAAAATTACTTCCTTTACTGGTTTTGATATCCAGTGTCCTCTTAAATCAACCCCTCTCTGCACTACCTGGTGGAGCATTTTCTCTTCTGTGAACCGAGTTGAGAGAAGGCCTTAATATAAAATGCATACTGTAAATTACACAACTCACTTATTCCTCACTGTTTTTCCATGGCTGCTACTAGCTCCAGTCTACACATAAGGAATTTGTCTACTATCACCTTGCAAAGGAAACACAAACATCCAACCTAAAATTAGGTTATTTCCAACTTTCAGAAGCAATTGCTGGCTTTCATACTTCCACAACGCTATTCCTTGTGAAACAAGCAAACACACAAATGATACATGTGCCAAGTTTTAACAATCACAGCGATTTCATTCAGATTGTGTTCACATCTTTTGGAGAACACTTGGAAAATTTCTTCCGTCAAACATCCCCAAAACAAACAGGGGAACTCGTAAACTGCCTTTAATTTGGGAAAACCTGATTTTCCCCCGTTCCTCCCGTGTGGGAGAAATCGAGTAAGGGCGGATAAAGTTTTCCTTTTTTCAAATACGCGGAACGGGGTGATTAAGAGCCACACTTATTAGAATGGAGAATCCCCAACAGAAGAATCCTAATCTTCCCAAAAGTTTAAACCCCGGCGTAGGCCAGTCAAGTAAGAAATCTCCACCCCAAAAAAGCGCGTTTGGAGCCCTTGCTCAAAAACGTGCCGCACCGCGTGCTGGCTTGCCGGGTCGCGCGGCCACGAGCGCGCGCATTCCGCGCCACCGCATCTAGTTTCCCAGCACTAAGGGGGAAAGGGGATACAAAGAGTGAAGGTAATCCCGGTTCTTTCTCATGGGTTCTCCAAGCTCCTCTTACCTGCTACTAGGGGTCCGTCCACAGGGACCTGCCCGCCGAGCCGTCAGCGGTACGCAAAGCCCACAGCTGACCCTCAGCCACCTTGCGGACACCACGGACGCCATATTTGGCGTCTTCGCATAGTATGCTGGGAAAGCACGCCCTCCACTTTAAGGCGGGAGGTGGCAGGTGGGCGGGGAATAGCTCGGCTATTGGCTGAGACGGAACAACAAGAAATCAATCATAAAATAGGTTACAAGCTCATGGTTTGAAAGACTTTGCTTCAGAAGTTAAAGGCTCAGTAGGCCTCATTTCCCTCGAAGGTCTTTCCTAAATATTATGTTAATTTCTTATATATGTTCGATTATTTTCAAAATACAGGGGCGCGCGAGAGTAGTGAAATTATTTTCTACACGCCCCACCCCCCCGAGCGGAAATGATATGGCCCTTGTAAATCTCCTTAAGGCGAGCCTTTCTCGCGCGCAAGCGCAGTTTAAAATCACATGGTGGCCGACAGGAGGTGGTGTGAAAAGTACAACAGTGGTGACTGGGCCGTTTCTCTGGCTGTAGGAGCTCGGAACTGACTTGGAGGATGTTGGGCTCAAAGAACATGCCCTGGCGGCGGCTGCAGGGCATTTCCTTCGGGATGTATTCGGCCGAAGAACTCAAGTAAGGAGTTGCTGGGAAGCATGCAAGATCCTGTTGGGGTCGGGGCCGTAAACTACTGTTACCAGCAGGTCATGCGCCCAGTTTCTCCTCAGAGTCCATTGCTGTGTAGCGCATGGCCTGCTGGGACCTATAGTTCGGGGAACGTCTGGGGCTAGTGAGCACTGCCTAGAGTGGCTGGTTTGCATTTGGGTAGGTGGGGGTTCCCAGGTGGAAGCGTTATCGTCCGCCCGTCTCCTCGTTAAATCAGCCTGGTTTGTGGAATTACTGTAATGTCTCTGACGTAGTTTATTAAGCGCACGACGAGTCTCCTCTTGTCTGTAAGATGATTATGCTTCAAGACTCAATTTATGGGACAACTTTTTGGTTGGACCGGCTATATTCTCTGCCTAGTTACTAATACTAAATCAAAGAGACCCTCTTAAGTCCTCATTTTCGTCACCGTAGCGTTTGACAGAACTTTATTGTTTTCAGGTTCTTCTATTTCTGTGACATGTATTGTTTCCTTCCTGACTCAGTTTATCAACCCACTAACATTTATTGATCATCCAGTTTTTGCCAGGCACTAAGCTAGGTGTTCATGAAAAGTGAAAATGTTAGTCTCTCAGTCCTGTTCAACTCATTGCCACCATAGCCTGCCAGGCTCCTCTGCCCATGGAATTCTCCAGGCAAGAATACTGGAGTGGGTTGCCATTCTCTTCACCCGAGGATCTTCCTGACCTAGGGATCGAACCCACGTCTCTTACATTGCAGGTAGATTCTTTACCGTCTGAGCCGCATTCCTGACACACAGGTGGACAAGGTCCTTGCATTCATTGGCTTATATTCGAATTCATCTCAGTCTCTTTAGCTGATTCCCCTTTTCCTTAAATTTTGCTGTTCCTTGAGATTCTATTCTATTCAAATAGCTTTTCTTTTCCAAAATGTCCTCCCTAGACAGTTTCACCACTTCCATGATCTGTACTCTCAAATTTAAATTTCCAACCCAAATTTCTTTCCCTGTTTTTTCAAACTTGTTTTTTTCAGCTGCAGTTGGACATCTCTATTTGAATTTCACACTGAGATCTTAAACTCATATACCAAAAACTCAACAGCTATCCCTACAGGATAGAACTTGCTACAAGATAGAACTCCCTACAAGAGAGAACTTGCCCCTCCAAAATGGTATACCTTAATCTAGTGCAAAATGTTGACTATTTTGTGACAGGGCTGTAATTCTAGACCCATTTCTCCTGACATCTCATTTGCTTATTGGGTTCTTATTGTGTGTCATCTATATATTTCTTTGTTCTCTACCCTCCTTTTCATCAGACTGTATCTCTTGTTTGAATTGTCTTTCTTCTGTCTCCCTGCCCTTACACCACTCCAGTGCATCCTCTACCTTGCTGTTAAAATTATTCTTCCAAAGTGCAAATGTGATGATGCCCCTATTCCCCTTAAAATTCTCCAAAGGCTTTCCATTTCCCTCAGGTAAATAATACTTTCTTAGCTTAGCCTACAGGTTTACCCATGATCAGACCAGTGCTGATTTTAGGTATAACATCATCCCTTCTTTCACCCTAACTAAACCACTTGCACATTCCTTAAACTGCCATCAGGTTTCATCATCTGTGCCTTTCTTCAAGCTGTTTCCTCCACATGCATTATCCTCTCTACCAGAGGGATCTACTTCCCTGCTCTCACCCCACCGCCCCCCCTTGGAGTCACCTGGAGAGCATCTCTTACAGTGAAGGTGCAGCTCAACCTCCCTCATTTCTGAGATCTTTCCGCAACTAGTACAGTTGTGTCATGGTTCCTCGATTACTTTTTGTGCTTATTTGTATTTTTGTCTCTCTCCACTGGCCTTTCTTTTATCCTCAACTCTCATGACTGACTGGATGAATAAACTCCTGAGCTACAACAGAATGCTGCTCCTGAAATTTCAACTGTATCATCACTAGCCATAAATTGATACTATTTCATTCAAAAGCAATAGAATTTATTTTTTTAGAAGTGAATTGTGGAGTTTTCAGAGAACTGCATGAGTAAATTTATACCCATTACTAACATTTGATCTATTTGAGTCTAGGGTTGAGAAATTTCAGTAATTATGGTACCTTTTGTTGTGCTAGGTTCTAGTAGCTTCCTAGCTCACTTGGAGTAAGAGCCAAGTCCTTAGAATGGCCTAGAAAGGTCATTCTGGCCTCTGGTATTTCTCTGAACTTACCTCTGTACTCACCCTGGCCTCCTAGCTCTTTCCAGAGTGCCATAGGCACACATCTGTCTCAGGACCTTTGCACTCCCTGCTTCTTCCTCCTGTGAAGGTGACTCCCTGTGATGGCTGAATCCATCATCTTCAGGCCTTTGTTCAAGTATAAGCTTCTCAGTATGGACTCCCCCCAACCATTGGCCAACTCTATCATCCTCCCCCTTTTCTGCTTACTTTTCTTCATAGCATTTTCTTCCATCTAATAAACTATGTGCTTACTAATTTTGGTTTTTGTCTGCCTGCTTTCAGTAGGATGTAAAGCCCATGAGCACAGGGACTCTTGTCTGTTTTCCCAGCATCTAAAAGGGTGTCTGGCACATTAAAAGCATTATTTGTTAAGTGCGTGCATGGGTGGGTGGAGGAGCTATCTGTTCAGCTCTTAGGCCTCTCTGTTTTTACTACAACCATTTGTGAGGGTGACTCTAGTTATAGGAGAGGAAATTCCTTTCCAGAGAATAGGGTGACTCTAGGAGACAGCAAAGGTCATCCTGAAACCCAAGTTTGTTAGTCTTAAACTCTCTTCTCTCTGGTGGAATTCTTGCTGGTTGCCCTTCCTCTACATCCCATTCCTGCTATAATTAGAGGAATTTTCTCCTTTTCCCCAGCTAGAGAGAGGAGCTTTGTTCCTTACCATAGAAAGACTGAGGATGAAGACAAAAGCATACATTCAGTTTTGGATATGAGCTCTTTGTATAGTCTTTATAAGCACAGGACACAGTCCTGCCAATTGGCACAGGTCTGTGGTGGACCCACCGGCCTACTCTTTTTCTATCATTATAGGCTCCAGGCAAGGGAAGTGAAGTATCAACTTATGGAACATGATAGAAAGAGGATCTAGTGGTAAAGGTTTTGCACCCAGACCTAATTAGTGTTTGCCTTATTCTAATTAGTTTGTGTTTGCCTGATGCAGTAAATATTTTTCTTATTTATAATTTCAGTTAAGTTTTAGAGCTCCAAGTAAAATGAGAGACAAAAATGTAGATGAATATTTCTCCAAGTCTAGTGAAGAATGATTTAGCCTAAAGGTAGTGGGAGAAAGTAATAATATTGTGAGTTTAAATCATTAAAAAATTTTAAACTATGCAAACAATATCATCAAGAAAGTGAAAAGACAGGACTCATACAAAGTATGTGCAAATCATATGTCTGATAAAACACACATGTTCAGAATATATAAAGCAGTTTTGCAACTCAGTAATAAAAAAGCAAATAACCTAGTTAAAAAATAGGTAAAAAATTTGAATAAACATTTCTCCAAAGAGAGCATACCAGTGGCCAATAGGTACATGGAGAGATGCTCACCGTCATTAGTCATGAAAACCACAGTGAGATACTACCTCATACCTGCTCAGATGAAGAAAGATCACAAAATATACTGGCAAGAATTTGGAGAAATTAGAGCCTTGCTGTGGAGAAGGAAATGGCAACCCACACCAGTGTTCTTGCCTGGAGAATCCCATGGATGGAGGGGTCTGGTGGGCTGCAGTCTATGGTGTTGCAAAGAGTCAGACGCGACTAAGCAACTAACACACACACACACACAGAGCCTCGGTGTATTGCTGCTGGGAGTATAAAATGGTGCAGCCACTTTGGAAAACAGTCTGGCAGTGTCTCAGAAAAGTTAAACATAGAGTTACCATGTGACTCAGCACTTCCATTCCTTGGTATATATCCATGAGAAATAGACAAAATATATTCACACAGCACCTTGTATGCAGAAGTTTCTGTCAACATTATTTATAATAGCCAAGTGTAAAAGTAAGCCAATAAAAGTGGTATAGCGGGACTTCCCTGGTGGTCCAGTGGTTAAGAACCTGCCTTCCAGTGGTGGGGACATGGGTTCAATTCTTGGTCAGGGAACTAAGATCCCACATGCCACAGAGCAAGAAAGCTCATGTACCACAACTACAGAGTCCTTGGGCCACAACTAGAGAGCCCATGTGCCAAAAATTAAGACTCGATGCAGCCAAAAATAAATAAATATTTGAAAAAAAAAAAAAGTGGTATAGCCATATAGTGAAATATGGTGTGTACGTCCTCAGTCTCTCAGTCATGTCCAACTCCTTGCAGCAGCATGGACTGTAGCCTGCCAGGCTCCTCTGCCCGTGGGGTTCTCCAGGCAAGAATACTGGAGTGGGTTGCCATTTCCTACTCCAGGAAACCTTCCTGATCTAGGAATCGAACCTTAATATGTTATATCTCCTGCATTGGCAGGCAAATTCTTTACCATTAACGCCACCTGAGAAGTCCAAAATGGAATATTATTTGGCTATTAAAAAAAAAAAAAAAGAAAAGTATAGATAATAGGCTATGACGTGGATGAGCCTTAAAAATATGCAGGGACTTCCCTGGTGGTCCAGTGACCAAGACTTTGTGCTACCAGTGCAGGGGGCCTGGGTTCCGTCAGGGGATTAGATCCTGTGTGGTACAACTAAGAGTAGCACAGCCAAAATAAATAAAAATAAAAATAAATATTTTAAAAATGCATGCAAATAATAAGCCAGCTATAAGAGACCACATATCACATGATTTCATTTATGTGAAATGTCTAGATGGGCAAGTCTCTGGAGACAGAAAGTAAATAAGTTATTGCCTAGGACTGGTGGAGGGAGGTCGAGATGGATGGAGAGTGACTGCTAATGTGTATACGATTTCTTTTAGAGTACGAAATGACTACCCACTCCAGTATTCTTGCCTGGGAAATCCCATGGACCGGGGAGCCGGGCAGGCTATAGTCCATGGGATTGCAAAGAGCCGGACACGACTGAGTGCTAACACTTACCCTTTTTTGAACTGTGTGGGCTTTGGCATTAGGTCTGGTCTACATCTTTCTCCTACCTTCAATGCCACCTCTGCCATTCTGGGCTTTGTCACCTGGATTAAATCACCTGACCACTCCAAGCCTGTTTGTTCCTCTGAAAAACGTGTATTATAATGCCTGTCTCGCACGTGCACCCCAGTGTTCATCGCAGCACTGTTTATAATAGCCAGGACATGGAAGCATCCTAGATGCCCATCAACAGACGAATGGATAAGGAAGCTATGGTACATATACACTATGGAATATTACTCAGCCATTAAAAAGAATTCACTTGAATCAGTTCTAATGAGATGGATGAAACTGGAGCCCATTATACAGAGTGAAGTAAGCCAGGAAGATAAACACCAATACAGTATACTAACGCATATATATGGAATTTAAAAAGATGGTAACGATAACCCTATATGCAAAACAGAAAAAGAGACACAGATGTACAGAACAGACTTTTGGACTCTGTGGGAGAAGGTGAGGGTGGGATGTTCTGAGAGAACAGCATTGTAACAAGTATACTATCAAGGGTGAAACAGATCACCAGCCCAGGTTGAATGCATGAGACAAGTGCTCAGGGCTGGTGCACTGGGAAGACCCAGAGGGATGGGATGGAGAGGGAGGTGGGAGGGGGGATCGGGATGGGGAACACATGTAAATCCATGGCTGATTCATGTCAGTGTATGGCAAAAACCACTACAATATTGTAAAGTAATTAGCCTCCAACTAATAACAATAAATGAAAAAATATATATATAATGCCTGTCTAGGAGGGTTAAAGTCACACACATGCGTTCATGCTGTCATGTCAGACTCTTTTGTGACCCCATGGACTATAGCCCCCCAGGCTCCTCTGTCCATGGAATTTTCCAGGCAAGAATACTGGAAAATCCTGGGTAGCTTGCTGCTTATAGAGCATTTGTCATGTAGTGAGTACCTGAGTCCTTCGTATGAAGCCTTCCAGTGTGCTCTGTTAGTGCAAGATGTGTACTAAGTCTGGCTTTCAGAGACGTTACCACTCCCTCTTCTTCATTCAGCCCCTGCTGTATGCAGGCTCTGTGCTAAGTGCTGAGCTGCAGTGAGGAGCAAGGCAGACACCAAGTCTGCCCTCTGGAACTGTCAGCGCAGCTGAGGATCCGGATGTTAAATCATGAATTTGTAAATGCTGAAGAGGAATCATCTGAGAAGCTGGGTAACCTTAGTCTTCCCTGGTGGTTTTTATCTCCTTAGGAAATTAAGCGTGAAGTCCATTACGAACCCTCGGTACCTGGATAGCCTGGGGAACCCCTCGGTGAATGGCCTGTATGATTTAGCTCTGGGCCCCGCCGACTCCAAAGAGGTGTGCTCTACCTGCGTGCAGGACTTCACCAACTGCTCTGGGCACCTGGGCCACATCGAGCTCCCACTCACCGTGTACAACCCTCTCCTCTTCGATGTGAGTCCTGACCGGGCCACCCAAGCCACGTGGGTCTCAGGGCTGCGGGTGGGACTCGTGAGTGCCGGCCCGCTCCCCAGGGCAGGTGTCTCAGGAGGAGGTTAGCTCCAGACACTGTGAGTGATGTTGCTCTTTACTTTGAGATTTAAAACCTGGAGGAGCCAAAGCCAGTATATTTGACTTAGCCTCTAGCTCTGCCTAGATGAACTTCAGTCTGATTCTTGTTGAGAATCGCCAAAGCTGGGTTATCTTTATGTAAAGCTAGGGGGAGGGAACGGAGGAAGAGGGACGAGGGGAGCAGTGTTCAGATCCATCCCCTTTTGTTTCAGAGGCTTTATGCCTTTCAGAAATGTGGGTGGGGTTTCCCTGGCAATAGAGCAAGAGTCCCTAACCCCCCAGATCTCATACCTGATGATCTGAAGTGGAGCTGATGTAACAATAATAGAAATTAACTGCACAATAAATGTAATGTGCTTGAATCATCCAGAAACCATCCCCTCCCACCCCATCGTCTGTGGAAAAATTGTCTTCCATGAAACCATTCCCTGGTGCCAAAAAGTTTGGGGACCACTGCCATAGACGACTTTGGAATTCTCTAGGCCTCCCTGAGGCCTTCAGGTGGATTTGTAGGCTCTTGCTTAGTGACGGGAGGAACAGAGCGCCAGAAGGCCCAGCGCTGAGTTGAGAATGATGACCGTCCAGTCCTACTTAGACACTTCCAGCTTCTTAACATCAGTTAACTCAGCCTCTGGGATTCACTTTAAGCTACTCAGATTAGTGTACATGGATGTGATTTTTGTCTTAATTGTATTAGGGGAAGAGGAATGTCTTGTTAAATACTAAGTATTTTAAACGTTAAGTATTTAAATAATTTTCAATATTTAAATAAGTATTAAATTTAGTATTTCAATAAAATAAAGGTAGTTCCCTACCTCAGATCCAAAGTAAAGTTCTAATATTAATGGGTTAAAATAAAACTGTGAGTGAAAAATACAGAAGAATATCTGTTAAGTTCTTAAGGCAAAGAAGGACTTTCCAGGTACATAGGCTGAGATGGAATTCTTTTTCTTTTCCCCCCATACCCCAGCCCCAGCAACCCAGTGCTGCCCTGTCGCTCAAGGTTAAAAAAGGGCAGCCACTGAGGGGGCTGACGACCCCAGTTATGCTCAATCACACAAGCTCTGGTGTTGTAGCCTGCCACCCCCAGGCAAGGTGGGGGCTCAAAGGCAACAGGTCAAAGTGGAATTCTTAAAGAGGTAAACTGCTCACATAGAAACAAAAATTGTAAGTATGTATGTTGAAAATCACTTTGACTGCTAACGTCACTGTCTAATATCCTGTCTCTGTTTATTCCCTCTCTTCAGAAACTGTACCTATTGCTCCGGGGCTCCTGTTTAAACTGTCACATGCTGACCTGCCCCCGGGCTGTGGTTCACCTCTTACTCTGCCAACTGAGAGTCCTGGAAGTTGGGGCCCTGCAAGCAGTGTATGAGCTGGAGAGAATTCTCTACAGGGTAGGTGATGTGACTGTCCTGGGAACCAGACAAGCCGGAGCAGAGGGCACAAGAGCTGTTTGTGTATGAATAGTCCCCTAAGAATAGTCACCAGGGCCTTCCCTGGTGGTCCAGTGGTAATGCAGGGTTCAGTCCCTGGTCTGAGAAGATTCCACATGCCTTGGAACAACTGAGCCTGTGTGCCACAACTGCTGAACCCACACTCTAGAGCCTAAGCTCTGCAACAAGAGAAGCCACTGCAATGAGAAGCCCCGAGCACCGCAACTAGAGAGGAGCCCCCACTCGCTGCCCCCACATGCACAGCAACCAAAACCCTGTGCAGCCAAAAAGAAAGGTCCCCAGAATTCTGGAGCTTTAAGTCTTGTGACTGGGTACAAATAACTAGGCTTGAAAACATGAAGCTATAAGAGTAATTAAAGAAATGTTTGTGAAAGCAACATACAAATACAATTTTACACATTAGTGAGCTTTTTTCCCCCCAAACCCAGGATCCAACCAAAGATCATGCATCACTTTGGATGATTATATCTCTTTGGTCTGCTTTCATGTAAGAGATTTTAATACAGGGAATTCCTTTGCTTGACAATGACTTTTTTGAAGACATAAGACTAGTTGTCCTGTGGACTTCTCACATTCTGGATTTGTCTGATTATTTCCGCATGAGATTCACATTTCGGTAAGATTATACCTACCTGATGTAGGATCCTTTGTATTGCATTATTTTAGGAGGCATCTGCTGTCCAGTTGTTCCGCTACTGGTAATGCAGGGTTTGGTGATTTGGAGTGGATGGTGACCACCAGATCTCTATGTTGTAAAGAGACATTCTCTTTGTGATTAACAATAACTTGGTGCTATTATAAATATCTTATTCATGATTAATAATTAATAACCTGGTAAAAAGTGAAAGTGTCAGTCACTCAGTCGTGTCTGACTCTTTGCACCTGTGTGGACTGTAGCCCACCAGACTCCTCTGTCCATGAATTCTCCAGGCAAGAATACTGGAGTGGGTTGCCATTTCCTTCTCAGGGAATCTTCCCAACCCAGGATTGAACCCAAGTGTCCTATGTTGCAGGCTGATTCTTTACTGTCTAAGCGACCAGGGATAACCTGGTGTTATTATAAATATCTTATTTAAAATTCATTTCTAGTTGGTAGATCAAAATATTACTCACTTTTGTATGAAATAACCTGGTTAAAGGGTTTCATCAATTCTGATACTTTGTAGATTTTTTTCAGATTTTTGACACATTCATATTACTTGTGAATAATAGCAATTGTATTTCTTTTCAGCCTTTAAATGTTTCATTTTTTTGTCCAGATCTCATTAGATGCCTAGGATCTACATGACTTTGTTCAAGGGGCAGCATGCATTCTTGTCTTGTTTCTTGTCACAAAGGGAAACCCTTCACCTTTCCTCTTCTCCTCCCCTTTCCTGAATAATTCAATCTTAATGATATTAGGTGAGCAGAGCAGGTAAGCTTCCACACAGAAATGTGACCTGGTGTGGGTTGTCAGAGCCCAAACGAGGTGAGAAAAGCATTGAAAAAAAGACCATATCTTTGTGTGCATGTGGCTATAAAACTAATCTCAGGTCAGATTTGTCCAAGAGAGAGCTTGTGTGAGAGAGAGAAAAGGGTTTTCTTAAACCTTTACTCAGAGTAAATTATACTTTTTTAGGAATCCCAGGTGGCCCTAGGGGTTAAAAAAACCCACCTGCCAGGGCAGGAGACATGAGATATGGGTTCCATCCTGGGTCAAGAAAATCCCTCAAGAAGGAAATGGCAACCCACTCCAGTATTCTTGCCTGGGAAATTCCTTGGACAGAGGAGCCTGGCAGGCTATGGTCCATAGGGTTGCACAGAGTTGGACACGACTGAAACAACTTACCATGCAGGGATTTGTCCATTTTGTCTAAAGTGTCAAATCTGTTGGCATAAAATTATTCAGTATGCCCACTACCTTAAAATTTGGGGTGAAGTATACACACAGAAATGCATTAACTATAGCCACAGTCTAATAAAGAGTTTTAAAGTAACCATCACTGGTATGAGCACCTTCAGCATCAAACTATAGTCCTTATTTCCAGAAACTTCTTCTCTTTCTCCTCCTGGTGTGCTTATCTTTGACAGTTTGTCATTGTACCTGCTTCCCTGGTGGCTCAGTGGTAAAGAATTTGCCTGCCAATATAGGAGATGTGGTTTCAATCCCTGGGTCAGGAAGGTCTCCTGGGGAAGGAAATGGCAACCCACTCAAGCATTCTTGCCTGGGAAATCCCATGGACAGAGAAGTCTGGTGGGCTACACAGTCCATGGGGTCACATAGAGTCTCACACAATTTAGCAACAACATTGTACTTAGCAAATTCTTTGTAGAAATAATTTGAGTTCTAGGATGCTGCCCCTTTTCTCCAGAGAGACTTCTTGTTGCTTCTGCCCTGTGCTTAGTGACCTGGGACCATCAGAGTCCACAGTCAAGGCTGAAGACTCCCTGGACTGCAGACCATGGGTATCCAGGTGTTCTGTTCCAGGGCTCATCTAGTTCCTAGGGACACAGCCCTTAGGGCCCCCAGCTTCCCATGTTTGTGGGATGGGATGTGGCAGGAAGATACTTTGTTTGATCCCTGTCCTTTCACTAACTCTAGGCTTTAATTTCTGTCCCATTCATCATTTAAAACCTTCAGAATGAAAAGTTCAAAATAACTCGATTGTAAAATGTTTCTGAGGCCACGCTGCCATGTTGTACAGCTCCAGGGAGCACCCAATGTCTGTCAGCATCTTCCCTGGAGGGACATAGCTACGCTGAAGGCTGCCCCGGTGCTGGGCAGTGTGGCTGCCCTGCTCAGAGCAGCCTTGGCCCCTGGGCTCTTTGACCTGAATACCCATTTTCCCTTTATTATGGCCTGGTTATACCTCTCAGTTCTGACAACTCTTCAGAACTTTACATTTAAAAAAATATTTTATCCTGTTGTTTTTTTTTTTTTTACTTTTTCATTTGGTCTTAATAATCTGTGTGCTGTGCTGTGCTTAGTCAGTCAGTCATGTCTGACTCTTTGCAGCCCCATGGACTGTAGCCCGCTAGACTGCTCTGTCCACCGGGATTCTCCAGGCAAGAATACTGGAATGGGTTGCAATGCCCTCCTCCAGGGGATCTTCCCGACCCAGGGATTGCACCCAGGTCTCCAGCATTGCAGGCAGATTCTTTACCATCTGAGCCACCAGGGAAGGCTTAATAATCTAGCCCACTACCATTGGAAGCTGAATAGTCTCATTTATAATGTTTATTTATTTGGTCATGCTGTGTCTTTGGTGTGGCAGGTGGGATCTTCAGTCTTCGTTGTGACATGTGGACTCTTGGTTGTGGTATGTGGGATCTAGTTCCCTGACCAGGGATCGAACCTAGGCCCCCTGCATTGGGAACTTGGAGTCTTAGTCACAAGACCACCAGGGAAGTCCCAGGACATTCTCAATTTAGATTTTTTTTTTTTTTTTTAACCAGCAACATGACCAAACTGTTTTGAAAAGGCACCACAGCAACCCTGAGGTTTCTCCTTTCTCTCCCCTCAGATAAAGCTTTACCCGCCTTGGAGAGGCTGCCCCTGGTACTGCTCGTCACGCACTTGCTTTACTTTGATCACAGGGTTTTTCTCTTGTTTTTCAGTTTCTGGAAGAAAATGCTGATCCTACTGCCTGTGAAATTCAGGAAGAGCTAGAACAATATACAATCAAAATCCTGCAAAACAACCTCTTGGGATCCCAGGGTGCACAAGTGAGTTTTCCCATCTCTCTGTTCCATGAGCACTTGGTTTTTAGCATAATTATCACAATTCCTGCTGCACTGTCTTCAAGTTATCCCTTGGCTCAGACGATAAAGAATCCCCCTGCCATGCAGGAGACCCAGGTTTGATCCCTCGGTCGGAAAGATACCCTGGAGCAGGAAATGACAACCCACTCCAGTATTCTTGCCTGGAGAATCCCATGGACAGAGAAGCCTGGCGGGCTACAGTTCATAGGGTTGCAAAGAGTCAAACACTTTTTTTTTTTGGCTTCCCAAAGCAGACCTGGGTCAGCTTTGAATCCCAGCTCTGCCTCTTGTGAAGTCTGTGACCTTGTAAGTTACATAACTGTCCCCAGGCCACTCGTTCCTCACTTTGATGCCTGCCTGTAGAATTGAGGAGAAGGTTAGAAGAAATTAGGTGCTTTGGGTACAGTGTCCAGTGAGCTTCTGGTTTACGTCTCACTTGGAGAATGAGGCGCATGTCCTGTTCTTGTCTCTCTTTCCAATGCTAAGTGACCACTGCCTCCCCATTCCCCCATAGCATCTGTGTAAGTGTTCATTTGTTCAGCAAATGAATGGTGTAGGTAATCAACCTGCAGGGCTAATCTTGAGATCTGGTTCACCTAATGCCCAAGTTTCACACCAGAGATTATGACTTAATTGGTCTGGGTTGGGGCCCCACGGAGGGTGGGTACAAAAGCCCCCAGAGTGGGTCTCGTTTGCAGAACTAGCTCCGAGCCACTAGTGTTGCTTAACTGTGGATGTGCCTTCCCTCAGAGCCCTGAGGTTCATCCAGGGGAGATAGCAGCTGCTGTCTCAGGTTTAATTTAAAATTAAAGTAGCATTTATTGATCCTTGCTGTCTTCCAAGCCTACCACTGCCTTCATGATCTCTTCATCTTAGTAACAACTTGGTAAGTTTCCCCTATTACGAATGAGGAAACTTGAAAGAAGTCACTTAGTGATTGACAGTGTTTGGTTATGTTAGAATTTTGTGGAGAATTTTAAGAAATGGGCTGGCTTCCTCTGATTTTTCAATAAAAGGTGAAAACTACAAAATGTATTCCTACTAGATTCTCTTCAGGATCGCACTCAGATTTTTTGACTTTTTTTAACAGGTGAAAAATGTCTGTGAGAGCAGGAGCAAACTCATCTCTGTCTTCTGGAAGGTACATATGACCGCTAAGAGATGTCCCCACTGCAAGTGAGTCCTAGGCACTTCCCCTCTGATTTTTTTAAATTTTATTTTATGGATGTATAGTTGATTTACTATTTTGTGTTAATTTCTGCTATATAGCAAAGTTATTTGGTTATATACATATATATGTATTCTTTTTCATATTTTTTCATTATGGTTATTGTAGGATATTGAATATCATTCTCTGTGCCATTTATCCATTTTATATATAATAGTTTGCATCTGCTAATCCCAAATTCCCAATTCTTCCCTCACCTACGTGCCCTTTCCCTTGGCAACTACAGGTCTCTTCTTTAAATCTGTGAGTCTGTTTTTGTTTCTTAGGTATGTTCATTTGTATCATATCTTAGATTTTACATTGTTGGGGTTGTTTTTTTCTCTCCTCACAACTGTCCTCATGTCTAGAACTGGGCGGTCAGTGGTCCGAAAGGAGCACAATAGCAAACTGACCATCACATATCCAGCCATGGTGCACAGGAGAGCTGACCAGAAGGACACCGAACCCCAGGGTAAGCAGGCCCTGGGCGGCCCTTGGTGTGTTTTTCACATGTGACCATCAGACATGTCCCAAGACTTGGGGATCCCTTGTCCTCTGTACCACATGCTTCTTGGCTGCGTGTTTGTGGTGGGCCAGCAGAGATGGTGGGTGTCCAGGGTCTTAGGAGCAATGGGCATCCTGGTGCATGCTCAGTCCTGGCCGCTAGTGTAGAACCGCTAGGCTACAGTGGGAGGTAGTGCCCCACAGCCTGAAGGAGGCACCTCTTGCCACAGGTGGTCAGTGTTCTGAAAGATTTTTGAGGAAGAAGTTAAGAAATTTCCTTGGTAAATAGTTCAAACCATTTGGTTGTCAAACAAGTGTGGATATATTTTGAACTAAAATGTAGGTGAGGGACGTTTTCCTTGGTGGTCCAGTGCTTAAGAATCTACCTTCCAATGCAGAGGACGCTGGTTCCATCCCTGGTCCAGGAAATAAGATCCCACATGCCTCGGGACAACTCAGCCTGCGTGCCACAACTATAAAGCCCGTGCACCACAACAAAGACCTAGCGCAGCCAAAATAAAAATATATATATATTTAAAAATAAAAAATATAGGTGAATTTAAAAAAAAAAACTGTGAGCATCTAAAGAACATTAGCGCCTCCTGCAGGCTGCTCCTCGCTGTCCTCTTAGATCCCTGGAGTAGAGTGTCTCCCCCTCAGCTCTGCCCTCCCCTTAGGGGTGCCTGGGAAGAAATTTGAGAGACTCAGTACTCCTGCTTTCTCATTTTTGTAGTTTTAAGTTTGTTTAACAATGCTTTCTGGTTTTTCTTCTGAAGTAGTACAGATTAAATAATAAGATTTTCCTTTTGAAATATTGAGCCCAGTGCCTGCTATGTTGAATATGCTATGTAGATACTGGCCATTCATTTTTGATTTTAATGAGTCAGTGTGCCAGGGAAGAAAAAACATCACCTGTTTTGGACACCTTGTGCCTACGTGCATGCCAAGTCGCCTCAGTTGTGCCTGACTCTTTTCAGCCCCATGGACTGTAGCTTACCAGGCCCAGGCATGGGATTCTCCAGGCAAGAATACTGGAGTTGGTTGCCATGCCCTCTTCCAGGGGATCTTCCCAACCCAGGGATCGAACCCAAGTCTCTTGCATCTGCACTGGCAGGTGTATTCTTTACCAGTGATCCACCAGGGAAGCCCTTTCAACACATGAATCTTGAGGAAATATAAACATTTAGACCATAGTATAGCAAACTTATTTATTACTTTAAAATAAATCTTCTATTTTAGACTAATTTTTAGATGTATAGAAGAATTGCAGACATGTTGCAGAAATTCCTATGTGTTTTTTACTCAGTTTGCCCTGATGAAACATCTCAGATCACCATGGCGCGTTTATCAAAACTAAGAAATTAACATTGGTATACTACTGTTAACTGACCCGCAAACTTTGTTTGACCCGTCACCTGTTTATCCAGGGTGTGCTTGGTTGGTCAGTCACGTCTGACTCTTTGTGACCCCATGGACTGTAACCTGCATTGGCAGGTGGATTCTTTACCTTCTGAGCCATTGGGAAGCCCAGTTCATCCAGTAATGTCCTCCTTCTGTTCCAGGATCCAGTCCAGGATACTACACTGCATTTAGAAAGTCTGTTTAATGCTTAACCATTAGCAGACACAAGGATGGATTTTTCTACACTATACATAGCTCTTTAAACAATTTTTAAGGTTGGAAACTGCTACTCTAGACTTCAGGGCACTTTAGGGAATATTCATAGATTGAGAAGGGTGGTCAGAATTCTAGAGGATAACTATTTGGGGCAAATATCTAACAGTTAGGCAGCCTTTAAGTGCCTTTGCCAAACCAATTCTTTGGAGTAATTGTCACTGCAACTACGAGAATATGATGGTGCCAACCAAAATCCTGTGCCTCAGTAACAAGTCAGCAGAGGTCTTGGATGGTTTCTGGATTGGATTGGTAGTATTTAGCAGGCATTTATTTGTTGGGTGCTCAGCCTTATGCCCAGGAACATCCTGTGGCTGAGCCCAGTGCCAAGCTGGGGACCTGACCTTGTGGCCTCCATTCTCAGGGAAGGCTGCGGGTGAGGCAGGTCAGTTACTGGGAGAGGTGATGCAGAGGCAGGTAGGCATTTGGACAAATGATCTGGCCACACCCCTAGTATCTAATGGGGCCACGCAGTCAGGCCTGTGCTCAGTGGTCCCCACGTACTCCTGATCTCACTAGGAGTGCTGTTAGCTTGTGAAATTCACACATGACCAGTGTGCTATTCAAGTCCCATTATGCCTGCTAGCGTTTTCAAGTGAGACATCTTAACAGCCAAGGTGCTTCGCCCAGCATGATCCAGTCTTCCCCACTATTTGACTTCCCAACTTTTTTTTCCTTTCATACAGGAGCTCTTAGAGCTAAACTAAATACACATTGCAGCTGTTCTAAAGTCCTATGGAAGCAGATTTCATTTTTTTTTTTTTTAAACAAGGTCAGCGGATAGTATTTTTTTCTTAATATTCATTTTTATTCATTTATTTGGCGGTACCAGGTTTTAGTTGTGGCATGCGAACTCTTGGCTGTGGCATGTGGGATCTAGTTCCCTGACTAGGGATGGAACCCGGGCCCCCTGCATTGGGAGCATGGAGTCTTAGCCACTGGACCATCAGGGAAGTTCCTGGGGCAAATAGCATATTTGCAGGCTCAGAAAGTGCCTGGTTAGGAAGGGTGCAGTCCATGTGAGGAGGTGGCATTCTGCAAGTCTCTTCTGACTCAAACCCAGTGAATGAATGACCTCCATCTGCCTTAATAGGGGTTAAACTGTGCTGGGGCCACTTCCTGCAATAGCAGCTCTGAGTCAGGAGCTGAAGAGAGCTACCAGATGCCGCTCATCTTCCTCAGCCTATCAAGCCAGCTTAGTGAGAAAGAAGTTTCCAGAAATGCCCACAAAATTGTCCTTTAGGTTAATGGGGTCTTTTCTCCCCATTGAACACCCATAGCTTCCTATGTCTGGTTTATCCCCAAAGGTCAGAGTGTCTCTCCATTGCATTCCCCACACTTCCTTCAACTGCATTAACTGATTGAAATGTTTTGCTTTTATAAGAATCAAAATTTTAAATGTGTTAACTCTTGACCTAGCAGTCCCGCTTTTATGATCTTATCCTAAGAATTATGCGTGCCCACAGTATTAAGTAGTTTTGAATTGGAAACAGCCTAAATGCCTGTTAATAGAGACTAATTAAATAAATTATGGTACATTTTATTAATTGTTTTCTAAGTTACAAATTTCTATAAAAACTTTTCATGATATATCTTCTACAGTTGGTAAAGAAACCAAGTAGAGAATTAGAGGTGAATGAAGCTGGGTTTTACAAATAAGAGTGGAGTTTTAAAATATAGATTATCTTATAGTATTTTGAACATGTGTATTTAAGCCAGTGAAAACTTAGTATCTGCTGGGTCCTAGATGCTGTTAATTGTTAGGAACACAGGCAAGACACAGTTTCTATCCTGATAAGTGCATTAAAAAAAAAAAATATTGAGTGATTTTGTGGGGAGAGGTAGGGTGCTGAGCCACAGGGCTTGTGGGATCTTAGTTCCCTGACCAGGGGTCAAAGCCAGGCCCTCGGCAGTGAGAGCACTGAGTCCTAATCACTAGACTGGCAGGAAATTCCCAAGCAGTATATAATTTGAATGAATGTGTTCCAAAAGAGGTTGATAGTTTTGACAGGAGGGGATACTCACCACTATACTAAGGCTGAAGTTGATAGTCTTGAACCTGGAGGTCACATCACTCACTTTCTTAATCATCTGAATGCTTGTGACTTCCTGAATGTGACTTACTCTGGGAGTGACTGATAAAAGAGTATCTCAAAGTGATCTTGCTTAATCTGAGAAATCAAGAATCATCTACTTATCACCAGCATGATAGTTGTAAGAAGAAACTGAATATACATTTACCCGTAAAAATGTTCATCTTCATTTATCCATAATTCTCCTGCTGTGAACCTTTCTGGTAAAAGCCATGTGCATAAAGCTATTTATCACAGTGTGACTTATAATAGTAAAAAAAAAATTGGGGTCAGCTCAGATGTCCAACTATTAGAGTGTGCTTAAGTCACTTACAAAACATCCTCTCAGGAATATCATGCTGCAATTAAAAATGATGGTGACGGACTTCAATGGTGGTCCAGTGGTTAAGAATCCGCCTTGCAGTGCAGGGGATGTGGGTTCAATCCCTGATTGGGCACGAAGATCCCATGTGCCACGAAGGAAGTAAGCCTGCGCACTGCAACGGAAGATCCTGTGTGCCGCCACTAAGTGACCCGATACAGCCAGATAAATAAATAAAGTAAAAATGATGGTGAGACAAAAGCTATAGGGCAACATGCAGAAATGCTCGTAAGATGACACTAAATGAGCAAAGTGGTACAAAGTAAATCCACACCTGAAATTATAATGATCTAAAACTGCATAAACCAAAGGACCAGAAAAGAATATTTAAAAGTGGTCATGGTGATAACATGATAGAATTGTGGGTGATTTTTTTTTCCCCTTTGGCTCTACCTTTTAGGTTTCATACAATAGTTGTTTGGTTTCATTACTTGAAAAATAAGGGGGAAAATATCCACCGCACAGAGTAGGTTGTCCTAGAGATTGACTTTTTTTTTTTTAATATTTATTTATTTTAATTTGTTTCTTTGGCTGCCTCAGATCTTAGTTGAAGCATGTGGGATCTCGTTCTCCTACCCAGGATCAAACCCAAGTCCCCTGCATTGGGAGTGTGGAGCCTTAGCCACTGGACCACTATGGAAGTCTCTAGAAATTGATTTTTTGGTCAGATTGCAGGCTTGGAGGAGTGGGGAAAGGAATTGATAAATCCCATCACGGAAAGAGTGCCTCCAATTGACTTACTATGCTCTATTATCCTCTTCCACTCCAGGAATTGAGGAAGCTCAGATGGGAAAACGAGGATACCTGACACCTTCCAGTGCTCAAGAACATCTCATAGCTCTTTGGAAAAATGAAGGTGCTGTACCAGGCTGAAGAAACAGTCCATTGACTTCCTGGACTCCTTTACCCTGCCTTTTTATTTTTTCAAAATTGTGATTCTTGTAGATCTCTCCTGAAACTGAACCATAGATTTGGGGCAGGCTTCAGGGTTCATTGTCATTGATGATTTATAGTGTGGAAAAAGTCTTTATTCCTTGAACCATGAACTTGATTACTGTAACTGAGCCTGATCATTAAATGATAGCTGTGGGTGGGTATCGCTTAATACAGTTTGACATGTGTCTTGAAGGTGCAGTGTAACTCACCTTATTTTTTTTAATGTATTTTATTTGCTTATTTGTTTTTATTATTGTTTTTTAATATTACATTTTTATTTGTTTGTTTTTTTCGCTGCACCATGTGGCATGTGGGATTTTGGTTCCCTGACCAGGGATGGAAGCTGCGCCCCTTGCAGTGGAAGCACAGAGTCTTAACCACTGGACCGCCAGGCAGTTCCTTCATTAGTTTTTATGAGGACACATGGGATCTTACTCTCCCTATTGTCCTATATTCTGGGTTTTTTGTAAAAATTTTTGTGGTCATCCTTCCATGCTCTTAACGTATAGGTTTATTTTTTTTTTAATTTTTTTTTTTATTAGTTGGAGGCTGATTATTTCACAACATTTCAGTGGGTTTTGTCATACATTGACATGAATCAGCCATGGAGTTACACGTATTCCCCATCCCGAACGTATAGGTTTAAATGATCTTTTTGATTTATTTCAAACACAGGGTTCTTTCTGAAGTACCTTTTTTTGGGACTGGAGGATGTTGGCATGGAGTCCAGGTTCAACCCTAGTATGTTCTTTCTGGATTTCTTGGTGGTACCACCCTCAAGGTAATACCCTTTCATTGGCTTTATTTCACCTGAAAAAGGTTTATGGAATAATTGAATAATGACCTCTGGGAGAGAAAGGAAGGGTCAAAGGTGCTGAAAAATAGAGCAGCAGTTCCACTCCCATGTGGCAAGTGGTGGGACTGTTTACCTCTTCCTCTTTCCTGAAGGCAGGAGGAATGTGGGTTTCTTTTGGAGCTTGGGGCGTGTGAGTAGGGATGGGTGAGAGGCTGAGGGAAGTGTTCACTGATTCCACATGTCCTCCTGCAGGTATCGCCCTGTCAACCGCCTCGGGGACCAGATGTTCACCAACGGGCAGACAGTGAACCTGCAGGCTGTCATGAAGGACGTGGTTCTGATCCGAAAGCTTCTGGCACTGATGGCCCAAGAACAGGAGCTGCCAAGTGAGGTGGCAGCACCCACCACAGAAGAGGTCAGGAGCTGATGTCATAGTTCTAGCTTCCTACACTGTGGGTACAGCATGCTATGGGTCCTAGGAGATACTGGTTGGCAATTCTGTATGGTTGTGTGTGAGCCATGGGTTTGGGAGGACCGGGCAGTGTCTGGGGGAAAGTGTGGGTCTGAGCATGACCCCAGTGACCATGCCCAGTGACCTTGATTGAGTTGCTTTGGTTTCTTGTTCTCATCTCCACAATAAAATGAGTGATCCGTGGGGAGGTTTTATCTGTGGTTGTGGTCTGGGCTACCTGCTCTCACTGGCAGCTCTAGGAAGAACAGTGTGTGGTCTTCAGGCTCTAAGCCTGTCCCTACTGGGCTCTGGTACCAGAGACCCATGCCACCTAGCTCTGATTTTTGGCTCATAAAGATCTCTAGCATCAGGGTCAGGAAAGCAGTGTTGGCATTTGGAAGAGTTTCCCGAAATAAGAGTGTCAGATTTGCGGCTCAGTTTTCTCCCCAATAAATGGTGGAGCTGAATTCCATTTTCCTGTTTCAGCAAACATTTCCTGAATCCCTTTTAGTGTCCTAGGTCTACAGTGGGTATAAGGATGAGTCAGGCACTCAGGAAGTTTGTTGAGATCGCTGACATCCTTCCCAGCTCTGAGATGCTTCCTAGATACAAATAGGAAGGACTGTCTCAGCCTTGAGTAGACCAGACAGGCTCCCAGGCTCCCTTCCCCAGGTGGGACCGGCCCATCACCAGGTGGCGCCATAGTCTGTCAGGGACACCCGTGCTTGGGTTACTCAGCCTTTCTACTTGAGTTTCTTTGGTTTTGCTTAAGTTTTCTGATCTGCCTGTGTAAATGTGCTTTTTTAAAAATTGCTCAATATTAGAGATATCTGCCATCTGCAGGTTTTGGTCTAGTTTCAAAGAGGTGGCCATAGGATTGCCATGTCCAGTGACCAGAGCTGAGGATTTCACGTTGATATCTCTTGAAAGTAGGGTAGCCTTGGTCCAAGAAAAAAGCTGAATCTCGGCAGAAATGAGCAGCATCCTCTCTGATTCCTGAGGTCGTTGCTGCCTGAAGTCACAGTGCCCTCTTTCCATCTGATCAGTAGCAAGAGTTGTTTCTTCCCATACTTGCTCCAAGGCGGCCCTCTCATGAATCATGAATGGCTGGGTGTGAATAGGCATGCGCCACTCCAGGCACTGAGGATACACCAGTGAGACTGGTCTCACCCATTTCACAAGTAGGTGTGTGGCCCTGAGTCAGCTGATGCCTTCAGAAGTGAGTTAGTCTGACAGGGGTGCTGTCATCATACAGGGGGCCCTGGGAGGCTCCTTCAGCCAGAATAGAAACCACACCCATCTTCTCAGAAGACAGAAGTCTTCTGAAACCACAGAAGTCTTCTGTTCCTCAGAATTGAGGACAAGCCCACTTTATCACCAGTGGGTTCCATGACATTCTCACTTACTGGATCCCCCTTCCATCAGCGCTGACAGGTTTCTTTCTTCTGACCCACTGGGTCAAGGGACCATCTGTCTCTCTCCTGTGTCATACATAACCCAGCCCAAGGGGGGCAATCAAGGTAGCCAGTCAGTAGGTGGTGCTCTAGGGCAGCTTACCGCCTCATATGTTGTTGATACACACAGACAAGATCGATTTATGAGCACTTGGGCCACGAATCTATCAAGTTCAAAAGACATAAAGGCCAACTTTAGAGTTCATAATTTGTCAGAGCTCAAGTAAAAAAGAAAAGTGGAACCAGGCCTGGCCTTCTTGAGGGCTTTCCATCACGCCCGTTTTTCTTGGTTGTGTCTTGGCAGGAAAAAGACTCTTCAATGGCTATGGACCGATCCTTTTTGAGTCAGCTTCCAGGGCAGTCCCTCACAGACAGACTTTACAACATTTGGATTCGCCTTCAGAGCCATGTTAATATTGTGTTTGATAGTGAGATGGACAAATTAATGATGGAAAAGTACCCTGGCATTAGACAGGTGAGCAGTAAGTTGGATCCCCATTGCTAGCCAAAGGGGTTAAATAATAAACATATTTGTCTTAAGGAAGAAAATAGTAACCATACTTGTTTTTTTTTCTAGCCTATGACTTTTATTTTAACCAATTGGCACTACCGTAGTTTTGGTTTACTTATTTTATTATTTTTTTATGTAAAATATGAAAGATTTATTTTCAACTGGATAAATTAATTGAAAGAGGGGTAAAAGAAGATATTAATAAAAGGTGGTCCTAACTGAAGAAGTGACTGAAACTAAAATTGCAGACCAGAAAACCCAAACATAATAAAGATGTGCATAGTATTGGGTTGGCCAGAAAGTTTGTTTGGGTTTTTCCATACTTTTTCGCCAACCCATTACCATTATACAAGCTTGTGGATAATAGAAGTGTCATCTTTCACGCTCGTGCTCAGTCATTAAGCTGTGCCCACAATTAAATATGGCATATATATTTTCTAGAGCTGCCCTGGTGGCTCAGCAGTAAAGAACCCACGTGCCAGTGCAGGAGATGTGGGTTCAACCCTTGGGTTGGACAGATCTCCTGGAGAAGAAAATGGCAACCCACTCCAGAATTCTTGGCTGGAGAATCCCATGGACAGAGGAGACTGGTGGGCTACAGTCCATTTGGTCACAAAAGAGTTGGACACAATAACTAAAAAACAGCAACATATGTTTTCTAACAACTTAATATTTTTAAGTCTTGATTTTTTAATTTTTGTAATGACTTCTGTGGACTTTTCCCCCATAAAGATCCTGGAGAAGAAGGATGGTTTGTTCCGAAAGCACATGATGGGGAAGCGTGTAGACTACGCAGCCCGCTCGGTCATCTGCCCGGACATGTACATCAGCACCAACGAAATTGGAATTCCCATGGTGTGTGCTATTAGGTGGCAGGTGGGAGTGGTGAGGGAGGGCTGGGGAGAAGGCGTGGGATCACGGCGGCGTGGGTGAAGACAGCATCTGCGTCTCCCCACATTGAGTCCTTAGAAGGGGACCCTGAGGCCACGGCATGGCATTGCTCTCACTCCCCGCCAGGTCTCCAGACACCCTCCACCCACAAGGAAGACAGACCCCTGCTCCTGGGCTACCAGGGCGCAGCCCATAGGGTGCGTATCCCACCCACCTCTCTTCCTCCTGCCCATCTCGGTCTAGTTGTTAAACCTTCCTAGTCAGATGGAATACATGACAGAGACAAAGAGGAGGAAGGGGGCTTTCTGTTCCGTGTACTTGCCTGGCATCAGGAGTCAGGGCCGCAGAGGAAGGGGGAGAGCCCCAGGGAGCAGGCATCACCCCTCCTCCCAGATCCTCAGGGGTAGGCGATTCGCCCCATCCACCCATTAGTGTTTCCTCAGGGAGCCAGTTTTCTTTTCTCACTTCCCCACCACTTGAGGCTGCGGTACTCATTAGCAACAGCCCCTTCATCGACTTCCTCCTTAATGGGCCTTGAGGTCAGTAATAGAAGATGGTTTAATTCGCCCCGTGGAGAGGCTCGTTTCCTTGCACACGGCCCTGCTGCCACTCTCGGGGGAGGACTGGCAAGGACCAGAGAGCAGAGCTCAGGTGTTCTGATGGCCTCGTGATGCTGCCGCCTTGTTCCCCAGGCACACGTGGGCTTCCTAGGCAATGGCTCTCGTGTGAGGGGACAAGAGTCAGAGAACACCCATTCCTGTGCCCACTGCCTCCTGGGCCCCAGGGTCCTCTGCACCCAGAGGCTGGGTCAGGTGGCAGGGAAGAGCACTGGGAGGCCCAGTGGTGACTTTCCTGAGTCCGAGGCCCTGGGAGGAGAGGCCCGTGACCTTGCTTTCTTTGGACAGAGGAGGACAGGGACCTCTGTTGGCTTTAGCCTCATGGTGCCTCCAGGGTCCCCAGCTTCGGGAGAGACCTTTAGTGTTGCTCCTCTTTCCACCTTCAGCGGTCTTCTCTTTCTTGGATCTTGGTTCATTTGGTACTGGAAGGACTCTGAAGTTCCCCCTCTGCCCACATCCAGGCCTGCCCCAAGCCTAGGTCCACAGTGGCCTGTTGCTCACAGGATGGTTTTCAGAAGCAGAGTGTGTGAAACTGCCTGTTGGTCTCTTATGCACACCCTTCCCATCAAGCACTCACTGTGGACCGGTGTTACAGAAACAGAGGAAGTGAAGGTTGGGGGATAAGCTAGAGACCCAATCGTGAACCAGACAGACTAGTGTGTCCCTGTGAGGCTTGTATTCCAGTGGTGGAGACACATAAACAGATAACGCAAGTAAAGATATTCCTCTTCTTATGATGATGTGGTGGTAAGTTGAAAATGCCGTATGTCAAAGGTGCATTTAATGGACCTAACCTACTGAACAGCATAGCTTAGTCTAACCTACCTTAAACCTGCTCAGAACGCTTATGTTAGCCTACCACTGGGCAAAATCATCCAATGCAAAGCTTATTTTGTGATAGTGTTGAATGTCTCATGGAAGTTATTGAACACTGTCCTGAAAATGAACAACAGGATGGCTCTAAGTGTATGGGATATTTATGATCCCAGGGCTGACAGCCAGCAGCTGAGGCTCATTGCCCCTGCCCACCTTCATAAGAATATCGCACCGTGTTTCACAAGCCCAGAAAAAGACGAGAACTCAAAATGGGGAGTATGATTTCTATCAAATACATGTTGCTTTCACACTGTCATAAAGTCCAAAAAATCCTAAGCTGGGCACAGTCTGTACATAAGCACTCTGTCAGGTAGTGGTCACTGCGTTGGCAGAGGTGGAGAGGGCCACAGGGCAAGGAGCACCGGTCAGGGTGGCGGGGATTGGGGTGGGGGTGCCGTTCACGCATAGACCTGGCCAGTGTTCAGCGAGTGCCTTTCCATGGGACTCCTCAAGAGTCTCTAACGTAGTTATATGCCTTTTGAAGCGTCAGAGGGTTTTAATATTCAGTAGCTCAGAACTCGCTTAACCAGGGCACTCATTTTCCTTGGAGTGTGGTGCAGGCCTGACATGTCAAATGGAGCACTGCCATTTTCTCATGTATCGGGGGACCGAATCGGGTTTATCTCAGGCCAAGTAAAGAGATTAAGATGCCATGTCTGGGCTCAGGGCATGGCCACCATCAATTAGTGATGACTGCTGGGGGATGAGGGGAGGGGAATTGTTGGTGGGGGAGGGTGATACTTGAGAGCAAGTATTCACCAATTCTCTCAAGCTCATATTCCAGGCTATATTCCATCTTTTGGGACGACGAATTTATCGGCAGACTAGGAAATGATGAAATTTTAAAATAGGTTAAAAAAATTCTACTGCAAAAATTACTATCCTCAGATAACTTTTTTTGGGCAGATTACTCTGCTAGAAAAGGAGACCTGCTCTCTTCCTTGGAGGGAGCAAGTCTGGAGAAATGATTGTGGAAAAGACAGGGAGATGTTGCTTTTATGGTTGAAGGACCTTCTTGGCTCAGGGAGCACGTCCACATCTTAGGGGAAAAGTCACACAGCCTGTTGAGTCACACTGGGGGTCCTTCTGACCTTTTTCTGCCCACCCTGAATTTTCATATCCCCTCCTTGTTTCCAGGTGTTTGCCACAAAGCTGACCTACCCTCAACCAGTCACCCCCTGGAACGTTCAGGAACTAAGGCAGGCGGTCATCAACGGCCCCAACGTGCACCCCGGAGCCTCTATGGTCATCAACGAGGATGGCAGTCGCACAGCCCTGAGCGCCT
This sequence comes from Muntiacus reevesi, assembly GCF_963930625.1. Taxonomy (NCBI): domain Eukaryota; kingdom Metazoa; phylum Chordata; class Mammalia; order Artiodactyla; family Cervidae; genus Muntiacus; species Muntiacus reevesi. The sequence goes on along the minus strand of NC_089251.1, from coordinate 55,153,575 downwards.
CGGACCTCACGCAGCGGGAGGCCGTGGCCAAACAGCTCCTGACACCAGCTACCGGGGCCCCTAAGCCCCAGGGGACAAAAATTGTGAGTAACGAGCATATTTGGTCAGGGGCTTAGGCTGCTCCTTTTGGGCTCCCCCGTCACGTTAGCCGTGGTGCCAGTGTAGGAGGGCTGTGAAAACTGTTCCTGCTCCCCCCACCCCACACCTACCCACCGCACCCCACAAGGGGCTGACCCCACCTGTGGGTGTTCCCTAGGGCCTCAGCACCATGAATAAAACTTCATTTGATCATCCCATGCAGGCAGCACAATTCCAGTTACATACCAGGGGCTGGAGAAATGCCCTTTCGTTGTACCTCCACAGTGATCTGCTGCCCTTAAACAGGGCTGCTCAAAAGTGGTCCTCGGCAGCGGCATTCCTAGAGCCAGTGGGAAATGCACGTTTGTCTCCCTTTTTTCCCCTTCCCCACCCCGAATTAGACTCTCTGGAAATGGAACCCAGGAATCTGTATGTTAACAAGGCCTCTGGAGGGTTCCTCTGCATGCTGAAGTTGGAGAGCTGCCCTAGGAAGGAACCATTCTGTGTCTGTGAAAACTGACTGATTTCAGCTGATGCTTCACTTTCTGGAGATTGCTAGTTCTCACCTGTAGCACTATGTTAAGGGATCCCCAGGCTTTCTCTGGGCTCCCATGGAAAGAGTACAAGATCGATTAGCAATGTCTGCTGAGGGCATAAGATGGGTGGGTAATATCATTTGTGTTTGTGTCAGGTAACAGCCATTTCAGCTGGGAGGGATATAGCAAACAACTCTCAACCAGGCAAGAGTCGCAGAAATTGTTGGAGTGAAATGGATTTGGGATTAATTTATGGTAACTGCCCAAGTCGGGGAGTGATGGAATGCGTCATCCTCACCCATCCACGTGTTTGTTAGGCTTCCCGTTGCCCTCTGACATGTCCAGACCCACTAGGTTTTCTTTTTGGTGGGTTCGAGCTCTGCAGAGGACTGTTGAATCTTTGGTTGGAGGACAGAGAGGGAGAGGAAACCTTGTCTCGGTGAGCACTGGTCCCCACTGCTCTCCACTGAGGCCTGTCCTCTTGCTTCCTCCCCATCTCACCACTGTCCCGAGGTCCAGTGGTAACAGGCCTTGCATCTTCTGCTTTGGCAGCTGGGGGCAGACAGGTCCTGCCACCTGTTCGTTCTTTTCTTATGTGTTAAGTGACGTTGTGTACAGATTCGCAGACTTATCTTGCCTTTTTTTTTTTTTTAATAATTTTATTTGGTTTTGAGTGTGTTGGGTTTTTGTTGCTGCTTGGGCTTTTCTCTGGTTGCAGCAAGTGTGGGCTGCTCTGTGGTACACAGGCTTCTTATTACGGTGGCTTCTCTTATTGCAGGGCATCGGCTCTAGAGCACAGGCTTAGTAGTTGTGGCCCTTGGACTTAGTTGCTCTGTGGCATGTGGAATCTTCTGGACAGGGATTGAACCTGCATCTCCTGCTTGGCAGGTGGATTCTTTACCACTGAGCCACCAGGGAAACCCCTATTCTGCCATTCTTAAGAGCCCCATGTTTTGCTTGGAGCTATGTGAAAGATGCAAGAGAAATAAAGGTATATTTTTCTTAACTTATGATGAAATAAGACAACCGCAAGATAACTTTCATACTATTAAGTCAAGCATGTGAGACGGTAGGACCCTTTGAGAGAAGAATTGAGAGAGGAGAGCAGAGTGGGGTCAGGTGGTGGCAGGGCCCGCTGCAAGCTCTGTGTTGCGCTTTGCCAGGCACCGTGGACAAGCTCTTGTTGCCTTAGGGTGGACAGCCGGTGGGGCACCCCCAGGGAATGAGTCCGTACGTGTGTCACCACTGTTGAGTGGTGTGGCCGACATAAGGGGACAGTGACGGAGGGTGCTGACTGAACCCACATGGTGCTGGAGAAGAAAGGAGGGGTGGTGGGCATGCAGGGCGAGTTTGGAGTCGTCAGAAGATGATTGAGGACCAGCCTGGGGGCTGCAGGGGACCCCAGGGTGAAAGGAGGGTATGTTTCCAAGGGAGAGGATGGGTTTGGGGGTAGGCTGGGTGTCAGGGCTGTAGAAGAGGGAAGATGAAAAGGAAGTCATGGTTTCCAGTGCAGGAGATGGAATGCTGTGGAAGGAGGTGAGTCTGGGCCCCTCTAAACAGAGGTGATGGTGGAGAACCTAAGGGCCTATCTCACGTAATAGATAGAAGTGTCAGACCTCAGTTAGGGGTCATAAAGTTAAGAAATGAAATTATCAGGAGTTCCCTGGTGGTCCAGTGGTTAAGACTCCACACTTCCACTGTAGAGGGCACAGGTTTGATCCCTGGTTGGGAAACTTAAGATCTGGCAAGTCACATGGTGTGGCCAAAAAAAGAGAAATGAAATTGTCAGAGAATTAAGCTCTTTGAGCACAAAGTAGAACAGGCAGAAAGTGGGGGACCTGTGGGAGCATGAAGCAGGTGGGGAGGGTGGCCAGCCGGGCTTGCTCTCGCCAGCATCCGTCCCCCACCTGTGGTCAAGACCAGACCCAGAGTACCTTTGCATCTTCCCGAGGCACATAGGAGGTGTTTGTGGAATTAAATATGAAGTTTAAGGAGAGGGAGAAAGGAAGATGCCTCAGATTTTGCCCAGACAGAAGCCACCTGTGACCCAGGAGAACCGTTTGAACAAAGTGGGAGAAGTTGGACCCCAGAACTTTTGTCATTTCCAACTAGAGCAAAAGTAGAAGGATGGTTGGGTTCCTGACATCATTGGGATGTGATGATGAGGCAGATACACAGGGACACTTCCTTCATGTGGCCTCTTTACATCTGTGGGGTCAGGAGTTGGCTTCAGAGAGGGCAGGTGGTCCTCACTGTACTCACTGGGCTGCTTATGAGAGGGGATGGAGATGAGTTCTGAGCTTCAGGGAAATAAGGGCGGTTGGCTTTATCTGTCTCCGTCTGAAGTTCACATCAGCATACTGTCTGCTTCCTCCCCTAGCCCCACCTCTCACCATTCTGTCCAGACTTACCCTTTAGTCCTTGAACTTGCCGTGCCTGCTGGGAACACTGTCACTCCTCTAGGGGAGGAGCCTGCACACGTTTTCAGCCAAGGTGCGTGTGTGTGCTCAGTCGCCAATTTGTGTCTGACACTTTGCAACCCCCTGGACTGTAACTGCCAGGCTTCTCTCTCTGTTCATGAAATTTTGTAGGCAAGAATACTGGAGTGGGTTGCCATGCCCTCCTCCAGGGCATCTTCCCACATCCCTTGCGTTGGCAGGCGGGTTCTTTACCGCTGAGCCACCTGGGAACCTGAGAGTAAACATCTTAGGCTTTGTCAGCCACGTGGTCTGTGTTGCAACAACTCAGCCCCATTTTTGTAGCATGAACTGTGAAAGCCGCCAGGGCAGTACAAAGCCATTGGGTTGGGCCGTGTTCCCAAAAAACTCTAGTTATAAAGACAGGTGGTGTGCAGTTTGTCACTTTGACACTTGCGTGGGATCCCCCTCCCTGTGTGTCCCACCTCACCTCCCACCCTCATTGCCTTATGGGGTCATTCCATGGGCCTCCACCTATTCCACCTCAAGTCCTAAACCCCTGAGAACAAGGGCAGGGTGTTAGACTCTCCACTCTCCCCAGCACCCAGCGTGGAGGAAATACTCAGGAAACCCCTGTGGACTGGACGGGTCCACGATGAGGTACAGGAGGCTCCATGGAGCGAGCTGAGGATGTGCCCCCCCCCCAACCCAGGGGCAAAGACAGGAAGGGGCCTTTTGAAACAGAAGTGCTCCTTATATTAGGACCTTGGGCTTCCCAGGTGGCGCTAGTGGTAAAGAACCCGCCTGCCAATACAGGAAATGTAAGAGATGCAGGTTCGATTCCTGGATCAGAAAGATCCCCTGGAGGGAGCGCATGGCAACCCACTCCAGTATTCTTGCCTGGAGAATCCCACGAACAGAGGAGCCTGGTGGGCTGTGGTCCATGGGGTCACACAGAGTCAGACACGACTGTAGTGACAGCATGCACACACATATCAGGACCTGGGGACTAAGAATGATTCTTTTTAGTTTCCAAAACCTCAGTGATGTTACATGTAATGTTTATACACATAGTCAGGTATATGTGCATTCACAGCCTACTTGTAATTTGTAAAGTAGTTTTGCTGAATACATTCCATATAGATAAGGACTAGGCCAAAGGACTGGGTTATGTGACTGGGAGGGAGAGACCCAGGTCAGGAGAGACTGCAGGTTCAATGACAAGGGGGAGGAGTGAAGTCTCTGCCCCTTCCCCTGGCCCTCGTAAATGGAGGAGGAAGTGGCTGGATTGGCCCAGCCTCATTTCCTGGCCCAGCAGTCAGCCCCAAGAGCAGCTCTTTGGCTCTGGGTCTGCTTCTGAGAACTCTGACCCGGGCACTAGAGCACGCTAATTTTCACTGCGGTATTTATTTAGAGACAAGAGAAAGGAAGGGCCTCTGGTTTGGGTTGGCAAGGGGAGCACTCTGTGCTCCAGGGCTTCTGTTTGGATTGGCTGGAGCCTGCCAGATGGGCCTGCGAGCCTTCCCAGCTGTGGGGTTTGCTTATGCCGGAGGATGTCTCGAATTTGTGAGACTCTGTTCCAAGGCCCAGCCTGGGCTTTGGGGCCTGAGCCACAGGTCTGGGCAGTTCCTCCCTTGAGAAGCTAAAGAAATAGACCTTCAAAGTTAGCTCAGGCTCCATAACGTGCCCTGGGCAGACACTCATGGGAATCCTCAGAATCCAGGTCTCCTTGGAAACATGGATGTGGGGGCAGGAGAGGGATGGGTTTGGATTCCTTGAGGAGCAGAAAGACCGAGTTCCTGATCGCTGCTTTTAGGACTGCCTTTTAGAATTTGAGGGGTTTGCTCTCTGCTTCCCTGAGTTGAAGGAAACTTTCAGCCCAGTTGAGCAGGAATGAGGGGAGGCCAGTGGGTGCATCTCTTGTTAACCTTTAGTCTCTCTCTATAACCAGCTCTCTGATCCAGCTTCATAATGTGGATGACGAGAAGAAAATAGACTCCGAGTAGTTTGTTTCCTCCAACCTATTGTCTGCTGAGTAATTTAGGGAAGACTTGGAATGGGAGGAGTGGTCACTGATTCTCCATAATTCCTCTGGGCTGTTGAGGGCAGCCATGTGGAATGATTGGGGTAGCAGTTGCCTCATTAATTTTTTGGTTTTTTGTTTGTTTTATATTTTTGGCCACATTGAGTGGTTTGTAGGATCTTAGTTCCCCAACCAGGGACTGAACACAGGCCCTTGGCAGTGAGAGCACAGATTTTTAACCACTGGACCCCAGGGAATTCCCGTGCATTTGTTTTTTAAAATAGCATCTTTGCATCATTTAGGAAGCCCAGTAATTAATTATGCTGAAGCTCCAATACTTTGGCCACCTGATACAAAGAGCCAACTTATTGGAAAAGACCCTGATTCTGGGAAAGATTGAGGGCAGGAGGAGAAGGGGACAACAGAGGATGAGATGATTGCATGGCATCACCGACTCAATGGACATGAGTTTGAGCAAACTCTGGGAGGTGGTGAAGGGCAGGGAAGGCTGGCATGCTGCTGTCCATGGGGTCTCAAAAGGGTTGCACACAACTTAGATACTGAACAACAACAAAGATGAAAGGCCTTATGCTAAAATCAGCTTTGTGGGAGGAGGTGTCCTGTCAGGAGGACATGACCAATGGCATATTGATATTGGTAAAGAGCAAGAAAGTGTCAACAGTAGTTATCTTTGAAGAGTAAAATTACTTGTGATTTTCATTCTCTTAGGTATTTTCTATATTTCCCCCCACAGTGAGCATATCACTTGTGCAGAGTTTTTGTGCTTTCTTTAGAAATAGTTGAAGGTCTTTAAAAAATTTTTTTTTTCTAAAAGTGGCACACGGTCATTGTAACATGAATAGCACTAAGACGTGTAAAGGTACAGGTGGTGATCTTTCTCTTCTTCCATGTCCCCCTACCCGGAGGATACCACGGAGCAGCTCAGTAAGGATCTAAATACCTTTGTCCTCGTGTGTATAAACATGTAGTGTTGCATTGGGTTTAAAATCGCTTCATCCTGTCACCTTAGATGGCCTTCTCTGGTGGCTCAGATGATAAAAAAATCTGTTTGCAATGCAGGAGACCTGGGTTTGATCCCTAGGCTAGGAAGATCCTGGAGAAGGGAATGGCTGCCCACTCCAATACTCTTGCCTGGAGAATTCCATGAACAGAGAAGCCTGTGTGCTACTGTCCATGGGTTGCAAAGAGTCAGACATGACTGAGCGACTGACACTAATGCATCACCGTAGATGGCACCTGGATGGTTTTTCTTTTACTGAAATACATTGTTGTCATTTCTTCAAGACTGGTATACATTTAAATCATCCTTTTTAAAGGATCCCTGGCAGTCCCTGTTGACTCAGCTTCCACTTCTGGGGACCTGAGTTCAATCCCTGGTTGGGGAATTAAGATCCTGCATGCTCCATAGCCTGGACCCCCCCTCACAAAATCCTTTTTCATCATTACATAATATTCCATAGTACATACTATGATTTATCCACCGATGCCCCTTTTTTGGGGCAGCCAAAAGCTGCTCTTTTTCCCAGTTTTTGCCACTGTTAACATGGCTGCATAAACATCATTCATAGAACCTTGCATTGGCACCTTTTTCATTCTGAAAGCCCAAAGGAAATGAGTTTTTAATGTTCTAAAATCTGCTGTGAAATTGCTTTCCCAAAAGACCATGGCAATTTAAACTTGTTATTAATTTTTAAGTGCCATAAAATACTTTCCGGGAGCATTGAACTGGGAATCAGGAACCCTGAGTTTCAGTCCTGGCTCTGAAGGATGAGGTTGGGCAAGTATTTCTGAAATGTGAAATTCGCATTTGAACTAACGTTCTCAGATGTGGCTACAGTGGGGATTCTAGAGGTCTGTCAGATCCTTTCAAGCCCAGGAGTTTTATGGTTATGTGTAGACCTGCTGTCTTAGGATGTGTCCATTTCTTTTTTCAGGTTAATTCTCAGGGGAATTCAAACTCCAGAAAGATCGTGCATGTCTGAAGAAGACAGACATTACTGGACAGGGACTTGTAGCATCATTGACTTATCCCTCCGCTGGAGGAGGAAATGGCAACCCACTCCAATATTCTTACCTAGAGAATTCCGTGGACATAGGAGACAGGCAGGCTATAGTCCACGGGGTCTCAAAGAGTTGGACTTGGCCTAGCAACTAAACAATAGCAACAGTCTGAACCCAGAGCTAGGACAGGACTCTGCTGGGTTAGCAGCTATTTCTCAGAGAACCTTAAGGCGTCTGTCTCGTAAACCAAAGAACCCTAACCGTGCCAGTTCGAACCCTAACCAGGCCTGGTTCTTGAATTTGGATTCAGTAGTGGGGGTCTGTTTCCTCTGCAAAGTGGCATTTCGGGATTCCTGGATGGCTCAATAGTAAAGAATCCGCCGGCCATTGCCTAGAGAACTGGGTTTGGTCCCTGGGAAGATCCCCTGGAGAAGGACATGCAACCCACTCCAGTATTCTTGCCTAGAAAATCCAATGGACAGAGGAGCCTGGTGGGCTATAGTCTATGGGGTCACAAGAGGGTCAGACACGACCTGGTAACTGAGCACGCACACATACTCTGAGACCCAGAGGGGCTTAGTAGTTATTTTTCATAGATTTCTAGGGTTTCACTCTGGACTGAAAAGTTCCCCTTTTATTGAGTAAAACATGAAACAGACAGAAGCCACACTCAGCCCAGGGCGAGGTGAGCCCTTGGCATTGTAGCAGTGATGCCAGAGTGGCCACTGCTCAGCCCGTCCTCTACTCTGCCCGCAGGTGTGCCGGCATGTGAAGAACGGGGACATTCTCCTCCTGAACCGGCAGCCCACCCTGCACAGGCCCTCCATCCAGGCGCATCGCGCCCGCGTCCTCCCCGAGGAAAAAGTCCTGCGGCTCCACTACGCCAACTGCAAGGCCTACAACGCCGACTTCGACGGAGACGAGATGAACGCCCACTTCCCCCAGAGTGAACTGGGCCGGGCCGAGGCCTACGTCCTGGCCTGCACCGATCAGCAGTACCTTGTTCCCAAGGTGGGTCTGACCTTGAGGCCGTTCCATGGTCATCACCGGCTTCCAACTTGGCAGTTCAGGTCTGGGCCCCAGGCAGCTCCTGGAGTCAGCAGGGTCACAGAAAGTCTTGGGTTCTTCTGGGTGGGGTCTTCAGCCCCCTAGTTGCTTAGAGATAGGAGGTTTCACTCTTGCTGCCTCTTAAGATGTCAGAAGAGAAGTTGTAACAGTCATCCCAGGAAGCCGAGTTCAGTACCTGCATCTTAGGTCTTGTCTTCCAGCCTGTTTGGATTCTACAATATATCAGCCTCTGGCAAGCCTTAGCACCCCACCTATGAGGGTCCCCAGGGTCCACAGATGACTTTGATCCTTTAAGATAAGGAGGGTTTTAAAAGACAACTTAACCCCCAGGGTTTGATCCCTGGGTCGGGAAGATCCCCTGGAGAAGGAAATGGCAACCCAGTCCAGTATTCTTGCCTGGAAAAGTCCATGAACAGAGGATCCTGGCAGGCTGTAGTCCGTGGAGTCACAAAGAGTCAGACACAACTGAGTGACTAACATAATCCTGAGGGTCCAGATGAAATTCCCTGCCACCCATGAGGAATCTCTGCTGTGAATCCCTTCTTTTATAAACCTTTTGCGTCACACCATTAATTTGGGCTATAATGTGGGGTAGTAATAACAATAAAGAACCATGGCTGCCATTTACCAAGCACTTTTTCAAGGCCAGACACTGTACATAGCACCTTGGAGGCCTCTCCTTTTCTTCTCCCCACAGTCCTTGGAGTCGGTGCTATTGACAGCCACATGCACATGTGAAGAAATGGTATAACATGTCCAGGGACACAGCTGGAGTGGAAGTGGGTGGGGAGGAGGGGCCAGGAACTCCCAGGTCTTTGTGGCTTTTCTTCTTTTTCCCGGCGTGGGCCCTGCCACCCTTCCACAGGAGACAGAGACGTCTGCACCCAGGAAGCATAAGAGGCTGCTTAGAGATTGTCCCCCATCAGTTAGTGAGCTCTCCTCCTGGGAATTTCTCTTCCCCCATCCCACCTGGAGAACCAGGCAGGTGACCAGTATCCCAGCATTCCAGCCTCTTTTCCTCCCAGAGACACCAGCGTGGCTTCCTGTAGATTCAATTAGTTGAATATAACTTTCTTTCCCTTCTCTGCCCACCTTGGCTGGCTATTGATTAATGAAGGGGCTGACCGTGAGCAGGAGGGATTAAGGGCCCACTCAGGTCCCCCAGAAATTAGAAGAAATAGTTTGATTGATTTTTACTAACAGGGGTTTCCCTGATGGTCCAGTGGTTAAGACTTCGAGCTTCTACTGCAAGAGGTATGGGTTTGATCTCTGATTGGGGAACTAAGATCCTGCATGCCTTGTGGTGCAGCCAAAAAAAAAATGTTTTTTTAATTTTTAAATTAATAGTTTAGAAGAAATAATTATAAGGAAATTGACTAATTTGAAAATTGGCCTTTTGTGTTTTTGTGTAAATTACATCAGTTGTAGCTGTGATGGTGGTGGCAATAAAAACCACTTTGTCCTGAGCACGCCGTGTGCCTCAGGTACCACTCTGAGCAGTCTGCAACATTCTGGCTTAGTCCTCACCACAGCCTTAGGCGGCAGGTACAGTTTTCAGGTGAGGAAACACAGGTGAGTGACTTGTCAGCCAGTGAAGAAGCTGGGGCGCGAACCCAGCACCTTTGACCCCCCCAGGCCTGCGTGCTCAGCCTCCTGTGTTCTTAGTCCCCCAAGGCAAGGCTGGGCCTGGGTGAGGGTCTGTGGAAGGAAGTGGCTAACAGGACTGTGCTAGTTGTCTAGCCTGCTAGAGAGAATGTCCCACTTCACCACGGTGGACACTACCAGTAAACAGCAGATGGTGCATTTTTCTTGCTGGCAGAGTGACCTTTGGACTTTAGCCTCATGAAGAGTTGGGCTGCTCTGAAGTGCTTTTAGGCCAGTGAACTTGAGTATTCACTAGACCAATGTAAACTTGGATTTTCATTGAATAAGATGGAATAGAGGACTTAATTGCTTACACCATGTCCTGCAAAGGACTGGCCTATTTATTTTATTATATTTTTATTTTTTTCCATTTATTTTTATTAATTGGAGGCTAATTACTTTACACTATTGTAGTGGTTTTTGCCATACATTGACATGAATCAGCCATGGATTTACATGTATTCCCCATCCCGATCCCCCCCCCACCTCCCTCTCCACCCGATCCCTCTGGGTCTTCCCAGTGCACCAGCTCCGAGCACTTGTCTCATGCATCCAACCTGGGCTGGTGATCTATTTCACCCTTGATAATATACATGTTTCGATGCTGTTTTCTCTAAGGACTGGCCTATTTAATTCCAGATGTGCCTCATCACATGCTTACCTGCCTGTGAGTATAGGGTCAGAAATAGAACAAAAATAAAGTCTCATCAATAAATTAATTTCTTAAAAAGTAAAAAATGGGACTTTTCTGGTGGTTCAGTGATTAAGACTCTGAACTTCCCCTTCAGGGGGCAAGAGTTCTATCCCTGGTCTGGGAACTAAGATCACACATGCCACCTGTGCAGCTAAAAAAAAAGAGAGAGAGAAATCAGGAAAAAAAAGTAATAAACAAAAACAAGACAATTCTAGGAGATGACCTGAGAATTCACTTTGCTTTCAGACAACTTTTGTCAGCAGTAAAGAGCTTTTGATTCTTAATAAATATTGTGTAGCCCTTAGTGTAAGTGCCAAGAGGAGAAATCCTATTTTTGGTGATAGTTATAAAAATGAAGGACTTTCCACGTGGTACTAGTGGTAAAGAACCTGCCTGCCAATGCAGGAGATGTAAAAGATGTGCAATTGATCCCTGTGTAGGAACGATCCCCTCAAGAGGGCATGGCAACCCACTCTAGTATTCTTGCCTGGGAAATCCCATGGACAGAGAAGCCTAGTGGGCTACAGTCCCTAGGACCACAAAGAGTTGGACACGACTGAAGAGACTTAACACACACACACACACACACACACACACACACACACACACACACACGCATAAAAATGAAACATGTACTTTGATGGCAAAGTCCTGAGATGGTAAGAGTCAGTTTTCTTAATCCAGGAAAGCCATTTTTTGTTAATTTTTCTTGATGTATCTTTATTTCCCTGTTGTTTCCTTTTCTCTTTGTTCATTGTCCCATTTCCTCTCTATTTTCAGGTTTCTTTTCCTTGACTAACCATAGTATCCAATTTAAGTACATTTTATTGTTAGTTTTATGTATTTAATAGAGTTGCTTGTTGTCTTCTTAAAATAGATGAAGGAAACTTGAGATGTTTCCTTTCCAAGAAAATAGTTACACTTTTTCATTTACATGTTTCTTTGTGGATTCTTTTTTTTTTTTTTTCCTGTTCTGTTTGTTTTATCTATTAAGGGCCATTGTTTCATGGAAAGTTTTTTTAACAAGGCTTGAGACATCCTTTCCTCACTTTGACTTGACTTAACTCAGCTAGAAAATTCAACTCACAGAATACGCTAATTCTCTTAAGAATCCTGACCAAAGACATCGATTGTAATGTCATTTTACTGTGATGTTAAGTGGAATAGGATAGCTGACAATTACGTGGGTTTTTGATCCAGATATGGTGTTTCTGATCCTAAGCAGATTTAGAAAATTCAGAATTATAAGTAGACCCTTAGTAAATTGCTTTAATCAGCACTCTTCCCTAGAATTCATGATTATTGCATTGAAAGCAGTTTAGCCATTAAGGTAATTTTCTAGTCATGGAAAACTCTAGATGGAAAGAGAAGGCACTGACTAGATCCTGTAACTTGTAATTATGTTCTTTAGAGGGGGAAAAAAAAAGGCAAAATCTATATCTGCCTCCAAAGACTGTTGTTGTTTAGTAGCTCAGTCATTTCTGACTCTTTGCGACCTCATGGGCTGTAGCCCTCTAGGCTCCTCTGTCCATGGGATTTCCAGGCAAGAATACTGGAGTGGGCTGCAGTCTCCTTGCCTAAGGATCTTCCCGACCCAGGGATCAATGCATGTCTCCTGCATTGCAGGCAGATTCTTTAACCACTGAGTCACCAGGGAAGCCCCCAAAGGGCTGTGGGATGAGTCAAATGCTTAATACTGTTTTCAGTTTTTCCCCTAAGCAAAATGAGACCTTGTCTTTGGAACAAGTTGCAGAGTATAATTTTTTGTCTGTGTTCATAACTCAAGGCCTTCATAAGACGGGCTGCGTGCCCCATCTGATCTTGCCTTCCGTCTGCAACACCTATCTGGCTCCTCTGTAATAATTATCTCTGAGTTTACATAAACCCCATTGCCACAGTATTTAAGACTATTTGACAAGCACCCTTTTTAGCCTTTGAATTAGTGCGTGTGGCTAAATTCCTGGCACTTCTCCATGGTTGCACTTGAGAGTTCCTTAGTTATGCAATACAGCCATAATATTGGACAGTATTTAACAAATAAGCAAATGATAACAATCTTTAGATCCAAGATTTTTCTCTAGTTCCTATAAACAGGGAAAAGTTAGCAAAAACACCTTCTTAATAAATGTCAGTGGGCACATCTATTTTTACCTTAGTGTGCCTTATGTTGCCATGAATGCAGACCTGCAGATAGGGTTCAGGAGACTGGGGATCAGCAAAGATGACTGTATCCATCCAAACTGAGGCTGTTATAAAAGCCCTTGGGTTTGGTTTTTTTTTTTTTTTTTTTTTAATGTTTTTTTTGGCCCTATTGCAGTTCTTGTGGGGTCTTAGTTCCCTGACGAGGAACTGAACTTGGGACCATGGCAGTGGAAGGGCTGAGTACTAGCCACTGGACCACCAGGGAACTCTCTAAAAGCAAAATGTTTTGGCATCTGGTGGACAACAGCCTACCATGAATACATGCAAGATTGTGAAAACACACTGACATCAGGCCTTCTTTCCTTCTGCAGTCACGTACATCAAAGCCCCCCCTCCACCCATGACTCTCAAGGAACCTCTGCCCATACCCCCCACTCTCTGCACTGGCTGAGTCCAAGTCACTCCGCAGGCCAAACTGCGGTACTGTACATACCCTCCGAGAGACCATTCCTGACCATCCACTCCTATCCCAAATCTATGTGATGACCCATCCCATTCTTTTCCTCCACAGGCATTTAAAATTCTTTGTAATAATGTATCTCTCCAGTCATTTGTTTACCGTCTAGCTCTTTCTCATTGTGAGGGGTTGTGTCTGTTTCAGCCACTAAAACAGACAAGGCTGGTCTCACCCAGTGCATCGGCATACAGTAGGCTCTCCATAAATATTTGTTGAATGGGTGACTGATTTAGAGGAGAACCAGGCCAGAAATGTGTGAAAAACACCAAAGCATAAAACCAAAATACAAAAACAAGAACACAGCCAACAGCAGCCAGACCGAATTTATGCATAAATGCCAGAAATACGCCAAAGTTAACGAGAAGCAGATGGGATTAGGGAGAGAAGGCCAGGGGCCCTGCCTGAGTTTGCAGCACTTTTGATATTAAACAGTGGGCAAAAGGCAAAGGTGGGAGCCGGTCAGGAATCCCTGGTCGTGTGCTCTGGGAGGCCCAAGCACTGGCTAGGTACGGCCATGACTGGACAACATGGGGATGTAAGGAGGGCTCTTGCTAGTGGGTGGCTCCTGAGCACAGGATTAGGAATTAGAAGGTGGCTTCTGGTTTTTTTTTTGTTTTTTTTTTTTAATTTGTTCTTCTCTTACCTGTTTTGATTTGTAGGATGGCCAGCCATTGGCGGGGCTGATCCAAGATCACATGGTTTCAGGAGCAAACATGACCATTCGAGGCTGCTTTTTCACCCGGGAGCAGTATATGGAGCTGGTGTACCGAGGACTCACAGACAAAGTGGGGCGTGTGAAGCTCTTTCCTCCTGCCATCCTGAAGCCCTTTCCTCTGTGGACAGGAAAGCAGGTAATTACGGGGAAACAAATGGTGGATATTTATTAAAAAAAAAAAAAAAGGAAACAGGCCACACTCAGTAAAAAGCTTTTGTTCCCAGGAGAGTCCAGGCCAGAAACAGAAATGACAAATTAAACAATAGTGTGACATTCTCTTTAATGGAGTTTTTGGGTGTGGATGGTTTCAAAGGAGTGTCTACAACTGCATGTTTTCTGTCCTTTGCTTCTAACTGAAACTTCTAACTTAACACTGACCTCATCGTCTAGATATGGTGGTAATAGGCAGTGGTGCTGATGCTAGCAGTAGTTATGTTTGTTGAGAGTGCTTCAAATATGTCAGATTACTTAACCCTCACAACCAGCCTGTGATGCAGACACTATCATTATCACCATTCATCACCATTATCACCAGATGAGGATAATGAGGTTTGGAGAAGTTGTTACTTCTCCAAGTCCATAGGAGGTAGTGTTGAGATTCAAACTCAGGACTTTCTGACACCCAGAGCATCATATTATACTTAATCAATTATGTCATCTTGGCTCAGTGGGCCTCAGTTCATTATTTACAGAGCACAAGTATTCAGGTTGATGAGCTCTAAGGTCTCACCCCCCTCTGCAGTTCTTTAAATCCATGGACCTGGTACTTGACTGGTCTTCCTATTAAGCCAACTTGTATTTCTGGGATAAACCTTCTTTGGTTATGAGGTAGTATTTGCTAAATTTTTGTTCAGAAGTTTTTGCATCAGTGTACATGAGGAATTTTGATGTGTGGTTTTCTTGCCATACATTTACCTGGTTTTGCTATCGGGGTTAACATTGGCTTCACAGAATGAGTTAGAAAGTATTTACTCTTCTTCAGTTTTCTGTAAGAGTTTGTACAATATGAATATTATTTTTTCCTTAAGTGTTTGGTGGAATTCACCAGTGTAGTCATCTGGACCTAGAGTTTTCTCTTTAGGAAGCCTATTTTTTTTTTTTTTTTATGCCATAAGTTTATTTACAAACGTATCTAGGATGCTGAGTTCAAGGGTTTGATCCTTTTAAGAAACTGCACCTCTTAATATGTTCCTCTTCCTATCTGTCTCATGGGTTACTTTTTAAGCAGTTGGTGTCTCACTATAAAGAAAGGCGCAGCAAATCCAGACCCAAAGAACAAAGTCATCATAGCTAGTAACCTCCACTTGTTTTCCACCGAAAATGGTATATTCTTCCCTGGACCCTCCTCGTAGTGGCTCCGACGAACCACAGAGGTTGTGAACCTCCGGATGCTTTGTCCCAACATAGCGCTGTTGGAAGCTCTACAAAAGATCGAGACTGAAGGCGGAAGAAATGGCGGCCGCTAAACGCGCGCTGCTTCCTCACGACCTTGTTCAGGAAGGCTATTTTTAACTAAAATTTCTATTTTTCTAATTACATGTAGGGCTGTTTAGGTCATCTCTTTCTCCTTGGATGAGCTTTACTGCTTTGTTTTTTCTAGGAATTTGTCCTTTTCATCTAAATTGTTGGATATATGGGCATGAAATTATTCATCGTACTCTTTTATGTTCCTTTACTGTCTGTGGAACCTGAAGGTGGTACCCTCTCTCATTCCTGATTATGATAATTTATGTCTTCTCTCTTTTTCCTGATCAGTTTGCTCTGAGTTTTATTCTCAAAGAACCAGCTTTTATTGACTTCCTCTATTTTTCTGTTTCTGTTTCATTTATTTCACTTTCATCTTTTTTATTTCCTTTCTTCTGCTTACTTTGGTTTTAATTTGCCCTTTTTCTAGTTACTTAAGGTTGGAACTGAAGTCAGTAATTTGAGACTTTTTTCCTGTTTTAAA
This sequence comes from Muntiacus reevesi, assembly GCF_963930625.1. Classification (NCBI taxonomy): domain Eukaryota; kingdom Metazoa; phylum Chordata; class Mammalia; order Artiodactyla; family Cervidae; genus Muntiacus; species Muntiacus reevesi. The sequence goes on along the minus strand of NC_089251.1, from coordinate 55,137,771 downwards.
ATTGGCATTTTATATATAAAATTTCTGCTGAATATATGTATTTTCATTTTCATTCACTTCAAAAGACTTGCTAAATGCCTTTTTTATTTCTGTTTCTGACCCCTGAGATATTTAGAAGTCTTTGATTTAGTTTCCAAATATTTAAGAATTTTTCAGATATGTATATTACTGATTGCAATTTTCATTCCACAGAGGCCAGAAAACATACCTTGAATAACTTGAATCCTTTTCAAATTACTGAGATTTGTTTTGTGGCTTCAAAGATCGTTTGTATTGATAAATGATCCGTATGTCCTTAAAAATCACATGTATTCTGCTGTGTTGCATGAAGTGCTATATAAATGTCAATTAGGTTCAAGTCTGAAGAACAGTGGATGGAAGTTCATGACCTTGTACAGGAGGTGGTGATCAAAACCATCCCCAAGAAAAAGAAATGCAAAAAGGCAAAATGCCTGTCTGAGGATGCCTTACTAATAGCTGAGAAAAGAAGAGAAGCAAAAGGCAAAGGAGAAAAGGAAAGATAAACCCATCTGAATGCAGAGTTGCAAAGAACAGCAAGGAGAGGTAAGAAAGCCTCCCTCAGTGATCAATGCAAAGAAATAGAGGAAAACAGTAGAGTGGGAGAGACTGGAGATCTCTTCAAGAAAGTTAGAGATACCAAGGGAACATTTCCTGCAACGATGGGCACAATTAAGGACAGAATTGATATGGATCTAATAAAAGCAGAAGATATTAAGAAGAGGTGGCAAGAATACACAGAAGAACTACAAAAAAGGTCTTATTGATCCAGACAACCATGATGGTGTGATCACTCACCTAGAGCCAGACATCCTGGAGTGTGAAGTCAAGTGGACCTTAGGAAGCGTCACTACAAACAAAGGTAGTACAGGTGATGGAATTCCAGTTGAGCTATTTCAGATCCTAAATGATGATGCTATGAAAGTGCCACACTCAGTATGCCAGCAAATACAGAAAACTCAGCAGTGGCCACAGGACTAGAAAAGGTCAGTTTTCATTCCAATCCCAAAGAAGGGCAATGCCAAAATATGTTCAAACTGCTGCACAATTGCACTTATTTCACATGCTAGCAAAGTAATGCTCAAAATTCCCAAAGCCTGGCTTCAATAGTATGTGAACCATGAACTTCCAGATATTCAAACTGGATTTGGAAAAGGCAGAGGAACCAGAGATCAAATTGCCAACATCCATTAGATCATAGAAAAAGCAAGGGAGTTCCAGAAAAACATCTATTTCTGCTTTATTTGCTATGCCAAAGCCTTTGTGTGGATCACAAAAAACTGAAAATTCTTAAAAGAGATGGAAATACCAGACCACCTTACCTGCCTCATGAGAAACCTGTATGAAGGTCAAGAAGCAATAGTTAGAACTGGACATGGAACAATGGACTGGTTCCAAATTGGGAAAGGAGTATGTTAAGGCTGTATATAGTCACCCTGCTTATTTAACTTACATGCAGAGTACATCATGCAAAATGCCAGGCTGTATGAAGCACAAGATGGAATCAAGATTGCTGGGAGAAATATCAATAACCTCAGATATGCAGATGACACGACCCTTATGTCAGAAAGTGAAGAGGAACTAAAGAGCCTCTTGGTGAAGGTGAAAGAGGAGAGTGAAAAAACCGGCTTAAAACTCACCATTCAGAAAATGAAGATCATGGCATCTGGTCCTATCACTTCATGCCAACTAATGGGGAAACACTGGAAACAGTGAGAGACTTTATTTTCTTGGGCTCAGAATCACAGATTTTGACTGCAGATTGTGACTGCAGCCATGAAATTAAAAGATGGTTGCTGTTTGGAAGAAAAGCTATGCCCAACCTAGACAGCATATTAAAAAGCAGAGACATTACTTTGCCAACAAACGTCCATCTAGTCAAAGCTACGGTTTTTCCAGTAGTCATGTATGGATGTGGGAGTTGGACCATAAAGAAAGCTGAGAACCAAAGAATTGATGCTTTTAAACTGTGGTGTTGGAGAACTCTTGAGAGTCCCTTTGTACTGCAAGGAGATGAAACCAGTCAATCCTAAAGGAAATCAACCCTGAATGTTAATTAGAAGGACTGATGCTGAAGCTGAAGCTCCAATGCTTTGGCCACCTGATGCAAAGAGCTGACTCATTGGAAAAGACCCTATGCTGGGAAAGACTGAAGGCAGGAGAAGGGGACAACAAAGGATAAAGATGGTTGGATGGCATTACTGACTTGATGGACCTGAATTTGAGCAAGCTCCCTGAGCTGATGATGGACAGGGAAGCCTGGCATGCTGCAGTCCATGGGGTCACAAAGAGTTGGACACAACTGAGTGACTGAACAACAGCAAAACAATGTTCAAGTCTACTATATCCTTGCTGTTCTCTGTCCTTCATTTCCTAATATCCATTGTATTGAAACCAATGTTTCATATTCATGTCTGCTTTTGTTATTGTTATTTCTGGTGGATGTGAAATCAGGTCACCATGGCTGTATCCTGACCAGAAACAGAAGTTGATTTAACAGAATAGTAGGGGAATGTTAACTGTTTTAAGATTAAAATCTATAATTATGGATAGTCTAGTTCAGGAATTGGTAAGCTTTTTTTATAAAAGCCAGATAGAAAATATTTTAGGCTTTGTTGGCCATATGATCTCTGAATTACAGCTACTCAGCTCTGCCATGATAACGTGAAAGCAGACATAGACAAGGCTTTGGAATGAGCCTGACTGTGATTCATTTCAACTTCTTTTTTTAAAAAAAAACAGATGGTGGGCCATGTTTGGTCTATAGGCTGTAGTTTGCTAGCCCCTAATTTAGTTGAATATATGTATTTGTCCAGGCTTCCCTGATGGCTCAGTGGTAAAGAAATCCACCCACCAATGCAGGAGATGTGGGTTTGACTCCTGGGTTGGGAAGATCCCCTGGAGGAGGGGATCGCAACCCACTCCAGTATTCTTGCCTGGAGAATCCCATGTACAGAGGAGCCTGGCTGGCTACAGTCCATGGGGTCATGAAAAAGTTGTACAGAGCTTAGTGACTAAGCAATAACAACATTTATTTGTTCACTTATTATTCCTGTTTATAATTGTTTATTGTTTCTTTTTTTATGTATGTTTATTTTGTAAGCCATCTCAAGTTATCTTAGAAATAAAGGGATTTTAAGTGTTAAGTCAACTAAGATCATGGCATCCGGTCCCATCACTTAATGGGAAACAGTGGCTGACTTCATTTTTCTGGGCTCCAAAATGACTGCAGATGGTGATTGCAGCCATAAAATTAAAAGGCACTCCTTGGAAGGAAAGTTATGACCAACCTAGACAGCATATTGAAAAGCAGAGACATTACTTTGTCAACAAAAGTCCGTCTAGTCAAGGCTATGGTTTTTCCAGTGGTCATGTATGGATGTGAGAGTTGGACTATAAAGAAAACTGAGCGCCGAAGAATTGATGCTTCTGAAGTGTGGTGTTGGAAAAAACTCTTGAGAGACCCTTGGACTGCAAGGAGATCCAACTAGTCCTTCCTAAAGGAGATCAGTCCTGGGTGTTCATTGGTAGGACTGATGTTGGAGCTGAAACTCCAATACTTTGGCCACCTGATGCGAAAAGCTGACTCATTTGAAAAGATCCTGATGCTGGGAAAGATTGAGGGTGGGAGGAGAAGGGGACGATAGAGAATGAGATGGTTAGATGGCATCACTGACTCAATGGACATGGGTTCGGGTGAACTCTGGGAGTTGGTGATGGACAGGGAGGCCTGGCGTGCTGTGGTTCATGGGGTCGCAAAGAGTCGGACACAACTGAGTCACTGAACTGAACTGAACCATCCAGAATTTATTAGAATTTTGTTTAAACAAGCAGTGTGTTCAAAATATAACCAAATAGTGGACAAAGACTACATAACTAGAGCTATAGATATGTTCATCCACCTCAGTCTGAGAATCCAGCAAAGGGAAATCGTCTGAAATGTAGTATTGATAAAAGCTACTTGAAAAAAGCAGTCCATGACATCATGGTTTATAGTGGTGGAATATTAGAAAAACCGAGATACTCAGCACTGGGACTGAGTAAATTGTGGGACATCTATTTATTAAGATATTGTGCTGTGCTGTGCTTAGTCGCTCAATCGTGTCTGACTCTTTGTGACCCCATGGACTGTAGCCCACCAGGTTCCTCTGTCCATGGGGATTCTTCAGGCAAGAATACTGGCGTGGGTTGTCATGCCCTCTGCCAGGGGATCTTCCCAATGCAGGGGTCGAACACAGGTCTCCCACATGCAGGCGAATTCTTTACCGTCTGAGCCACCAGGGAAGCTTTGTGTAGTTTAAAATAGTGACTTTAAAGCCTTGTGTAGCAGTCTGGAAAATTTCCAACGTAATGTTGAAAGAAGAAATAGACTACACAGTTCTACGCATAATAACAGTTAGAACCACGTTAAAAATGTATATGAGCAAAAATTTGATACAAAAAAGATCAAAATGATAGAATAATTTGGTTTGTGTTAGGAATAATTTAACATTTCTGGGCTCTGCTTACTGTATAACCAAGTAAAATTAGAAAATAGGCCCAGATTTTATTTATGTCACAGTTGAGATTTTTCCGGGTTTCTTGAAAGGTTGGTACAGGCTGTTATTTCAGTACAAGTAGGTGAAAGAAGGGAACAGTTACTGCCCTGCATAAGAATTTGTTAGTGACCCAGTCTAATATTCTACAGAGAAAAGCCATGTTTTGAATCAGGAGAGAAGGAGCTTAGCTTGGGAAATTTATTTGTACTGCCCTCAAAAATTAAGTCTTAGGCTATTTTTCCAGGGCATTTCATACAGCCTCTTGAGTGGTTTTCTTATATTATGTGACTGTATCATTATATACTTGTTCACTTTACCATTAATGGATGTTTGGGTTGTCTTCAGTCATCTTCATTTGGCTGTTATTAATAGGGCTGTTATGAACATTCTTGTATATGTCTCTTATTGAACATATGTATGCATTTTGATGGGTAGATACCAAGGAATCAAATTGCTGAGTTATAAGATCTACTTTCAACTATAATAGATAGTTTAGTAAACAGTTTTCCAAAGTGATTGTAGCAATTTATACCTCCATCAGCAGGGCAGGAGGGTTATGGTTTCTCCTTATTCTCAGCAGTACCTGCCTGCCAATGCAAGAGAAGTAACAGACATGGATTTGATTCTTGGGTTGGGAGGATTTCCTGGAGGAGGACTTGGCAACCCACTCTAGTGTTCTTGCCTGGAGAATCCCATGGACAGAGGAGGCTGGTGGGCTACAGTCCATGGGGTCGCACAGAGTCAGACCTAACTGAAGCAACTTAGCACTCACAGTAACGAATGAGTTTGAGCATCTCTTTATATCCTTATGGCCATTGGAATCTCACCTTTTGTGAAGTTCCTGTTCAGGTCTTTTGCCTTTTTTCCATCCTATGCCATTCTGTTATTAATAGGTAAAAGTTTTAGAAGTATATCCTTGTGTAGGTCCATTACCAGATTATAGGTATTAACAAATACCTTCTACTTGATGGCTAGCCTTTTTGCCCTTTCACTTAATGCTGTTTTCTAATGATCAGAAACTCTTTATTTTATGTAATATAATTCACCAGGCTTTGCCTTTTATGGGTAGTTAGTCCTGTATAAAAATTATTTGCCTGCCTCAAAGTCATTAAGATATTTCTCTGTATCACTGTTTAGCAGTTTTATTGTTTTACCATTCATGTTTAGGTCTACTTATGCCCAGAGCTGGTTTTTGTGGGTGTGTGGATGTGAGGTAGGGGTCAGGATTCATTTTTTTTCCTGTAGGACTATCCCACTGATGTGACGTAATTGATGAGAAGTGTTTGCTTTTCCTCTGCTCTTTAGTATTTCTTGTGTCCTAAATCAACTAATTGCATATGTGTAGGTCTACTCCTGGATTCATTTCAGTTCCTTTGGTTGTTTGATTCCATTGCACCAATACTACACTCTTAATTATTGTAGCTTTATAATAAATTTTGATTTTTGATAGTAAGTCTCCAGCATTGTTTTTTAAGACTGTCTTGAATATTCTTGGCTCCATGAATTTCAAAGCATTCTTGTACATTTCTGCCAAAAAGTAACTACAAGGAGTTTTATTGGAATTACATCGCATCTACAGATCACTTTAGGGAGAGTGGACATATTTCCAGTACTGAATATTCCATTCTTTCAGTGACATAGAAGTCTTGTTCATCTTTCCTTAGATTCATTTCTAGATATTGCTATTATAGATGATTTTATTATTGAATTTCCTATTTGTTTATGGTTAGTATATAGAAATACAACTAATTTTGTAGTATATAGAAATACAACTAATTTTGTAATTTTGTATTGTCCTTGTATTCCACAACCTTGCTGATTTCATTTATTATATTAACTATAGAAGTGTAACGTAAGTTTTTATTTAAAGAGATAGTAATATCAAAGGCAAAAGGAAAAATTTCTTCTCCAACTCCATTGTTCATCTAAGTGCATACTCTCACAGAGAAGAAATAAAAATGGAATCATATACCTACTCAGGGGAACCATGAACCATGATTAAATTTGACAGTCAATTTTGAGCTTGTATTTAAGACTGCTTCCTTATCCATGTTATTCTTTTGCCTGAGACATGCATTTTCCTTATCTGTAGGTATGTGTACCTCAGTTTTAACTGATCTGTAAGATGGCTTACTTTAAATGAGCTGTCAGATCCTCCAAAAGGAATGCCATTATTTCCATTATTTCAGGAAATTCCATTACTTCAGGCAATTTGAACCACCCTAACATACTTCAGATGTGGCAAGAAGTTTATTTAGCTGTTTTCAAGTGCTAGGGTAATAGAATGTTTCTTATAATTACTTTGTGACATACTTAGTTCACTTAATGATCTATGGGCTTCTCAGAGGTCACAGTGGTCAAAGAATCTACCTGCCAGTGCAGGAGATGTGGGTTCGATCCCTGGATCAGGAAGATCCCCTGGAGTAAGAAATGGCAACCCACGCCAGTATTCTTGCCTGGAAAATTCCATGGACAGAGGAGCCTGGCAGGCTACAGTCCTTGGGATTGTAGAGTCAGACACGACTGAGTAAGCATGCTATGATAATGGTCTATTGTGGGGTTCATTCTCTGTCTGTACGTGTAGATTGACTTTATTCTTCATAACCCATTCTGTGTCGTACCTAGTAATATGGATATTCTATAGTTGATTTAACTGTCCCTCTAATGGCAGATATTTAATGAGTATCCAGTTATTTTCCTTTTTAGCCACACCATGCAACTTGTGGGATCTTAGTTCCCTTTTATTCCTAGCATAGTTTATGACCAGAAAGTAAATTATACACTTCTACAGTATTAGTGCAGGAAGAGACCTAGAATCTTGTCTGGCATCCTTGTTTTTTTTTTTAAATGAGATATAATTCATACCATAAACTTTACCATTTTTAGTAAGTGTATAATTCAGTGCTTATTTTTAGTGTATTCTCTGTGGTGCAACCATTTCTACTAATTCCAGAACATTTCCATAATCCCCAAAAGAAACTCTGTTCCTATTAGCATTCAGCCCTAATTCCTCCCTCCCCCATCCCCTGGAAATCACTTTCTGTTTGCCTGTTTGAGACATTTCATATAAATGGTATCATACAATAGGTACCTTTTTATAGCTTGTTTCTTTTAGTTAACATAATGGTTTCAAGATTCATTCATGTTGTAGCATAAACAGTACCTCATTTCTTTTCTTTTTTTTTTTTTAAGTAGAAGTTAAATTTATAAACATTTAAGATAATTTGAGAAATACACAGCTTAAAAGATAACCAATGTGGTATGTTGTAACTAAGGAAAAAACCCCCATAATTCCTGGTTATATTACTGTTCTGGCTCATCAGAATTCACAGCATATGTGGGGTTCTCTCATGGCCAATGAGGTCAAGCAAACGTAATAGAAGGTGCTCCAGGCTGACACACTTCTTCATCATGCAAATCTTCTGGTAGCTCCTTTTCGTCCTCATCAGGGAAAAATGTTGGAAATGGTAGATTTTTACAGAAATCCTTATATGCAGGCAGTATAGAATCTTTGATCTTTACTAAGCAGTTTTTGTGTCCAGGTACAGAACCATTGACATAGATTATATTGTGCTTTGTGTTTATTCGCCACACTTTTAGTCCAAATGCTGTCCTATCCATATTCCCCAATTGTCCAGGCATTTTAGTTTCAGGCCAGACTCTGGCAACATCACCAGTTGAAATAGCTCCAGGCCTCCTGTGAGTTTTTGTTTGACCATGAGTAGCCGGCTGGCCTTTAAATCCCCATCTTTTCATGACACCTTGAAAACCTTTAACCAATAGTTTTGACTGTGACATCCACATACTGTCCTGGGCGAAAGTGAGCAGCATAAAGAGGAGTACCTGGCTTAATAACAGCATTATCTGTTATGTTAAACATTTTAACTTTCTGCTTTGGTGACAATCCAAGTTCCTGGTAAAATTCCAATATAGGTGTAGATTTATGGAAACGTGACACAGTTTTTCCTCCTACAGTCAGGGCTGCCATTTTTCCATTATGATTTTCCTTTGGAGTATATTTTAGGACATGACAGTCTTGTACCTGAAGTAATGTGACCACATGCTTCTTACCATCTTTGGTCCATAAAGGCATCATGCCTAACTTCAGTACAATAAGGCCCACTCTAGAGGAACCTGGTTCCCAAGGATGTATAGGCCACGCCTCATCTTTCAGAGGGCAGAGTTTACTTGCTAATTGGGCTTTATGTTCATCAGAGACCAATTGCTTAACAAAGGAAACATTCTCTTCAGAAAGATGCTCATCCCACCAAGTACCACTCTTGCCATGGAGACTTCTAACCAAAACCCAGATGTCTGTTCTGTTTCCCGAGCCCAGGGCAGTGCCCAGGCCACCCGTGCTGCGGTCCAGCACCCGGGCGCCAGCCCAAGCCAGCAGCCTCCCAACTGGGCATAGTGAGGCCGGGAGAACGCAGCCCCTTCACCCTCGGGCGCCCTGCCGCTCAGCTTGGCTTTCACGGCGCCCCAGCGACCATGTCCCAGTCCTATGAACTATCTGGAGCTGTCCCGCAGCCTCCCACACTACCTTCCAGGACGAGAAAGAAGCAGTATCCCATTTCTTTTTGTGGCTGAATAATATTCCATTGTATGGATATTCCATATGTTATTCACTTGTCAGTTGATAAATGGATAATTTCGCTTGTTTTCCACTTTTTGGCTGTTACAAATAAGACTGCAGTAGGTATTTGTGCATAACTGGTGCATGAAACTGATGCATTCATTTATATGAATATGTACTTTCAATTCTCTTGAATATATAGCTAAGAGAGAAGCCACTGGGTCATAAGGGAATTCTGTGTTTAACTTTTTTGAGGAACTAGCAAACAGTTTTCCAAGGCAGCTTACAATTTTACATCCCCACCAACAGTACATGACGGTTCTAATTTCTCCATATTCACTCCAACATGTATTTTTCTTTTGTTTTTAAAATAACCATCTTGGGGGAGTTCTCTGGCAGTGTAGTGGTTAGGACTTGGCACTTTCACTGCCAGGGCGTGAGTTTGAACCCTGATCAGGGATCTAAGATCTTACAAGCTGAGTGGCACACCCAAAAAATAATAATAATGATAATAATAATAAAATAGCCATCTTAGTGGGTGTGAAGTAGTCTTTCATTATGGTTTTCATTTGCCTTTTCCTAATGATTAATAATATTGAGCAGCTTTTCATGTGCTTACTGGCCATTTGTAATATCTTCTTTGGAGATATGTCTATTCATGCCTTTTTCCCATTTATTAATTGGGTTGTTTGTCTTTTTATTGTTAAATTCTAACAGTTCTTTATATATTCTGGCTACCAGATCTGTATCACATATATGATAACACAGGTATTTTCTCCCATTGTATGAGTTCTTTTTTCCTTTCTTGACAGTGTCCTTTGACACATCATTTTTTAAAATTTTTATGAAATCCTATTTACTTTTTTTTTTGGTTCCTTGTACTTTTGGTGTCATATCTTAGAAACTTTTGCCAATTTCAAGGTCACACAGATTTACAGCTGTGTTTTCAACTAAGAGTTTTATGGTTTTATCCCTGACATTTATGTCTTTGATCTTGATCCATTTTCAGTTAATTTTTCTCTGTATTATGAGATAGGGGTCCACCTTTATTCTTTTGTTGGTAGATATGCAGTTGTCTCAAAATCATTTGTTAATAAAACTATTCTTTCCCCATTGAATGTTCTTAGCACTCTTGTTAAAAATCAATGAGCCACTGAGGTATGGGCTTACTCTTAGACTCTTATTTCTGTTCCATTGGTCAGTGTGTCTGTCTTTACGCCAATGAGTGCTGTGTGCTGTCGCTTCAGTTGTGTCCGACTCTTTGTGACCCCATGGACTGTAGCCCGCCAGGCTCCTCTGTCCATGGGGATTCTCCAGGCAAGAATACTAGAGTGACTTGCTGTGCCCTCCTTCAGGGGATCTTCCCAACCCAGAGATCGAGCCCATGTCTTATGTCTCCTGCATCAGCAGGCGGGTTCTTTACCACTCATGCCACCTGGGAACCTATGTCCTGATTATTGTAGCTTTATAATAAATTTTAAAATCTGGAAATATGAGTCCTTCAGCTTTGTCTACTTTCTCAAGATTGTTTTGACCATTTGGGGTCCCTTGCATTCCCATTTGAATTTTAGGGTCAGCTTGTTAGTTATGCAAGTTGGAACTTTAATAGGGATTGCATTGAATCTGTAGATCAATTTGGAAAGTGTTGCCATCTTAACAGTATTAAATCTTCCAATCCATGATGTCTTTTCATTTACTTAAATCTTCTTTAACTTCTTTCAATAGTGTGTTATTGTTTTCCACTTAAAAGTCTTAGACTTTTTTGGTTGAATTTATTCCTGAGTATTTTATTCTTTGTGATTCTATTGTACGTGGAATTGTTTTTCTAATTTCATTTTCAGATTGTTCATTGTTAATGTATAGAAGAAATATGATTGATTTTTGAATATTGATCTTATATCTTCCAGTTTTGCTCAAGTCATTTACTAGTGCTAACAAGTTCTTCTGAATTCTTTCAGGTTTCCTCTGTATAAGGTTATGTCATCTGCATTCAGAGGTTGTTTACTCTCTCACTCTCTAATCCGAAAACCTTTTCTTCTTTCCATGCCTGATTGCCCTGACTCAGACCTCTAGAACATTATTGAATAGAGTGGCAAAAGCATGCATTCTTTCCTTGTTCCTGATCTTAGAAAGCATCATTCTTTGCTTACTGAAAATGGCAGTGGTAGTTTTTTACATCAGTGCCTCCCCTTTATCAGGCAGATGATGTTGCCGCCTCTTCCGAATCTGTTGACCGTTTGTATTGTGAAAGGGTATTGAGATTGTCAGATGCTTTTCCTGCTCCCTTGATTTTACAGATGAAGTGGCAGGTCCGTCTCCTTTCCTTACATGTATTGGCTGCATGTGTTAGCCATCTCCCAGACTTTCCATCCCGACTGTGCCCAGCTGGCAATTCCCACTGTGCAGGTGGCACTGTGGTTTAAGTACAGCTCGTAGTCAGCATCCTGGGAAGTCACCCTCCTAGCTTTCCTCCTTACCCTCTGTCCTGGCAGTGCCGGCCTTGTGAAGACTGAGGGCCAAGACCTTCCTGGTCATCTTCAGATTTTCAGACAGATAACAAGGAGTATTGTCTGCTTTCTGTAACAATGTTGTTGCCAGTTGTCCCCTGGCTCCTGGTGCACATGCATGAAAAGACAGCTGCTCTCATAACCGCCCTACCCCAATTGTGTACATACAGATCCTTCTTTATGGGCCTGGTACAGGCATACAAAGAGCTGTCCATGCCAGCAGATGGCTCCCAATGCCTCCAACCCTGCCCCGCCTACCCACCCCCTCGCTGCCCCAGGACCTGTCCAACCGGTCTGCCTGCCTCAAGCGTATTGCTTCCTTGGGAATGCATGCCCTTGGCCTCTCCAGAACTGACCCATAGTCATCCCAGGTACAGCTGCTCCCATGTGGGCTGCTTGTGAAGTTGACCTCCTGTTAGTAGCTGCAGAGGTGGTGCAGTGATAAAGAATCTGCCTGCCTATGCAGGAGATGCAAGAGATATGGGTTCGATCCCTGGGTTGGGGAGATTCCCTGGAGGAGGAAATAGCAATCTGCTCCAGTATTCTTGCCTGGAAATTTTCCATAGACATAGGAGCCTGGCAGGCTGTAGTACATGGGGTTGCAAAGAGTCGAACACGACTTTTTGAGCATTCTCACACATAGAGTGAATGAGAGCTTCCCAGGTGGCTCAGTGGTAAAAAATCTGCCTGCCAGTGCAGGAGACACAGGAGAAGCGGGTTAGATCTCCAGGTCAGGAGGATCCCTTGGAGAAGGAAAGAACAACCCACCCCAGTATTCTTGACTAGGAAATCCCATGGACAGAGGAGACTGGCAGGCTACAGTCCATGGGGTTGTAAAAGAGTCGTACACGACTTAGCGACTCAGTAGCAACAGATTGAGTGGATGGCCATACTGATTTAAGCAGGAGAAGGACTCCCCAGCCTTTCAAGTAGCCATAATTAATTCCAGTCAAATAAATCAATTTCTGGGATCAGCTTTGTAACAGTGAATCATGTGGAAGCCCATCGGGTGGCCAAGCTATCACCTCACCAGTGTGCCCTGTGATGGGCCTCACACAGAGACTCCGTCCTGCGTGCTTTCTGCTCACGTTGCCTTAATGACTGCTTCTAAAGTGCCAAGTCTTCTTGTCAGTGTCACTTGGGAGGCTTATTCTCTGCATCATTGATTTAGCCTTGAAGTCCAGGCCAGGAATGTGTTGGGTTGACCAAAAAGTTCATTTCGGTTTCTCCGTAACATTCTATGGGAAAACCCAAAGGAACTTTTTGGCCAGGTCAGTGTGTGGAACAAGGGATCCTGCTAAAAGTGAAATCTGAGCATGTCACTCCTATGATCAAAACCTTCCAAATACTTCACACTTGAATGAAAAGCCTCCTGCCCGAAATGAATGATCTGACCTCCTCAGGGCTCCCGTCTCCGTTGTGGTAAGGCCCTGCTTGTCTTATTCAAAATCCCAGGTATTCTCTCTTCCCCCTGCTCTACCCTAGCTGTTCCTTCCCCGCTTTATTTTCCTCCAAAGTGTGGATCCGCTTAGGACTGGAGGCTCCACTGAGGGCAGCGACTGTTTTATTCACCACTCCCCCCAGTGCCTGGTTCATAGTAAGCACTCGATATATAATTGCTGAATGAATGAACGGATTGTAAATGTATTCTATGCATGCGCAAGCTAAGGCTGAGAGCATAACCGTTTGCCCCGCAACTCATAACCAGTATGATGGAGTGGACATTGGGACACCCCCTGCGTCTCAAAGCTTCACTGCAGTTCGCTTTTCAGTCAGATACTTGGGCCTCCTCTGTGAAGCTCTTTCGAGGGAAAGCTCTGAGTTCTTAGTCTTCACATCCTTTCCTCCTTGGCGCCAGAAAGTCAACGCTATTCTGCAGGAGGATGTTACTGATTGTATGTGATAATTGTCACGTGCTTTGACGTGGCCTGAAAATGGGAGGAGGATGCTTCTGACGAGCGTTCCTGGACCTTTGCCCCAGTGCTGGGGCTGACATGTCAGCGCTGCCTTAGCCTCCCTCAATCCTGTTGTCCTTGTTTCTTTTTTTTTTTTTAAACCACATACAAATTTAAATCTTTCTGTGCTATGAGCCCACAGCAATTTATTTTCCTTTTCTTCCCTTGGTCTATTCAGGAATTTAATTTTCAGGTTAGGGGGTGATGCTCTCTAAGATGAAGTGAGGTTCTTAGTGGTGTGTGTTTGTTTCTAATCCTGTTGTTGTTCACTTGCTCAGTCATGTTTGACTTTTTGTGACCCCTGGACTGCAACACATCAGGCTTCCCTGTCCTTCACTATCTCCCAGAGTTTGTTCAAACTCATGTCCATTGAGTCAGTGATGCTATCCAACCATCTCATCCTCTGTCACCCTCTTCTCTTGCCCTCAATCTTTCCTTGCATCAGGGTCATTTCCAATGAGTTGGCTCTTCGTATCAGGTAGCCAAAGTTTTGGAGCTTCAGCATCAGTCCTTCCAATGAATTCAGGGTTGATTTCCTTTAGGACTGACTGGTTTGATCTCCTTGCTGTCCAAGGGATTCTCAAGAGTCTTCTTCAGCACCATAGTTTGAAAGCATCAATTCTTCAGTGCTCAGCCTTCTTTATGGTCCAACTCTCACATGCTGTACATTACACATAAGTCACATAAGCAGAAAAGTAAAAACTGAGATCAGCTTGTCCCACAGACAAGAAACTGTCCCTTTGTTGGTGGTGGTGGTGGTGGTGTTTGGTTGGTTTGTTTTTTCTGCTTCACCTACAGCTCATCAGAATGGAGTTGTCTGCCTTTCAGGATTAAGAAAGACAAGCAGACCTAAAAGGAAACATCTCAGCTTTTCTTCCTGCCATCAGCTTTGTCTTCTTTTTCTTTCCAGGTCGTGTCCACATTGCTCATCAACATAATCCCGGAGGACCATATCCCCCTGAACTTGTCGGGAAAGGCGAAGATCGGCGGAAAGGCCTGGGTGAAGGAGCCTCCTCGGCCCGTTCCCGGCTTTAACCCCGACTCCATGTGTGAGTCCCAGGTATGGCTGCCCAGCTGTGTACGTTGGAGACTTCTAGTCCCAGGTTTAGGCGACTTGACTTAAAACCAAGACGGAGAAGTGGAGGCACATGTATAGAAAGAGGAGTCATGCCTCGAAGGAAGGAGTTGTACCGAGCTGTGTAGAGTCAACCACTAGTATTCCTTTTAATTTTTTTTTTTCTTTATTTATTTGGCTGTAGGCTCTACTAGATCTTAGTTTTGGCACATGGGATCTTCAATTGCAGCATGTGAACTCTTAGTTGTGGCATCCGGGATCTAGTTCCCTAACCTAGGGATTGAACCTGAGATCCCTGCATTGGGAGCTCAGACTCTTAGCCACCAGACCACAAGGGAAGTCCCCAACCATTAGCACTTGACTCTTATGTAAAGCTTATAACCAGCTTGGGAAGGCTCTTCCAGCAGAAGGCCTCAAACTTGACTCTGCAAAGCTTGGACATGCAGACCCTGAGACCCGTGATTGGCTGGCTCTCATCACCTTGTGCTGAGGTTTCACACCTCTCATCTCCATGCCTAGGAACCAGGCCTCGGCAGCATCTCCAGGACAACCAAACCCCAGGGACACAGCACTGTTGCAGGAGAGTGAGACTGTGACCCCACACTGAAGATTTCCAGGGCCTCATATGCTCTTGGTGGGGAAGTATCCCCAGGGCCCCCGCTCACAAGGGCTTTGTCACAGGGTCTAACACACATACCATTCATAATAGAACCCAAGCTGCCCCTTTTCTTTCCCTTCGTAGATCATATGATTAATGTGTACAGCACTCTTCTTTAAATTAGAAATCCTTTAAACTAGAAATTTAAATTGAGTTCTAAATTTAAATTTAAACTAGAAATCCTTCTTTGAATTAGCTTCTGATGCTTGAAACAAGCTTTAGGGAAGTACAAATTCAGGCCTTAAAGGATATTAGAAAGGTTATCTTTTTCTTACTCCCAAGGTTCCAGGGAGGAAGTACCTAGGCCAAGGTCACAGTTATGAAGTTTAGACTCAAAATGTACTCCTTTTCAGTCACAAAGTTTTTGTCAAGGATACGTGACCCCAAGTCAGAACGGACAGGTGATGGGAGTGGGGCCATGTAGGAACACACTGAACTGTCTATAGTTGGGGGGCGGCTAGTCCCCGAAAAAGAATTTTTTTTAATGTTCTTTTTTTTATGCTATTTATTTTATTTTTGGCTGTGCTGGGTCTTTGTTGCTAGGTGGGCTTTTTTCTCTAGTTGTGGAGAGCCTGGAGGCTACTCTCTAGTTGTGGTGCACAGGCTTCTCACTGCAGTGGCTCCTCTGATTGGGCAGCACAGGCCCCAGCAGTTGTGGCTCCTGGGCTTTAGAGTACAGACTCAGTAGCTGTGGCTCACAGACTTAGTTGCTCCAAGGCATGTGGGATATCCCCATGTCAGGGATCGAACCCATGTCTCCTGCATTGGCGGATGAATTCTTTACCACTGAGCCACCAGGGAAGCCCTGAATGTTGTTCTCTATGTGCTCACCTGCTTTATCCGCTTCTTTGCATCAGGAATTTGAGGCAGGTGAGGGTTACAAGGTCAGTAAGATACGGAGTGAGGGAGGGGCTGGGTGCTCCCCCCCAGCGCCAGTGGCCTTCCGTCCGCAGGTGATCATCAGAGCAGGGGAGCTGCTCTGCGGGGTGCTGGACAAGGCGCACTACGGGAGCTCCGCCTACGGCCTGGTCCACTGCTGCTACGAGATCTACGGTGGGGAGACCAGCGGCAGGGTTCTCACCTGCCTGGCCCGCCTCTTCACCGCCTACCTGCAGCTCTACAGAGGCTTCACCTTGGGTGAGTCAGCCAGGTGGCTCTGGGGCCCCACCCCGCTCAGTCTGCTTCCCCAGCCAGCACACCTGCCAGAGTGTCTCTCCCGGTTCCAGGGGAACAGCCGGGCTCCCTTCATGAGGGCATCTTCACGGGGCCACCAGTGACACTGCACAGCCTTGCTTCTTCTTGTGCTTCTGCAATCCCCCCCACACACCCATACACCCCAGTCTCTTCCTCTCTTCATAGAGCACAGGGTGACACCCCTTCCCCCATCTACATTTCCATTCTGTCCCTTTCTCAACGCCTTTCTTTATGGTCTCCAGTCTCCTAGACTCATTTTTCTTCACACTCATACCTCCATTCTCTCCTGCAAGTGCCCTTCCAGAATCTTCCGGGCACTCTGCGATTCACCTGGAGTCTTCCTGTTGTCAGAACAGCCCACATCTCCCGACACAGCGGGTTCTGTTGGAAATACCATGTTGAGGCAGACCTGTCAAGTGATCCTAAGACAGAAGGAGGAACTCTCTCCCTGGAAATGACAGCCCACTGTTTTAGGAAGTTGACTTTGATAAAGAAAATAAGGGGGCTGATATTTTCCATGCCGTGAGCTCATTCAGAGCCGTGTGTCTCTCGGTGTGCACAGCAGAGTCCAAGCCCTTCTGCAGTTTCCCATGCATGAGGAATGGGTGTCAGGCCTTGCACTGAGCAGGACCCCCAATAAGTGTGGGAATCATCCAGCTGATGAGACTGAGTTCATGGACTGGCTCACGTGCAGACAGGGAGCCTGTGGGTCAGCTCTTGCTCATTGGCCTGAAGCAAGGCCATCATAATTATAAAACTTATATTGTGGAAAAATCAAGATAAACACAGACATGAAAATAATTAAAATGCACCCAGCATTCAACTGCCAGAGATAACACCAATATTGACTTGGTACATGTCTTTCTAGACTTTCTAAGTACAAACATTTTCAGAAAAAAAGGGGTTCCTACAGTAATACCTAGTGTTTTGTAATCTGCTCCCCTCTACCATTTACAGATATGTTTTATAAATGTCCTTCTGTGAGCAGATATAAACTGACTTCCTCAGGACTGTGGCTATAAACTGTCCTGTTTTTGTAGATGTACCATGGTTTATTTTACCAGTTCCTGTTATTAGACATTTTAAGCTCTTTCTTGGTTCTCACAGTATTTCTCCGGTGAGCTTCCTTGAACAAATATCTTTAAAAATGGAAAGTAGATGGACTTCCCTGATGGCACAGTGGATAAGAATCCACCTGCCATTGCAGGAGACATGGGTTTGATCCCTGGTCCAGGAAGATCCCACAGGCCGCAGAGCAGGTAAGCCTGTGTGCCGCAAGTACTGAACCCTGCATGCCTAAAGCGTGTGCTGCACAGAAGAGAAGCCATCACAATGAGAAGTCCACGCACGGCAACAAAGACAACCCCCGCTCGCCACAACTAGAGAAAGCCTGAGCAAAGAAATGAAGACCAAGAGCAGTCAAAAGTAAATAAATTTTTAAAAAAAAAGTAGACGAAGAATCCACACCCAGACTGTGATGAGGACCGAACCTAACAATCAGCTATGCTCAGCACGTGATCCAAGGAGAAACTGGCCAAAGTGCAAAGACTGTCAAGCTTGGAGGGAAGTCCAGGCTAGTGGAAGTGCCTTCAGCCCTCGCAGCCAGAGGTCACTGAAGGGACAGCAAGATGGCCTGGAGCTGACCCTGTGGAAGGGCCCATTGTCTGGGTGTGGCTTGCTCACAGAGCGACAGATTCTTTCTCCTCCTCAAGTTCTTTAGAGGCACTCAGGCTTCCAGGACATTGCATGTGGGAGTCCCAGACATCTTAGCTCAGCTTTGCAATACGGCAGCCTTGAATTCCCTTCCCCCTGAGACCTTGACTGAGGGACTGTTGAGGTCAGTAGCTCTCAAATGTAGACAGAAAATAGTTCATTGAAAAATGAAGTGGGAAGACTTCCTGCCTAAGGTGGGGAACTCCTTAGCCCTTTGAAGCCAGAGGGACAGGCTTCACTGAAGTGGCCCAGGCACTCTTCCTTCTAGAGCAACAGAGAGGACCCTGCAGTGGTTGTCCCTGTCAGCCAGGCTTGGATGTGTCTGTGTGTGCTTGCCCACGGATTCTCACAGCTATATAGTGTGGTCCCTGCTGACATGTGATTTCTGGAAGTCAAAACCGGGATGTCTGCTTCCTCCCTCTTCTGTTTTCCTCAACCCCAGTTTTTCACCCAGAATGTCATCTTCACCTCTGTCCAATTCATCCAACGTGTTTTTTTGAATGGAGGACCTGTAGCTGGTGGCCAAGTATGGGACTTGGGCCTGGGTCGGCTTTCTACCTCTGTACCTGTGGGCTCAAGTTTGATCCTTAGCTTTGTCATTTGTAAGATGATAAGCACTTAAGAGATGGTAGCAGTCTCTTTGAGGTGACGGGAATGTCACCATCATTATTCATGTGCCCCCCGGGTGCCTGTTGCCGTGCCCCATGCCTTGACCTCACCAAGTTCACAACCTGGTGAGAAGTCAGGCCCGGTTGCATCCAAACTGGTCTGTTTTACTTTACAGGAGTAGAAGACATTTTGGTCAAGCCAAAGGCGGATGTCAGGAGACATGGGATCATTGAAGAGTCAACCCACTGTGGGCCCCGGGTAAGAAGGGCCTGAGGGATACCACTTGCTGCAGAGTCGGTCGGGCTCCAGCAGGATGGAGCCCACACCTTCCTCCCTTGCCTGCAGCCTCCAATGTTTCCTCTTTTAATCCTAGGCTGTCAGGGCTGCGTTAAACCTGCCAGAGGCAGCATCATGTGATGAGGTCCGAGGGAAGTGGCAGGATGCCCATCTGGGTAAAGACCAGAGGGATTTTAACATGATTGACCTGAAGTTCAAGGAGGAAGTGAACCATTACAGCAATGAAATTAACAAGGTTAGTCCAGTGGCATGTGCATCTACCACCACCATTTTGAATGCTTTTTTGTTTTTTGTTTTTTCTAATTACATTTTGAGTCTCACTCTGGGCCTCTTGGAGCAATTTGACTGTTGAACGCTGACTAGGTGAGACTCGAGATGGGGCAAGTAGAATTGATCACTTTGAAAAGCCAAGGGATTTGTACCCTCAGTGAGGGTCTCGAGAGGTCTTCCTTTGATTAATGCTGAGCATGAAGGCATTGCATTATTCTTTCTTTCTTTTACTTATTTATTTTTTGCCATGCTACCTGGCTTGCGGGATCTTAGTTCCCCAACCAGGGATTGAACCCAGGTCCTTGGCAATGAAAGTGCCTTGTCCTAAGCACTGGACCGCCAGGGAATTCTGCACTAGTCTTTTCCAGAGGCCTCTGCAGGGTGGAGGGTCACGGTAAAGGATCAGCACCTCCAGTGCTGCGTGTGTAGGAGAGCTGGGGTGAAGGCCCGTGTTTGAATCCTGGCTCTTCCATGGACTTGCTCTGAGATCTCCGGTCTTGTGTGATGTGAGCGGTCTGAGCGAAGTGTCCTCCCCTGGCGTAGGGATGGGAGGAGCACCTGCCTCACGGATTTGCTGGCAGGATTCAGGAACTCATCTGCACAGTGTCCTGGGTGAGGTCTGACCTTCCTGCCAGTCCTCCAAAGCCCCACAGCTGAGAAAGGAGAGGGAGCCCCATTCTTGCCCCAGAGCTGGGACTCCCAGTCCTGTGGCTTGAAGGAGCCCACCTGGCCCTCACCCTGGCCTTCTGGGCCTTGACACCCCACCCGAGGAGGAAGAGGGAGGACCAAGCCCAGCAGAAGTCCATGTTTGCTGACTCAATTCTGACTAGCTGTCAGCAGACCTTGTTGGTACAGTTCTGTCCTTGCGAGGTGAGGTTCCTTCCAGCCTTCCAGCATTGCTTGAGAATGGGGAGGTTCAGCTTCCAGGGCTCACTGGGGGTACTGCACGTGGGGCGTCATCTCAAGCATCTCAGGATTACTGTATTTCTTTTCCTCTGTCTCTTCACATCAACTTTGTCTCTCCTGTGTGAGGGTGGGTGTCTGCATCCCAAGGCAGAGGCTTAGATAAACTCAGAGCCACCCCCCACCTCTCCACAGCATCTCCCCAATCCACCTGGGGGCTTTGGCTACTCTTCTGCCCCAGGAACTGAAGTGAAGCACCTGTTTGGCACTTGGGCAGCATGTTGGCAGATAGGAGTATGACATTGGCACTGGTCATCATGGCTGCTTGTCCAGGGCCAGGCCATGCTCTGGTGGGTAAGTTCCCAAGGGCACCACCTTAGGTTTTATTTTTAATCAGCTGCATTTCAGCATCACAAACTAAAGATGGTTGCCCCTCTGCATCTGCCTTCCAGCTTCCTGGCGGAGGTGTTGAAAGCATGGCACCCGGAGCCACTCTTTAGACCTCTTTCCAGGGCTTCCAGCCAAAAGGTTAATGCCAACAAGACTTCTCCTTAACCTCAAATGGAATCTGGCACTGCTCTCCAGATTCATAGTCTAAATGGGCTCCTGCATTTACCTTCTAAACCTGAGATTCCCAAGGAGGAGTCGCTGACTGATGTGTGTGTTCCATCCGCAGGCATGCATGCCCTTTGGCCTGCACAGACAGTTCCCAGAGAATAATCTGCAGATGATGGTGCAGTCTGGAGCCAAAGGTTCGACAGTGAACACCATGCAGGTGTGAGCGAAGGCGGGCTGGCTGCTTTGCAGAAGACTGGGATGGTTGTAGGAGGCACTTTTCAGATTTGTTTCTGTTTTTGAAAGAATCCATGTTCTAAGTAAAGCGTGGCAAGTACTGTGCAGTACAAAAATAAATGTAGAAATCAGTACAGGAGCTAACCGCTGTTAACATGCCAGTGTTGCAGACACATAAAGATAAATATCCAGATAGTGTATCGTGTGTGTACATGTTAAAGATAAATATCCAGATAGTGTATCGTGTGTGTACATGTTAAGTCGCTTCAGTCGTGTCCGACTCTTTGCGACCCCATGGACTGTAACCCACCAGGCTTCTCTGTCCATGGGATTCTCCAGGCAAGAATACTGGAGTGGGTTGCCATTTCCTTCTCCATAGTGTATCATATAGATGCCTATTATAAATTTAGATACTGTATGGTTACATATTTTCATGTTGCAGTGCTATCACAATGATTTCACAAATCTTAGCAACTTTTTTTAAAATTTGATGACCTTGAGAGAGTCTTAAGGACCATCTCATTGTTTGGTGAGTACAGAACAGTAGGAATGGGCTTTCAAGGCTCGAGGCCATCAGGAAGCCCTTTTGACTAAGTAAAATCCAGACACACTGCCCCTAAGAGCATCACTAGGCAGTTTCATTCTCTTTTGACCTGAGAATGTTCAGGATCACAATAAACTATATTTTCTGCTCATCTCAGTTTCCCCGTTAGGGGGGGTCCCTTTCAGGTATAACACGAGATTATTCTGAAACATGGCTGCTTTTGCAAAGCACTATCTATTTCAACTGACCCCAAATATGAAAATTCTAATCAGTCAGTGAAAGGAAGATACAGTTATTTTCCTGAAACATCAGCTTTCCTGGTTCATTAAGAAATGTAGGTTGACCTTCAGGAGCTCCATTTCTATGCAGTTTTTCTTGAAGAGAAGGCACTCCATCCCCTGCTGGGACAGAGCATCATTTAAGGCGTGTGTGGGTCTTCAGTTCCATCTGGGTTTCCTTTCTCTCAGATCTCGTGCCTGCTGGGCCAGATCGAATTGGAAGGCCGGAGACCCCCGCTCATGGCATCTGGCAAGTCGTTACCCTGCTTCGAGCCTTATGAATTCACCCCCAGGGCTGGTGGCTTCGTCACTGGCAGGTTCCTCACTGGCATTAAGCCTCCGGTATGTATTTTTTGGTTTTTCCTTTTGGCTTTCCTCCTCATTTCTACGCTCAGGGGTAGGAAGCCTGTGACCTACACCAACAGCTTTAAGCAAAGATAGTCAAGAAACGAATGCCACCACATCCTTGCTTACCCTATAGATGGCAGGGGCCCCTGAGGACCATAAGAGCCACATCATGTTCACCTTCGTAATGCCAGAGCCCAACGCAGTGCCTGGCACATCGTGGGAGCTCGGGCAGGATTGCTGATGAGTGGGAAGATTAAGATCAGTCCCAGCTCGACCTCTTCCTGCCTTGTCCCTTCTCTCAGCCGGTTCTTCCCTGCCTCTGAGGGCAGCTGGGGACAGGGAAGCCTTTCCCAGAGTGCTCTCCATTGCCAAAAGGAGCATCGCAGAGATTTAGTTTACAAAGCTCCCCTAAGAGAGCCTCATGGCTCTTCCTTGACCCTGGGGAAACTGACCAGTTGTAGCAAATGCCTAGTTTTTCCTCCATCAACGATAGAACTCTCCCCTAAGAGAAAGGGTTTCTCCTCACACTTTGGGAAATGGTTTTTCGATTAGTGCTTTCTGTTCCCTAGTCCAGTGCATCTCTGCAAAGACACCTCTTGTGGTCAGACAACTAAGTCTAGGTTGTGAAGAGGACTGACCTTTTGTGTCAAGGCCATTGGCTACTCCCAGAGCTTCTCTCTTGGTCTCACAGAGACTCTCCAGTGATTGTCCATGGCCTCTGGCAAAGGGTGGTGGAGAGCTGATGTAGACCAGAGAGTTCTAAACTCTAGCTGCAACCCCTAAGTGAATCATGAAACCATGGTAAAAGATAGCAGCTGGCTTTATGTGATGAAATAGAGTAGGGTGATAAAGAAGGCATCCGAGTGAGGCCTGGGGTTCTTTCATAAAGTTTCATAGTCTTAGCTTGAACCATGTATCCTTATCCACACACATGTGTGGATGTATGTACACGTTTGCCGATCATTGTTATAAACGCATGTCTCTATGTGATGAGGCAAAAGTGCTATTTCTGTTTGAAATATGGAGGGTGACGCTGAGGATGGACTCCTGAGAATGAGAACTAGCCCTTCTCCTCTACTTGTCCCTCCGCTCTCGGGCAGGATAAGACAGAGGTCACCGCATGGGAGGGCAGATGCCTCTGGCATCATCAGAGCCGTCAGAGCGGCTGGGGACATTGGCCTGAGCTGCCCTCCAGGAAGCAGGCTGTCCTCACTGTGCCACCCCTGGACCTTCCCGCTTCTCCCACAGGAGTTCTTCTTCCACTGCATGGCTGGGCGAGAGGGTCTGGTGGACACTGCTGTGAAGACCAGCCGTTCCGGCTACCTCCAGAGGTAAAAAGCACCTGCCCTGCCACCTTTAGATGGCTCAGTGTCCCAGGTCAATTCAACCTCGGTCACTTTTTCACATTTTCATTGCCAATTCGCTTAAGCTCCCTTTGGGGAAAAGATAAAAAACTTCTGAAAAGTAATCCATGGGTGTCCTGAGACAGAAAATAGCCAGTATTCTCCTTCTAGAGGATTGGTCAGAGGTTTATAGGAAGGGCCTAGGCGTCAGCAGGTATGTCCTTTCCCGGAGAGTGACTGGGCAGGCAACCAGGGCTGGAGATGGGAGCAAGGGTTGCTCAGGGGCACAGGAGCCAGCCTATCCTGGGGCTTGCTTGGCTGCAGAACAGCAGTCCCCTTTTCTGCCTCTGCCTTCCACCTGCCCCATCAAAGGCTGCTCCAGGAGGTGGGAAGTCCCAGTAGGCGAAGGATCTGAGCAAAGGATCTCTGTACAGGTGCATCATCAAACACCTGGAGGGGCTGGTGGTCCAGTACGACCTGACAGTCCGTGACAGCGACGGCAGCGTGGTGCAGTTCCTATATGGAGAGGACGGCCTGGACATCCCCAAGACACAGTTCCTACAGCCTAAGCAATTCCCCTTCCTCGCCAGCAACTATGAGGTAGTGTGCCGCATTCCGAGCTGGGAAGTATCAGGGTAGGGCCTGTGTGGTGGACCTCCCACCCTAAGCTTTGCCACCCAATCAGAGTGACCACTGAAAACTAGAGTAGAGAGAATTTAAAAGCACCAAACAATGAAAGCCCTGGAACTCCTGACTTGGCAGATGCTTCGAACGACTGCACTGTTGGGGGCATTTATGGTCCTAAACTCTAGTGTACTGTGGCTGCTGTCTGCCTGCCTCCTCACTGCTGCCTGGGCACACAGGGGCCCCTCTGCCCATTTTACAGCCAAGATAACTGAGTATCAGAGTTTAAGTGACGAGCTGGTGAGGAGCAGGACTTGTTTCTGCACCCAGGACCTCTGACTCACAAGCCCATCATTTTCATTCCATGCCTTATTGGCCCAAGAGGGATCGTCAGCATTGGCTGAGCAGTCCCCCAGGTTTTGCAGTTTGGGAAACTGAAATTGACATGGCCTGTTCAATTGAAAGTTAAGGGCCGACTCCTTTCACCCTGGTGCCTGTCCCCTCCTCCTTTCTTCCCAGAAATACCCGTATTCTGGAAGGACTCTGAGTGTCAGGGTTTCTGCCCCATGCCCTCAGCTCCTGAGACTACCAGCTCCCAACTCTGGTTGGCATAGAATGAGGGTCTGGTTAGCAGTGGGTGCTCAGCCCCCCAAGGGGCATTGTGAGGGCTCCACACGGGCCACCTCCTATGAAGTTGTGTGAGTTGTGTGACTTGGCTTTTGTGTTACACCCTCACCTCTTCATTCTTGCTTGTGTGATCTGTTTCTCTAGGTGATAATGAAATCAAAGCATCTCCATGAAGTTTTATCCAGAGCAGATCCCCAGAAAGCTCTCCGTCACTTCAGAGCCATCAAAAAATGGCACAGCAAGCATTCCAACACCCTCCTGAGGAAAGGAGCCTTCTTGAATTACTCCCAAAAAATTCAGGCGACCGTGAAAGCCTTGAACCTTGAGGGCACAAACCAGAATGGCCGCAGCCCCGAGACTTACCAGGTGATGCTGGAGGAGACGGGGGATCAGTGGGGTTGAGGGAATGAGGGGTGGTTTTCCTGGTGGAAGGTCCCACCATGAAATCTAGCTTCATTCTCTATTGGCCAGGAAAAATGGCGCTCAAATATCAATTTAAGGAGGGGAAATCTTTACAAAGAGTCCTCCCTGGTGGCTTAGAGGTAAAGAATCCACCTGCAATGCAGGAGACTCAGGTTCAATCCCTGGGTCAGGAGTATCCCCTGGAGGAGGGCATGGCAACCCACTCCAGTATTCTTGCCTGGAGAATCCCCAAGGACTGAGGAGCCTGGAGGGCTACAGCCCATAGGGTCACAAAGAGTCAGACATGACTGAAGCGACTGAGCACGCATGTCCACATCTTTACTAAGGTGTGGGCAGGGTTCCAGGCAGCTCACTAGGGCTGATAAATTGGGTTCTCCAGCCTCCCTGAGGACGTGAACAGTCACCAGGAGGAGAGAAGGTGACCGTGGGCAGAGACCGTGACCGGTGTCCTCAGTTGAGAGACTGGGGCTCAGAGACCCCTCGGGGTAGGGACTGGATGTCCAGCCTTACTCCTCCCTCTTTCCCCTCTTCTGTGATCTCCCACCTTCCAGGCATGGCTGAGCCAGGAGGCAGAGGAGCACTTGGAAGCGGTTGCTATGGGGCAGCTTTGGGGCATCAGGCGTGTGAAAGCCTGGACAGGGGACAGACGGGGATCAGCACAGTCATCTGGCTCATGGTGACTGTGTCCTTGTGGGCCTGAGGCAGCCCTGGTCTGCCTCCCATCCCAGGATGATTATTAATAACGTTCCATTTTATTCTACAAGTAACGCAGTTTGGAGAGTAGCTTACATGGTCACCCTGCTTGTGCTTGAAGGGCCACAACGAATGGCTCCTAGAGTTGTGGTCAAACAGTACACTCTGGGATGGATTCGGTTTCTCTGTGCTTCCAATGTCAAGATGGCTTTCCTGTGCTGTCAGATTTCTGTCTTTCCCATGCTGTCATTTGAAGCAAGGGCCTTTGATCTTCCTCATCCTACTGGACACCCCAGGAAGAGAAGCCCATTCCTGGTGTTGTCCCACATAGCTGAGTCCTGTCCTTCCTTCCAGATGCTGAGGATGTGGGCTGAGTTAGATGAACAAAGCCGCAGGAAGTACCAGAAGAAGGCGGCTCCTTGTCCCGACCCCAGTCTGTCTGTCTGGCGCCCAGACATCTACTTTGCATCCGTGTCAGAAACATTTGAAAAGAAGATGGACGACTACAGCTGTGAGTGGGCAGCTCAGGCAGAGAGGAGTTATGAGAAATCAGGGCTTTCTCTCGACAGGTAATAACACTGACCTTTTGCACCTGCAGAGGGAGACTCTGCTTCTCTCAGGCCCTTCCCTGCCTACTCCGGCAGCCTCCTGGGTCTGAGACTCCAGTAGGAGGGAGGAAAGTGAAACGGAGGGCGCCTTGCAATCCCTGAGGGCTGCGGGATGGATGAGAGCTTAGGCAGGAGTGCCTCGCCCACCTGGGCCGGGATGGAGGAGAGTGCTCTGCGGGGACGGAGGCTTACATAGTGCCCATTCTCTTGCGTGTGGGATGGTAGGTGTGCCTCAGTGAGAGGCAGGAAGTCTGGTCAGCAGCTGCCAACCCTGGGACCTGGCACAGATCATCCTTTGCCCTATGACACCACATCTCAGTAAGGAGCTAGGTCTGATGATTCCAGTGACCCTCTGAGCTTCGAGTTTCAAGGCTTGGAGGAAGAAGGACTACATGGAGTCCCCAGCTTAGACTTGTTCACAGAAAAATAAAATGGGGAAAAGAAATTAATTAATATGAAAAATACTTAGAGTTTTGTCAGCTGTAAATTTAGTATGGTGTAATGTGATATAATACATTATATATAGCTCAAAGCTAATATAAAAAACTGTAGTGATTATAAGTAGAATGTTAAGGAATTAATGAATGGCTCCTTGATCATTGCTGTCTTTGACTGCATCTGAAGTAGAGTTTGAGCTTCCCATTCCCAGGTGGCTCAGTGGTAAACCACCTGCCTGCCAGTGCATTACAGGTTCAACTGCTGGATCAGGAAGGTCCCCTGGAGAAGGAAATAGCAGCCCACTCCAGTATTCTTGCCTGGAAAATTCCTTGGACAGTGGAGCCTGAGAGGCTACAGTCCATGGGGTTGCAAAGAGTCAGACACGACTTAGTGACTAGTGACTTAAGACAAGTGGGAAGCCAGGCATGGACCAGCACTGAGCCAGAGTGAATTGAAAGGTGACATGTGCCCCCAGGGAATGTCTCCTGGGGCACTGGTCTCAGAGCAGTCATCAAGGGGTCCTTCCCGCTCAGTTCTCTTAGCCTGGCCTGCAGAGCTGAAGGCCTGAGATCATCTGCTCTAGCTTGGCTCCATGTCCTGCACCTGATGAAACCCTGCCAGATACACAGGGAGTCTGAGGGTCCAGGGAGTGGGACTGCGACTAGGGGAGGAGCAAAGACAGATTCTTGTCTGGAGGACCTGGAGTGGAGGGATAGCTGTCACTTTTTTCACCTTAAACAGGTTTCTCCAGCCAGGCCTCAGAGGTATGAAGATGGAGTGATAAATCACAGCAGGTTGTGGTTTAGCTGCCAACTGGGTTTTCCCTAAAAGAGCAAGGCCCTGATTCCCTTTTACCTTCCTCCCTGCCGCTCAGGATGCTGCCGTTTACTTTCAGAAGGACCACGTGGGTCCTCCCTCCAACTGTGCTGCATCAGGAGTGGCGCAGGCTTAGCCCTGGGGAGCATCACTTGGGTTCAGCGGGCTGAGATGGGGAGGCAAGTGTGCTTCCGTGACTCTCACAGAGGCTCTGTTAGTAAGCCTAGGGCAACCCCAACATATTTGAAGGTTTTTTTCTGTCAGGAATACTGATATGCACTCAAACCTCACTGGTTTGAAGTAGTGGGGAGAGAATACACATCAGGTGAGTGAAAAGTCTGATTTTTATTAATAAAAAGAACTTGCGTAGAAATGTAGTTTTATTACTTCCCTCTGCACTCACACATAATGTCCATTTTGTCTTGATTTATTGAGTCGATTCCTTGTCCTGTGTGCTAGGATCACACAGTGTTCCTGTGGCTGTTCTAAAAATAGGAAGGAGGGTTATTAGTAAGTTATAAAGGTTATAAAATCATATAGCATGCATACTTCCAAAATGGCCCATAGCCATTTGCACTAATTAAGAAGAGAAATGCCCTACCCCCGCCTCCCCCACCCTATCCCCATGCTTATTCCATGAACCTCTCCCCAGTTTGTACAGAGGGAGGTTTCAGCCCTCTACAAGCTGTCATAGCCAGTGGGGAATAAAGAATTCGCCAAGGGAAATGTGAACAGTGAGTTCACAGGTTCCATGACATTCTCTGGGTAGACATGAGCAGTCTGAACGTGGACATCCAGAGCTTCAGCCACTCAGCTGGGCTCTGTGCTGCGTCATTTAGGACATGTCAGGGTCATTGGCAGGAATTTAAGGCTTAGAAGGACCATTTGCCTGGTAAAACAAGCCCAGAAGGAAAGAGAGGTATCAGGTTCACGCACCCTGCTCACAGGGTCTGTCGTCAGCTCATGACAGGCAGGTGGTGTCTGTGTCCCTGACCCCTGATGTCCCCCCACCCTGTTTCCAGTTTGAGGACTCTGCTGCAGCTCAAGTGGCAGCGCTCACTATGTGACCCGGGTGAGGCCGTGGGCCTGCTGGCCGCCCAGAGCATCGGGGAGCCCTCCACACAGATGACCCTGAACACCTTCCACTTTGCCGGCAGAGGCGAGATGAACGTCACCCTGGGTATTCCGAGGTGGGCTTCAAGGGTACACAGGCTTGGTCTGTCCAAGCCTGCTCCTGGGAAGGAGGGCATTTCATTATTGTGTGAAAATGTGTGTGTGTGTGTATGAGTGAAAGTGTGTATGTATGAATGTGTGTGTGAGTGTATGAATGTGAGAGTGAATGTGTGTATGAATGTGAGTGTGTGGGTGAGGATGTGTGTTAGTATGAATGTGAGAGTGTGGGTGTGTGAGTGTGTATGAATTTTTGAGAGTATGTGTATGTGAATGAGAGACTGGGTCATCAAAGTGGGGGGCGGGGGTCAGGGTTGGAATTTCCGGAGCCCAACTGGTTTCTGCACTTGGATCCATGCCCGGGCCTCTCAGCATCTCCATTTAGCTCTCCACCAACTCCTGGATCCCAGTTTCCTGGAATGCTTGTGAAACTGCAGGCTCCCGGGTTCAGGCCATCTGGTTGCCCGGCTCCGGGGGCACCACTCACCTAGAACAGAATCCAGAGGGGCCCCGGCTCTTCAGGTCAACGTGTGCACCCTGCAGGATGATGGCTGCTGGGCCGGAGGAAAGAACAGGATCACACTCACCTGCCCGACCTGGTCACTTTCTAGCTGAATAACTCAGGCGCCTCGGCTTTCTCAGCCTTGGGGTTTGTGGGGAGGAGAAGGGCAGGGGCCACAGTGCAGTCTGGCCAGGCTGGCTCACGGAGCTGTGGCTGAGGCCTGGCCATGGCCCTTGTGCCCAGTAGGAGCCTTAGCAAGCACTGTAAGTGAGGCACAGGTGACAGGAAGCAAGAAGACACAGCCCTGTCCTTGAGCCCACGCTTCAGTGGAGGAAGCTGACTGCAGAATCCCTTGCTGTCATACACAGGGCCAGAGCAGGGACACCCTGATCAGCGTATTTCCCCCTCAAGATCCTAAGGTCTCTTGCAGATCCTGAAAGAACTCCAGCATATTGATGAGAAAGACTTCTCAAAAAAGAGACTCCGGGTGCTTCTTTGGCTCAGATGTGCCCTTGTTCCATGACAGGTTGCGGGAGATCCTCATGGTGGCCAGCGCCAACATCAAGACGCCAATGATGAGTGTACCTGTGTTCAATACCAAGAAAGCGCTGAAGAAAGTGAAAAACCTGAAGAAGCAACTCACCAGAGTGTGTCTCGGGGAGGTAATGATCTCCTTCAGACCCAGCTGCGGGCGTTTTCCTGTGTCCCCTCCATCCATCCTCCCATCCGGGAAAAATGGCCTTTGTCAACTCTTCTGACCCTGGGCTCAGACTTCACCAGTGAGAGAGGCAGGCTTCCTCTCCGGGTACTGAGCAGGGGTGGGTCAGGAAGCTTTAACCACTGGTTCTGCAGCATTCTTATGTGCCTTACAAATAAAGATACTTTCTGGGTTAACTTACCAGCCCCTTGAGCCCTCCCCCCACAGGCTCAGGCCCTTCTCAGGAGGTGTGACCTACAGGATGGGGGTCCCTCTCCCTACCCCGAGAGGGATTTACATCAGCAGCGCACATTTGAAACTTTGGCCTGTGCTCCCAGCCCCTGTGCCTGCAAACTCAGTTTTCCCACTTGCAATGCTCAGTCCCAGGCATGGGGCACACTGGGTCCTATCTGTCTGTCTGGTTCTAGGTGTTGGAGAAAATTGATGTCCAGGAATCCTTCTGTATGGGGGAGAAACAGAACAAGTTCCGAGTATACCAGCTGCGGTTTCAGTTCCTGCCACACGCGTACTACCAGCAGGAGAAGTGCATGAGGCCCGAGGACATCTTACACTTCATGGAAACCAGGTCAGGATTCAGGTCATTTGACTTTGGCAGATTCTTATTGTATGACTTTGTCATCAACTGCGAGGGCTCCTGGCCACAGAACTCCCAGGGCCTGAGGGCTCTTGCCCAGACGATTTGCCCAAGGGAAGTGTTTAGGAAAATGGGAAGTCCTGCAGCTTCATCTGGCTTGTGGGTATGACTCCATTGCTCTGCCTATCTCCTGCTCTCTGACCCATGAGTTCCATCTACTTGTATTTGGAGGATTTAAGGTGTAGGAGTCCACGGACCATAAAGAGAACAGAACTTTATCGGAGTGGTGGTGCTATGATGTCAGACCAGCATGTGGTATTCATTTCTGACATGACGTGGTTCCTAATACATTGATATTCTGTCAGGAAGGAGCCCTGTGCTAACAACATGCTGCTCTTAAACATAGTTCTATAACTGGGATTGACCTCCGGCTTTTTAAAATAATTTAATTTATTTATTTGTGTTGGCTGTGCTGGGTCTTGTCATGGCACTGCCTTTTGTCTAGTTGAGGCAAATGGGGGTTACCCTCTAGATGTGGCGCAGAGGCTTCTTATTGCAGTGGCTTCTCTTCTGTTGGAGCACAGACTCTAGGGCACTCGGTCTTCAATAGCTGCGTGGGCTCAGTAGTTGTGGCTCCTGGACTCTAGAGCACAGGCTCAATAGTTGTGGCACGTGGGCTTAGTTGCTCCAAGACATGTGGTATCTTCTACGTTTCCTGCTTTGGCAGGCGGATTCTTTACCACTGACCCACCAGGGAGGTTCTACCTCCACCTTTTTATGGAGAAGATCTGGTTCCTTTCTGGTAGGGAGATTGAACATCCATTTTTCTCTCAAGTTAAGTCACTTTTAGACACTGGACAGCACAGTCTGGACACTGGACACAGTGCTGTTGCCCAGGATTCAGAAGGGGGTTTCCTGTCAGGGCTGGTGCAAGCCAACAAGAGCCAGCAAAGCACTGCTGACTTGCCAGCTGACCTTGGATGGTGGAGCGCAGACTCAAATGGCTGCAGGGGTTGGCAGGTAAGAAGGCCAGTGAAGCGTTTGGGAGCCCCTGGCCAGCTGGAGAGCATGTCACCTGCCTCGAGAAGGCAGGAATGTGGGCCAGGGTGGCCAGACCTTCTGATTCAAAAAAAGTAATAAGAAAACTACCTCTCTTTTTTTTTTTTCTTTCCTGTCTTTGGTTGGTTGGTTTTTTTTTTGCATGTGTACTTGCTCAGTCATTTCAGTCATGTCTGACTTCTTGGCAACCCTATGGACTCTAGCCCACCAGGATCCTCTGTCCATGGGGATTCTCCAGGCAAGAATACTGGAGTGGGTTGCCATGCCCTCCTCCAGGGAATCTTCCCAACCCAGGGATTGAATTCAGGTCTCATTATGTCTCCTGCGTTGCAGGAGGATTCTTTACCTCACCTTTAGCATCACCTGGGAAGGCCTTGCTTGTTTTTACTTTTATAAGTTAGTCTCTAATTTGTAAGCATTGACAGCTAAGTCATATCTTTATAAAAGCCCATTGAGGCTCAACTAGATATGTTAACAGGATTTGGCCACGGACCCCTGGCCCCTGTCTCAGTCTGGAACAGCCCTCAGGTCTTCCGATGCTACTCAGAATCAAAGAACCAAGGGCAGAGTAGAGGCAGGATGTCCACCCACACAGTGATCCCACAAATATTTGCTGAGTGCCGCCCACTCGCAGGGCAGTCCTGGGAAGCGTGGCCAGGAGGGAGCGACTGTCTTGCCCAGGCCCTCTTCTTCCCTCTCACCTGAAGACTCAGGCTCGCTGTAGTCTGGCCCCGCTAAGCAGGTGGCGTGTAGGCCAGCCAGGGTTGTTTAGATGACCTTGGATGTGAGCTCAGCCCTTTGGATGGGGCAGCCGGCCGGGCCCTGGGGAGCATGTGCGTCACCCCTCGCCAGGGTGGAGGACACTCATTCTGTCAGGAGTGCTCTTGGAGTGCTGGGTCACGTCGCAAGAGACCAGACGCCAGCTCATTAATTAACTGGGAGAAACATCCCTCCCAGCATGCCACTTGTTTGTGCTGGCCAGGCAGCCCTTGTCTGAGAAACGGGAATTAGGATCACGTCGCCTCTTGAGAATTACCGAGAGCAGGCCGATCAGCCCTATTTCCATGCATCTCAGGTGTAGGCTAGTAAATTGCATGAGGTGTGCACCATGCTCTGCCCAGAGTTCTTTCTCTTTCTCTTCATTTGGGGGATTGAAAATCCATCACTGTTTAAAAATTTCTTCTTGTTAGAGAGAGCCCTGACTTCTTTCTCAGTGGTGAAATAGTTAGTTGGCTCCTTCTTTGCATTTGGTTGGAGCACTTGAAAAGCTGTGATGAACAAAGCCATGTGCCCTCGCCCTTGGCGGAGCTACTCTGTGGCTTGGGCAGGCAGGGCTCAGGCGAGGGAGTGGCATGGGGGTGTGTGTGGTTGGGCTGCCTTTGGCGGGCCTGCCCCATGCAGACCACGTGGGGATGGGAATGTGCCTTCAGAAGGGTGACCACCCCCTCTACACACCCTCAGAAGCTCTTTCTTTTTTCCTCTTCTCCCCTTTTTCATCTCTCTCCACATCTTTTCTGTCTCTCTTCCCTTTTCCCCTCCTTTTCTTCCCTTCCTTTGAATCATGAGACTTTATTTTTTTGACCTCACTGTGCAGCTTGTGGGATCTTAGTTCCCCAACTGCGGGGATTGAACCCACAGCCCCTGCAGTGGAAGCATGGAGTCTCAACTGCTGGACTGCCAGGGAAGTCCCTCATGAGACTCTTTTTCCATTATAAATGGGAGAGGAAAAAGATAGACACACTTGAGGTGCTTCCCTAATGGAGACAAATAAGCCGTGAAGCTCCCCTAAATATTCCTCCTGGCGCCCATCCCTTTGGGTGTGTGTGTAAATGATTCAGAAGGCAGGCTGGAGCTGTGAGGTAGGAAGGATACTGAGCTCGGAGGCAGGAGGTGAGTTCCGACCTCCGGTCCCCAGCTGTGTCACACCAGTTGGCTTCTGTGAGGCTGACCTTGCACACGGCAGGTGGTGGAGCTGTTGGCAGGCGCCTTCGGAAACAGCCGAGAGTCATGTTCCCTGTGGTAATTAATTCATGTGGGAGGGAGGTTTCTCCACTGCTGCCCCCAACTGAGGCTCCACCTCAGTTGTCACATTCTGACAGATGGTCTTCACAGAGTGATCACTGTGGGCCTGCAATGACTTGACTGCGCCCTGACTCTGGGCGTGTGGTGGGAGTGGTCCCCACAGTCACAGATGAGGTCAAGGCCTCGTCTGTCTCTCCAGACTCTGGCAGAGCGGAGACCTGAACCTGTCCTTTCAGAAGCATCTCTTCCTCCCTCTCTTCCCAGTTGATTTTATCTTTCTAAAGTCAAGCCAGGCATCTCCCTATCTGGCCCTCTCGTTCCTGTTCCTCCTGCCTGGTGACCAGGCTTTTTCCTGGATCAGTGGGTAAGGAGTCTTCCAAAGGCAGAAACCTCAGCCAAAACCATGTACAGCTTTAAAAAGTTGGGGGGGATTGGGAGGGAGAATAGCAGTCTGTTGCTTTTACTGAACAAAATAGTAAACATGTGACCTGCCCACTCCTCCAGTTAAGGCTCTGAGTGCCTGTCTTTTCATCCTGGCTTTGCCCCCCGGGCTGGCATGTGGCAGGCACATCGCAGATGCTCAGAGAACACAGGCTGGCTGGCTGGGCAGATGAGGAACTGATAGTTTATATAATTAAAAGCAGTCTATGTGGTATGCTGTTATAGCCTGACTCAGAAGACAGACAAGAGGATATATGAGGAAAAGAGCAGGGGACAGGAGACAGGGCGGGTGCCGAATAGATAACCCAGGAGAAAGGGGCCACGAGAGGCCTGCTGGGCTCCTTCTGCCTCACGTTAGTCCTTTTAAATTCCCTTGGTTCTGAACAGTCGATGGGCTTTCCTAGTGGCTCAGTGGTAAAGACTTCATGGGTCGGGAAGATCCCCTGGAGAAGGAAATGGCAACCCACTCCAGTATTCTTGCCTGGCTATGGACAGAGGAGCCTGGAGGGCTACAGTCCATGGGGTCTCAAAAGAGTTGGACAGGGCTGAGCAACTAAACAACCACCACCACAATCTGTCGACATGATATACTACCACAAAGTACGTTGCCACTGCCTTGGAGATTCTGATAAGCTCTTCCACATCTTAGTTCTCTCATCAAATCGTCAGGGCTCCCACACCAAGGAGACAGAAGTTGTCAGCCCCAAGCACTTCCTGGAGATGCAGTAGGTGGGCTGGGGGCAGCCCTGGTCCCAGCCTTGATGTCCCTCCTACTGAAGGCCCTGCTGTACTAGTTAGATGGACCCACGCGGCACCAACAACTGTCACTTATTGAGCAGCCAGCCTACCAGGCCCCATGACAGGTTTTGGTGGACGTGGGGGTGTTTCTGATCCCTAAAGCAAGACTGCATGATACCCACACTTTCCAGACAAGAGAAGTAAAGTTCAGGAGATCATCGGTGGTGATCGAGGCCATGCCTCTCCTGGGAATGGCCCAGGAGATCATTGGCAGTGATCCAGGCCATGCCCCCTGCGAATGGGGGAACACACTTTCAGCCCTGCCATTCTGATGCACCGTATGCCCCCACCCAGAAATAGCAAGAGGGGAAAAAATGAGCTGACTGGAGAGGCAAGGTGTCTGTCTCCTGAATCAGTCCCCAATATCACCTCAAGTGGGCGAAGCCCTTAGAGCATCTTATCCCCGCAGTGAAGGAAGAGTGGAGATGCTGGTACTGAATGGGGCTGCGGGGCTTTCTTCTCATTTTAGATTCTTTAAAATTCTGATGGAAGCCATCAGGAAGAAGAATAGTAAAGCATCGGCTTTCAAAAGTGTGAACACTCGGAGAGCCACCCAGCGGGATCTAGACAATGCTGGCGAGTCGGAGAGGAGTCGGGTGAGCAAGTCCCCCGGGGGCCCCTTGGGTACCATCACAGGGAGGTCAAAGGCTGGGACCCCCTTAGGGTGGCAACTCACTGAGTCTGCTCTCCTGGGGTGGCTCTGACTGTTTTCAGTGCTCCTTGCACCCCTTCCTAGGGTTGGCGCCTCTTTCTGCTTACCTTGGCTTGTGTGTGTGTGGCCACATAGCCTGTGGGGTCTTAGTTCCCTGACCAGGGATTGAACCTGTGCACCCTGCATTGGGAGCATGGAGTCTTAACCACTAGACCACCAGGGCAGTCCCTTACCTGAGGATTTATCTGCTGCTCTGAGTGCCAAGAAGCAGGGTTTCCTTCTTGGGTGTGGAGAGCCACAGAGGGGAGCTGCCGCTGGCAGCATGGCCTGCCTCACCCAGGGTGCGGGCCCCAGCTCATCCATCTGTCTGCTCTCAGGGCCCCCTCTCCTCTGTAGGTAATTTTTCCTTATCCTGAGGACAGACTCAAAGTAATGATACCTACTAGACTTTTGGAAGTTTTCTGTTTTCATTGGCTCTGCCTTTGACTTTCCAAGGCCAGATGAACTGAGACTCACAGAGTACCGAGCAGGGACCAGGGAGGCATTCTGAAGCAGGGAAGTTAGGCTCCAGTGATGGAAAAGGAAGGAGCCAGGGGGAAGCCATTGGAGGCAAAATAGTCCAGGAATGATTATTCCTTATCTGGGTCAGGAAGATCCCCTGGAGAAGGGAATGGCAACCCACTCCAGTATTCTTGCCTGGAAAATTCCATGGGCAGAGGAACCTGGCAGTCTACAGTCCATGGGGTTGCAAAGAGTCAGGCACAACTGAACGACTAAGATATACACACATCTGCCCAGAGACGCAGAGGCAGTGTGGGGCCAGCTCCCTGGGTCTTGTCTGAGCCAGCAGTTGGCTGTGCTCTACTTGGACAGGTGTGCGATGAAGACTGGTCCCATCCTTTTCTAGCTCCATGGTTTCAGCTATGGCACCTCCTCTCTCTGGGCCTGTCTCCTCATCCCTAAAATGAGGGTCCAGCCTAGACAGAATGCCAGGTCTTCTGCCCTGGAGTCTACCAATTGGAATGTCTTTGGAAGGCTGCCCGGTCTTAATTCTTAAATCACCCAGAAGGAGATCATAAAGAACTAGGTGCCAGGGTCAGGAGAAAGAAATAAATATTTAGTTTCTAAAATGCCAAGGTAATTCTTTCTTTTCATCTCCACCCATAACATAAATACTTGGAACAATATTAGCACCATCTTCTTTATGACTTGGAAAGCCTTGGCACTTTTTTTTCCTTCTTAATACAAGGTTTTATGAGTGGTATGTGTAAAGATTTAGGCTGAAGAAAAGGGAACATGGAATCCAGGAGTGGGTAGGTGGGTGGAAGGGATATAGATGGAATTGGGAAGGTGGTAGGTACTGTGTGATGAATGGATGGGTGAGAGGCAGATGGGTGGCTGGATGGCTGAGTAAGGAGACAGGCAGGTGGATGGGTGACCAGTTTGGTGCATGGATAGATGGATTCACCAGGCACGTGGTATTGGAGCTCATGTTTCTCTTCCTTGTCCCGGAACCCCAGGGAGGGCAGGAGGGCGACGAGGAAGAGGAGGGGCGCATTGTGGATGCTGAAGCTGAGGAGGGAGATGCTGATGCCTCGGATGCCAAACGCAAGGAAAAACAAGAGGAGGAGGTGAGGGGCCTTTGGCCGAGGTGACACCTCTGTCACACCTGAGGGCTCCCCCCCAGTGCTTAAGGACATGCCTCTGTATCAGGCTGGAACCATAGGGAACCTTGAGGCAAAACCGGCCTGCCTAGCACAACCACTCGATGGAGAAGGCGGTGTTCATGGGGTGGCAAGTAGGCAGCAGCTGGCCCAGGGCTGCCCTTCAGGACTGGCATCATCCCTGTACCTGAATCAACCTGGGGGGGCCCCGAGGCCTTCAGGAGGGAAAGTCAGGCCACCTTCTGTCTTTCCTGTGAAAATGCATCCTTCCCCTTCCCCCTTTCAGTCCTTTACCGCCACGATTGCTTCCAGGACAGAGGGTGGTGTGGAGGGGCCGGGGGGCTCCCAGGTGAGAGAGCTGGGGTCGGGGCGCACAGCTCCGAGGAGGGGGCCCTGGGACTGAGGGGCTGGCGTCCCGAGGGGACAAACAGAGGGCAGAGGCTGGGCCGATGGAGCCGGTGGGGCTGAGGTCGGCCAGCAGATGAGAGCTCTTCTCAGGGTGGGGGGATATGTTC
The DNA here is from genome assembly GCF_963930625.1 of Muntiacus reevesi. Classification (NCBI taxonomy): domain Eukaryota; kingdom Metazoa; phylum Chordata; class Mammalia; order Artiodactyla; family Cervidae; genus Muntiacus; species Muntiacus reevesi. Next base: position 55,099,809 of record NC_089251.1, on the reverse strand, counting down.
CGCAAGGTCAAGTTCAGGTCACTGGCCGTGCCCAAGTGACGTGGCCTGCACTGCGTCCCCGCCAGGTCGACTACGACAGCGAGGAGGAGGAGGAGGAGGAGGAGGAGGAAGAAGAGAAGGAGGACGAGGACGGTCAGGAGGAAGGGGCCGGCTTCAAAGAAGGCGTTCAGCAGGAGCAGGAGGAAGGCGGCTGGGTCCCCGAGGAGAACTCGCTCCCTGGCGCCCCCCTGACGCGGCCACAGAAGCGCACCCGAAGCCGGGAGCCCCAGGGGGCCGAGGCGGTGGAGCGCCGGGTACAGGCCGTGCGCGAGTGCCACCCGTTCATAGAGGACTACCAGTACGACACACAGGGCAGCCTGTGGTGCCAGGTCAGTGCCCGTGAGGGGGTCAGTCAACCCCAGGTCACAGCCCCCTCTTGGGCCCACTCACTCTGACTTTCCAGTAAGAGCATGTGGGGGTCCAAGCCATCAGGCCCTGTAGGTACTTTCACGTGGGAAGGGAACTTCAGTACAACCCGTGTGTTGACGCACATCACAGAGGCGGGCAGACGCTGCATTCCTCACACCACCTTTCTGCCTGGTCATCACTTCCAGGATTGCAGTGTCCCTGGAAGGCTTGCTGGTCTGGATGCCTAGACGTCTACACATAGACTGGCTTTAGTCCTTTCCTTTGATCCAGTTCAGTGATTCGTAAATGGTAGCACAGATGCGAGTCATTGACCAGGATTACACGTACAGAGGGATGTGTGTTACGCTTTGTGGTCATTGAAAAGATATCAAGGGTGATGTTGAATGGAGGTCATGTTGAGTGGAGGTGATTTTCACTGACGACATCTGTGAAAATGGTGCTCTGCCATTTTCACCTCAGTCTGTGGGACCGGACGTGGCTGCCATGTGGTCATTAAGTCAGCCCATGTTCACGTGGGAAGCCAAGTCCACTGCCCAGCTTGCCCCAGTGGGGCTCTGGAGGGGTCTGTCAGGGACCCTGAGTGGTGTGGGGCTGGGTCAGCCCTGTCTCCTGGCTCAGCTCTCCTTCCTCTTGCAGGTGACACTGAAGCTCCCTCTCATGAAAGTCAACTTTGACATGAGCTCCCTGGTAGCGTCCTTGGCCCAAGGAGCCGTCATCTATGCAACCAAGGGTATCACAAGGTGCCTCCTGAATGAGACCACCAACAGTAAGAACGAGAAGGAGCTTGTCTTAAACACAGAAGGAATCAACCTCCCAGAGCTGTTCAAGTATGCCGAGGTGCGTGTCTCCTCAGGGTCGCCTGCTGTCCTGCGGATGGGTCCTCATGCCATCTGAGGCTCCAGCCGCTCTGTCCTGGCCCTTCCTGGGCTATTCACACTTCTAACCCAGGGTCCCCAGGCCAAGTCTGCAGCCTGGGCCACCTCTTGGGGATCTCCAGTGCACATGAGCCTAGTTAAGATTTACAGAACAAAACCTGCTTAACTTTACTGAGCCCAGAGTTTCCCACATTAATTTGCGTACAGTTTCTTTTCTTTGAAATGAAAACCTCCGAACATAGACTTGTAAGAAATAGTTATGCTGAGTGCTGGCTGGGGAGCTGCTTGATTTATCTGGTGAAGGGGGCCCCAGGCCTCCACACCCAGCAGAGTCCTATGTATCCTGTTCCCCCTGCTTCTCAAGCACACCCACCCTTTCCTCTGAGCTCTCTCTTGCTTCCTCCCGGTTCACCTCATCTCCCAGAACCTTCTGAGATGCTCTCAACCTCCAGGCACAAGTTTTCCCCACTGCATTCCAAGTTGCTGGGACCAGCCCACTCTTCTCTAGTCTGCACTAAGCTGGCAGGGCCCTCCAACCTCACACACATCCTCCCACAGCATTGCCTCGCACATGCCCCACCTCTGCCCGGAATCTTTCACCAGCTGGTTCCCCAGAGGACAGAGTAGGAAGGGCTCAGGCCTCCCCAGCGTCAGCCACTGACAGGGTGCGCTCGAGTCAAGCCCGTGGGATTTGTCTTAACAAGTCCAGGTGACCCGCCAGGGTCTCTGCTGTCTCCTATGGGGGTGACATGCCCTAGCACACAGCCACTATGAGTCCTGCCCCGGGATGGCTGAATTGGAGCTTCAGGCCCCTGGTGAGGCCTGGCAGGCCCCCGTGCCCAGGGAAGGAAATTGAATCTCTGCCAGGGAACTTGCCTCACCTACCAGCAGACCCTCCACCCTCGGAAACAGGTCTCTCTGTTATACAAACACCTTTGTTCCTCACTCTGAAAGTGGGCAGCGAATCATCTCTCAGCCCTGGCTGATGGTGAGAGAGACCCTGGGCCCAGCCAGCATGCTGTTGGCTGCTATGCTCACACCGCTCCTTAGGCTAGTCCTGGGCTGCCTCACGCCCACTTTGCCATCAGCTGCACCCAAGCACGCCAGCCGAGGAGGCAGCAAGGCCCAGGGTTAGGACATGTCCACAGGAGGGAGCAGAAGGCAGGGCCCTCCACACCGACCCCTCCTGCCTCCCCCAGGTCCTAGATCTGCGCCGTCTCTATTCCAACGACATCCATGCCATGGCCAGCACATATGGCATTGAGGCCGCACTGCGAGTGATCGAGAAAGAGATCAAGGATGTGTTCGCCGTATATGGTGAGAGGGGATGCGAGTGGCAGGCAGCAGGCCCCGGGGTGCCAGTCTAGATCTTCAAGGAGCTGAAATATGGGTGCAATGAGGGTGGAGCCCACTAGGGACCCTCAGGGCCCCCATAAAGAAGCGTCCCTTGTGTATCAGTCTTGGCAGTCCCGTCCCCAAGGCCTCCCCACCCCCAGCATGTTTCTGATCTTGGCCTCAGAGGGAGAGTCTCTTCCTCACCTCGCCTTCAGGATTTCAGTTCCCAGAGGCACACAGTATTGAGGCGTCTCATGTCCTGCAAGGCTGCTGCCCACGCTGCCAGATGCAGTCGTGAGGCCCGGGGACACAGGGCTGCCCACTGAGGTCGGGTCAGAGAGCTGAGTGAGTAGGTAATGGAACTGGGTTGGGGGGAGCCCTGGGGTTAGGTGACGCTGCTCCCCCCCACCCCCTCTTCACTGCTGAACCCCCATCCTGCTGTTGCCACCCCTGTGACAGGCATCGCCGTTGACCCCCGCCACCTCTCCCTGGTGGCTGATTACATGTGCTTCGAGGGCGTTTACAAGCCCCTGAACCGCTTTGGGATCCGGTCAAACTCCTCGCCACTGCAGCAGATGACGTTTGAGACCAGCTTCCAGTTTCTGAAGCAGGCCACCCTCATGGGTCAGTCGTGGGCACGTCCTTGGCCTTCCCCAACCCCGCCTGAATCTCTTCTGGGAAGACAAGGCTCATCCCTCAGGCACCCTTCCACAGCCTCGCACTCCGGGGAGAGCCTGGGCTGTCACTACAGGAAGCGCTGGGGGGTGGGCACCAGACTGGAAGGCCACCTCTGCCTTTTGGAGGAGAGGGGAGGGTCTTCCTCTCTTCAAAATGCAGAAGCAATTCGGCCTCGTTCCCACCAGGCCCCAAGCTTCAGAACCACCCTCGTGACCCTGGAGGTGCCCTAACCGCCAAGCCTCTTGCTGAGTGCCCCCCACACCCATCTCTTCTCCTCCCATCACCCCCAGCTACACCTCACAAGCGCTCTTGTGTCTCCCAGGATCCCATGACGAACTGAGGTCCCCATCAGCCTGCCTCGTGGTCGGGAAGGTCGTCAAGGGTGGGACCGGCCTCTTCGAGCTCAAGCAGCCACTGAGATAGCGCCCCCTGTGCACCGGCCTGCCCGTCACAGGAGAGAACCGGGAGACCAGGGTCCTGGGCAGTTCACAGTGATGGCTCAGGGCCTGGCAGTGACTTTGGGGTCCAAAGAGCAGCTGGCCTTTGAGCTGGACTGAGATCACCTGGGAAGTGGACGAGTTGCTTATCCTCACCCCTTCCCATCTTAAGATGTGAATGAAGCCCTTACCAGATACCCCCCAGACCCCCTACCCCCGGCCCAAAGTGACCAGACCTCACCCTGTGCTGCAGGACACCTCGGAGGTGGGACCCCCGGACACCCCAGGGTAGCGAGGTGAGGTCTCAGTGCTGTGAGCAGCCAGTGACTGCAGGCAGGCTTCCTGGGGGCTCACAACGGGCAGAGCACTGCTGCCCCTTGTCCTGCTTCTGCTGGCTGCACCAGCCCCCTGGGACAGAGTTCTGTAAGAGTCACTCCTGAGGCTCTCTGGACCAAGCACAAGATGATAGAGACCTCTCCCCACCCACTTTCTGTGCCTGGGGCGTGTGGCTTCACACCCCAGCCGGTCAGATCGGCCCTGAGCCTGGGGCAGGCCTCTCCGGAGCCCCAGCAGCTCACCCCAACATGAAACCCTGACTCCCCAGCCAGGCTGCACTGTTGGAGGGAGTGGCCTGGCTGTCTTTCCCTAGCTCTGCTCTCAATCCAGCACTGAGGCCTGTGTCTCTCTGTAGGCTCTGCCCCATCTGGAGTCATCCAGGCTCCCTTGACCTCTGGTACCAGCAGCATGGGGCCCTGGCATGAACAGAAAAGTCAGAGGACTTGGACCCAGGCTTTGTAGAACCAGAGGCTGTTTCTATTTTTGTCTAATGTTATTCCAACTCAGGCTGAGTAATAAACATTGCTGGAACCAGCCATCGGGAGGAGAAACATGGAAAAGACTTCAGGCTTTTGGTTTTGTTCTTCTTGGCTCTTTGGTTTATGGTTTCTGCATTGTGATTTGAGAGCCCAGGACTGGAATTACTCAACGCAGTCACAGCTCAGGTTCCTCTTCCTGTTTTTTTGGCAGAGGGTGTAGAAGGAGAACTCAGCCTTGGCAGCCTCCCCCTCTGACCCCAGCCAGTCCTTGCGGTGTCCCCCTTCCACAACCAGCTTCTAGCCCTGAGGCCAGGGGAGCCGAAGCTGGTGGGAAGGAGCAATGGCTGGGCTGGGAGGAGAGGCCTCGTCTGAGAAGAGTGACCACGCTGCTCCCTCCAGACACATGATAACCAGACTCAGCCTGTGTGTCCTGCACCAGCACCAGGGGAAACTTGGCAGAAACAGGACTCCCCTGGGAGTTCCCTGATGATCCAGTGCTTAGGATGCTACTCTTCCACTGCAGGGGCCGCGGGTTCAATCCCTGGTTGGAGAACTAAGATCCTGCATACCCCACATGTGTGTGTGCTTGGTCATGTCTGACTCTTTGCGAGCCTGTGGACTATAGCCCACCAAGTTCCTCTGTCCATGGGATTTCCCAGACAGGAATACTGGAGTTGGTTGCCATTTTCTTCTCCAGGGGATCTTCCTGACTCAGGGATCGAACCCAAGTCTCTTGCTTTGGCAGGCAGATTCTTTACCACTGAGCAACAAGCATGAGTCTAATATGAGCAGGGTTCTCTAATATGAGAGATTCTCTAATACGAGAATCACCAACTTATTAGAATAAGCCCTGGGTTGTGCCAAGTCATAGCCTGCATCCCCTCTAATTGGTGAGTTGACTTTTCAACGTGAGTCAGACACCTGATTTCCCCACAAAGACCTTAAGGTCTAATACCTACCCTCAAGAAGCAGGTGTGTGTGTGTGTGTGTGTGTGTGTGTGTGTGTGTGTGTGTGTGTGTGTGTGTGTGTTAAGGTCTAATACCTACCCTCAAGAAGCAGGTGTGTGTGTGTGTGTGTGTGTGTGTGTGTGTGTAAGGTCTGATACCCGCCCTCAAGAAGCAGGTGTGTGTGTGTGTGTGTGTGTGTGTGTGTGTGTGTGTGTGTGTGTGTGTAAGGTCTGATACCCGCCCTCAAGAAGCAGGTGTGTGTGTGTGTGTGTGTGTGTGTGTGTGTGTGTGTAAGGTCTGATACCCGCCCTCAAGAAGCAGGTGTGTGTGTGTGTGTGTGTGTGTGTGTGTGTGTGTGTGTGTGTGTGTGTGTGTAAGGTCTGATACCCGCCCTCAAGAAGCAGGTGTGTGTGTGTGTGTGTGTGTGTGTGTAAGGTCTGATACCTACCCTCAAGAAGCAGGTGTGTGTGTGTGTGTGTGTGTGTGTGTGTGTGTGTGTGTGTGTGTGTAAGGTCTGATACCCGCCCTCAAGAAGCAGGTGTGTGTGTGTGTGTGTGTGTGTGTGTAAGGTCTGATACCCGCCCTCAAGAAGCAGGTGTGTGTGTGTGTGTGTGTGTGTGTGTGTGTAAGGTCTGATACCCGCCCTCAAGAAGCAGGTGTGTGTGTGTGTGTGTGTGTGTGTGTGTGTGTGTGTGTGTAAGGTCTGATACCCGCCCTCAAGAAGCAGGTGTGTGTGTGTGTGTGTGTGTGTGTGTGTGTGTGTGTGTAAGGTCTGATAGCCGCCCTCAAGAAGCAGGTGTGTGTGTGTGTGTGTGTGTGTGTGTGTGTGTGTGTGTGTGTGTGTAAGGTCTGATACCTACCCTCAAGAAGCAGGTGTGTGTGTGTGTGTGTGTGTGTGTGTGTGTGTGTGTGTGTGTGTAAGGTCTGATACCCGCCCTCAAGAAGCAGGTGTGTGTGTGTGTGTGTGTGTGTGTGTAAGGTCTGATACCCGCCCTCAAGAAGCAGGTGTGTGTGTGTGTGTGTGTGTGTGTGTAAGGTCTGATACCCGCCCTCAAGAAGCAGGTGTGTGTGTGTGTGTGTGTGTGTGTGTGTGTGTGTGTGTGTAAGGTCTGATACCCGCCCTCAAGAAGCAGGTGTGTGTGTGTGTGTGTGTGTGTGTGTGTGTGTGTGTGTAAGGTCTGATAGCCGCCCTCAAGAAGCAGGTGTGTGTGTGTGTGTGTGTGTGTGTGTGTGTGTAAGGTCTGATACCCGCCCTCAAGAAGCAGGTGTGTGTGTGTGTGTGTGTGTGTGTGTGTGTGTGTGTGTGTGTAAGGTCTGATACCCGCCCTCAAGAAGCAGGTGTGTGTGGGGGGGGATGTGTGTGTGTAAGGTCTGATACCTGCTCTCAAGAAGCAGGTGTGTGTGTGTGATGAAGCTGTCATGGTGTCAAGAACACAGTGTGGTTCAAAGGATACCTTGATTGGCTCTACCTGGAGCCTCAGCAAAGAGGTGGTGATGCTTCTGGCCAGAAAGCAAGAGGTTCGTAGCTGCCTCTCAGCCCAGCGCATCAGGGCACCTGCTCGCTCAACTTACAAGTTCCTAGCAGCAGGGCTCCTGCAGGGGCGGGAGGAGGGGACATGAGCCGCAAGTGTTTCTAGAAGCAGCTCTGAGAAGTTCCTGTTTAAAAACTAAGCTTGAATCACTGAAAGAGAATCGCGCCTTGAGTTCTTTAAGCAGCTCCTTGCTTTTCCCTGGAGAGGTAATCAAGAGCTCTGTTGAGTTCAGATAGTCTGGTTTGTTCACAGCCCCAGGGAGAGGCCAGAACCTGGTACCAAGAACAGGGCTGAACACCTCAGCTCACCTGGGCTGGGCTTGGGTGTCCCTGGAGCTGCTCAGTGCTTAAGCAGTTGCCCCTCTTTCCCCCTCCTTCCTGCACTCACCCAATCTTTTTTTTTTTTTTTTTGATGTACTCTCTTTCCATTCTGCATCTTTCCATGGTTATCTTTTTTTTTTTTTTTTTAAGAAAGAGGTGGCAAGCTTCCCCAGTGGCTAAGCTGTAAAGAATCTGCCTGCCAATGCAGGAGACTCTGGTTCAATCCCTGAGTCGGGAAGATCCCCTGGAGGAGGAAATGGCAACCTACTCCAGTATTCCTGCCTGAAGAATTCCAAGGACAGAGGAGCCTGGCAGGCTACAGTCCGTGGGGTCACAAAGAGTCGGACACACCTAAAGCAGCTGAGCACAACAGGTTGTTTATTTTGTCTTTCTGACTGCATGCTGGCATGCCGGATCTTAGCTCCCTATTCAGGGATCAAACCCATGCCCCCTGCAGTGAAAGCTCAGTGTCCTAACCACTGGACTGCCAGGGAATTCCTCCACACATGCAATCTTGATGCCCACTGCACCAGGCTCCCAAAGATAGGGGAAGTACACAGGCCCTGCTTTTGCAGAGCTCAGTGTCTAGGGCCCCAAACTGACAAGCACATGGGAAATTCAGACTGTGACCCAGCCAGAGGCTGAGGAAGTCACAAGGCAGTGCATGAACATGCACCCTGCCCTCCCCTGCCACTTGGGGTGAGGCCCTCACCCTCGTAGCTGGCTTTGGGGTGAAGCCAGAGTGGGAAGGAAAAGTGAGGAGGCACTTGGGTGCCCAGAAACAGAAGGGAGGGGAATGAGAAAGAATCAGAAGTCCAGTCATCACCACCCTCTTCATGTACCCAGTCTCACCCCAGCTCCCCCACGTTCTCCCTCTATGGTTCAGCCCCCCACCCCCAAGCCTTTCTTTCCAAGTAGCAGTCAACCCTGTTCAGACTGTGCAGAGGTCAGGCATCCACTGACCACTACTTTCCACACTGGCTGTCCAGCACTGTTATCTCAGGGAGCCAAGCCAGTGAGAAACCACAGGTCTCAGGTCTTCTTCTCTGATCCATGGTTCTTGCCTGGAAACATGAACTTGAAGTGCTGGTATATTGAACCAGTCAAACCTCAAGAATTGAGCTGAGCCAGCATGGCTGTGTTTCAGGCAAGAAACTAAGCTGTGAAATCAGACTCCTGGAATCTCGGGACCTCAGTTGGCCTCTCTGTGCCTCAGTTTCCTTATCTGTAAAACTAATTAAAATTAAATCAGTGTTCATAAAAGCACATGTGGCTATAAATGTTTACCTATATAGCAAGTGGTTTTGTAAGTGGGCTTGGGGGCCCCCTGGACATTTGGCCATGTCATCTTTGGTCATCACCGCTGGAGAGCAGGGGGCGCTACTGTTATCTAGTGGGATGGGGCCTGAGGTGCTGCTACGTAGCCTACAATCCAAGGACAGTAAAGAATTACCCCCCACTTTCTGCTTGCTGGCGGACTTCCCTGGTGGCTCAGTGAAGAATCCCCCCTGCCAATGCAGGAGACTCGGGTTCAATCCCTGGGTGGGGAAGACACTCTGAAGGAGGAAATGGCAAGCCACTCCAGTATTCTTGCCAGGAGAATCCCATGGATAGAGGAGCCTGGTGGGCTACAGTCCATGGGGTCCCAAAAGTCAATGAGCTCGCAAAGGCCCATGGGGTCACAAAGAGTCAGACACAACTGAGCCCATGAGCACATTCCCCTGGGTGGCAATGCAGAGGCCCGGACATACCTGGAGTTACCGTAAAAGATGTGAACCAGCCGGAGTTCATCAGAGTCCTGGCAGCCTTCCTCACAAAGTCCAGGAAGCTGAAAGGTGGATGCTGTCAGGCTGGCCAAGCACAACGAGCTGCTTCCATAGCACAGCATCTGTACTTGCCAGGTTGTGCCGAGGTGGCTCCATGACCAGCATCTCTAGAGAGTGTCAGAGAAACTGTGCCTGACCACTGCAGCACCAAGAGCAGGGCCCACCAGGTCCTCCTAGCCCTGGAGGGCCTGAAAACGGTGGAAAGGACCAAGACGGGAGCTGCAAATGGACACGTCCAGGGCAGAGAGATCCGGAGAGAATTGCCGGCCTGGTGGCCTGTGTGGTGCAAGGTGGCTTCAGTTGTGTCCGACTCTTTGTGACCCTATGAACTGTGTAGCCCACCAGGCTCCTCTCTGTCCATGAAATTCACCAGGCAAGAATACTGGAGCCCTCCTCTAGGGAATCTTCCCCACCTAGGGATCAAACCCGTGTCTCTTGCATCTCCTACTTTGGCAGGCGGGCTCTTTACCACTAGCACCACAGGTGGCAGCTGCCGACAAGAAGCATTACAACAGGGACTTCCCTGGCTGCTCAGTGGTTAGGACTTCGCTTTCCAATACAGGGGGTGCAGGTTGGATCCCTGGTCAGGGAGCCTCCAGGCCAAAAACTGAAGCAATATTGTAACAAATTCAATAAAATAAAAATGATCCACATTAAAAAAAAAAAAAGCTTAAAAAAATTGCAACAAATGATACTGGGTTAATAAACTGCTTGATTCATAAAAAGAAAGGCTATTCTTCCCTGGTGGTCCAGTGGTTAAAACACACCCGCCAGTGGATTCGATCTCTGGTCCAGGAAGATTCCACGTGCTGCAGGGCAACTAAGCCTGTGTGCCAGAACTGGAGCCTGTGTGCTGCAACTACTGAAGCTGGCGTGCTCTAGAGCTCATGCTCAGCAAAGAGAGAAGCCACTGCAATGAGAAGCCTGCACAACTAGATAGTAGCACTCGATCGCTGTAACTAGCGAAAGCCCATGGACAGCAAGGGAAACTCAGCACGGCCAAAGAAGTAAATGAATAGAATTTTCTGGCCCCAAATGTTGATGGTGCTAGAGTTGAGAAACCCTGCTTCCTACACATGTAAGGGGTTGGGGGTGCGGTGGGGGTGTCAGGGGGTAACATTGTTTCTTTTACAAAATGGAATCTCATAAATTTTAGCCACGGGCTGAGAGCCAAACAACAGCATCTCATTGTTGCTTTAGTTTGCAATTCCCTTGTCACAATTCTAAGCGTTTTTTCACAGGTGTATTGGCTAGTCTGATTTGCATTGTGAGAATTGTCTATTTGTTTTGTTTGCCCATTTCCTATTGGTTGGTTTCCATTGACCTTTACTGTCAATGTTAAAGGGCTCTGATTTCTTACAGCTATTTTAATAGATAACCTTTTGTCAGCTGCGTTACTTCCTCCCCCCCCCCCCCCAATTAAATGAATGAGATAAAGAAAAGTGAAAGTGTAAGTAAACTCTTTGCTACCCAGTGGACTCTGGCCCGCCAGGCTCCTCTTCTGCCCATGGAATTTTCCAGGCAAGAACACTGGAGTGAGTAGCCATTCTCTTCTCCAGCGGATCTTCCCAACCCAAGATTTGGGTCTCCTATACTGCAGGCAAAATTCTCCTAGCCAGGCTTCAGCAATATGCGAACCGTAAACTTCCAGATGTTCAAGCTGGTTTTAGGAAAGGCAGAGGAACCAGAGATCAAATTGCCAACATCCGCTGGATCACTGAAAAACCAATAGAGTTCCAGAAAAACATCTATTTCTGCTTTATTGACTATGCCAAAGTCTTTTATAGCAGAAAGTGAAGAGGAACTAAAAAACCTCTTGATGAAAGTGGAAGAGGAGAGTGAAAAAGTTGGCTTAAAGCTCAACATTTAGAAAACTAAGATCATGGCATCTGGTCCCATCACTTCATGGCAAATAGATGGGGAAACAATGGAAACAGTGGCTGACTTTATTTTTTGGGCTCCAAAATCACTGAGAGAAGGGGAAAGACTGAGATAAGTAAAGATAATATAAATAATAGCCAATACTTATCAGGGGTTTACTGTGTGCCAGGTACTGTTCTGTTTTCCACGTGTTATTGCCATCCTACAAAAATCCCATAAAACAGGTGTGGCCATTTCCTTCATTTTACAGGAGAGGAAATGGAGTACTGAGATGTCAAGTATCTTGCCCAAGTTGTGGGATGAACTGGAGCTAGGATTTGAGTCCGAGCAGTCTAGTCTCCAAAATCACCGCATATGGTGATTGCAGCCATGAAATTAAAAGACGCTTACTCCTTGGAAGGAAAGTTATGACCAACCTAGATAGCATATTAAAAAGCAGAGACATTACTTTGCCAACAAAGGTCCATCTAGTCAAGACTATAGTTTTTCCAGTGGTCATGTATGGATGTGAGAGTTGGACTGTGAAGAAAGCTGAGTGCCAAAGAATTCATGCTTTTGAACTGTGGTGTTAGAGAAGACTCTTGAGAGTCCCTTGGACTGCAAGGAGATCCAACCAGTCCATTCTAAAGGAGATCAGTCCTGGGTGTTCATTGGAAGGACTGATGCTGAGGCTGAAACTCCAATACTTTGGCCACCACACGTGAAGAGTTGGCTCATTGGAAAAGACCCTGATGCTGGGAGGGATTGGGGGAAGGAGGAGAAGGGGACGACAGAGGATGAGATGGCTGGATGGCATCACCGACTTGATGGACATGAGTTTGAGTAAACTCTGGTAGTTGGTGATGGACAGGGAGGCCTGGCGTGCTGCGATTCATGGGGTTGCAAAGAGTCGGACACGACTCAGCAACGGAACTGAACTGATACTGCAAGCAGATTGTTTACCGTCTGAGCCACCAGGGAAGCCCGAATGAGATCATACAGACCAAGAACTCATTACCTTGTGGTTAAGGAGGTTCACCGCTGGCTGCACAGAGCTGTGCTCACTCCTTGACTCTAGTTAGGACAGCTGGTCATCTGCTGAGGTACTGAGCTTGACAAAACAAGTTCTCCTTTGTGAGGAACTAACAAGAAATCTCCGCATGTGATAGCATTTCCATGGTGCTAGAGAAACCATGGTAACCACAGAAAGTTTCTGAAGTCAGGAGCAGAGCGTGGAGAGCCCTGCATTCCTGCGTGGCTGCTTTTAGCTGGGTTTCAGGTGCAGACACCCACTCTCCCCTGCATCTCATCCAGGGCGGTGAGGGATGCGGTTATGCTCCTCCTTTCACGGCAATGCTGCATAGTCAACACATAGAAGCACGAGGAACTGAACCAGGCTGCTGGCTCGAGAGTCTGGGCTCCCGGTCTCCACACTGTGCCCACCCCCTCTGCTGAGGCACTGAGGAAAGGGTCTCACATCATAGGCGCAGGTAAATGTGAGGATACCACATGCCTCCCCAGGCCAAGGAGCACCCCTCCTGAGTGTGCCTCCTGGGTGTATAGACGGGGCAGCCAGGTCTGGAGAGGGGCTCCTGTGCTTTACCTGGCTGGGGAACTGGCAGCTCACAAGATGAAACTGGAAGGAATAAATGGCCAGCAGTCACCTTAAGGAGCTAAGAACCCTAATCTATGGCCCAAATCAAAGTGGAGGTAAAATTTTTTACTATTTATTATTTGGCTGTGCTGGGCCTTAGTTGCAGCATGTAGGATCTTCAGCCTTTGTTGCACCGTGTTGTTCAGTCGCTAAGTTGTGTCGGACTCTGCAACCCCATGAACTGTAGCAGGCTAGCCTTCCCTGCCCTTCACCATCTCCCAGAGTTTCTTCAAACTCATGTCCATTGAGTCGGTGATGCCATCCAACCATCTCATCCTCTGTCTTCCTCTTCTCCTCCTGCCTTCAATCTTTCCCAGCATCAGGGTTTTTTCTAGTGAGTCAGCTCTTCCTATCATGTGGCCAAAGTATTGGAGCTTCAGCTTCAGCATCAGTCCTTCCAATGAATATTCAGAACTGATTTCCTTTAGCATTGACTGGTTTGATCTCCATGCAGTCCAAGTGATTCTCAAGAGTCTTTTCCAGCACCAAAGTTCAATACCATCCAGTTGTACCATGCAGGATCTTTAGTTGTGGCATGTGGGATCTAGTTCCTTGACTAGGGATGGAACACGGGTCCCTGCATTGGGAACTCAGAATCTTAGACACTGGACCACTAGGGAAATCCTTGAGGTGAATTTTGAAGAGTTGGAGAAATATATCATGTGTATTACTGGAAAGAAACTCAAAACCTGGGCGCGAGCCCTTGGCTGCCGAGGAGAGCAGTACCAGGTAGCAAGGATTCCTGTGATATTATCTGGTGTGATCCCCTCAGTCCAGTGGCACTCATGCTATCCACCCCATTTCATGTTTGAAGAAATAGATCTAGAGAAGGTGAGAGCAATGCTCTGGGGTCAGTGCAAATTCTGGAATTCCCTGGGGAAGATGCCCAGGTCTGGCATCCCTCTTGGAGCTGAGCCTCTGCACATGCATCTCCTGGACCATAGAGAAGGCTAAGCACCAAAGAATTGATGCTTTTGAACTGTGGTGCTGGAGAAGACTCTTGAGAGTGAAAATGTGGGCTTAAAACTCAACATTCAGAAAACTAAGATCATGGTATCCAGTGCATCACTCCATGGCAAATAGATGGGGAAACAATGGAAACAGTGAGAGATTTTATTCTGGGGGGCTCCAGAATCACTGCAGATGGTGACTGCAGCCATGAAATTAAAAGATGCTTACTCCTTGGAAGAAAAGTTCTGACCAACCTAGAGAGCATATTAAAAAGCACAGACATTACTCTGCCAACAAAAGTCCATCTAGTCAGAGAGATGGTTTTCCAGTAGTCAAGTATGAATGTGAGCATTGGACTATAAAGAAAGCTGAGCACCAAAGAATTCATGCTTTTGAACTGTAGTGTTGGAGAAGACTCTTGAGAGTCCCTTGGACTGCAAGGAGATCCAACCAGACCATCCTAAAGGAAATCAGTTCCGAATATTCATTGGAAGGACTGATGCTGAAGCTGAAAGTCCAATACTTCGGCGACCTGATGGGAAGAACTCACTCATTTGAAAAGCCCCTGATGCTGGGAAAGATTGAAGACAGGAGGAGAAGGGGACGACAGAGGATGAGATGGTTGAATGGCATCACTGATTCAATGGACATGAGTTTGAGCAAGCTCCGGGAGTTGGTGATGGACAGGGAATCCTGGTGTGCTTCAGTCCATGGGGGTCACAAAGAGTTAGACATGACCGAGTGACTGAACTCACTAACTGAGGATGAGTCTTAGGTTCTATTGATCAGATGGGTTTGTGATCTCCTTTGAGAAAATAGAAAAGGGAGCCCTGGAAAATTAGACCCAGGTCTATTAGGGACCGGGTTGGGAGCTGGGATTGGGGGGGAAGGTCCAGAGAAGTCTGATGGATGAGTCTTTGGGAAACTGGACGGCAGGGTTTACTGTGGGTCATGGGCAGGACAAGGGTAATGAGGCCGTCAAAGAAAAATATCACAACCTGGCTGGCCATCTAAGGCCAAGGGCTGGCCATTCCTGGTGCCCACGGACCTCTGCCCTACTCGCTGAGCCTCTCAACCTGCTTTCCTGTCCTGCCTCCGAAGGCCTGGCCTGGCAAGCACCTTGGGGCCTGGCTGCTGCACCTGGCACAGTACTGTGTTAGGTGCCTCTCCCAAGACCAGCTCCTCACCCAGCAGTCTGCTGGCAGGGGACCAGCTGACCCAGGGTGAATGCTGCCCCAGCTTTGCACAGGCCCTGGGCTCTCCCAGATCAGGGGTATTTTCCCTCCCCCAGCAGTTTGACTCACTTGGACTTCTCCGCATCCGGTCACAGCGCAGTCCCTAGGCAGCCAAGGACTATCTGGTCAGTCCAGCCCAGACTCTGCTGTAATAATACATAGCTGACGAAGGAGGAAGGAAAGAAACAAGAAAGGGAGGGGAGAGGAAAGGGGCGATGCAGGGAGCTCATGTGTCATGTCTTCAAAATAAGCACATTTTCTCCTCTGTTTTCCAGAGCCATGGTTCTCAAAGTACGGTCCCCGGGTCAGCAGCCTAAGGGTCACCCAAGCGTTTGTAGAAACACAAATCCTGGACCAGACCATAACCTTCCTGAGTCAGAGACTCTGGGGTGGGCCCCTGCTCTGTGCTTACAGCCCTCTGGGGGATTCTCAGTCAGGCTCTAATTTGCAAACCACTGCCCCAGAAATGTCAGGAGGAAGTGTTCTTACCGCACTGTCCTTTTTTAAAAAGCTAGTTCAGCCCCAGGGCTCTTCTGGCCTTCAGGAAACAGCCTCAGCTTTCCCAGACAGCTGCCCCTGCACTGCCCGTGTTTGACCCATGAGGCAGGGCAGCGTGGAGGGCAGCCTGGGCGGGGCGGTGGGTCGCCAGAAGGCTGCGGCACCTCTGTGTCACTCACATCCATTAATTCATTTGAGTCACCTGACAAATTAAAAGACGCTTATTCCTTGGAAGAAAAGTTATGACCAACCTAGACAGCATATTAAAAAGCAGAGATATTACTTTGCCAACAAAGGTCTGTCTAGTCAAGGCTACAATTTTTCCAGTAGTCATGTACGGATGTGAGAGTTGGATGGTGAAGAAAGCTGAGCGCTGAAGAATTGATGCTTTTGAACTGTGGTGTTGGAGAAGACTCTTGAGAGTCCCTTGGACTGCAAGGAGATCCAACCAGTCCATTCTAAAGGACATCAGTCCTGAATATTCATTGGAAGGACTGATGATGTTGAGGCTGAAACTCCAATACTTTGGCCACCTGATGAGAACTGACTTGTTTGAAAAGACCTTGATGCTGGGAAAAATTGAAGGTGGGAGGAGAAGGGGACGACAGAGGATGAGGTGGTTGGATGACATCACCAACTCAATGGACATGAGTTTGAATAAACTCCGGGAGTTGGTGATGGACAGGGAGGCCTGGCATGCTGCAGTCCATGGGGTTGCTAAGAGTCAGACCTGACTGAGTGACTGAACTGAACTGAACTGAACTGACAATCTGTGAGGGCAAATACAGCACCTCAGTTTAATAGACAGAGGAAGAGGCTCAGAGGTGTTCCCAACTCCTTGAGGGGCAAGATCTATGCCTGATAAGCAGTTTAAATAACCAGATAGAGAGACGTCCTGCACTTGAGTGGTAGGTCCGACCTCCTACAGCCCCACCTCTCTGCTCAGTAGGTGCGTGCCTGCGTACTAAGTCACTTCAGTAGTGTCCAACTCTTTGCGACCCTATGGATTGCTGCCCGCCAGGCTCCTCTGTCCATAGGATTATTTCAGCAAGAATACTGGAATGGGTTGCCATTGCCTTCTCCAGGGGATCTTCCAGATCCAAGGATCAAACCTGAGTCTACTGGGTCTCCTGCTTTGAAAGCAGATTCTTTACCCCTGAGCCACTGGGGAAGTACCTCAGCAAGTGAGGGGTGCCTAACTAGGACATCCTGGGGAAGGGGAGCAGTGAAGAACAGGGGGGACCTTGGGCCTCCTCCTGCAGTGCTGGTGGGCAGCATTTTCCTCTGGACCCCAACAAAGCCCACCAGTACCTCTCACCTACGTAAAGTCCTCTATGTTAAAAATTCCTTCCAACAGAGCAGTTCCACTTCTGGGTATATACACACAAAATTAAAATCAGGGGCTCAGAAAGGTATTTGCATACCCATGCTCATAAGAGCATTAGTCACAAGAGCCAAAAGGAAGAAATAACCCAAATATCTATCAATGGATGAATATGGTAAACAAAATGGGGTATATATATGCAGTGGGATATTATTGAGCCATTAAAATACATAGTGACCTGAATCTAATCACTGGGTTGGGAAGATCTCCTGGAGAAGGGAAAGGCTACCCACTCCAGTATCCTGGCCTGGAGAATTCCATGGACTGTATAGTCCATGGGGTTGAAAAGAGTCGGACACATCCAAGCAACTTTCACTTTCACTTTCTTTCAAATACATGGTTCAAGAACTTTCCTAGCAGTCCAGTGGTTAAGATTCCATGCCTCTACTGCAGAGAGTGAGGGTTTGATCCCTGGTCTAGGGAACTAAGGTCCTGCATGCTGCACAGTGTAGCCAAGGAAAAAAAAACTTATCCCTTCACCCACCACCCAAAACATGCTTGGGGCTTCCCTGGTGGCTCAGACAATAAAGGATCTGTCTGCAGTGCAGGAAACCAGAGTTCGATCCCTGGGGTGGGAAGATCCCCTGGAAAAGGGAATGGTAACCCACTCCAGCATTCTTGTCTGGAGAATCCCATGGACAGAGGAGCCTGGGGGGTTACAGTCCATGGGGTCACAAAGAGTCAGATGCATCTGAATGACTACCATTTTCCCTCTTTCAAAAACATGGTACAACTGGAAAGACATTATGCCAAGTGAAATAAGCCAGACATCCAAGGACAAATACTAAATGATTCCATTTCTACAGAATAAGGTAGTGAACTTCATAGAGACAAAAGGAAGAAGGGTATTACCAGGGGCTGGTGGAAGGAGAAATGGGGAGTTAGCATTTAATGGGTACGGAGTTTCAGTTTTGCAAGATGAATTTCAGTTTTGCAAGTCCAAGGTGGACGGTGCTGATGGTTGTCCAACAATGTGAATATACTTAATGCCCCTGAAACTGTACACTTAAAGATGGTTAATTTCATGTCATATCTATTTCACCACAATAAAAATTGCTATCCATTAATGAGTCCCACTGCCCCCACCCCCACATCCCCTGGAAATTGGAATAAATTTTGGGGAAACAAAGCATACAGATCTTTTGGCAAATTCCCTACACAGCCACATGACTCCACTGTGACAAGAGAGAAAGTTCTGGACATTGGATTCGACTTCCTGGGCTTCAAAGCCCAGCCAGCTCAAATCCCACCTTTTCTGTGAAGCCTGCAGTAGCCTGCAGGATCGCTCACCAAACCACCTCCTCCTCTGTGTCTGATGTTGGGCACAGTCGTGCAACTTGAAAGAGTCAGATGGTGCTTTTGTTTTAGAGTTTATTTTTTTAAATATTTATTTATTTGGCTGCCTTGTGCCTTAGTTGTGGCACACAGGATCCTCGATCTTTGTTGCAGTGTGTGTGTGTGTGTGTGTGTGTGTGTGTGTGTGTGTGTTAGTTGCTCAGTCGTGTCCGACTCTTTTTGACCCCATGGACTGTATGTGGAATTTTTAGCTGTGGCATGAGAACTCTTAGTTGAGGCATGTGGGATCTTAGTTCCCTGACCAGGGATCCAACTCGAGCCCCTTGCGTTGAGAGCATGGATTCTGAGCCACTGGATCACCCCAGATGGTGCTTTGCCAAGATGTCTCTCCTTTCACTCTGGTCACTTGACTCCTGGGAGCAAAGCCCTAGCAACTCACAGTGGACATGTCGAAACAAGACTTTGTCATTGAAGCCTCTGAGATTTGGAGATTGCTTGTTTCCTTGGTGTAACCCAGCTCAGGGCTACTCCAAGTGTGGTTTTGCTTTTGCAGCCTTGACATCCCCTGGGGGCTGATTAGAGATGCAAATAATCAAGCCCCACCCTTGACCTACTGAACCAGATTCTGCATAAAGTGCTAAGCATGCCTTCTCTCCCAGAAAGGTGCTCAGTGGCTATTTTTTCCTCCCCAGTCCTCTGAGGTTTCTACAGAAGACTCTGCTAATAGCCTACTTAAGAGTTGCCTTCCTCTTCTCTCTACTGAGAACTCAGGTTTCTGTTGTTCAGTTGCTGAGTCTTGTCCGACTCTGCAAACCCATGGACTGCAGCACACAGGCTTTTCTGTCCTTCACCATCTGTGGAGCTTGCTCAAACTCACGTTCATTGACGCATTGATGCCATCCAACCATCTCATCCTCTTTTGCCTCCTTCTCCTGCCCCCAGTCTCTCCCAGCATCAGGTCTTTTTCAGTGCAGCTCTTTGCATCAGGTGGCCAAAATATTGGAGCTTCAGCTTCAGCATCAGTCCATCCAATGTATGTTCAGGATTTATTTCCTTTAGGATTGACTGGTTTGATCTTGCTGTCCAAGGAACTCTCAAGAGTCTTCTCCAGCACTGAGGGACTGGCAATGTGCTCAGATGAAAACACTCAGTTTCCCAGACTCCCTTGCAGCTAAGGGTAGTCATGTGACCTGGTCCTAGTCATGTTCATTTGGTTTATTTCTGACCCAAAGGAAGTCAGGGTAGGGCTTCAGGGAATTTTTGTCAAAGGTCACAGGCCCTGGTGGCAGGTTTCTCTGACTTTGGGCCTTGTCCTTCCCCTTCCTTCCTGTCTGTTACTTGGATGTGGTGGCAGATTGTTACCCAGTGGCTCCCGGGATACACACATTCCTGTGTTAACACCCTCAGGTAGCCCCCACCCACGTTGGATCTGGGCTGGCCTGAGCCTAACTCTGACCAGTAGAATGTGGTTGCAGTGAGGTTCAGGGACTTTTTCTCTCAACCTGGGCTTGCCTATAGGAGATCTCTTGATAGGAGATCACATTCCTGTCAAAGGGAGGGACATCCATCCAACCCATCATCCAGATCTGAAACCCGGGAGTCACTGCACCTCCTTTTCATCTGCAGCTAATTGATCACCAGGACTGTCTCCTCCCATGGCCCAAGTCCATCCCACACTTGATCCAAGAGGCAGCCATCTACTGATCTCCTGTCTTCCTCCTGGTCTGGTCTCCCCACCCCCCATCGAGCCTACATGTAGATGGATGTCATAGTGATCCTTCTAGGGAATTCCCTGATGGTCCAGTGGTTAGAACTCTACACTTTCACTGCCAGGGACCCAGGGGCAATCCCTGGTTGAGGAACTAAGATCCTGAAAGCTATGTATTGCCACCAAAAAAACAAAAACAGAAGACTGATCTTTCTAAATACAGATCTGAAGATCATTCCCCAATGCTTTAGGGCAAGTCCCACGGCCCCAGCTTGACCTACACATCCATATGTGACATAGCTACTGCCTTACTCTCCAGCCCCCTCTCTGTCCATTCCCCTCTCTAAATACAATGAACCCTGGACATGTCATGCTGCTCCCTGTTTCTCATACCAGCTTTGCCTATTGGTAGCTCCATGTCTTTGCTTCAGCAACGACAAATGTCATCCTTCATGTTGACTCAGTATCATGGTCTGTTCAGGCTGCTCTAACGGAATACTACAGACTGGGTTGTTTAAACAACAGAAATTTATTTTCACAGTCTTGGAGGCTGGAAGTTCAAGATCAAGGTAGGTTTCATTCTCTATGTTTTTTGTTGTTGTTGTTTTTAATGTCTTTATCTTTTGTTCTACCTCGTTCCAAGGAGATTAGCTTGCCTATTTGGAGGCCTGGGGTCTTCTGCTGTTGTTTAGAAGTTGCTCTGTAGGAGTTGTTCCATATTTTGATGAGTTTTTGATATATTTGTAGAGGAGGCAAGCAATCTCCCCATCTTACTCCTCTGCCACCTTCTTCTGCTCTCAAAGCATCTTGGTAGGTTTCATTCTGCTTCTTGTCTTGGCTTGTAGGTGGCTGCAATCTGGCTATGTGCTCACATGATATGTGAGCATGGGGAGAGAGGCTGTGAGTTCTCTGGCATCTCTTCTTTTAAGGACACTAATTCTATACGATCAGGACCCCACCCTCATGACTTCACTTAGCAATAGTTACTTCTAGAGGGGCCCCATCTCTAATTACAGCCACCCTGGAGGTTAGGGCTTCAGTGTATGAATTTGGGAGGGAAACAAACATTCAATCCATAACATACATTCAATTAGTAGTGACTGGGAATTCTCTGATAGTCCAGTGCTTAGGACTGCACACTTTCACGACCAAGGGCACAAGTTCAATCCTGGTTGGGGAGTTAAGATCCCACAAGCTTTGTGGCAAGGCAAAAGAGAGAGAGAAATTAGGAGTGGCTGCCTAGAGAACTGTGTCAAAAAGAATTCTGAGGTCCTTCCCAGATTCTGTGGTAAAAAGAGCTATGGTTGATTAGTCATGTCTACCTGTGGTTGATTATTCATGTCTACCTGGAGCTTCCCTAGTGGCTCAGATGGTAAAGATTCTGCCTGTGATACAAGAGACCCATCTTTGATCCCTGGTTCAGGAAGATTCCCCTGGAGGAGGGCATGACAACCCGTTCCAGTGTTCGTGTCTGGAGAATCCCCATGGACAGAGAAGCCTGGTGGGCTACAGTTCACAGGGTCACAAAGAGTCGAACATGACTGAGTGACTAATACTTTCACTTTCATCTGGGGCTTAGAAAGGAGGGATTGTGGCGGCTCGTGTACTGTGTATTTTTCTTGTCTGTTTTATGTGTTTATCTTTTCCACTCTCTCTTTTGGCCCAAGCACAATGCCTGACACATTCTAGGCTCTCAATACATTTTTGATGAATGAATCAAGTGAGTAGTTGTCTCAAAGCACATTTCTCATCCATGATCTCACTTAAGCTTCACAGCAGAATGTGAGGTTGGCCCGAACAATTAAACATGCTTAGAAATCTCCTTGAAAGTGTTCACCCCTCTTTCTATCTCTCACTCCACGCTGGAGTTGCTGCATTTGACCTAGAGGCTGCATGGATATGCCTGGACCAGATTCTGTCCAGATCACAGGTGGCTCTTGCTGCCACTGTCTCCTAGAGCAGCTGAGGCCTTCGCCCTTCCTGCTGTCCCCCAACACCCCTGCATCCCCACTCATCCCAGAGCTGCCAACCCCACCCTCTGGCTACCAATCACTTCAAATGAGAAGCAAACAAATTCTGTGGCCTCTAAGTCTGATAGAGCAAGGGGGTGGGGTGGGGATTGATTAACCTTCTGATGGGAGTTGGGGGCATGTGTTAACCATTGCTGTGATACAGGAAATTGAGAACAGGTGAGGGTATGTGTGATGGGAGCCCTGTCACGCTTAAAGGGAAAATGTACTCAAGTCTCCAGTATACCACAGGGCTTTCCAGGTGACTCAGTGGTAAAGAATCCACCTGCCAATGCAGGAAATGCGGGTTCAATCCCTGGGTCGGGAAGATCCCCTGGAGGAGGACATGGAAACCCACTCCAGTATTCTTGCCTGGAAAATCTCATGGACAGAGGAACCTGGTGGGCTTCAGTCCATGGGGTCACAGAGTTGAACGTGACTGAGCAACTGAGCCTGCACTGAAGTCTCCAGTATCCCTGTTAGCAATGCAGCTCATGTAATTGTGAGCGTGTGTCTGAGTGTGTGTGTGTTGGGGGCTGCCTCTCCCCCACCTGTCACCCCTGTGCCCATGCTCAGTCATGCTGCCCCTGCCAGCCTGGCCATGTGCTATGTGCGTGAGTCCCTTCAGGGCTGTGGATGGACACCCCGCCCTGGCGTCGCTCCTGGTCTGCCTGCTAAGACCTCTCCCCACAGGGCATTAGTTCGCAGGCAGCGCCATGCTTAGCCCTGTAACATATGCTCCTGCCCATGAGGAGCTCATAGCTAGTGTCAGCAGCTGGACCATCCTGGGCTGTGTGTGGGGAAGGCCAGAGACTATGCCCCCATCTGGTTGGGTGGCAAGGACAGGTGAGCAGGCGCGGTGGTGTGCGGGTGTGTTTCAGACCAGTGAACCCTGCTGTTTGCCTGAAGTCATGGTGGGAGCACGGGGCGGGGAAGGGGAGACCAGAATCTGGAGGATTGTCGGAGCCACGTGCTAATGTGCTAAGTCACTTCACTTGTGTCCAACTCTTTGCAACCCTGTGTACTATAGCCTGCCAGGCTCCTCTGTCCATGGGATTCTCCAGGCAAGAATACTGGAGTGGGTTACCGTGCCCTCCTCCAGGGGAGCTTCCTGACCCAGGATTGAACCCAGGTCTCCTCAGATTCTTTATTGTCTGAGCCACCAGGGAAGCCCCAGGCAGCAAAGAGCCAGCAGTAGCACCTGCTCTCTGGGCCTTGCAGCCTCAAGAACAAAGCAGGATTTCTTGCAACCCTTTCACTCGGGTTTCTCTCTCCTTACCATGGCCACTGTCTCATGAAGTTACTACTGGGAGAGAAGGAAGCTGAGCCCAGTTCTGCTACGTGCTTAAGGTGAGGGTCCAGGGCCCAGCTCTCAACCAGGGTGTGACATCCAGCGAGTTTCCCAAGGCTAGATAAAGCTGGTGATCATCTCCCAGGCCCTTCCCAGATTTTCTCAGGAGATCCACAAGGAGGGCGCTGGCTTTCCACTTCCTCAGCATCTTCCTGCAGGTCCCGCTAGTCCAGCCAAGAAGGCAGTGGAGCCCCTGGGGTGGAGTCACAGGGAGAAGTTGAGGCGCCCATGCTCTGGGGGACCAGCCTCACCACTGAGTACCCAGCCCCTCCAGTGGTGTGTTGAGAAACGGTCAGGTCTTTGTTCAAAGCCTGCTTGTGGACAAACCTGAGTCCTGTGACAAGAACCCAGGGTGACTCACTCTTTATGAGGCTCCTGACTCCACAGGAAAGTTGTTTCATGTTTACTGCTTTGTGAGAATGGAATTGGGGAATTTACTGGTGGTCCATTGGTTAGGACGAGGTGCTTCTACTGAAGCGGGGTCAAAAAATAAATAAATAAAAAGTAAGTGGAATCTTTTCACAGCCATTTCCTGCCCATTATGTGTCTTCTACTGTGGGCTCCCATAATGGAGCCAGGGCTGTGCAGCCCCAATCAGCAACCCTGGGCCCCCTGCCTCTCTTACTAACAGAGCCCCACTTTCAACCAGGCTGCAACATACTCTGCTTGGTTTAAGCCAAGAGAAACTCCAATCCCTTTGCTCTTGACCCTGGCTGATGACAAGTAAGTAACTTCTGGGAAAATACATTTTTCACTTATATAGGGAAAGGGCCATTCTTATCATTCCTTTCCTGCTGGGTGTGGTCCTGCAAGGGTATAGAGCTGAGGCAAACGTCCTGCCTGGAAGACCGCATAACCGCAGAGGTCCACCTCTGGTTGACATGATGGAGCCTGTTGTTGTCACTGAGCAGGACCCTGTGGGGGCTTTCTGGGACAGACCTCTCCCCTATATGCTCTGCTTTAGTTCCTCTCTGTAGTCCCTAGATAATAGTATCTGATGCACACTTGCAGAGTTGTTTTACAGATGCTAAGACCCCAATCAAATGGAAGAAATTAACTAACTGATGACTAAAAGCATATAGCCCTCAGACTCACTGGTGCCTAAGGATTAATAAAGTTAACCCCTGTGACACCACCACGTTCCCTCACCATTAGCCAATCAGAGAACTGTGACGAGCTGATCACATACCCTGGGACGCCCTCCCTCACCTGGCCTTTAAAATGCTTTGCTGAAATCCTTTAGGGAGTTTAGGGACTTTGAGCGTGAGCCATGTGGTCTCTTTGCTCGGCACCTTACAAGAAACTTTGCACTTTGCCCCAGGCTGGTATCAGTAGATTGGCTTTACTGCATGTGAGTAAGCAGACCCAAGTTTGGTTCAGTAACATTGTGACCAATTTCAATTCTGCTTTGCATTTATTTAATTTATTTTTGTCTGTGCTGGGTCTTTGTTGCTGTGTACAGGCTTTCTCTACTTGCAATGAGCAGGGGTTAGTCTCTAGTTGCAATGTGTAGGCTTCTCATTGCAGTGACTTCGCTTGTTGTGGTGCTTCAGTAGTTGTAGTACATAGGCTGGGCTCCCCTGGGGTGTGTGGAATCTTCTCAGACCAGGGATCGAACCTGTGACCTCCACATGGGCAGGCAGACTCTCAATGACTGAACCAACAGGGGAGTCCTCTGCGTAGTATTTTAAAGTTCACCTATTGCCATCACTCTTACATTTTACAAAGAGGACCATGCCTTTCGCTAATTTTCTAATTTTAAGAAAATCTGCACAGTTCTTATATGTAAATTGAGGAAATGAAAATGGATCAGTGAGGTCAAGAGAAGTTCACTATCACCTGGACCAGTGGATAAGATCAAATGCCTATCTAAATGGAATTTGAAAATTTATGTGAACAAATTAGAATCCCATAGACAGAGGAGCCTGCCAGTCCTACAGTCCACAGGGTCCCAAAGAGTTAAACATGACTGAAACAACTTAGTGTGCATGTGAGCAAATTCAGTTTTCTACAACAAGTGTTCTAGTAAATATTGCTGGAATAAACATATTCTGGTTTCAAGGTTTTGTAAGTCAACATTTCAAGGTTTTGTAAGATTCTTAAACCTATGATTGCAAATCTTCCCTATTTCAGGAGAGATCTTGTCCCTCTCCATTAAGAAGTGAACCAGCAGAAACTGAATTTTATAATGAAATTATACCCCAAAAAGTATAGTTTTAACTTCAATTGTATAGTAATAGGCATGTAAATATTTGCTTTTTCTTTATCTCACAAGATATAATGGCTGGTTCAGGGCCTGTTTTCCTTAAGCATCTGTGTCATTGACTCCCATTCTGTCAAAGTTCTTCATTAACCTCAGGCTTGCAGCCTTGAACTTTAATTAAACTTGTCTAGCCAGGGCTGAATTAAAGAATATGTGGCTCATATAGTTTCCCCTTTCCACAAATTGCTGAACCAACTTGGTACTCCTGTTTTGCAGGCCTTTGTTATGCAATGTAATTAAACATCTTTATTATTAAACCCCAGTCATTGGGTTTTCTGTCACTAGCAGCCATTGCATTCCTGAATAGCAGAGATTTTCAGGAAGGATTCCAAGGAGATATTTCCCTTCTAGGATTCCCTGTCACAGTTACTCACACCCAAAGCAGGAAGACACTGTTGACTCTTCCTTCCTTCACTGACCCCAACCCTCCCAACCTGTCACCTACCTCCCAAGTATATTTTGAATTAGTTCATCTTTTTCTGTTCTTTGCCACTAGTGGAGTCGCAGCAACTGTGTCGTCTCTTGCCTCTGCTCTGTCATCTCAGCAGCCTCCCAGCAGCCTCCCAAATGGTTCCCCTGCTCCCATAATCACCTTCGTTAAAACAGAGTGAACTTTAAAAAACATAGAGATTTGATCCTGACACTCTCATCCTTAAAGAAGCCCAAAGCTTCTCCTTGCACACAGGAGAAGAACTTAGATCCACAATAGGGTATATTAACTTTGTATTGGTTGCCTAACAAATAACCACAAACTTTATTTAAAAGAACACCCAAGTATAATAGTTTCCTTGAGTCTGGGCATGACTGAATTGGGTCATTGCTCAAGGTCCCCACAAGGCTGCAGTCAAGCTGTGCACTGTCTGTGAGTGCTCATCCAAGGACTCATCATGGAGTGTCTTCCCACTCACATTTCATTGACCAAAGCTATTTACATGATAACACCTAACTTCAAAGAAGGCAAGAAAATGCAACCCTGCCATTGATACCAAGCAGGACCCTGTAGGGTTCCTGGGCACAAAGGCCTTTCTGTGTCCCCCATTTATTTTTCATTTATTTTTTTTTTGTTGTTGTTGTTATTCAGTCCCTCAGTCCTGTCCAACTCTTTGTGACCCCATGAACTGCACATACCAGGATTTCCTGTCCTTCACCATCTCCTGGAGTTTGCTCAAATTCAGGTCCATTGCATCAATGATGTCATCAGACCATCAAACCTTCTCATCTTCTGTATTCCCTTTCTCCTCCTGCCATCAATCTTTCCCAGCTTCAGGGTCTTTTCTAATGAGTCAGCTCATCACATCAGGTGGTCAAAGGATTGGAGCTTCAGCTTCAGCATCAGTCTTTCCAATGAATGTTCAGGGTTGATTTCCTTTAGGATTGACTGCTTTCATCTCCTTGCTGTCCAAGGGACTCTTAAGAGTCTTCTCCAGCACCACAGTTTGAAAGTTTGTTTTTTTCAGTTCAGTCTCTTAGTCGTGTCTGGCTCTTTGTGATCCCATGGACTGCAGCATGTCAGGCTTCCCTGTCCATCACCAACTCCCGGAGCCTGCTCAAACTCATGTTTATCAAGTTGGTGATGCCATCCAGCCTTCTCATCCTCCAGCATCCCCTTCTCCTCCTGCCTTCAATCTTTGCTAGCATCAGGGTCTTTTCAAATGAGTCAGTTCTTTGCTCAGGTGGCCAAAGTACTGGAGTTTCACCTTCAGCATCAGTCTTTACAATGAATATTCAGGACTGATTTCCTTTAGGATTGAATAGTTTGATCTCTTTGCAGTCCAAGGGACTCTCAAGAGTCTTCTCCAACATCACAGTTCAAAAGCATCAATTCTTCAGCACTCAGCTTTCTTTGTGTTCCAACTCTCACATCCATACATGACTACTGGAAAAACTATAGCTTTGTCAGCAAAGTAATGTCTCTGCTTTTTAATATGCTGTCTAGGTTGGTCGTAGCTTTTCTTCCAAGGAGCAAGCCTCTTTTAATTTCATGGCTGCAGCCACCATCTGTGGTGATTTTGGAGCCCCCCAAAATTAAGTCTCTCACTGTTTCTACTCTTTCCCCATCTATTTGCCATGAAGTGATGGGACCAGATGCCATGATACCAGTTTTTTGAATGTTGAGTTTTAAGCCAGATTTCTCATTCCCCTCTTTCACTTTCATCAAGAGGCTCTTTAGTTCCTCTTTGCTTTCTGCAGTAAGGGTGGTATCATCTGCATATCTGAGGTTATTGATATTTCTCCCAGCAATCTTGATTCCAGTTTGTGCTTCATCCTGCCTGGCATTTTTTTTTTAATATTTATTTGTTTATTTGGCTGTGCCAGGTCTTAGTTGCATCACCTAGGATTTTTGATCTTTGTTACGGCACGCAGGCTCTTAAGTTGAGGCATGCAAACTCTTAGTTGTGGCGTGTGGGACCTAGTTCCCTGAGTAGAGATCAAACCCCAGCCCCCTGCATTGGGTACCTGGAGTCTTAGTCAGTGAACCACCAGGAAAATCCCTGTTCTCCATTTCTTTGATCACACAAAATAGACTTTTTTCAGTCTCCATGACCTTCCCTGAGTTCCTAGAGCAGGTTCAAATAGCTGCTAATTAGGGAAGGGAGGGGATGCAGAGACAGGAGTGAGAGTGTTAGTCTCTCAGTTGTGTCCGACTCTTTGGGACCTCATGGCCTGTGGCCCACCAGGCTCTTCCGTCCATGGGGATTCTCCTGGCAAGAATTTGCCATTTCCTTCTCCAGGGACTCTTCCCAACCCAGGGATTGAACCTGGGTCTCCTGCATTGCAGACAGATTCCAGAGACAGAGACAGGGAAGTAACAGCCAAAAGAAACAATAGTGCTGGCTTGGGGCAAGGTTCTGGTTTCCCATCAGGGGGTACACAAAATATCTTTGGACTGTTCTGCAGATACTGAAACCCCCACCAGGTGGGAGAAGTTAAAGGTTAATGATGGGAGACTGCCCACAAGCACAAAGACACCAGAAGAGTTGGAACCAGAAGGTCGAGGATGCTAACTCCCACTTATCTCACACCAACCAATCAGAAGAATGTCCACAAGTTCACCATGCCCTCTTTGAACCATTACTTCTCACTAGCTCCTCCAAGTTGGATCACACAGTTTTAAGACCATTAGCCCACAGTGACCCTGTTTGCCTGCAAAGCAATAATGCTATTCTTTTCTACTTCACCCAAAACTGTCTCCAAGATTTAGTTCAGTATTGGGGTTCAGATGCCAGATTCAGCCTCACTACATGGGTGAGAGGAGGAGAGAGGGAATCTTTGTGCACAGTGCTAATGTCTACCCCAGCTACTATGAGGGACTTTATGATCTGCCACTGAAAACCAATACACTTCACCTAATGCTCTTGGACCATCTGTCTACAGTAGCTCTCTTGTCTATCAGCCTAGTGACTCTATAAAGAAAGAAAATGAAATTAGTTTGGCATGACTTAGTAAATTTAACATTGGCTCTAGGACCTCCTGTTGATCCAGTGGTTAAGAATCTGCCTTCTAATGCAGGGGACACAGGTCAATCCCTGGTCTGGGAACTAAGATTCCACATGCCACAGGGCAACTAAGCCTGAGAACCACAACTAGAAAAACCTGAGGTTGGCAATTACTGATCCTGTGTTCTGCAACTAGAGAACCCTGCGTGTCCCAACTAAGACACAATGCAGCCAAAAAAACTCCAAAACAAAACAACAATGACAGAAAAACACCGGCTCTAGTGACCAGTATATTCTCTATTTTTTTAAAAAAACAGTTTTCTTTCTTTCTTTCTTTCTATTTTTGTCTGTGCTAGATTTTTGTTGCCGCACCAACTTTTCTCTAATTGTGGGCAGCAGAGCGGGGGCTACTTCTAGTTGTGGTGTACATGGTTTTCCTGTTTCGGAGCACAGGCTCTAAGGCGCGCAGGTTTCAGTAATTGTGGCTCCTGGGCTCTAGAGTACAGGCTCAGTGGTCGTGGTACACGGGTTTAGTTGCTCTGTGGCATGTGGGATCTTCCTGGATCAGGGACTGAACCCATATCTCCCGCATTGGCAAGAGAATTCTTTACCACTGAGCCTCCAGGGAAGCCCTCTTTATTTTTTACAAACCTTAAAAATATTCTAACTTAATTTCCTTTTTTTTTTGACATAAATTATTGAACCCTGCTTAATTTTCTATCTTTATCCTAAATCTGTTATTTTGAATAACATAGATCTAGGATTGCTAATGCCTGGTGACGACACAAGATCTCTAATAAATGAGCATAATGCTCTTACAAAGAGGCAATGCCCAATGTCACCAGGCTGGGGACCTAGGATGCTCCTGAATTTCCCTCCTTTCATGGATCCACCGAAAGTACAGCACCACATGGAGCAATTCCCTGTAACGGAGATCAGAAACTGCCAAATCGTCTTCCAAAGTATGGTGCATTCTGCATTCCCCCCAGCAGCGAATGAGAGCTTCGGCAACCCCACATCCTCATCAGCATTTAGTCTTGTTTTGTTCAGTGTATTGGCCATTCTAATAGATGAGTAGTGGCAATATTCAAGTTCCTTTTGTTTTGAATTTGTATTGTAAGTGATAACCATCTAATGTGTAGCTAATTGTTCTGGCATTCTCCCAGGGATAAAAAGAAACTTATGAATCTATGGTTTCTTAACACATGCATAATCCATTGCCAAAAAAGTAATTGCATGATATTCATTGTAACAGTGTTGTAAAGGCATTTGTTTATAGTCAAGGCAATTACAAAGTCTGGGATGGATGATCAGAAGTGTTATGAATACTCAAGGCTCTCTGTGTGTGTATAACCAAAGATGGTTGAAGCCAACTGAGGCTTAACTTCAAGGGTAGGAGAAGACTTGGGCTTTCTATATGGGTGGAAGAAGGCAGGTGTTGTCCTGACTTCCATGGGCCAGGTTGGGACTCCCCATCTGAAGATAAGCAGATCGTGCTGTGAGTGCACCTCTTAGAGGAAGCCCTTCCTGGTACTTGCTTAAGATTTCCAGTGAATGGAGATCAGCCCAGTCTCCAGGAATCCATGAGATGCGGACTTAACCTTTGACCTTTGACTCCGATGAGAGAGCCAGGGGTCCCAGATTTGTCTGTGAAGAGGGAGGCCACTGGCACCACCACGTGATGGAAGCAGAGAGTGAAACCAGAGAATGGAACGAAGAGGAGACAACACCAAGAGTCAACCCCTTGGCTTTTCTGGGATGGCGTTTGCTGAACTTCGGCACAGGGAGGCACACCCAAGTTCCCCTAAGTGACCACGAGAGCTATCCAAGTGTGCAAGCACAGACTCTTTCATTGGTGTGAACTCATTTATCCTTCCCTCAGCTCTCCCTCCTGGACTCTGCAGTCCTTTCTGGATCGTAGGAGTTCACTAAGAGGCGTCACCTCTGGCTGAGGGGGCAGGGACGACTTACCTGGGGGTGGGATTTTTTTGTTTGGTTTTTGTTTTTTAATCTCTGGTGTTTTCTTTTTTTGTACGTGGTTGCGCTGGGTCTTCTTGCTGTGTGAGGGCTTTTTCTAATTGCAGCAGGTGGGGACCACTCCTCCTTTCAGTAGGTAAGCCTGTCATTGCGAGAGCATCTCTTGCTGCAAAACACAGGCTCTAGAGCGCAGGCCCAGTAGTTGTGGCACAAGGGGTTCGTTGCTCTGTGGCATGTGGGATCTGCCCAGACCAGGGATCAAATCCATGCCCCCTGCCTTGGCAGGAGGATGCTTATCCACTGCACCAGCAGGGAAGTCCTGAGAGGTGGAATTTGAACTACATATTGATAAAAAGATGGAGCAGGTGAGGACTGGGGATTGGCAGGTCAGCATAGAATCTGATTGGTCAGGAGCAGGAAGTTCCTGGAAATGGTGGGGAGGGGAGGGTTGGCCAGAAAGTTGAGTTGGAGACGAATAGCAGAGGCCTTGAAGGTCAGCTGAAGCTTCAGATGCTTCACCAGGAAGCCATGGAATGCTTCTGATGTGGGACTTGACATCTATAAGCCTGAGTGAAGCCAAGACTAATCTGACAGTGAGCTATGGAACAGACTGGACAAGACAGACTGGCGACAGGGAGGTCTATCCTAGGCTATGGTCAAAGCCCAGAGTGAGATGTGCATGGGCCAAACTGGAGAAGGAAAGGGAAAGACAGAGACAGGGGTTTGATCCCTGCTCCGGGAAGATCCCACATGCCTCAGAGCAACTAAGCCCATGAGACACAACTACTGAGCCGGTGCTCTAGAGCAGAAACTGGGACTACTGAGCCCTTATGCCACAACTACTGAGGCCTGTGTGCCCTGAGCCCGTGCTCCGCAACAAGTGGAGCCACTGCAATGAGAAGCCCGCGCATCACAACTAAGAGTGGCCCCCACTCACCGCAGCTAAAGAAAGCCCAGCTGCATGAACGGAGATCCAACACAGCGAAAATGAAATAAAGACACCTTAAAAAAACAAACCTTCTGCTCACAACCCATATGACTGCTGGCTTTTAGGTAGCTCTGTTCTAAGAAAGAGAGCCCTTACTGACTTGGTAGCATATGCATATTTCCAACTCTTTAGGATGGGAAAGACTAAAGATCTCTTCAAGAAAATTAGAGATACCAAGGGAACATGTCATGCAAAGATGGGCACAATAAAGGACAGAAATGGTAATGGTATGGACCTAACAGAAAACAGAGGATATTAAGAAGAGGTGGCAAGAATATACAGAAGAACTATACCAAAAAGATCTTAATGACCCAGATAACCATGATGGTATGATCACTCACCTAGAGCCAGACATCCTGGAATGTGAAGTCAACTGGGCCTTAGGAAGCATCACTATGAAAAAAGCTAGCAGAGGTGATGGAATTCCAGTTGAGTTATTTCAAATCCTAAAAGATTATGCTGTGAAAGTGCTGCACTCAATATGCCAGCACATTTGGAAAACTCAGCAGTGGCCACAGGACTGGAAAAGGTCAGTATTCTTTCCAATCCCAAAGAAAGGCAATGCCAAAGAATGTTCAAACTACGGCACAATTGCACTCATCTCACACGCTAGCAAAATAATGCTCAAAATTCTCCAAGCCAGGCTTCAACAGTGTGTGAACCGTGAACTTGCAGATAATAAAGCTGGATTTATAAAAGGCAGAGGAACCAGAAACCAAATTAGACCATGGAAAAAGCAAGAGAATTCCAGAAAAACATCTACTTCTGCTTTATTGACTATGCCAAAGCCTTTGACTATGTGGATCACAACAAACTGTGGAAAATTCTTAAAGAGATGGGAATACCAGACCACCTGACCTACCTCTTGAGAAATCTGTATGCAGGTCAGGAAGCAACAGTTAGAACTGGACATAGAGCAACAGACTGGTTCCAAATAGGGAAAGGAGTACGTCAAGGCTGTATATTGTCACCCTGCTTATTTAACTTATATGCAGAGTACATCATGAGAAACGCTGGGCTGGAGGAAGCACAAGCTGGAATCAGGATTGCCAGGAGAAATATCAATAATGTCAGATATGCAGATGACACCACCCTTATGGCAGAAAGTGAAGAAGAACTAAAGAGACTCTTGATGAAAGTGAAAGAGGAGAATGAAAAAGTTGGCTTAAAACTCAACATTCGGAAAACTAAGATCATGGCATCTGGTCCCATCACTTCATGGCAAATAGATGGGGAAACTATGGAAACAGTGACAGACTTTATGTTCTTGAGGTCCAAAATCACTGCAGATGGTGACTACAGCTATGAAATTAAAAGATGCTTACTCCTTGGAAGAAAAGTTATGACCAACCTAGGCAGCATATTAAAAAGTAGGGACATTACTTTGCCAACAAAGGTCCGTCTAGTCAAGGCTATGGTTTTTCCAGTAGTCATGTATGGATGTGAGAGTTGAACTATAAAGAAAGCCGAGCACCGAAGAATTGATGCTTTTGAAGTGTGGTGTTTGAAAAGACTCTTGAGAGTCCCTTGGACAGCAAGGAGATCCAACCTGTCAATCCTAAAGGAAATCAGTCCTGAATATTCATTTGAAGAACTGATGCTGAAGCTGAAGCTCCAATACTTTGGCCACCTGATATGAAGAGCTGACTCACTGGAAAAAACCCTGATGCTGGGAAAGATTGAAGGCAGGAGGAGAAGAGGAAGACAGAGGATGAGATGATTGGATGGCATCACTGACTCAGTGGACATGCGTTTGAGTAAATTCTGGGAATTGGTGATAGACAGGGAAGCCTGGCGTGCTGCAGTCCATGGGGTCACAAAGAGTCAGCCACGACTGAGCAACTGAAATGAACTGAACTATGTGGGTCACATTCTCCCAGGAAAAGGAAGAGTTTCTTCCAAAAGAAGTACCCTCCCCACTCCCCACCCCCAGTGCACATGTATTGTGTTTCCCTGCCTAAAGAATCCTGGCAATCTTGAGTTTGGATACCTTGTGTATAATGTTTATCTCAAAGACTTTCTAGTTCTTTATCCACTTCCTGCCAGCGCCAGAGTGGAAGGTGGGGCAGGAAGACAACTCCGATCCTTGACTTATGGCCTCATCTGAGTCCCAGCAGGGGAGAGATGGCAACAAAATTATAGCTGTGTTATTGGAGAGAACATAATAAACAGGATTTTTAGACACATGGGTTAGATGAAAGGAAAACAAAAAGTAAGATGCAGCATCTCCAGGATAGAAACCATGGAGCGCCATCAGCTTGATGGGACCAGGAGAGGAAGTGGTTAAAAGAACCCAGAGAGGCCTGTAGCTGAAGAATGGGGTTGCTGGAAAGAGGCTGGGGCCTTCTGTATAGGAACCAGGTGTATAGCTGCCAAGCCATCCTCCACTGGCAAGGGCATTAGAATAGTCAATACTCTGCTGGCACTTTCCAACTCCCCTCCTATCTCCTGCTGGTGTCTGCTGTGGGCTGAAGTGAGCCAGAGACCAGAAATGGAGGGAGATCCAGTGACAACTGACACAGGTCAGCTCCTGAGGACAGAGCACAGTGGAGAAGAGAGAACAGATTTGGAGAGATGAAGGGAATATTCAGTACATTACTATTTGTGTTAGTTTGGTTTGTTTTTAAATTTTTATTTATTTTTATTTTTGGCTGTGTTGGGCCTTCATTGCTGTGCGTGTACTTTCTCTAGTTGCAGTGAGTGGGGGCTACTTTGTTGCTATGCACAGGCTTTTTATCGCAGTGGTTTCTCTTCTCCGGGAGCACAGGCTCTAGGCACACAGGGCCAGGGCCAGTGTTGACTCAGTAGCTGTGGCTCAGGGGCTGTTACCCCATAGCATAGTCATTACTATTGACATACAAATCAAAGAAACACAGTTCAGTTCAGTTCAGTTCAGTCGCTCAGTCGTGTCCGACTCTTTGCAACCCCATGAATTGAAGCACGCCAGACCTCCCTGTCCATCACCAACTCCCAGAGTTTACTCAAACTCATGTCGATGATGCCATCCAGCCATCTCATCCTCTGTCGTCCTCTTCTCCTCCTGCCCCCAATCCCTCCCAGCATCAGGGTCTTTTCCAATGAGTAAACTCTTCGCATGAGGTGGCCAAAGTACTGGAGTTTCAGCTTCAGCATCAGTCCTTCCAATGAACACCTAGGACTGATTTCCTTTAGGATGGACAGGTTGGATCTCCTTGCAGTCCAAGGGACTCTCAAGAGTCTTCTCCAACACCATAGTAGAAACTGGCTATTCTTTACTGAGCCCTGACTATGGACCTAGCATGAGGAAATGATGTCAAGCCAAGGCTGGTGAGTAAACACCTTTCTCTTTGAAAGGTGGTCTGCAGGGAGAGGAGATGCTCTGAGACCCCAAGAAGCGGCCACCCAAGCACATGTGGAGACGAAGCAGGATGAGGAACAATGTAAATCCATTTTCAGGTCCTAGTTTCAGCTCTCTGAGAGGGACTGGGGGCCTGTTTTCATGACAGTCCCTGAATTCCATAGAAAAAGCTTCCCTTTTACATACAGCAGCTTGAGGGAGTTTCTATTTCTTACAACCAAAAAACTAGGGATACATTTAATTTGAAACAAAAGAACATTAAGCACGCATTTTCATTTAACTCATGTAACAACCCTGAGAAGTAGGTTCCCTTGTTCCCATTTTATTTTATTACTTTTTAATATTTATTTATTATTTATTTGGCTGTGCCAGGTCTTAGTTGTGACACGCAGGATCTTTTAGTTGCACCTTGCAAACTCTTAGTTGCTCATGTAGAATCTAGTTCCCTGACCAGAGATTGAACCTGGGCCCCTGCATTGGCAACATAGTCTTAACCACTGGGCCACCAGGGAAGTTCCCCCATTTTATTGTATTGTTTTTATTTTTTTGCCAATCAGGGACTGAACTGGGGGCCTTTGGCCCTGGAAACATGGAGTCCTAACCACTGGACCCCCAGGGAATTCTGCTCTTATTGCCATTTTTAAGGATGAGTCTATTCAAGGTTTAGAGTTTCTCAGTGGTGCAGTGGTAAAGAATCCGCCTGCCAATGCAGGAGACGCAGAAGACTCCAGTTCAACTCTTGGGTCAGGAAGATCCCCTGAGAAGGAAATGGCAACCCACTGCAGTATTCTTTCCTGGGAAATCCCATTGACAGAGGAGCCTGGCAGGCTACAGTCCACGGGGTTGCAAAGACTGACTGACTAAGCACGCACACATTCTAGGTCTAACATTAGGCAATCTTTATCTAGGGGTCTGGTACTTACACACTCAGGTCTGCCTGACTCCAACACTCTGGAATTTTCTAGGACTCCACGAGATGGCAAGGCTGGTCAAAAGCACCTTCCAAAACCAGAATGTAACTCCACCCTTAACCAAGGCACCCCATGAGGATGCTGGCCTCTCCATCAGCTTGCCAGCTAAAGCAGCTGGAGTCCTAGGAGGAGCCAGGAGGTGCGTCCACCCAGTGCCTAAATGTTTGAAAGGGACCAACCTTGGACTTGTAAAACTGCCGCCAAGTTTTTTTCAAGTACTCCTGGGAAAGCAGTGTATTTGCAAATGCCATAATTCCTCAGCTAAATATCAAGGACAAAGTTGAATGCACTTAAGATCATCCCTGTGCTCCCACATTTCAGAACCCCCAGCCCTAGAGTTGTTGGAGGAGGGTGAGCTTCCCACCTCTGACTCCCAGGAACCCGAAGGGGAAGTGCCTCTTAGCCTCCTCCAGCTCGTCCCAGCCCCAGAACCACTCCCTGTCAGCCTCCCCATCTCAGAGCAGGAAGGTGAGGTGAGGTAACGTCTCTGCTGATCAGCAGTGGCCACGAAATGAAAAGAATCTCAGCAACGCTGTGTTTAATTTAAAGCAGACCCACCCGCCTTAGCCAGGCTGCAATTTCACTCAGAATAACCAGTTTGTTTTTCTTGGACATTCCAGGAACTAACCAGCCACCCCATGTAAAACCCCAGTGGGAATGTTAGGGGGGGTCTCGTGCCGGGGACCACATGCTCCCGGCCACCCCATCATTTGCTGCCTCGTTCTCCCTCAGGGACTCCTGCCTCTGGGGAGCTGGGCCTCTCTGGGGGTTGACTTGATGGCTGTCCCTTGCTCCCTGTGGCTCTTTTAGCCCCAAGCACCCGACGCAGTCCCCAGAGTTGTGGGGGTTAAAGGTTGTCAAATGGATAATAGAAGCATCTGGTCCATTCCTCCAGTGTGCTCTCTGTGCCCTGCTGGGCTTCCCAGGTGGCATTAGTGATAAAGAACCCCACTGCCAAGGCAGGAGACATAAGAGATGCAGGTTCAACCCCTGGGTTGGGAATATCCCCTGGAGGAGGGCATGGCGACCCACTCCAGTATCTTTGCCTGGAGAATCCCAGGGACAGAGAAGCCTGGCAGGCTATAGTCCATTGGGTCGCAAAGAGACAGATGTGACTGAGGCGACTTAGCGTGCACTCTTTACCCTCCTGTCAAGTCCTTACCACGTTCTAGTAAGGTGTGCCAAAAGTTTTGGTTTTCATTTTTTAATGTTTATTTGTTCATCAGGCTGTGTCACGTCTTAGTTGCAGCATGTGTGATCTAGTTTCCTGACCAGGGATGGAACCCCAGGCCCCCTGCTTTGGGAGCTCCGAGTCTTAGCCACTGGACCACCAGGGAAGTCCTATGTCAAGTTTTTCCTGCTCTTTTTTACTGATGGTATAGCTGAGGCTCACGGAGGTTACCTCGCCTCTTCCAGGTTTCCAGCTGGAATTGAAGCTTCCCCGTGCCCCCGCACCCATCTGAAGCCCAGGATCCTCTGTTGCCCATCTGGACACCTCTCTCCAGCCCCTGCCTGAGGGCTTCAAGGGTTTTGCCTGAAGGCGGTGCCCTTGTTGGTTATATTATTATGTCACTCAAGTGACAGCTGGTGAGAAGGGGTGCTGTAGTCATCAAGTTCTGTCTTCTAGTTGTTGTTCATGGTTTAATCGCCAAGTCATGTCCAACTCTTGCGACCCCATGGACTGTAGCCCTGCAGGCTCCTCTGTCCATGGGATTCTCCAGGCAAGAATACTGGAGCGAGTTGCCATTTTCTTCTCCAGGGGATCTTCCCGACCCAGGGATTGAACCCAGGTTTCCTGCACTGCAGGCAGATTCTTTACTGACTGAGCTATGAGGGAAGTTGTTGACACTCCCACTTTGGATTGAGTTGACTTGACTTGGGGCCTTCCAACCCCTGGGGGTGTTTTTGTCTCCAGGGATCTGCTGGACACCTGGTCCCAGCAGGACTAAGCGGCCCATGTGGTAAGCCAGTGTTGGATGGAGCGAGAGGCAGGCTTCTGGGATCTGGGTAAGTCCCGTCCCCTCTCCAGCAGCAGCTTCTTCTCTGTAAGGTGGTGAATGGGGATGGAGAGGGGAGGGGCACAGACTTCTCAGGCCTCTTTTTAAAGAACCATATAACCCATGCTAAGGGCTTTGGGTTTTTGTCTATGTGTGCGTGAGTTCTCAGCCATATCCAACTCTGCGACCCCATGGACTATAGCCTGCCAGGCTTCTCTGTCCATGGGATTCTCCAGGCAAGAATACTGGAGTGGGTTGCCATGCCCTCCTCCAGGGGATCTTTCCGACCCAGGGATTGAACCTAGGTCTCCTGCGGCTCCTGCATTGCAGGGGAATTCTTTACCACTGAGACACCAGGGAAGCCCTTCTTGGCCTCTTTCTATTTTTCACTTATTTTTTAAAAATTTATTTTAAAAAAAATTTATTTTTTGACTGCTGCATGGGCTTTTTTCTAGTTGTGGTGAGCGGGGGCTACTCTCTAGTTGCAGTAGCTGGGCTTCTCATTGCAGTGTCTGCTCTTGTTGTGGAGCACAGGCGCTAAGGCTTCTGTAGTTGTGGCCCATGGGCTCAGTAGTTGCAGCTCCCTGGCCCTAGACTGCAGGCTCAGTAGTGGTGGCACTCGGGCTAAGGGGCGGCACTCCGCCGCATGTGGAATCTTCTAGAATCAGGGTTGGAACCCACGGAGAGAGGCGGGAGACAAGGACTCTCACACAATGTCCCCATTGACACTTGTGGATTGGCAGGTGGATTCTTTACCACTGAGCCACCAGGGGAACCCCTCAGGCCTCTTTTCAGATTCAGAATTCGTGCAGCTAGGCCTAGGCCTCCAGGAGCCCTGGGAGGGAGGTGATGGGAGGAGTGACAACCAGGGAGCAGCTTCCGGAGCAGCTTTCAAGGTTCAGGTGAGGAGAAGACAGTGGGCTGGGCCTCAGCCGAGCCCGGGCCTGGGTGGCCCAGATGGGTTTATTCTAGTGCCCCAAGGCCAGTTCCGGAGTCTGGTCTTCCTCCTCTAGGCCAACAGGACACAGCAGTTGGCACACTCTGGGCATAAAACTGCCCCAACCAGAGGACAGAGACTGTAGTGCTGTGACCTGCCAGCCTCCCGGGCCTCTCTGCCTGGCATCTCCTGCACTCACAGGGCTCAGGCTGGCTGGGAAATGAGCTCCCTGGCCTCACTGCTGGGCTGCCTTGGGTTTCACCGGGTGTGTGTAGGGAGAGCAGGATGTGTGGTGGCTCCCCGGGGGCCAGCACGGGGTGGGGGAGAGGGGAAGTGGGGAGCCTGGAGCCGAGGCCTGGCAGGGGGGAAGAGTGATAAGAGCCCACTGAGGGAGGTCAGCTCAGGGGACAATGGGCTCAGTGTGGGAGGCCTGGGTTATTGCTTTCCCTCTCCACTCCCAAGAGAGGTTTCCATGGCACCCAGCCCCGACTTGGCCACAAGTGTCAATGGGGACCTTGTGTGGGAGTCCTTGTCTCCCGCCTCTCTCCGGGGGGTGGAGGTGGGGGAGGGGAAACAGTCCTGTGAGTGGCCCTTAGCGCTGTGCAGAGGGACCGTCTCCCCATCCCCTCCTCCACCTTGGAAAAGTGGGGGGATGTTGGAGGGCTTTCCTGGGACAGCACTGTGTGGGGTCTCCATTTAGGCTTGCTCATCCCAGAAGAGGGACTGCCAGGTGACACAAATCATTTCTCTGCATTTTCCTCAAATCTAAGCCAATCAATTAACTCTCCCCTCTACTGACTCATCTATAGGAATGATAAGTTTCTCCAAGTTGGAGGAATGAGAGGCATTTTACAAGTTACCAAGCCTTGAGGACATGCCACTCACTTTTTTTTTTTAAACCAAAGAGACATTTTTGTAGCTAGTTCATCTAGTTAAGGCTTAGCACAAGGCAGCTAATGGCAAATGCTATTGTCATTATACAAAGAAAATACTGTGACGTTGGCCTAGGGATTCTCAGAAGGGTTTGGAGAAGGGCTGGTAAAAGAGTTGGACCTCAGCATGTAGAGTGGGTAGAAGCAAAGGTGAAGACGTGGGAATGTTTAGAGAATCTTGGGGCATGGGGCCTCTTGATAAAGGTGAAAGAGGAGAGTGAAAAAGCTGTCTTGAAACTCAATATTCAAAAAACTAATATCATGGCCTCTGGTCTCATCACTTCATGGCAAAAAGAAGGGGGAAA
Organism: Muntiacus reevesi; assembly: GCF_963930625.1. Classification (NCBI taxonomy): domain Eukaryota; kingdom Metazoa; phylum Chordata; class Mammalia; order Artiodactyla; family Cervidae; genus Muntiacus; species Muntiacus reevesi. Next base: position 55,059,545 of record NC_089251.1, on the reverse strand, counting down.
AGTGGAAGCAGTGACAGATTTTACTCTCCTGGGCTGGCCTCTGAGAGCTGTCCTGAATTGGGGACAAGAAGCGTGGCACCTGGGGAAATAGGCCCCTTGGTCCTGGAGGAGGGTCCAAGTGGCACCACACACAGTCCAGGTGGGACCAGCATCACTGGTAAATGCAACTTCCCTCTGAGTTCAAGAGGTCACATTCCTGAGATGCAGAATGTGACTGACCCAGCTGTTTTTTCAGAGCCAGGCTACACAGGTCAAAGGTCACTGGCCAGCAGATCTATTAAGCCACGCAAGATTCTCAAGGCTAGAATTTCTTTCTTTTTAAAATGAGCATGCATAATTTTTGTACTTAGGAAAAAAATTATATTTGCCTTGTAAAAAATGGACTTTTGTTTGTCCATTTATACAGGGAGGAGGAAGGTGGGAGATTTTTGCATGGTCTCGGAAGGGACAGTGGGACAGGCGGTAATAGGTGTGTGGGGCTACATGCAAACCTATGACTCTGAACACCCGAAAGGCCTATACTCAGTCTCAGACAGAGAGACAAATCTCATAGATGTCATGTTGAGCAAGACATCCCCATGTATATGAAATTCAGGAACAGGCAAAACTAATCTATGATGGAATCTGAATGGAGGTTACCTTGGATAGAAGGATTTGACCTGGGAGGGAGCAGAGGGAGACTTCTGAAATAGTCAGTGGTGATCTGGATGGTGCAAACCTAGGGAGAGGGACCTATCGTCTGTCTATCTATCTGTCTAATCTGTCTATCTACCATCTAGGTAATAAGTCATTTGGCCATACCCTTGATGTATGCTTTTAACACTTTCCTGGTGGTTCAGTGGCTAAGACTCCATGCTTCCAATGCTGGGGGCCCAGGGTTTGATCCCTGGTCAGGGAACTAGAGCCCACATGCCTCAACTGCATGCGTCAATAAAGACTCCATGTGCCACAACCAAGACCTAGTGCAATCAAAAAAAAAAAAAAGTATGCTTTTTATTACACACGTTGCATTAGAATTTTAAAAAAGACAATAAAAGCAATTTTCTTCTGAATTTTCACTGAGGTTCAGTGGGGATCTAGGCCAATAAAGGCACTGGCTCTAATGAAAGAAATTGACATTTTTCAAGAAGGCCAACGGAGACTTGAGGACCCCGTTTTAGGCTGTGGGATTCCATTTTTGCCAGTTTTCTAAACTCTGCCTCTGAATTTCTTGATTCCCAGACCATTAATATCCTGCCCCACATGATAGGGACTATTTTTAGAGATGATTCAAGAACTTCCTCTGGATTCCTCCTATCTCTCGCCTGCAGAAAGAGATGCTGACTGAGCACAATGCTCCTTGCGGGTGGTCTGCGCCTCATGAAGACCTGGGTGATCTCTGGGCCCTGTGCTTACATTTAAAGACTGTTCAATAACATATCAAGGACTGCCGTGGTGGCTCAGTGGTAAAGAACCCACCTGCCAATGCAAGAGACGTGGGTTACATCCCTGATCCAGGAGGATCCCGCATGCTGCAGAACAACTAAGCCTGTGCATCACAACTATTGAGTCTGTGCTCTAGAGCCCAGGAGCCACAACAACTGAGCCCCTATGTGAAAACTAGTGAAGCCAGAGTGCCCTGGAACCCATGCTCTGCAATGAGAGAAGCCACCGCAATGAGAAGCCAGTGCACCGCAACTAGAGAAAAGCTCCACACACCAAAAAAGACCCAGCACAGCCAAAAATAGATAAATTTGAAAAATAACATATTAAACATGTTAAATACAACCCACAGTGACTATGATAGGTGTATGCATATGTATACATATAACATACTCACATATATGCTGTATATATTTTTTATTGCAAAGTGTTTTTAACTGGCTTTAATAATTTTGCTTTTTAAAATAGTAGGATATGAACAGCACATATTATTTCTTGGTGATCTCCACACACTGTTGCAGAGGAGAAAATACTACTTTCATTTTTCAAATGTAATGAAATTATTATAAATACTAAATTTACCAGTTAATGTAGCTGACATAATGGTTCACTTTGTAGGCATTTAATTAAACTTGTATTCATTTTGATTACACAGGGTTTTTTGTTTTTTTTTTTTTTTGTATACTTTGGAGCAAATTAATTTTTTTCCCTGGGATGCAAAGTTTCCCTGTGAGGTTAGGGGTCAGTGGATAAACTGGATCTGCCTGGCCTCACCTTAAAGAGGCTTCCCATGTGGTGCTAGTGGTAAAGAGCCCACCTGCCAATGCAGGAGACATAAGAGGTGCAGGTTTGATCCCTGGGTCAGGAAGATCCCCTGAAGGAGGGCATGGCAACTCACTCCAGTATTCTTGCCTGGAGAATCCCATGGACAGAGGAGCCTGGTGGGCTATGGTCCATAGGGTCACAAAGGGTCGGACAAGACTGAAGCAACTTAGCATGCATGCTGAGGCTCACCTTTTAGGCCAGGTGGGTGGGCCCGGTCAGGCCCGGGGGGATCAACAGCAGAGCCCACAGCTGGGGTAGGCAGACAGGCTGTGGGGTGTGGGCAGTGAGCATGGGATGGTCTCAGAGAAGAGGTGGCCATTTCCTGGGAGTTTGTGAAAATCAACTTTTCTGCCCTGTGGTGATAAGGAAAATGTCAGATTTAGCAGACTCTCAGAATTACAGCATTCTACTGAGTCTGACAAAAATACGAATCTGATGAATCATTTTATTTAATTATTTATTTATTTGGCCATGGCTCACAGCATGAGGGATTCTATTAATAGTTCCCTAACCAGGATTGAACCCATGCCCCTGCTGTGGAAGCTCAGAGTCCCAACCACTGGACTACTAGGGAATCATTTCAAAACGTCCTCTCACATGGTAGATCTTTATGAACTGTATGTACACATAAGCACAGACAAATCTGGAAGAATGTACCAATGACTAGAAACACTGATTATATCTAGAAAGCATAATTGTGGGGGCAGTTTCATTTTCTAAGTCACCCATATCAGTAATGTTTGAATTTTCACAATGATCGTGTAAATCCATCTCTCTCTCTTTTTAAAAGTATTTATTTCTCTAGCTGTGCCAGGTCTTAGTTGCAGCATGTGGGTTCTTCTTAGTTGAGACATGCTGGATCCTTAGTTGCTGCATGTTGAATCTAGTTACCTGACCAGGCATCAAACCCAGGCCCCCTGCATTGGGAACATGGAGTCTTAGCCACTGAACCACCAGGGAAGTCCTGTTAATCCATCTCTTTTATGTAATGAGTAAGCTCTGAAACGTGCCAGTTCACTCAAGATGCTTGCCTTGAAACTTCAAAATAAAGTTTTTCCTAAAAAAATAAAGAGAATACTAGTGATATGTTCCAGGAGATTGAAAACAGCATGCCAGGAATGTCCTTTCTGTCATTGATTAAAAATCAACAGAAAATTACCCATATAAACATATATGAATAATAATTCAAAAAAAAAAAAGGTCACCTGGCAAAGAACAGTGAAGCTGTAGGTGGTGACTTTGATCTATAACCAGCAAGAATGTGTTTCTCATTTTTCTCCATTTTCAAAGAACTTGCTTCCAAAATATTTGTCATGGGTGACATTTCAGTCTTGGTCCTTTTAAAAAAATTTGTGGCTCTGCTGTTTGACAAGGTGAGATTTGGTTGAAAAGTGAAGCTGGAGATCATTCCTCTAAGGGCTGACAACTTTTGGTGATAAGGCTTTGGCCATTTCTTCATTGAGGACCTCCCAAGGGTACGTGCATGGCTAGTCGCTTCAGTTGTGTCTGACTCTTTGCAACCCTATGTACTATAGCCCATCAGTCTCCTCTGTCCATGAGATTCTCCAGGCAAGGATACTGGGGTGGGTTGCCATGCCCTCCTCCAGGGGATCTTCCCAACCTAGGGATCGAACCTGTCTTCTGCATTGCAGGCAGATTCTTTACCCACTGAGCCACTTGGGAAGCCCCCTCCCAAGGATATCAACTGACAATTTCTAGTCCTGAGAGCTGTACAAGCTAACCCACCCACCCGAGGAAATACACATCACAAAGCATCATCTCTGAACACCCACAGGACACAGCTTCCAGGCTAACTGGGAGCCCATGGCACTTTGCATTATGCTATGATTGTCACCAGGCAAGTTTTTGAATTTGGTGGTCATAGAGAGGACCCAAAAAAGGGAGACAGGCAGGTTACCCCAAAACAACCTCTGTATATTTTAAAGGAATTAATTTCTTTGGCAATTGTTTTCTAAAATGTGTAGATGAATACTATGTACGTTGACTAATCAGAGGAAGTTCTGCAAATGAAAATTTCGAAGGAGAGGCTTCACCTCTGGGTGTCCAACTTTCCACTGATTGATTGGCTTATTCATTTATTTAGCATTGGCTGCCCCTAAAGGAAGGGCTGGGGGAGGCTGATGGAGCTAGTGAAGGAGATGTGTAGACAAGCCATGCATGACTGTAAGGAATTCACAGTCTAGGGATTTCCCTGGTGGTCCAGTGGCTAAGACTCTGGCCTCCTAATGCCAGGGGCAGAGGTTCAATCCCTGGTCAGGGAATGAGATCCCACGTGCTACAGCAAGGATCAAAGATCCTGCATGTTGCAACCAAGACCTGGAGCAACCAAACAAAGAAATAGTAAAAACAAATATCTTAAATAAATTTCTGTTGTTGGTAAGCCACTCTGTTTATGGTGGTTTTTTTTTTCCTATAGCAGCCTGAACCAAGGCAGTATCACTGCAAAATTATAGACTGAATGTGATAGTCATAATTTTTCTAATACCCATTACAATAAATGAAAACTATAAAATGTGGCCGTACAGCATGCAGGATCTTGTTCCCCAACCTAGGATGGAACCTGCACCCCCTTAACCATTGAACAGCCAGGGAAGTCCCTAAAATACCAGCTCACATATCACCTTACGGTATCTTGTGTGTCAGCCACGGTGTGAACAGCACTTGAGGAAACACTGACTTTGCAGAGAAATTTGATACACATAATATGTATTGATAATCATATCCTAAAACAGGGCCCAGCTCATGGGTGTGAGACCAGGGCAGTCACGGGCCCCGTGGTCAGAAGGGTCCTGTGTTGGGGGTTTAGTGCTCTGCTGTACATTGTCTTGAAGTTTCAAATTTATTTTTAAGTTGAGATATAACTGACATATAACATTATGTTAGTTTCAGGTGATGCATGTTAGTTTCATAATGATTCTGTCTTTGTATATATTGCAGAATGTTCACCACGCTAAGTCTAGTTAACATCATTGTTCTTTGTTACTAGTTTTTTATCTTGAGATGAGAATCTTAAGACCTTTATCAACTTTCAAATATGTAATACAGTATTATTAACTACAGTGACTATGCTGTACATTCCCATGGCTTATTTATTTTATAGCTGAAAGTTTAACTTTACTCATTCCTCCCACCCACATTCCCACTCCACTCCCGCACTGTCCCACCTCTGGCCAGTCTGTTCTCTGTATGTGTGAGATCAGTTTTGTGGGTTTTTTTTGTTTTTTTTTTTGCTTTGGAATCTATGTGTTAGTGAGATCATACAGTATTTGCCTTTACCTATCTAACTCATTTCACTTGGCATAATGCCCTCAAGGGTCATCCACGCTGTTGCAAATGGCAAGATTTCATTCTTTTTATGACTGAGTAATATTCCATCTATCTATAGATAGATAGGGGTAGATAGACAGAGACCACATTTTCTTTATTCATCTGTTGATGGACGCTTAGGTTGTTTTCATATCCTGTCTATTGTGAATAATACTGTAATGAACATGAGGGTACATGAAGTTTTTAATAATTTTGTCTTTGAGTTCTTTTTTTAATTAAAAAAAATTTTATGGCTGTGCCCCGTCGTGTGTGGGATCTTGGTTCTCTGAGCAGAGATTGGGCTTGGGCCCTCTGCTTTTTAAAAAATTTTAAAATTTATTTTTGGCTGCATAGTGTCTTTTTTTTTTTTTTTTTTTGCATAGTGTCTTAGTTGTGGCCCATGGGCTTCTCTCTAGTTATGGCATGCAGGCTTAGTTGCCTTGTGGCATTGTTCCTGGACCAGGGATTGAACCTTCATCCCCTGCAGTGGTGGGCAGTCTTAACCACTGGACCACCAGAGAAGTCCCTTTGAGTTTCTGTTTTGTAAGTGAAGTCTAGTGAGACAGTGAAGCATGTCCCAGTGGCTTGGAGCCTTGCCTCACATACCACACCTCCTCCTCCCTGAGATGTGGTTTTGGTTGCCCCCTCCTCCGACTACCTGTGTCCTAAGCTCCCCCAACTCCGTTTCTCACCTCTGCCCAGAAACCACCGCCCCTCTCAGCCCTGGTGGAGGGTTCTGGGCATATGGGCCCTGCTGTGTCTCAAGACAGGGGATGGGGGCGGCCATCTCTCTCCTGGGCTGGTATCATGGGCCACTCAGCTCGGGCAGGGCTCTTGCTCTCCCCTGATCCATGTACCTCGCACATCCCCCTTAGGATCACCTGTCTGCCAGGGGTCAGAGCACAGGCCCGCAGGAAGGGAGATGCATGGCTCTCCATGCTGATCAAGCAGCTATGGTGGGAGGGGAATCAGACAATCAGTGATGTGTGAGCACCCAGTGGAGGAGAGCAGGTTGGCTGGATGCCTGTGAGCATCTGCCATCAATATCCCCAAGCCTGAGGGACCAATAACACTAAACAGAAAACAAAAGCACCATGATATATAGATGATCTTATTTGCAAAGCAGAAATAGAGACACAGACGTAGAAAACAAGCATATGGATACCAAGGGGGGAAGGCAGGGATGGGATGAATTGGGATTGACATATACGCACGATTTTTTAAAATTATTTATTTATTGCTGCATTGGGTCTTTGTTGCTGCCTGGACTTTCTCTAGCTATAACAAGCTAGGGCAACACTCTGGTTGTGGTGCACAGGCTTCTCACTGTGGTGGCTTCTCTTGTTGCAGAGCACGGGCTCTAGGCATGGGCTTTAGTAGTTGTGGTTTGCAGGCTCTAGAGCACAGGCTCAGTAATTGTGATGTACTGGCTTAGGTGCTCTGACACACGTGAGATCTTTCTGGATCAGGGTCAAACCCTTGTCTCCTGCATTGTCAGGTATATTCTTTACCAATGAGCCACCAGGGAAGCCCAACATATATACATTATTGATGTTCAGTTGCACAGTCATGTCTGACCCTTTGTGACCCCATGGACGGCAGCATGCCAGGCCTTCCTGTCCCTCACCATCTTCCAAAGTTTGCCCAAGTTCATCAAGCCCATTGCATTGGTGATGCCATCCAGCCATCTCATCCTCTAACGCTACTGATACTATGTATAAAATAGATAACTAATGAGAACCTACTGTATAGCACAGGGAACTCTACTTAATGCATTTGTGATGACCAGATTGTGAAGGAAATAAAAAAAAAAAGAGGGGATATATGTTAACATACAGCTGATTCACTTTACTGCATATATTGTAAAGCCATTACACTCCAATTTTTAAAAGAAAAAAATAAACACCATGACAGGTCAAGAAAGAGCTTTCAGCAGAGAAGAAAAACTTTATATTTTAGTACCTTTAATGATACTTTTTCTTTTTTTTTGAACAGGGGCTGCTCTATTTTCCTTTTGTACTGAGCTCACAGGGCTTCCCATGTGGCACAGTGGTAAAAAATCTGCCTGCCAATGCAGGAGACGCGACATGCCGGTTCAATTCCTGGGCTGGGAAGATCCCCTGGAAGAGGAAATAGCAACTCAATCCAGTATTCTTGCCTGGGAAATCCCATGGACGGAGAAGCCTGGTGGGCTATAGTACATAGTGTCACAAAGAGTCGGACACAACAGAGTACTTGCACACGCGCACACACACACTCTGAGCCCACAAAACATGCAACCAGTCCTGACCCAAAGCAGCACCTGGGACGTCTTGCTGGGGCCTTGCAGGTAGTTTCTGGGGGGCACTGGAAGATGTTTGCTGGAGGCTGGAGGCTGGAGGCTCCAGGGAAGCATCAAGGTAGATGGAGCCACTGCTTTGGGACTCGGAGTCAGATGGGATTTTAGACCTATAGGGCTGGGGCGAGGCAACCTCCAGAAAAGGAGCAGAGGTGGAAACTCAGGGTCTGCTCCGGGGACTGCAAAGGCATGGTCTGGCTGGAGCACTAGTCAGGGAACAGGAACCAGGGGAGATGACTCAGGAAGTGGGTGGGCTCCTGGAAACTGATCTTGGAAACTGGGCTTGGTCTGTGGTCACCGACAGGAAGACCCAGATAGTTTCTGATGCAGGAAACAATGGGTGTGAAATGTGATAATGGGGTTGGCAAAAGGGCCTAGAAAAGGAGATCTAAGTCTGGGAAGGGGCGAGATCGGGCCTCCTGTGTTGATCATACAAGTAACAAGTTACACATTTTTTTCCAATTAAAAAAATTTATTTTTAATTTCTGGCTACGCTGGGTCTTTGTTGCTGCCAGTGGGCTTTCACTAGTTGTGGTGAGTGGGGGCTACTCTCTAGTTGCGGTGGGCGGGCTTCTCATTATGGTGGTTTCTCTTGTTGCCAAGCATGGGCTCTAGGGCATGCGGGCTCAGTAGCTGCACCTCTTGGACTTCGTTGCCCCGAGGCATGTGGGATCCTCCAGGATCAGGGATCGAACCCCTATCCCCTGCACTGGCTGGCAAATCTCAACCACTGGACCACCAGGGACGTCTCACACTTAAAAAACAGGTGTGTCTATTTATTTGTTTCATAACAGGTCTTAGTTGTGGTGTGAGGGATACAGTGGGATCTGGTTCCCTGACCAGGAATCATGCCCAGGCCACCTGCATTGTGAGTGCGGAGTCTCAGCCACTGGACCACCAGGGAAGTCCCCACAAGTTACACTTTTCTTTATAAACTCTGAGAGGTTAGGAACTGAATTGCAGCAAGAGGTAACTCTATGAAGAGAGCATGAGACTAAAGGCAGGGTGGGGTGTTTTGAGAGTCCAGAGAGGAAAGAGGCCAGATGTGTGTCATCCAGGCCAAGGAAGAAAGATCTATTCCAAGTCTCTCCAAACTTATTGGATCACACACTAATAAGATATTTTTGAGCACACACCCTAAGATCTGTATCTTATTTATGCATAAATTATGCACTTGCACAATTCTATTATGGTTGTTATGAAACAAAAGCAAAACCAACTTTTAAAAGGGTAACTGGGAAATTCCCTGGTGGTTCAGCGGTTAGGATTCTGGTCTTTCACTGCTGGGGGCCTGGGTTTGATTCCTGGTTGGGGAACTAAGATCCCAAAAGCTGTGTGAAGCAGCCAGAAATTTAAAAATAAAAGGAGTATATGGCTCAGGGGTAAAGAACCCACCTGCCAATGCAGGAGATGTGGGTTTGATCCCTGGGTCAGGAAAATCCCCTGGAAAAGGAAATAGCAAGCTACTCCCGTCTGGAGAATTCTTATCTGGAGCATTCCATGGACAGAGGAGTCTGGCGGACCATACAGTCCATGGGGTCGCGAAAGAGTCGGACACGACTGAGCAACTAAACAACAACAAATGAGGATAAAAAGAAGTTCTAAAGTCCTCTTTCAGCCCGCAGTGGGCTGCCATCTTTTCTCTGTTGGAGCCCGGGGGGTTGATATTATACCTAGACACTGCTTGTCTCCCTCTATGTTCCCTGTGGAAGCTCAGGACTGTCCTCCCAGATCTTCTCAAGTAGAACAGGTATGGATTTCTAGGCAGCTTATGTTTTTCATGTGTGTGAAGTGAGTTGTGTGCAGAGCTGCACAGAAGAGTTGGATGTGGAGGCAAAAGATGCTGACATAGTTGAGTGTTAGAGAAATTCCTGGATAAGAAAGCCTCAGGGGATTCCCCCTAGCACCCTGTGGGCAGAAACTGTGGTCATTAGGTTACTAGGAGGATGCTGGGAATTTCAGTAACTCGCCAGAAGTCATACAACTTGGGCAGGGGTCGTCCCCAGGTTTGGCTGACTCCAGAGCCCATGTCTACCCCACTGGGCTGCACCACTTCCCCTCGTCAACTTTGGCTCAGGTCTACATTTCTGGAGGAGCAAGTTGTTGGGGTTTTGCTCTGTTGCCTAGGGCTGGTTGTCTGGATGAGGAAGGCCAGTGGAGGAGGCCCTGCTGGGACCCTGCCCATACTTGCCAGGAACATCCATGTGCAGGCAGCCACCCCCATTCCAGGGCTTTGTCCTGGGGTTCACCAGAAGTCAAGGGACATGGGAGGACATCTTCCCCATCCCTCTCCTCTCAGGTGGGACAAGTCTGAAGTGTGGTCCCTACGCTCTCCTGAGGATTCTTTACCACTGAGCCACCAGGGAAGCCCTACAATACCTCTGTACATTTAATCCCAAATCTGAAATCATTTGTCCTACATGTCCTACATGTAATGTTTTTTGTTTTTTTAATATGGAGACCCTGATCATTGTTGTGTCTGAGCCAGACCTCCAGAGGGACTGGGGTGCTGTAGAAAAGCAGTGTTAAGTTAAGGGGTGTCAGTCATTGTTGCTGGCATTTCTGAGCCACTGGCCTCCACTACGTGTTTGAGTTGGGCCTCCTTCTTTGGAAGGTGGGACTATCTAAGCCTTGGGGACAGAGAGATGCTTCCCTTCTAGTACACCCAGCACATTTGCATGCTTTCTTTTTGCATCTTGAACATTTCTGGGAAGTGCTACAGTTTTGTTTTTCTTTTTTAAAAATATTTCTTAAACTAAGGAGTCAAGCTGCTGCATTTCCACACAATTGAAATTTATTTGCATTCAGCACAGGCTGTAAGAAACCCGGTTTCTGCTGTAGCTTCCTGTGTTTGGGATGCACACCTGGGGAGGTGAGGCTTCTGGGAAGAGCTGCTGGCACTCACCAGGAGCCAGAAATTTACCCCAGAAGCTTTTGCTCAGTGTCCCGTCCTGCTCCTTGGTTGACCCGTCCCAACAAGTCAGCTCTGTGTAGATCCAACTGTTGACTTTTTAAGCCCAAGACATCTTTCCCAGCATGCCCCACATTTAAGATACATATTTTATACCTCTTGGAAGGGTGACAGAAGGCTCAAGCTGGGTGTCCCTGAGAGCTGAGGGACAGGAAGATCCTAGACTCCAGGAATATCAACTTCCTTCTTGTCTGAGCTATGGCAGCTCCTCTAGGTGATGTTCCCCCCATGACTGTAGGCTTTGCTTTCCTCTCATCTGGTTCTTCCATCTGAATCCTAGTCCAACATGACGGTGTTTAAAATCCTGGATTTGCCTTAAGGTGGCGCCGTGGTAAGAAACCTGCCTGACAAGCAGGAGATACAAGAGACGCAAGTTTGATCCCTGAATTGGGATGATCACTTGGAGTAGGAAATGGCAACCTACTCCAGTATTCTTGCCTCAAAAATCTCATGGAATTAGCCTCCAACTAATAAAAATAAATTAAAAAAAATTCTCATGAACAGAGAAGCCTGGATGGCTTCAGTCCATGGAGTTGCAAAGAGTCAGGCATGGCATAGCAACTAAACACAGACACAAAATTGGGACTAAGGTGAGGCAAATGAGGAAGCCAGGGCACAGAGTTAGGAGGCATTTGTTTTCAGAGTTGGGTTCCTCACCTGCTTTACCCTAGTCCCAGCTCTGGCTGCACAACAAATTACTCCAAAGTTGGTGGCTTCTCTTGTGGCTCAGACAGAAAAGAATCTGCCTGCAATGCGGGAGACCAGGTCTGATCCCTGGGTTGGGAAGATCCCCTGGAGAATGGCATGACTACCCACTCCAGTATTCTTGCCTGGAGAATTCCATGGACAGAGGAGCCTGGCAGGCTACAGCGCATGGGGTTGCAAAGAGTGAGTGAGTGACTAAGCATGCTCACACATTTGCCTGTAGGAAAGTCTTGGTTTTACCTCTTCTATGAAGTGAGAACTCCAGCCTCTTCCTCCTAGAGTAAATGTAGGGTTAAATTAAATGAGAGATCCTGGGAGAGCTCTCACAGGGAGGCTTACCCTCAGAGGAGTGGACTACCCCAGAAGGCGAGGCCGGTGACATGTGTTCACCACCTCAGTGTTCATATCTGTAAATGATGATGGTTACGTTTCACTCACAAAGGATTTTTTTTTTCCGTTTTCAAAATTTTTATTGAATTTATTACAGTACTTCTTCTGTTTATGCTCTATGTTTTTTGGCCATGAGGCATGTAGGATCTTATCTCCCTGGCCAGGGATTGAGCCTGTACACTTTTCACTGAAAGACCAAATCTTAACCACTAGACTGCTAGGGAATTCCCTCAAGGGATTCTTGTGAAATGCAAATAAAATATTCCACGTAGAAAGTCCCTCCCAGTAAGTGGTGGCAATTAGTTCCCCATTGCTGACAATTGCTCTAGAAGACTCTCTTGTCCCACCTAACCCCAGAACTATGTGAACGGTGAGATTTGTGAGTCAGCCATTCATAGGAAAACTAATGGATACTGAGGACCAACCTAGTGTGAAGGATTGGGGATCAGAGGTGGAAGTGAGTGATGAGACACCATGGCGTCTTTAAGGAGCTGGCAGACAGACCAGAGGAGAAAGACAGACTGGTCCTCACCATCAACAAATGCTAGGAGAAGGTGTGCAAAACTGTGGTATTGCAGGATGGTAGGACCCTCTCCCAGGGTCCAAGAGCAGGCTCTTGTCTAACACTCAGAAATGAATTGTTTGAGGAGACATGTGTGCTGACAAAGGAGAGAATTTATCGGGAAGAAGCGCCCAGGCTGAGAACAGCAGGGTAAGGGAACCCAGAAAGACTACTCTGCCATGTGGCTCACAGTCTCAGTCTTATAGTAATGGGGTTAGTTTCTGGGTTGTCTCTGGCTAGTCATTCTGACTCAGGGTCCTTCCTTGTGGTGAACGCATGGCTCAGCCAAGATAGATTTCAGTGAGAAGGATTCTGGGAGGCTGGTAGGACATATGGGCTGGTGTCTTCTCTCCTTTTGACCTTCCCTACGCTCCAGGTGTTTGGGGAGAGTGACGAGGATACCTGAGCAGGAAGTCACCTGGAGATGTGCAAGGAAGCTGTGCGGCTTGAAACATAAGAAATGAGGTGAGGCTGGAGAAGTGCCAGGGTTTGGCTTTTGTTCCAGCGTCACTGACAGAGCATCAAGGTCCCTGCCCTTCCCTGTTCTCTCTCTGTCTAGTGTCTGGGAGCCGCCACCCTGAGAAGAAAGGGTAAAGCAAGACTTGAGGGGACAGGGAGACAGGGGCGGGGGTAGGCTTGACACTTCTTGATAAAGAGCAATCAGAGACGTCCTCTTCGATAAGGTGACATCAAAAGTAAAGGAGCATGTGACAATCTGGGAGAAACTGTCCTAGGAAGAAGGAGCAGGAAAATGAAAAAATCCTAAGACAAGAATGTGCTCAGTGTATCCAACAGGGGCCAGTGAAGCTGAAGCAGAGGGATGTGGATAGGAAGGAAGAGATGAGGTCAGTGGCTTGGTGGAGACCAGATAATATAAGGCCTGTGGGCCATTGTAAGCACTTGGGCTTTTTTAGGGGGTGGTGCTGAGTGGCATGTGGGACCTTAGTTTCCCAACCGGAGATTGAACCCACACCCTCTCCATTGGGATTGAGGAGTTTTAACCACTGGACGGCCAGGGAAGTCCCAGAAATTAGGCTTTGGTTTCATACGAGATGAGAAGCCACAGGAGGGTTTTGAGCAAAGGAGTAATTTGATCTCACTTGAGCTTTCAAAGGTTTTCTTTAGTTATTTGAGTGGATGGTAAAGATGAGAGCAGGGACAGGGAGACAAGGTAGGAGGCTCCAGCGATAATTCAGGTGAGAAATGATCATGGCTTGGACCATGTTAGAAGCAGTGAAAAGGAGCACTGGGTTCTGATGTATTTTGAAGGTAAGCCAACATGGTTTAGTAATTATTGTACGCAGGACATGAGAGGAAGAGAGGAATCAAGGATAACTTTCAAGGGTTGTTTCGCCTGAGCAACTGGAATTGTCCTTTTCAAGGATGAAGAAGGTCAGGAGAAACACTTTGGAGGGATAGAAGATGGTAAGTCTGGAATGTCCATTCGACGTTCAAGTAGAGAGGTCACGTTGTAAGTTGCAGATAGAAGTTTGCAATTCAGGGGAGAGCTTTGGGCTGGAGATCTAACTCTAGGAGTCATCCAGTCCCTGAGAGCTGGATGAGGCAGTATGGAGTGGTAGAGGGAAGGGCCAAGGGCTGAATCCTGGTGCGTCCCAGTGTTTAGGGTCAGAAAGATGTGAAGAATTGGCCAACGAGGTTGAAGAAAACCCGGTGAGGGAGAGTGCATGTCCACACCAGGAGTGTGTCAGGAGGGTCGGGTGAGCTGCTCCATCAAAAGGTCAAACAAGATGAGGTCAGAGAATCACCCATTAGATTTGGCAACAGTAGGTCCTCAGAGGTCTTGACACAAGCTGTTTCAGGGAAGTGAGGCAGCAAAGCCAGTAACGTTAGAGTTCCAGCAGGAGGGGAGAAGAGGAATTGGCGATAGTAAATGGGTAATTGTCTTAGGGGGAGCAGAGAAAGGAAACAGTGGGAAGTGGGATGAGAGATAAAGAGAGAGACCTCTGTGTTGTTTTGTTTCTCCATCTTGTCACTGAATAGGCCAGCTGTGCTCAGATTCTGCCAGGCACATACAACAGAGGATGTGGGTGTGGGCAGGAAATTCTGTAACGATGAGCTGTGAATTCTACGTTGGGTCAGAAGGGGAAAGAGGCAAGGAAGGGGATAGTTATCAGTGAAAACATGGTTGAGTCAGAGATTGTAGGTCTCAACTGGAAGAAGAGGTTACTGGAGTCTAAGAGGAGTGAGCTGGAAAGACAGTGTGGGGTGGCTGGAGAGTGGGCCACCAGCAATGAAGATAAGGAAGAGCTGTAGTCAGTGGGGGTGACAGGTTCCAGGGTATGAAGGTGGGAGGGAGTGCTAGGGTTGGAGGTGTCACGGTCAGGAGTGGAGAGTAGGTCATGACCTGAAAGGACACTGCATGCTTGTGTCCCCTCAATTCTTTTCTTTAAGATTTATTTACTTTTTAAATTTATTTACAACTGCCCTGGGTCTTTGTTGCTGCGCGTGGGCCTTCTCCAGTTGCAGCCAGTGGAGGCTCCTCTCTACTTGTGGTGCCTGAGCTGCTCATTGTAATGACTTCCCTTGCTGTGGAGCTCGAGCTCTAGGCACTTGGGCTTCAGTAGTAGTGGCCCACGGGTTTAGTTGCCCCGAGGCATGTGGAATCTTCCAGGACCAGTTATTGCACTCTAGTTCCCTAACACTGGAAGGTGGATTCTTTACCACTGGACCACCAAGGAAACTCTCCCTTAAATTCTCACGTAGAAACCTAGTCCCCAAGGTGGTGGTGTTAGGAGGTGGGCTTTGGGGAGGTGATTAAGTCATGAGAGTGGAGCCATCATGCGTGGGATTAGTGTCCTTGTAAAGAAGACCCAGAGCATTCCCTTGCACCTTCCATGAGATGAGGACACAACAGAAAGATGGCCTGGTTCTAGGAGCCAGGAAGTGGGCTCTCATCTGTGTGTGGCTGGATGGTTTGACTTCCCAGTGTCTGGAAATGTGAGAAATAAATTTTTGTTGTTTATAAGCCACTCAATCTGTGGTCCTCTGTTACATCAACCCAGACAGACAAAGTCACTGGGATGTGGAGAGGATCTTCTATGTGGGTGTTGAAATCATCATGAGATAAATAAAAGTAGTGCTGGAGATGGAACTTCCCTGGTGGTCCAGTGGTTCAGGGGCTTTCCAGGTGGACTCATGGTAAAGAGCCCACCTGCCAATGCAGGCGACATAAGAGACACAGGTACGATCCCTGAGTCAGGAACATCCCTGGGAGGGAGGTCATGGCAACACACTCCAGTATTCTTGCCTAGGGAATCCCATGGACAGCGGAGCCTGGTGGGTTACAATCCATAGGATCTCAAGCAGCTGGACATGATGGAAGCAACTTAGCAGGCAGGCCAGTGGTTAAAATTCCCAAAGCAGGGGGCTGGGGTTCGATCCCTGGTCAGGGAACTAGATCCCACATGCTACATCTAAAGATCCTGCATGCTGCAACTTAGACCTGGCACAGACAAAAAAAATAAAAGAAAGTAAAGAAAAGTCATGCTGGAGAGCGTGAGTGTGAACTCAAAACCCTCATGGAGCCTGGGGTCAGCACGTGCTGGCAACAAGCAGAGGGGTCAGTTGTGAAGTTTGATGAGATTCAAAGGGCGATTTAACTGGGTGGTTTTTTAGGAAGGAAAGAGGGAGAATGGTTTGGAAGCAGCATTGAGGAGCTAAGATGACATTGACCTTCCCCCTGAGACCTGAGGCCTGAGTGCTGGAAAGCGAACAAGACTTGACTGGCTGCAGGAAACTAACAGCCTCTCAAGAAGCATTTTCTGAGCCTCCGACTCAGTTTTCTACATCTCATTTTCACATCATCTAAATTGCTTGAGAGGTGGTACTTTCTGAACACACATGTGATACTAACATTGGAAGTCTCACCCCAAGCAACAATTACCCACCCACATAACATTAGGATGGTTTTTCTCCTGCATTTACCCAGTAGGTATATATATAGCTGTCATCTTCAGAGCTCGTATTTTTAAATGACCTTTAAAAACCTTGTTTATGAAAACACACCACTCTTTTTGTGGTGAGGTCTTATCCCCAGGGAGACTTACTCTATTTGTGTTTAAAGTTTCTTGCCTATTTTTTTTCACCAGTGTCATCAGAATACCTTTATAAGCAGACAAACTAACACTGGTTGAGGTCATTTCAGGCTAAAGCAGCCTCTCCAGACAGTTGTCATCACTTAAGCAGAGGAAGGAAGAAAGAAAGGAGGGAGGGAGGGAGAAAAAAAGAGGGAAGGAGGAGGGAATGAAGGAAGGGGTAGGAAGGAAGGAAGGCAGCATACAAGCAAGGACTCCAAAGTAAGACTCCTCGGAGTTAGTCTTTTCTGGGGAATCATTTTCAGAAGAAACACCCTTGCCTTATATTCATCCATCTTTGGTGCTCATATTTATAGGCTCAGTGTCTAGAACAGTGCCTATTCGAAGAATGAATTATTACTATTGGTGTAGTGGTTAAGAATCTACCTGCCAAAGCAGGAGATGCAGGAGACATGGATTTGATCCCTGGGTCAGGAAGAACACCTGAAGTAAGGAAATGGCAATCCACTCCAGTATTCTAGCCTGGAAAATTTCACGGACAGAGGAGCCTGGTGTGCTACAGTCCATGGAGTCACAGAGAGTTGGACGTAACTGAACACAGGGCACAATAATATTGCCTCCTAGCAAGGATTCCTTCTTGGCCCTTAGGACCGTGTGCCTATGGTCCTGAGAGAACCATCTTCTCCCCAACACCCACCCCATGCCCTATGTCTGCTCAGTTGCTGAGCTCTAACTTGCTTCTTTTCTCCTCCAACATGTGTGTTCAGAAGTTCTTTGGCTTTTATTAAATGCAACTCTCCTGTTAATCCATTACAGAACTCCATCTTGCCCCAGTCACACGCTGGCTCTGGACCCCGCTGGGCAGAGGGCCAGGTGTGGAAGAAAGTTCTCCCCGTCAGTGATGAAGTATGGTTAAAAGGTGAGATATTCACTGCCGGATGAAAAAACTCCAGAATGTTTTCCATCTGCATTGAGGAACCTGGTGATGGAGTTTAGAGGCCATCTCAACTGGGAGGGATGAGAGGCAGGAACTATAATAGAAAGATGTAAATAGGGCTTCTGGTGGCTCGGTGGTAAAGAATCCACCTGCCAATGCAGGAGACACGGGTTCGAACCCTGGTCCGGGAAGATCCCACATGTGGCAGAGCAGCTAAGCCCATATGCCACAGCTACTGAGCCCACACCCCATAAAGCCCATGCTTCACAACAAGAGAAGTCAACACAATGAGAAGCCTGTGCACTGCAACTAGAGAGTAGTAACCTCTGCTTGCTGCAACTAGAGAAAAGCAACAGAGACCCAGCTATAAATAAATAAATGATTTGTTTTAAAAAAGAAAGATATCAATAAAACATAACTGAGGGCAGTCAGAGAAGCTGGGTCTGGACAGGAGGAGGAGAAAATAAACTGTGTTGCTAAAAGCCTCTCCAACCTTCTATGCCCTTAACCCTATCTCTCTCTCCAGGAAGACTGTCAGTGAAAATTCAATGAACTATCAAGTTAAGAAGGAAAAAAGGGAAAGACTTCTCAGGCAGTCCAGTGGTTAAGACTCTGTACTTTCATTGCAGGGGGAGTAGGTTCGACCCCTGGTGGGGAAACGAAGATCCCGCATGCCACACGCAGTGTTACCAAATATAGGGGGCAAAAAAAGAAGAGAATTTTACTTGAGCCAAACTCAGGATTGTAACCTAGGAAGCAGATTCTCAGAAAGCTCTGAGAACTGTTCCACTTGTTAGAAGTCAAAGGCACAAATCATACACATCTTTGAGTCAAAGCATTACACATTAAAATGACATATTGCTATTTTACATAAAGTTCATCAAGGATACATAGTCCAGGTAGCTAGGTACAAAGCAAGCAGCAAGTCACCTTGCTGCTCATGACCTGCTACAGAGCTGGGAAAGAACCTTCTTTTAAGAAGTAAACCAGTGCTGTGATGACCTAGAGGAGTGGGATGGGGTTGGAGGTGGGAGGGAGGCTCAAGAGGAAGGGGACATAGGTATACTTGTGGGTGATGCATGCTGCTGTACGGCAGAAACCAACACAGTAGTGTAACTATCTTTCAATTAAAAAATAAATAAATTATAAAAATAATAAATATAACAAAAAAAGAAGTTACTTGGCTAACATCAGAAGAAAGAAAAAAAATGCATCTTGTATGTCAGATCAGGCCCCCCATTTTTGAAGAGTTCTGATTAATGGGTAATGCAGATACACACTGCAGATTAGGGCGAGAGGGGGCCCAAACACACAGAAAATTTTATATTTAATTTTTTTCTTGTCTTATCTTTAAAATATAAATTTTATTTCAGCAAGCAATTGTCTGGAGTAGAGTTGGCTCTGAGAGTTCTGAGATTGCACATTCTGATAGCACATAATGAGTTTCTGAAAAGTGAAAGTGAAAATGTCAGTTGCTAAGTTTTGCTCAATTCTCTGCGACTCCATGGACTGTAGCCCCTCAGGCTCTTCTGTCTATGGAATTCTCCAGGCAAGAATATTGGAGTGGTTGCCACTCTCTTCTCCAGGGGATCTTCCTAACCTAGGGAGTGAATCCAGGTCCCCCACATCACACAGACAGATTCTTTACCATCTGAGCCACCAGGGATGCCCCAAATCATATTGAGGTGGTTGTCGTCAAGGAAATATATGGCTCATTTTGCAGCCTCCTGTGGGATTGGGTAGCTTTGTTTGGTTCCATGAAGCACTGTTTCAACCATGAGGGCACAGGGCTACGGTTTGGGGAAGAGTTCTCACAAGCCATCCCATTGACTCTTGAGTGTATGAAACAATCCTCATCAGATGACCAAAGTGCTTATGTTCTCCAGCAAGATGAAGAGGAGAAATTTTCAGAGTGAGGCTCTACAAGCACTTTTGAGGATGCCCTAGGAAACATCAATCAATAACAATGGTGCGAAGGGACTTCCCTGGTGGTCCAGTGGTTAAGAATCTGCCTTCCAATGCAGGGGACATGGGTTGAATCCCTGGTCAGAAAACCAAGATCCCACGTGCCTCGGAGTAACAGGAGAAGCCCATGTGCCTCAACAAAGGGCATTCATGTTTCAATGAAAATCCAGCACAGCCAAAAATTTTAAAAATAATAAAAATTAAAAATCAATAATAATAGGGTTGGAGAGCCAAGTGTTCTTCCCATCTCTACACCTGTCTTTCTGGAGTCTGGGAATTCCTGAGACCTCCACAATGCACTCAAGGCTAAAAGTGAAAAAAAGTGTTAGTCACTCAGTTGTGTCCAACTCTTTGTGGCCCAATGGACTGTAGCTCACCACGCTCCTCTGTCCACGGGATTTCCCAGGCAAGAATACTGGAGAGGGTTGCCATTTCCTTCTCCAGGGATCAAACCCATGTGTCCTGCTTGGCAGGCAGATTCTTTACCACTGAGCTGAGACAAATACAACTTTAGCATAAAAAGTAGAGAAGAAATGCTGGCAGGTTTACTCTTTGTATAATAGATTGAACATCTAATGCTATAGATGTACTGCCACAAAGCTGATCCTTATAAGACCTAGTCAAACCCACCATCCCACCTCTTACCTCTCCTTGCCCATTACCAGTCATGGAACCAAACATGGCTGGGAAGGACCTGCCATCCATACTGGAGGCCAGGCGCAGTGGGAAGCATGTAAAAAGGACCCAGGGGCTGGAGGTGTGGGGAGAGTAAGAAGTAGGGACTCCAAAGGAAAGAGAAGGTGGTCTATGCTTGTGGACACATCAAGAGCTCTGAGTTTTCCACACTGGGACACATTTTCCATAGGGACACATTGAGTGGGATGGAGGGGTCACAGCAAACCCTGATGCTCTGTGGCTTCTCTGGGAGACACCAGAAGCCAGGGGTCCTGGGAGCCCCTGGCATGATGGAGGCCAGGTGGAAAGATGGTTTGGCTTGTGCCCTGGGCCACCACTCCCTTCACAGCAAGAGCCCGAGTTGGGGTTACTCTGACCTTGTTGAGTGCCTGCTAGGTGCGAGGTACTCTCACACACGTTGTTCCCCCAGCTGAGAGAAGCCATGTCCCCTGGCCAAGTTTCCATGGCAAGTGACATAACAGGGCAGCGGCTGAAGTCAGGCTGATGTGTGTACCACAGATGAAGCCTTCTTTCTTTCTTCCTTTCCTTCCTGCCTCCCTTCTTTCCTTCTTTTCTTCCTCTCTTCCTTCCTTCCTTTCTTTCCTTCTTTCTTTCACAGACTGAGGCCCACCTCTGAGACCCTGTCACACCTACCAAGTCCTCCAGTCCAGCTGCTTTTCTGCCTGGCTTGCACGTGTGGAGTGTGAATCCATTTCACATCCCTCTCGGATTTGTTCCACGCTGCCAAACATACCACACCTATTGTGTTCACTTTGGCATTCTGTTGAAAGCAAAAAAAAATTTTGGATGAAAGCTGGGAGAATAACCAAAAAAAGAAAAAACCACATTCTTGATGCAATTTCTTCTTTTCATCTTATTTCCTCCTTGGCAAAGACCTTGAGCACAGATCAGCAGTCCTGCCTTGGGAAAGGCAAGATTAACAGACACTGTCCACACATATGTGCTCTTATTTGTTCCCTTCTCAAACCTTGTTGTGCCAACGAGGCACCTGCGGAGACTGCTAAAACACTGCTGGCCCCCCACCTCCAAGCTGAAGTTTCAGTAGGTCTGGGTTGGGGTGGGGAAGAATCATAATTTCCTTTTTTTTTTTTTTTGGCTGCACTGAGAGGCATGCAGAATCTTAGTTCTGTGACCAGTGACTGTGCTCCCTGCAGGAGCTGAGTCCTAACCACTGAACCACCAAGGAATCCCTAGAATCATAATTTCTGACAAGCTCCCATATGTATATAATGGGGTCCAGGATGTGCATACATGCTCATTTTCCAAGTCATGTCCGACTCTTTGCCACCCCACTGAGTGTAGTTTGCCAGACTCCTCCATTCATGGGATTTCCCAGGCAAGAACAGTGGAGTGGGTTGCCATTTCCTTTTCCAGGGGATCTTCCCAATCCAGGGATTGAACCCAAATCTCCTGCTTTGCAAGTAGATTCTTTACCACTGAGCTACCTGGGAAGCCCTGGGTTCAGGACATACTACCCCAAAATATTGCAGTTTGATATGTTGAATACCTTAAACTGAGTCTGAGAAAACGGCAGAAACGGGCAGGTCATTCTGATCACTGCCCACTTCTTGCATGAAACAAGTCATGAAACTCCCATGTGAAAGGTCCCTAGGAAGAAGGAATACATTCTCATCACCAGAGACAGGGAACCAGGGCCAAGAAATCTGTACAAACACTGTTAAATCAGCCCTTATCTTCCTAGCTAATTCTTTACCACTTACTGCCCCTAGCCCCAACCTCTTTGTTTTGTCAAATCTTCACAAATTATTTCTTGGTCTAAGGACATAGAAGTTCTTGCTCTGGTCACATCTTTGTGTTTTCATTCTCTTGTGAAGGTTCTATGTGCATATAAAAGTTCATTAAATTTGGACAGCGCAGCGGGAGCGGCAGGGGTGTTGAAGGGGGTCGGCCAACCCACCAGACGGGAACGAGGGAATCGTGTCGAAGATGTGGAACAGTGGATTTGAAAGCTATAGCACCTCCTCTTTCGGGGGAGCCAGCAGCTACACACAGTCCCCTGGGGGCTTTGGCTCACCGACAGCTTCACAGGCCAAAAAGAAATCCAGAGCTCGAGCTCAGCACATTGTACCCTGTACCATATCTCAGCTGCTTTCTGCTACTCTGGTTGATGAAGTATTCAGAATTGGAAATGTTGAAATTTCACAGGTCACTATTGTGGGGATAATCAGAAATGCAGAGAAGGCTGCAACCAACATTGTTTACAAGATAGATGACATGACAGCTGCGCCCATGGATGTTCGCCAGTGGGTTGACACAGATGATGCCAGCAGTGAAAACACTGTGGTCCCTCCAGAAACATATGTGAAAGTGGCTGGTCATCTGAGATCATTCCAGAATAAGAAAAGCCTGGTAGCCTTTAAGATCATGCCCCTGGAGGATATGAATGAGTTCACCACACATATTCTGGAAGTAGGCAAGTCAAACAGCCAGCCCTCAGCAGGGAGAGCACCTATCAGCAATCCAGGAACGAGTGAAGCTGGGAACTTCAGTGGGAGTAACTTCATACCAGCAAATGGCCTCACTGTGGCCCAGAACCAGGTGCTGAATTTGATCAAAGCTTGTCTAAGACCTGAAGGATTGAACTTTCAGGATCTCAAGAACCAACTCCAACACATGTCCGTAGCCTCAATCAAGCTAGCTGTGGATTTTCTAAGCAACGAGGGATACATCTATTCCACCGTGGATGATGATCATTTTAAATCCACAGACGCAGAATAACTGGATCTAACTGGGTACCTGAGATACTTTCCAGTTGGACCTTTTTTTTGCAGCCTCTTGTCACCAGTTGTGCATATAATTGGCAGGTTGACTTCTAGGAAGTAGATTTCATCTGTAAAAGATCTCAACTGACATCTTTTTGAAACTTACTACTACTCTTCTGTGTTTTTGAAGCTCAAAGGGATATGGGCCTCTGAAAAGGACATAAACCAGGGCAGAATTTCTTAGAGAAGTAACAGATTAGTTAGTTACAACATCAAGCTAAATGGAATTGAAAGAGAGATGCTACCAAGAGAGTTGGGCAGTACTGCTTAAATAATGCTCATGAGTTTCTATTCTTAAATTGTTTCCTCTTGAGAGAAAATGAGCAGCACTGGGCCCACTCACCTCTGCCTTTTTGGTTTCCCACTTTGGTTATGTGGTGTTACTTTCAGAATTGCACTTTTTTCACCTTGTCATAGTAGCTGCCAAGTGTGTTTTTATAAACCTGGGGTTCTAGAGTGCTGACTTCCTGGGCAGAGGAGAGAAAGAAATGCGTGTTGTACACAATAAGTACATTCATATGTTTAATAAAATAGTTCTATTATTGAAAAAAAAAAGTTCAATAAATTTTGTATGAATTTAATTTCCTGTTAATCTGTGTTTGTCCATTTAATTTCCAGATCCAGTCAGGGTGAACCCTAAGAGGGTTGAGGAAAACTTTCTCCTCGTCCACACATTGACTTTAGTCAGCAAGTTTACTGAGCGGCCCCACCTTAGGTCAATTATAAGTGGACCCTCTTGCGTCCTGGCTGGATTTGTCTACCAGTGCTGGGAGAATGAATAATTTTCTAGATTGTCTTGAGGGCTCCTGGGAAATGTGGTTCCTTAGGGTGTTACTCTCACCCAGGAATACCAGACTATTTTCACCTTTCTTTTCTTCAAACAAACTTGCTGAACAATCATTTTGCTGGGACCATATCTGAAAAGGTTTGTAAGAAAACAATAGCTGTGTTTGACCCAGATCTTAAGACTTGAGGCTGGACATGCATATTAGTTCCCTTATTAGTGAAATACAAAAAAATTCTACGACCTAATTGTTAGGATTAAAGTCACAAATAATAAGTGAAGCACCAGAGCCCAAATCTGGCTTCTCAGAATCTCAGAACAGTGCATGTATTAGTAACAAAAGTATTAGTGGTTCCCATGGACTGAGTCCAGACACTGTGCTAACTGCTCCACAGACAATGTTCCATTTAAACCTCACAATACCCCAAGGAGGAAGATATTAGTCTTCCAGCACCTTTGCGGAAGCCCAAGCTGCGAGATGAAATAACTTGCCCATGGTCTCAGAGCCAGGGGTCCCGCCCACCATAAGGTTGTTACCACCTCATGAATTCTGTCAGTGGCAGAAAATAGAAGCTAAACATCAAAGTCAAGTTTAAGTAAAAAATACGGGAACCTGACATTTTCTGAATCAAGATCCAGATTTCCTGGGATTCACTTCTTGCTACGTGGTGTCTCAGGTCCTAAGGAGGCTGTAAACCCTGCCTGTGTGCTCACCACCCCTCAAAGCAGAAATATGCCTTTCCATTTGCATTTAGTGCCACTAAAGACAGATTTATTTGCTGTCCATTTATTATGGAGTGAGCGCCTATGGGGTCCAGGCATTGTGCTAACTGTTCCATAGACAGTGTTCCATTTAAATCTCACAATACCCCAAGGAGGAAGGTACTATTATTCTTACGGTACCTCTGGGGTGCCATCAGTGTCTCTTAGTAAATTGTCAGACTGTCTGCAGCCCCAAATAGGGCTGGCAGTGGGGAGACTTGGGATGTGGTACTGAGTTTGTTAGCTTTTCCAGGTGGCTCAGTGGTAAAGAATCTGCCTGCAATGCAGGAAACATAGGAGTCTCGGGTTTGATCCCTGGGTTGGGAAGATCCCTGGAAGAGGACTTGGCAACCCACCCCAGTATTCTTGCCTGGAGAATCCCATGGACAGAGGAGACTGGTGGGCTACAGTCCATGAGGTCACAAAGAGTCGAACATGACTGAAGCAACTTAGCGAGCACACACACACACACACACACACACACACACACACACATGCACTGACTTTGCTATCACAGAGCTGTGAGGACATGGGCCAGCCATTTCCCTTGTCTGGACCTGTTCCCTTACTGGTACACTAGCATCTAAGGCCCCTTCAGTGCTAGCATGTCTGCACCCTACTACTTTTTCCTTAGGGCTTAGGAACCAAGTTGGGTTCCAGAACTTTCTTACATTGCCCTGAACCACCAGGGTTCCAGCAATAAACCAGGTCTTAGAAGACCACTTGCTGCTGTTGCTGCTGCTAAGTCGCTTCAGTCGTGTCCGACTCTGTGCGACCCCATAGACAGGAGCCCACCACGCTCCACCATCCCTGGGATTCACTATAGATATCTGTAATTATCCTCCAAATAGCAGAGAAGGGACATCTGCATTAATGAAAAATTTAAAAATCTAGATTTAAATACAAAATTATCTAAGAAAATACAAATTACCAAAATCTATACAAGGGGACATAGAAAACTTGAATAGACCAATAAACACAGAGGAAATTAGAACTGTTGTCAAAGTTCTTTCCCTAAAAAAAAAAAAAAAAAAAAAAAACAAAAAAAAAAACAACCCTCAACAGGCTAAGATGGTTTTATTGGTGAATTACATCTAATTTTCAAGGATCTGATCATTTCTACAGTGCATAACTTTTTCCAGAGTCTAGGAAATGAACAAGACTTCACACCAAGCTGGAAAAGGTAGCGTGTGTGTGTCAGCTGGGACTCTGGGAAGCAGATGCTGACTGGAAATAGGCGTGCAGTTTTAGGGCAAGTAACAGCTGTGAAAGGGAAAGGGCAGAATCCAAACTGGGCGGGGAAAGCTGTCAGGCCAGGAGGTAGATCTGACCAAGTCTTTGCTAGCCTAACAAGAAGCTCCAGAGCAAAGACTGCATTACAGCAGGGGTCCCCAACCTCTAGGATCTAATGCCTGGTGGTCTGAGGTGGAGCTGATGTAATAATAATAGAAATGAAATGCATAATAAATGTAATGCCCTTGAATCATCCCGAAACTATCCTGCCAACCCACCCCACCCCCACATCCCAGTCCGTGGAAAGATTGTCTTCCACAAAATCAGTCCCTGGTGCCAAAAATGTTGGGGACTGCTGCCTTAGAGGACCCTACAGAAATGGCCAGGCACTTGTACCTTTTTTATCTTGCTTAGTCATTATCTGGAATCACCCTGAGAAAAGCGTGACCTTGGTTCACCATATCCCATTAAGGAAAGATAGAAGGAAAGAAGGAAGGATGGAAGGGAGGATAGAAGCAAGGGAGGTAAGAAGGAAACTAAACATACTAAACACTTAGAGGCAAAAATTCTCAATAGACCATTAGCCAAGGAAATCCAATGGTATTTTAAAAGGATTATATGTAAATAATCCAAAGATGGTATTAAGCAGAGAACAATTAATTTGCTATAGGAATAGATTAAAAGGGAGCAAATGTATTCCCATTACAATAAATGTTTTGATAAATGAATTAGATAACATAGACGCCTATTTGTAAGTAAGAACATAAAATTCTTGAGAAGCTAAGGTAGAAGGGACTTTTCTTACCCTGATAAAGCCTACCTACCAAAAACTGTTTGTAATTACCCTATTCGATGATGAAAAATCAGACATTCCAGAAAAATCAGGAAGGAGACAAAGTTGACCATGATCATCATCACTATTAAACAGTCTACTGGTGACACTAACCAATTCAATAAGGGAAAATTTTCTTTTAAATTGCCATTCATTGTTCTGAAGTTGATTGTGATGATGATGGCCCAACTCTGTGAATATACTAAAGAAATGTTGAATTATATCCCTTAAATAGGCAAATTGTGTGGTATGTGAATTATATCCCCAAAAGCTGTTAAAAATCAATATCTTCTCTACAACAAGATTCTACTACTTAGAAGATACTTCTCTACTTAGCAAATCAAAGAGAATAAACGTAAAAACTAATAGCCAATTTCAGTGGCTCAGCAGGTAAAGAATCTGCCTGCAATGCAGGAGACAGAGGGGACAGAGGTTGGATCCCTGGGTTGGGAAGAGCCCCTGAAGAAGGACATGGCAACCCACTTCAGGACTCTTTCTTGGGAAGTCCCATGGACAGAGGAGCCTGATGGGCTACAGTTCATGGGTTTGCAAAGAGTTAGACATGACTGAACACTCCACAGCCCATTTCAAAGCAACACAGAAAAAGCATCGTATTTACTACACATAAAACTAACAATAGACCCAATAAGAATTGTGGAAGACTTAAATTTAAAAACAGTATGAGTCTTTCCTTGTGGTCTAGTGGCTAAGACTCTGCACTCCCCATGCAGGAGGTCTGGGTTCAATCCCTGGTCAGGGAACTAGATCTTGCATGACTCAACTAAGACCTGGTACAGTCGAATAAATAAATAAAAATATTACAAAGTAACTTTAAAAAATAAATAAAAACAACACAATTTTTATTGCTGGAAACAAACTGAGGTGTAGAGCATTTTCCCTGTGTGCCCCTCCCCCCCATTCAGGAATGGCTGTGGGGAGAATTCTTTTTAGAAGTGCCTCTGGACCTCACAGGGACCATGAAGCATGTTACTAATGAACTACTTTAAACACCTGGCACAAAGTCTGGGAAATAGCATTTAATAAACGTTAATTATTTTTCCAGATTCCATGCATGGCTAGAACTCAGGGTCACAGAAATCAAAAGTTGAATTTGATCCAGTGTTGTTAGTGGATTGGCTGGACTGACAGAAATACTCAGGAAGGAGTGTGACATTTCTCTGAGCTAAATATGTCACTGAAATGAGGGGGGCTGACTGAAGGTAGGGCTTCCCTGGTAGTTCAGCTGGTAAAGAATTTGCCTGCAAGGCTGGAGACCCCGGTTTGATTTCTGGGTCGGTAAGATCTGCTGGAGAAGGGATAGGCTACCCACTCCAGAATTCTTGGGCTTCCCTGGTAAGAGATAGGAAGAGACTGGAGGTAAGAGCTCATAGGAAAATGAGCCATTATAGTTTAGAAACAAGACTCACTCAGTGTGTGTGTGATGGTGGGGAGAGCAGATCATGAGAACATGGGGCACCCTGAAGTGCATCCCCAAACACCCCAAATTAATGACTACTCCGGTCTCCTCTGCATGGAACATTAAGCTCAAATTCCTCTCTAGCTGTAATCTGGTCCCACACAGTGGACAATGCCAGTGCTTAGCTTGACTTTTTTTTAAAATCACTTTGTTCTCCTTCCCCCACTGCACCCCCCAACACCCAGCACCTGCAGTTCCTTCTCAGAAGGCCATCCTGAGGCTACAGAGAGCTGAACATGCCTGGGAATGTACTTTCCCCTAACAATTAACAGAGTGCTACAGCTGACCTCTGTTCCAGTAGGTTAGGGTCTGAATTAATTAGGATAAAGTACTGGTGGCTCAGACTGTAAAGAATCTGCCTGTAAGGCAGGAGATCTGGATGTGATACCTGGGTCAGGAAGATCCCCTGGAGAGGGAAATGGCAACTCACTCCAGTATTCTTGACTGGAGAATCCCATCAACCAAGGAGCCTGGTGGGCTGCAGTCCGTGGATTTGCAGACTCAGAAATGACTGAACAACTAACACTTCCACTTTTCAAGATGCTGTAACAAAAAATGTAGAGTGACTCAAGGATGAACACAGCTTATTTTTCAGATAATGTCCAAAGTGGGTATCCCTGGGATTTCACTGGTGGTCCAGTGGTTAAGACTCCACATTTCCAATGTGAGAGATGTGGGTTTGATTCCTGATCTGGGGCTTCCCTAGTGGCTCAGATGGTAAAGAATCTGCTTGCAATGTATGAGACCTGGGTTTAATCCCTGGGTCGGGAAGATTCCCTGGAGAAGGAAATGGCTACTCACTCCAATATTCTTGCCTGGAAAATTCCATGGACAGAGGAGCCTGGTGGGCTACAGTCCTTGAGGTTGCAAACAGTCGGACATGTTTGAGCAACTAACATTTTCCCTGGGAATTATGATCCCACATGCCACAGGCTTGACCAAAAAAAAAAAAAAAAAAAAGACAACAAAGTGGTTATTCCTGGTTTGTGATTGGGTCTCCTCTAAGAAGGCATCTGGAGCCCAGGCTCCTCCTTCTACACTTTGCCCTCTGAATGCATGTCTTCCAGAGTCACTGTTTCAAGTTGGAAGAGGGAGAAAGACCACGAAGGGACTTTGTGTGAAAGATTTGGGGGTTGGCTGGGAAATGACACACACCACTCTAATTACAAGGAGGCTGGGAAATCTAGTCTAGGTGTCGATCCAAGAAGAAGAGGAAATGGGTTAGATTGCACCACATTCACTGTTAATTATTTTGGATGCCAAGTCCAGGCAGAGAATATAAATTTGAAGCTACGCTTGAATTGTAACTGAGACACCTTGAAGAAGATTTTTAACCTTTCTGAACCTCAGGTTTTCTTTAGCCTAGAACAGTGATGATAATAATGATAATAACAACCACTTCAGGGTTATACAGAAGGCTGTTGGCTAAAGTCACTTATAAGCATCAAAATCCCCTGGACATGCTCTTCATTCATCTGCCTGGAATTCACTGTCCCCTCATCCCCAGCCTTTATCTAATTTCTATCCCCCATTCAGAGGCTGGGTCTAATTCCCTGCTTTTTGTTTGTTTGTTTTATGGAGTTAGGTAGTATGTTATTATGTTGTTCAGTCGCTAAGTCATGTCTGACTCTTTGCGACCCCATGGACTGCAGCATGCCAGGCTCCTCTGTCCTTCACTGTTTCCTGGAGTTCACTCACATTCCTATCCATTAAGTTGATGATGATATATAATTATATCATCCTCTGCTGCCCCCTTCTCCTTTTGCCTTCAATTTTTCTCAGCATTAGGGTATTTTCCAATGAGTTGGCTCTTTGCATCAGGTGGCCAAAGTACTGGAGCTTCAGCATCAGCATCAGTTCAGTAGCACAGTTTTGTTCAACTCTTTGGGATCCCATAGACTGCAGCACGCCAGGCTTCCCTGTCCATCACTGACTCCCAGATCTTGCTCAAATTCATGTCCATTAATCAAGTCAGTGATGCCATCCAACTATCTTATCCTCTGTCTTCCCCTTCTCTTCCTGCCTTCAGTCTTTCCCAGCATTGGGTCTTTTCCAATGAGTCAATTCTTTGCATCAGGTGGCCAAAGTATATGCTTCAGCATCAGTCCTTCTAATGAATATTTAGGACTGATTTCTTTTAGGATGAACTGGTTGGATCTCCTTGCAGTCCACGGGACTCTCAAGAGTCTTTCCCAACACCACAGTTCAAAAGCACCAATTCTTCAGTGCTCAGCTTTCTTTATGGTCCAACTCTCACATCCATGCATGACTATTGGAAAAATGACAGGTTCGACTAGAACAACCTTTGTCAGCAAAGTAATGTCTCTGCTTTTTAATATGCTGTCTAGTTTGGTCATAACTGTTCTTCCAAGGAGCAAGCGTCTTTAATTTCAGGGCTGCAGTCACCATTTGCAGTGATTTTGGATCCCAAGAAAATAAAGTCTCTCACTGTTTCCATAGTTCCCCCATCTATTTGCCCTGATGTGATGAGACCAGATGCCATGATCTTTGTTTTTTGAAAGTTGAGTTTTAAGCCAGATTTTTCACTCTCCTCTTTCACGTTCATCAAGAGGCTCTTTAGTTCGTCTTCACTTTCTGACATAAGGGCGGTGTCATCTGCGTATCTGACATTACTGGTATTTCTACCGGCAATCTTGATCTCAGCTTGTGCTTCATTCAGCCTGGCATTTCACATGATGTACTCTGCATGTAAGTAAATAAGCAGGGTGACAATATGCAGCCTTGACGTACTCCTTTCCCAATTTGGAACCAGTCCATTGTTCCATATCCAGTTCTAACTGTTGCTTCTTGACCTGCATACAGGTTTCTCAGGAGGC
Source organism: Muntiacus reevesi (assembly GCF_963930625.1). Classification (NCBI taxonomy): domain Eukaryota; kingdom Metazoa; phylum Chordata; class Mammalia; order Artiodactyla; family Cervidae; genus Muntiacus; species Muntiacus reevesi. The sequence continues at coordinate 55,028,644 of NC_089251.1, read as the reverse complement.
AGATAAGATGGTCTGGTATTCCCATCTCTTTCAGAATTTTCCACAGTTTGTTTTGATGCACACAGTCAAAGGCTTTAGTATAGTCGATGAAGCAGAAGTACTTTTCTGGAATTCTCTTGATTTTTCTATGATCCAGCGGATGTTGGCAATTTGATCTCTGGTTCCTCTGCCTTTTCTAAATCCAGCTTGAACATCGGGAAGTTCTCAAATCATGTACTGCTGAAGCCTGGCTTGGGGAATTTTGAGCATTACTTTGCTAGCATCTGAAATGAGTGCAATTGTGTGGTAGTTTGAGCATTCTTTGGCACTGCCTTTCTTTGGGATTGGAAGGAAAACTGACCTTTTCTAGTCCTGTGGCCACTGCTGAGTTTTCCAAATTTGCTGGCATATTGAGTGCAGCACTTTCATAGCATCGTCTTTTAGGATTTGAAATAGCTTGGCTGAAATTCCATCACCTCCTCTAGCTTTTTTCATAGTGATGCTTCCTAAAGCCTGCTTGACTTCGAACTCCAGGATGTCTGGCTCTAGGTGAGTGATCACACCATCATGGCTATCTGGGTCATGAAGATCTTTTTTGTACAGTTCTTTTGTATATTCTTGTCACCTCTTCTTAATATCTTCTGCTTCTGTTAGGTCCATACTATTTCTGTCCTTTATTGTGCCCATCTTTGCATGAAATATTCCCTTGGTATCTCTAATTTTCTTGAAGAGATCTCTAGTCTTTCCCATTCTATTGTTTTCCTCTATTTCTTTGCACTGATCACTGAGGAAGGCTTTCTTATCTCTCCTTGCTATTCCTTAGAACTCTGCATTCAGATGGGTATATCTTTCCTTTTCTCCTTTGCCTTTCATTTCTCTTCTTTACTAAGCTATTTGTAAGGCATCAGCATCAGTCCTTCCAATGAATGTTCAGGGTTGATTTCCTTTAGGATTGACTGGTTTGATGGTAGGCAGTATGTATACTTATTATTCATTTATTTATTTAACTGTGAGGGATCTTCGTTTCAGCATGCAGGATCTAGTTCCTTGACCAGGGATTGAACCTTGGTCCCATCCTTTGGGAGCATGGAGTTTTAGCCACTGGATAACCAGGGAAGTCCCCAGTTCCCTATTAAGAGTGCTAGAGTCCCCTATTCTAGCAGCTATGGCCCTTTGGGTCCTGGTCCCAGTAAAGAGAAGACAAAATCCAGATTCCTTTGAAGCAGTTTGGGACTTTTTGTTTTGTACTTTTTTTTTCTTTTCTTTTTTCTGGCCACCCCACACTGCCTGTGGGATCTTAGTTCCCTGACCAGGGATGGAACCCACAGCCCCTGGATTGGAAGCTCAGAGTCTTAACCACTGGACCACTAGAGAAGTCTCAGCTTGAGACTTTTTATTACCTGGGAAACCTGTGAGCAATCCAGGCCATTCCAGCATGTGTGTTATGCTAAGTCACTTCAACCATGTCTGACTCTTTGCGACCCTATGGACTGCAGCCTGCCAGACTCCTCTGTCTATGGGATTCTCCAGGCAAGAATACTGGAGTGGGCTGCCATGCCCTCCTCCAGGGCATCTCCCTGACCCAGGGATCAAACCCACGTCTCTTCTCTTTCCTGCATTGGCAGGCAGGTCCTTTACCACTAGACCTACCTGGGAAACCTTGGCTACTCCAGCACTTACTCCTAACTCAGAAATGTTTGCTTCCTCTCCTGGTGAGCTTTTGACAATATGTGACATTCCTCCCAAAACACTGAATTCTTGACCATTAAGTAGCCAAATCCAAGAACCAAGAAGGTGAATTACTCAGCTTAAGAAACATAGAAAAAATGCTAGAGACTTTTTAGTGCTTCGTATTAGAAGAGCTATGACTTCAGGTCCTCCCAGAGGTAAGTGGGGTGCCTACGGTGGCTCTCTAATCCTCATGAATGTCCCTTTAACAGCTGCCTCTTTGATAAAATATTCTCAAATGTTTCCAGCTCAAATTAGGCTCCCCTTTCCCCAAGGGATTGCGTTTCCTAAATGTCACAGTACAGAGCTCCCACTTCAAATCCTTTTCTGGTTAGTTTTCCTTCTCACAGAGATTAAGTTACTGGAGATCAGGGACTGTGTCTTTTGATTCCACACTAAAGATATGAAGATTTCAGTAAAAATGTGTTAGTCAAGGACATTCCATGGGGAGTGTCATTCCTGCAATGGGATGGTTGTGTTCTGATTCTAAACACCCAATATAATGGTTAAGATATCAGGATCTTTGAAATGTGATCTTCTTGGGCATTTATCAACCCAGGTGTGTGCGTGTGTGTGCGTGCTCAGTCGTGTCTGACTCTTTGCAACTCCATGGACTATAGACTGCCAGGCTCCTCTGTCCATGGAATTTTCCAGACTAGAACGCTGGAGTGGGTTACCATTTCCTACTCCAAGGGGTCTATCTTCTCGATACAGGAATTGAACCTGCATCTCTTGCATTGGCAGGTGGATTCTTTACCATTGGCACCATCTGGGAACCCTGCAATATTTTTAGATACCAAAAGAAATTAGACAAACAAATCCCTGGTGGCTCAGACGGTAAAGAATCTGTCAGCAAAGCAGGAGACCTGGGTTCGATCTCTGGGTTGGAAAGATCTCCTGGAGAAGGGAATGGCTACCCACTCCAGTATTCTGGCCTGGAAAATCCCAGGAACAGAGAAGCCTGGTGGGCTAGAGTCCATGGAGTAGCAAAGAGTTGGACTCGACTGAGCGACTAACAACCCAGGTTAGCACTGACTCAAATACATAGTATGGCTTCCCTGGTGGTTCAGAGGTTAAAGCATCTGCCTGCAATGCAGGAGACCTGGGTTCAGTCCCTGAGTCAGGAAGATCCCCTGGAGAAGGAAATGGCAACCCACTCCAGGATTCTTGCCTGGAGAATCCCATGGAGGGAGGAGCCTGGTAGGCTACAGTCCATGGGGTCGCAAAGAGTCAGACACGACTGAGTGACTTCACTTTCACTTTTCAAATACATAGTACCACTCAAAATTGAACAGAGAAAGGGTGAATGATAGAAGGGTGTTCATTCACTCCACTCATTCATTCATTGAGCAAATAATTATTAGGTTATAAACTGTTCCTAGGGCTTCCCAGGTGCTGCTAGTGGTAAAGAACCTGCTTGCCAATACAGGAGACCTAAGAGACACAGGTTTGATCCCTGGGTTGGGAAGATCCCCTGGAGAAGGAAATGGCAACCCACTCCAGTATTCTTTTCTGGAAAATCCCATGGACAGAGGATCCTGGTGGGCTACAGTCCATAAGGTCGCACAGAGTCAGACACGACTGAAGCGACTTAGCATGCATGCATGCAGGCATGTTAGATAGTTCAGTCCTTAGCATTGGCAAGGACCTTAAAGAGAAAAGGGAGAGAAAGACTCATGTTCCAGTCTAGTAGAGTGAAACCAGGACAGAAGAGACTGAGAAAGTTGGACAAAGGACCAGACAAGCAATTTAGAAGCAAGGTTGAGGGTAGGTAACTTTAGGGGCAGGCATGCACGAGCATGACCCAGAAGGAGGCCCAGAATGGAAGAGATTTCAACAGCTGTCTTCTCTTTTCAGGCTGGCAGGCATTTAAAGACTGACAACACCAGGTGTTGCCAGGGTGTGCAGAGCCAACACTCACATATTGCTGGGTTGGGCCAATTTGGGCCAATCTTTCCACGGGGCAACTTCATACAATGTACCCGTGTTGAAAATGCATATACACATGACTCAACAATTCCAAACCAGGCCTATGGGAATGAAAATGAAAAAAGATGTCTGTGCCAGTATAGTATATTCATTGCATCATTACTCAAAAAGGGCGAAATTGTAAGCACTGGATTGGGTCATGTGCCCTTATGACAACCAGAAGGATCAGGTCCTCTGACTGGCTGAACCTCAGTCATGCATCTCTCCTTTGTTGCCAGGGGATGGAGGAGAACCATGATTAGGAGAACCAGGATTAGGACTAGAGAGGGGCAGTTCCCCAAAGGGGGAAAAAAAAAGAAAAGTACTATTACCAGAATACTGAGGATGAGAAAAATTATTGAATAAATAAAATTTATAGGTACTTCCAACCACTATAGCAGGAGTAACTGGGGCAGAGAGAGAGATGTTTCGTGTAGAGAAAATACTGTTTTTTAAATTTTATTTTTATTAATTTGGTTGCACCAGGTCTTAGTTGTGGCATGCAGGATATTTGATCTTCACTGTGGCATGAAGGGTCTTTAGTTGTGACATGCGAACTCTTAGTTGTGGCATTTGGGATCTAGCTCCCTGACCAGGGTTTGAACCCAGGTCCTCTGCATTGGGAGCATGGAGTCTTGGCCATTGGACTACCAGGGAAGTCTCTATCCTATTCTTAATAGATCCTCAGAGAGCCTCTATAGTCTGTGATGAAGCTCCTTTCCTAAGAAGATGAGAAGGGGCATTGGGGAAGGTCAAGCCTTGTGAAGAAGCTGAATTGATAAATCCAGACACATGAATAACTGAATAACTTGAAAGATGTGGTTGAGGTCAGGGGAGGGGGCAGTTTTTAAGAAAAACACAAACAGGACAATTGAGAATGCTATGAGTAGGATTAGGAAAGGTTCGGATGGGCTCGTGTTTTGTCCACACATGCCAGTGTGAGATTGGCCAGCAGTGCCTGGTCACCTTGAACAGATGATTCAATGATTCAATCACTCAAAAACTGTTTCTTTATCTCAAAAACCAAGAGAAGTAACCAATCTCATGGGCTGCCTGGGAGAATTTCATGAGACTGTGCAGGTGGAAACCTCTAACACAATGTGGCTTGAATCTAAGGAGAAGAGCAGACCAGAAGGAGCTGTCAAATTTAAACAAAAGGAAAAACAATTTGCACGGAAGACATTAATTATGGGGGCCCCAGGAAGTCTGAAAGGCAGAGCTTTGTTCTAGGGCAGAGGGAGCCTGGAATTTAACTTGGGCTCAGTAATAAGTGTTACAAGTCTACTTGTGACCTGAAACTATGTAGAAAAACCAGAAATTGCCCTTCTGCAAGCTCTCAACTATGTACAAATGGAACAATTGTTTACTTTTATGTTTTTATTTTTCATGCGCACTTTGGTTGGCTGATTAAACACTTCAGGACAGGAGCTACTTAAACTCCCGGAGGCAAAGATCGGGCACCCACACGCCACCACCCTGTTGTTCCACTCTGCCCTGTGCTCAGAGCGCCGTGGGCTCTGCTTCCACCTTGAATGTCTTTTCTCAGAACAGAGGATGGGCCACTCTTACAGGGACTGTCCCGAATTTCCTTCATCTCAAGCTCAAAACCAGTGAGTCACATGCCACCAGGGTGGCCAGTGTGTGTTGCTCTGTCCAGGAGTGAAGGAGAGGGGATTCCCCTGGGAAGGAGAGGAAAGGGACAGATGCTTCCATTGCTTCTGACCCCCACGTGGTCCAGTCTGTGTACAGTGAGCCTTGAACCGGCGTGATATGGGACAAGCCCCAGCCCCCTTCTTCACTCTAAACATGTTGGCCATGCTTTCTCAGAGGGCAGCCGTGGAGAATGGGAGAAACCCTGCGATGACAGAGTCTCATAAACAGTGGGGTCTCAAGCAGGTGCCTGCTATTATCACCCTGCCTCGGCCCACAGGGTTTCCAGGGTGTCAGAGCTGCCGTCTGTGTCCCAGGATGAGAAGCAGGTGGTCCATCTGGGTCAGATTACCAGGCACGAAGCCAAAGAACCAGCAGTCATTTCTGAGAGCCCGGCTTGGCTTTCTGTCTGGGATCCAAAGCAGGGTTGTTGCCATGGACACCAGAAGTCCCTTGCCTGCATCTAGAGGGAGAACTGAAGTGGCGGCCAGGAACTCTCAGAACTGGTTGGGGAGTGGGATGGAAGCAACTCAGAAGCGAGTGCCCACAGAGAGTAGCAGGGAACAGAAGAAGAAACAAGGAAGGAAGCAAAAGAGAACTTTCTTTCCCTTCCTTGGCTCCTCATCACACGTCCAAGGCACAACCAACCCTAGCGTCAGAGCCCCAGCTGAACCAAATGGCCCCACCTACTATCTAGCTTTGGGCTCTCCCTAGAGCTGAGGCAGCTGCTGCTGCTAAGTTGCTTCAGTTGTGTCCGACTCTATGTGACCCCATGGACTGCAGCCTACCAGATTCCTCCATCCATGGGATTTTCCAGGCAAAAGTACCAGAGTGGGGGTGCCATTGCCTTCTCCGGAGCTGAGGCAGGGTCTCCATCAAAAGATGGTAGGGCCCCATAGTCTAACAATGCATTCCAAGCTGCAGGTACAATTCTTTGTACCTGCCCAGTACTTGCTGCTTTGGGAAGAAACCACAGACCCAAGAGAAAGGACTTGTGGCCACAAGCTGCTCATAACAAACAGCTGTTTTTGTACTCCCAACCCTGGAGAGGGGCTTCCCTAGGTCTAAGCCATCAAACAACATAGGTGCCGCTAGGCTCACCGTCAGGCTTCCCAGGTGGTGCTAGTTGGTAAAATACCTATCTGCCAATACAGGAGACACAAGAGACATGGGTTCGATCCCTGTGTTGGGAAGATCCCCTGGAGGAGGGCAGGGAAACCCACTGCAGTATTCTGCCTGGAGAATCCCATGGACAGAGGAGTCTTATGGGCTACAGTCCATGGGATTGCAGAGTCAGACATGACTGAAGCAACTTGGCATGCATACCCGAGCATGCTCACCTCCAGGCTCACCTCCAGAGGGATGGCCTGAGCCCCCAGCCAACATGGAAGAGGTTGAGACAGATTAGTTAGCTTGAGAAAAAACACCAGATCAGGACAGGGCAGATTCAGCAGAAGGAAGCCTGGGCCACCAGAGGGTGGCAAAGACTCCATCAGGAATACGAGGGGCGGGCAGTTGACAAGGGGCAGGGCCCCTGCTCGCTTATGGCTCCAGAGGATCAAACCCTCTTCCTTCCCTCCCCTCATGCTTCCTCTTCCCCTTTTTCTTTCTTTCCTTTGATTTAGCAGCTTTAAAAAAAAAACAGTTATTTTAAAAATAATATTTATTTATATTTATATATTTATTTGGCTGCCCTGGATCTTAGTTGTGGCACGTAGGATCTAGTTCCCCAACCAGGGATTGAACTTGGGTCCCTGCATTGGGAGTACAGAGTCTTAGCCGCTAGATGCAGTCTAGCAGCTGCTGACTCAGTTATTTCCCAAACAAACAAAGCCAGCCCAATGGTTCCAGTTCTTCAATACTCCTTGGTTGTTCAAAATCATTTCTTCTGAGGTGAAAGAGCAGCTGTGCCTCTCAGGCTTCTGTTGATCTTGTGTCAGTTGACTCCTATCCCGGGGTTGGGGGAGAATTTAGGAGGATATGTCCTGCCACAGGAAACCACAGGTCTCATCAGTAGCATGCAGCCATCTCTTAGGTGGATCATTTCCTTGCAAGGTCATAAACTTTATCCAACTCCCTGGAGTGTTGCTGTGACACTCTGGACCACGTGGATTGATTTATCCCTCACGTATATAGGCATCAGAACTCTGTTTGCCTCTAGGCTCTTCCTTGGGTCATCACATTATCACAGGGTGATATTTGCCTGAAGTTTAGCTGCTTGGAGTGGAACCAGCCTTCTCACCATGGCTGGGCACACTCAGCCCGTATAATTCCTGTGGAACTCATGCCCTGGTGTGTCGAGACCTGAATGGAATCTTTTTAGACCACAGACATGTTATCAGCCTCCCTTATGTCCTCGACCACCCCAGACTGGCCAGAACTACTTAAAATGTCCATCTGAGCCATCTGTCCAGTTGATAAGCATATCTGATCTTCACTGTTATATCTGCATCTCAATTGCCCTTTATTCTGCTCCAACAAACTGCTCAGAATACTCTACCTTCCCTCCTGCCAGCATGCACTGCACCCAGCACTGGTTCTTAATGACATCCTGTGTGCACACACCGTGCCTCTCCTGGAAAATTGGTCCCTATCCTTCTAGATCCGGAGCAGAAGTGGTTGCACCTTCTCTTTCCATGAGCATGCTTGTCACTCTGTTCTCAGAAGCTTGCTGTGACTTCCACACGGGGCCTCAGTGCCTCAGCTCTATAGTGTCTGCCCCCACCATGCCCTCTACCAGGGCAGCCTGAAGGCAGGGGCTGAGCTTAGCACCTGGTAGGTACTTGTTACTTACCTATTGCTACAGATAAGACAAGGCTCAGTTGAGTTCAGTTCAGTCACTCAGTCATGTCCAACTCTTTGAGACCCCATGAACTGCAGCACACCAGACTTCCCTGTCCATCACCAACTCCTGGAGCTTGCTCAAACTCATGCCCATCAAGTTGGTGATGCCATCCAACCTTCTCATCTTCTGTCATCTCCCTTTCCTCCTGCCTTCAATCTTTCCCAGCATCAGGGTCTTTTCCAATGAGTCAGTTCTTCCCATCAGGTGGCCAAAGTATTGGAGCTTCAACTTCAGCAGCAGTCCTTCCAATGAATATTCAGGACTGATTTCCTTTAAGATGGACTAGTTTGACCTCCTTGCTGTCCAAAGGACTCTCAAGAGTCTTCTTCAACACCACAGGCCGAAAGTATCAATTCTTTGGCTCTCAGCCTTCTTTATGGTCAACTCTCACATCCATACGTGACTACTGAAAAATCATAGCTTTGATAATACAGACCTTTGTCAGTAATGTCTCTGCTTTTTAATATGCTGTCTAGGTTGGTGGTAGCTTTTCTTCCAAGGAGCAAGGGTCTTTTAATTTCAAGGCCACAGCCACCATCTGCAGTGATTTTGGAGCCCAAGAAAAAAATGTCTCTCACTGTTTCCATTACTTCCCCATCTATTTGCCATGAGGTGATGGGATGGGATGCCATGATCTTCGTTTTTTGAATATTGAGTTTTAAGCCAGCTTTTCCACTCTCCTCCTTATCAAGAGGCTCTTTAGTTCCTCTTTGCTTTCTGCCATAAGGGTGGCATCATCTGCATATTTGAAGTTATTGATTTTTTTCCTGGAAGTCTTGATTCCAGCTTGTGCTTCATCCAGCCCAGTATTTCGAATAATGTACTCTGCATATAAGTTAAATAAGCAGGGTGACAATATGCAGCCTTGACATACTCCTTTCCCAATTTGGAACCAGTCCATTGTTCCATGTCCAGTTCTAACTGTTGCTTCCTGACCTGCATACAGGAGGCAGGTCACGTGGTCTGGTATTCCCACATGTGGTCTGGTATTCCCATCTCTTTCAGAATTTTTCACAGTTTGTTGTGATCCACACAGTCAAAGGCTTCAGCGTACTCAACAAAGCAGAAGTAGATGTTTTTCTGGAATTCTCTTGCTTTTTCTATGATCCAGCAGATGTTGGCAGTTTGAGCTCTGGTTTCTCTGCCTTTTCTAAATCCAGCGAGACTATCTGGAAGTTCTTGGTTCACATACTGTTGAAGCCTAGCTTGGAGAATTTTGAGCATTACTTTGCTAGTGTGTAAGATGAATGCAATTGTGAGGTAGTTTGAACATTCTTTGGCATTGCCTTTCTTTGGGATTGGAATGAAAACTGACCTTTTCTAGTCCTGTGGCCACTGCTGAGTTTTCCAAATTTGCTGGCATATTGAGTGCAGCACTTTCATAGCATCATCTTTGAGGATTTGAAATAGCTCAGCTGGAGTTCCATCACCTCCACTATCGTTGTTCGTAGTGATATTTCCTAAGTACCACTTGACTTGGAACTCCAAGACATCTGGCTCTAGGTGAGTGATCACACCATCATGGCTATCTGGGTCATTAAGATCTTTTTTGTAAGACAGACACTAGAAGCTCTATTTAGAGAAGAAGATAACAGTGCACCAAGGGATCTTTCCTGGTGGTCCAGTGGTTAAGAATCTGCCTTTCAATGCAGGATATATGGGTTCAATCCCAGGTGGAGGAACTAAGATCCCACACACTGAAGGGCAACTAGGTCCACTTGATAACAATTACTGAGCCCATGTTCTCTGGAGACCATACTCCAAAACAAGAGAAGCCCAAGTGCCACAACTTAGAGAAAGTCCTTGCACCGCAACGAAGACCCAGTGCAAAAAATTGGGGACATCCCTGACGGTACACTGGATAAGAATACTCCTGCCAGTGCAGGGCTTATGGGCTCAATCTCTGGTCTGGAAGGAGTCCACAGGCCTTGGAGCAACTAAGCCTGTGCACCACAAGTACTGAGCCTGTGTTCTAGAGCCTGGAAGCTACAACTACTGATGGTTGCATGCCCTAGAGCCTGTGCTCTGCAACAAGAGAAGCCACCACAATGGGAAGCCTGTGCAGTGAGAAGCCTGTGCACTGCAGGGGAGAGTATCCCCAGCTTGTCACAACTACAGAAAGCCCACACACAGAAGTGAAGACCCAGCACAACCAAAAATAAATAAATAAATAAAGTTTTTTTTTTTTTAAGTGCAGTAAGTACCTACTATATGTCAGGAATTATTCTATGCTCAGTTAATGCTCAGAACAACCCCACGAAACAAGTACCATTCCACTCCTTACTTCACAGTTGAAAAAGTAAGGACTGGTTAAGTAACACATTAAATCTCGCATCTACTAAGTAACAAAGCCAGGATTTGAACCCACAGTTTCCACTCTTCACCACTAACATGTAAGGCTTTTCAAACTAAGAATGGTTGAGAACTCAGTTTTAGAAGTTTAGAGCCCTCAGCAGCAAATGGACCAGAGTAAAAATTTTGGTTCTGATCTTGACCTTACTCAACCAGACTAAGCCTCAATCTCCTCAAATGTAAAATGAGCACAGGGACTTCTCTGGTGGTCCAGTGGCTTAGACTGCAAGCTTCCAGTGAAGGGGGCCCGGGTTCAATCCCTAGTCAGGGAACTAGATCCCATATGCTACAACTAAAGATTGTGCATGCCACAACTAAAACCTGGCACAGCCAAATAAATAGATTAGATAAATGAATATTTTTAAAAAATCCTTAGGGACTTCCCCAGTGGTCCAGTGGTTAAGAATCTGTCTGCCAATGCAGGGGACACAGGTTCAATCCCTGGTCCGGAAAGATCCCACTTGCCTCAAAAGAGTTAAGCCCATGCGCCACAATTCTAGGCATGAAGCCCGCATGCCTAGAGCCCATGCTGCACAACAGAAGCCACCACAGTGAGAAGCCCTCCTACCTCAACTAAGAATAGCCCCCGCTTGTCACAAATAAAGAAAGCCCTCAAGCAGCAAAGAAGACCCAGCACAGCCAATAAAATAAAATAAAGTTTTTAAAAAATATCTAAAAAATGAGCACAGTAATAGTATTTTATCCTATTTTTATTTGTAAGTTTAAAAATTTTAACTGCTCAGTTGTGTCTGACTCTTTGTGACCCCATGGACTATAGTCTGGCAGGCTCCTCTGTCCGTGGAATCTTTCAGGCAAGAATACCATTGGCAAGGTAGCCATTCCCTTCTCCAGGAGGTCTTCCCAGCCTAGGGATCAAACTGGGTCTTCTGCTTTGCAGGCAAATTCTTTACTGTTTGAACCACCAGAGTGATTTAAAACTGCAGATCTGCTCTATTCTACAACTGCAGTGCCAGAGTGTGGTGGCCTTGTGAGGCTTTTAGATTTGAACTACTGCCGCCAGCTCTAATCTCAACCCTCACGGAGAATTTTCTGGAGAACACTCAGGGTACTTATCCTTCAGATTTGATGGAGCCAGACTGTGCACTTGAGTTCAAGGCTATGCATTTGAACTCCTTTTTTTGGACACTGACTTTCCCTACAAGTCTTCCACTTGCTTCCACAACCGTTGCCCTTGGGTTCAGGGTCCACACTGTACTTGAGATGATTGGGTTTCTTGTGGGCATTGGTGGTGGACGCCCTGAACATGACTCAGTGTCCTTTACGTGAGGGTCACAGGGATGCTTCTCTACCACAAATGTTGTCTTCATCGAAGGCACAATGCTAAAAGGAGGGGAACTGTTTTGAGCTTCAGTTGCTGGTATTGCTTAGGCTGAAAATAGTCCTTGTTCGGGAAAATATTTTGGTAAACTGCGAGGCATGGGGTAGGAGCCCAAGATCTGTGTGTTACCATATGTATGGCCAAGCAACTTAAGCTATGGCACAGGCTACTTTGCTTGAGATAAAGAGGAGAATTTGACCTCTGAGAAAGAGAAGAGGAAATTCAGCAAAGCCAGAGGAGGTATGGGGAGGGATGTCTGTAAAGCGATGGGTGAGGTGAAGGCCAGTGGCTGGGGGCCTATATTAATTTGCTAGGGCTGTTACAACAAAGTACTGTGGGCCAGGTGGCTTAAAAGAAATTTAACTTTCTCACAGTTCTGGAGACTCACAGTCTGAGATCAAGGTGGCCACAGGGTAGATTTCTTCCAGGTCCTCTTTCCTTGGCTTGCAGGTGGTTGCCATCTCCCTGTGCCCTCACGTGGTCTTCCCTCTGTGCCTGCCTGTGTCCTAATCTCATGAGGACACCAGTCATACTGGTCATACATACCAGTCATACTTCTAGTGACCTCATTTTAAACTTCATCGCTGTGTATTTACTTTTTATTGTTTATGAAAATTATTTTATTTTAATTTTATTGGAGTATAGTTGCTTTACAATATTGTATTAGAGTCTACTATACAGCAAAGTGAATCGGCTATATATATACACCCATATCCCCTCTTTATTGGATTTCCTTTCCACTCAGGTCACCACAGAGCACTGAGTAGAGTTCCCAAAGTTATACGTAGGTTCTCATTAGTTATCTATTTTATACATAGTGTCAATAATGTATGAAAGTGAAAATGTTAGTTTAGTCGACTCTTTGCCACCCCATGGACTGTAGCCCACAAGGCTCCTCTATCCATGGGATTTCCCAGGCAAGAATACTGGAGTGGGCTGCCATTTCCTTCTCCAGGGCCAACCTAGGGATTGAATCGGGGTTTCCTGCCTTGCAAGCAGATTCTTCACTCCCTGAGCCACCAGAGAAGCTTAATGTCAATAGTGTATAGAGCATCCCTGGTAGCTCAGTTGGTTAGAATGAGACTCTGCCTGCAATACAGGAGACCAGGGTTCTACCCCTGGGTTGGGAAGATACCCTGGAGAAGGAAATGGCAACCCACTCTAGTATTCTTGCTTGGAGAATTCCATGGACAGAGGAGCCTGGCAGGCTGCAATCCATGGGGTCTCAAGAGATGGACATAACTTACTGACTAAACCTAAACCACCATCCATCAATAGTGTATAGATGTCCATCCCAATCTCCCAATTCATCCCACCACCACCACCCCTTACTTCATCTTTAAAGACACTATCTCTAAACACAGTCACATTCTGAAGCACTGGGCTTAGGACTTCAATGTATCAATTTGGGCAGTGGAGTTTAGCACAATTCAATCCATAATCGGAGCCAAAGGATATTTGAAGACCACCCTCCATCCTCCCAGCCTTGTCTTCCTGTGAAAATCTTCACTAGCTACTTTGTGTGAGTGGAATCTTTTGTAGAAGTCAAATAAAAGGTAAGCCTTATGTCTGGGAACCATGTGGAGGGAAGGTAGAGCTTGTAGGATCAAGAGCCATGAGAAAGAAGGCTCCAGGGAAACAGAAGGAAACACGACATGCTGCAGACTTCCTAGGACCTGGAGACCTGGACTAGTATCTGTTTGTATCACTATGTTTGCTTCTTGGTTTTCATTGTCAGGAAACTCAGAGTGGTACTGGAAGTCCCTTATAAGAAATGTTCAGGAACTTATGCGGAATTACTCCCCAAGCTTCATCCTGCTCTTTGGCCTTGGTTTTCTCTTGCCTCTCTATTGTGAACTTTTCTTGTCTTTGTCTATTCAGCATTCCTTCCTTGAAAGCACTTTACCCACCTGCATATAGTCCCTACAGAGCTGTCAATCATAGTTCCGGGGCCCCTCCCCTCCACTCATTACAAGCTGACCCAAGTGCCCCACCCACGTGGTCACTAGGCTGGTCATGTGACTCAAGATAAACCAATGTGACTCAAGATAAACCAATCAGAGAATTACCTGAAATGGATATAGGGAGACAGATGTTCTCTTAGCTATTTGCTAATGTGAAAGGGTAGCAATCTCAGGCTTCCAAGAACTATTTTTCCCACCATCTGGACACAGGCTGATTTAACATGAGGCCAAGTAGAAGCAAGCAGAACTGAGAGATGGAAGAGAGAGTCTGGACATCGTTTGAGCTTCAGGATCTAGCTCGGCTTATAATCAGGTCTGGGGCTTCCCAGGTGGTGGTAGTGGTAAAGAACCCCCTGCCAATGGAGGAGAAATAAGAGACATGGGTTTGATCTCTGGTTGGAAAGATCCCTTAGAGGAGGGCATGGAAACACACTCCAGTATCCTTGCCTGGAGAATCCCATGGACAGAGGAGCCTGGCTGTCTACAGTCCATAGGGTTGCAAAGAATTGGATACGACTGAAACACTTAGCACACACTCACACACAACCAAGTCTATCCCTGAATCAACCTGTAATTGGACTTAATAAATTGTCTCTTTCCCCAACATGCACTGGGATACAGACTGGAGGTAAAGGTCAGAGTAGCTCTGTTTCTTCTTTCAAGTTCCTGAGACAGCCCTCAGTTAGAGCATGAGACCAAAGGGGCAATGCTTATCTCTGAGTCAGAAACCATAGGGGCAAGTCCAGTTCCAGATCTATGGCCTGGATAGACCTCTGGAGTAAGTTATTAGATAACAGAGTTTGCAAACTCAAATAGAATACATGACCACTAGGACTGCAGGGATGTATTTCCAGAAAATCCCCAAGTTTGGCGAACAGTGGTCTGTGATTGCTCAAACCCCAGGGCAGTCCAGGCCCTGCAAGGATGCTAAGAAGAAGGGGCCTCTAAAGCAATCTCTGATGGGGAGTCCTCCCCTACACCATACTCAGCAGTGGCCTTGGAAAAATCCCTAGATAAGGGGTGTCCTTGCAGTTAGTAGGAAGGGGGGCAGTTGAGTTGGCTGGCCTAGATACTGACTGCTTTGCCTGGGCTGTCCCTGTTTCTGCCCTTTACAGCCTGGAGCATTCTAGGAGCTGCTTTGCATGGTTTTTCCTTCTTTTCACCTAATGGAGTAAACACTATATCAATTAGTGCAAAATTCAATGCAAGTCAAGCATTTTTGTATTGTGCAAATCATCAATATTCCTACTGATTTTTGATTTTTATCTACTTGGCCTGTAAATTACAGAGAAATGTATTAAAATCTCATGATGACAGATAAGTCCATTTCTTCTTGTTATTCTAATTTTTGCTTTTCATTTTTTTAACCTTTTTTTTTTTTTTTTTTTGACCACTCTTCAAGGCATGTGGGATCTTAGTTCTCCAACCATGGGTTGAACTTGCACCCTCTGCATTGACAGCACAAAGTTTTAGCCATCTGAATCATCCAGGAAGTCCCTTGCTTTCCATTTTTTAAAAACAACTACTTTTTAAGAGCAGTTTTAAGTTCACAGCTAAATTGAGCAGAAGGCATAGAGATTTCCCATATAGCCACTGTCTGCACACATGCATAGTCTCCCCACCATCAATATATCCCACCAGTGTGGTACATTTGTTACAACTGATAAATTTACATTGATGCATCATCATGCAAAGTCCATAGTTTGCATTAGTGCAGCTTGGTGTTGTATTTTCTATGAGTCTGAACTAATCTATGGTATGTATCCACCATTAGAGTCTCATACAGGATTGTTTCACTGTCCTGAAAATCCTCCTTTTATCTCATCACTCCACTGCTTTATTGCCCATGGTTCCCTTACTCAAGGTCCAAGTTGGCTTCTGGAGCTCCAGCCCTCACACCTCTATTCCAGTCAGTTGGATGGTGTAAGGGAGGGAGAGGCTCTATATGACATCAAGATCCTTTGTGTTCACAGCTCTGCCTTCTCAGGTTCTTCTCTGTCTCTCATCCTCCATGGCCACATCTGGGTGGGCACTGGAAGGCCTGCTTCTTGGAGCTTCATTGCCTTCACGGTCTGCTTCTGCTGGTGCAGACTTGAGGTTTAGAGTGTGATTTGGAAAGGAGTGGATTAACTCTCAGAGGTTGTAGCAGGTCAGTCGGGAGTTGTTTTTTTTTTTGGCAATAAAGTTCCCTTGAAAACTTAGTAAGCTTCCAGGCTTTTTTTGCTTTCTCTTGGAACCAAGATTGTTTCTTATAAACCTCAAGACCATCATCTTTCAGTTACTGTCTCTGTTCTGTCCATACTTCTCCCCTTGAAATAGTCCATTTCATTGCCTCCCAGGAACAACTTTCTTGAATTTTTCACTGAAAGGTAACATGTGTATATAAAAGCATACAAGTTAGAGTAAACATTTTGACAAATTTTCACAAGCTGATCACACCTGTGTGACTGATACTCAACTCAAGAAACAGAACATTATCCATAGTATAAATCTTCCAGTCACTACTCCTCTCAAGGACAACCACTATCCTGACTTCTAACATCATGGATTTGTTTTGTTTTGCATATTTTAAAATTATATAAGATTATGTATAAATAGAATAATCCGTGTACATTCTTTTTTGTGTCTGGATTGTTGTTCAAAGCCCTAAATGTTTGTGGATATCATGTATGTTGTTGTGTGTGGTCATGATTTGTTTATTATTATTGTTGTATAGCATTCCACTGTGTGAATATACTGCAAATTATTTATTCCACTGTTGATGGGCATTTTGAGGGTCACCAGCTTGGAGCTAGTACAAATAGTGCTTCTATCCTCATATTTATCTTTTAAAGAATTTATGTACACGTTTCTGTTGGGTGTTGTCTCAGTTATCTATTGCTGCATGACAGCCTGATTTTATTTTATTCTATTTTTGTGGCCATGCCCTGTGGCTTTTGATAGAATTCAACACTCATTTATGATAAAAACTCTCAACAAAGTGGGTATAGAGGGAACCTACCTACATATTAACACCATATTTGACAAATCCACAGCCAACATAATGTTAATAATGAAAAGCTGAAAGCATCCTTGCATCCCTGGAATAAATTCCACTTGATCATGGTGTACTGTGCCATGTTTAGTTGCTTTAGTCATGTCCAACTCTTCGTGACCCTGTGGACTGTAGCCAGCCAGACTCCTCTGTCCATGGGATTCTCCAGGCAAGAATACTGGAGTGGGTTGCCGTTCCCTCCTCCAGGGTGATCATGGTGTAAGAAACCTTTAATGTTCTGTTGAATTCAGTTGTCTATTATTTTACTGAGGATTTTTGCATCTATATTCATCAGTGATGTTGGCTAGTAATTTTCTTTTTGTGTGTCTTTTCTGGTTTTGGTATCAGGGTGATGCTGTCCTCATGGAATGAATTTGGACGCATTTCTTCCCCTACAGTTTTCTGAAATAGTTGTAGAAGGATAAAGGTTAATTCTTCTTTAAGAAGAATCACAATGTTTTGTAGAATTCACCTGTGAGGTCATCTGGCCTTGAACTTTTGTTTGTTTAGAGATTTTTAAATTGCTGATTCAATTTAATTACTGGTAACCTGTCTGTTTATATTTTCTATTTCTTCCAGACTCAATCTTGGGAGACTGCATATTTCTAAGAATTTATCCATTTCTTATAGTTTGTCCATTTTATTGTCATATAATTGTTTATAGTCATCTCACTTTGTATTTCTATAGTGTCAGTTTTAACTTCTCCTCTTTTTCTTCTTTTTTTTAATTCTCCAGAGACATAAATGGTTTAATGGATGGGGGAACTTACACATCTGAAACAAGGCCCTGGAGTGACACCCTACCATGTGCAACAGACAGTGGTAGCAGTCTTTGTTCTCATTCCAGATTTTATTTATTTGGGCCTTCTCTTTTTTCTTGATAGCTACCTTTTCTTTTTTTTCCTTGATAGCTATTATTGGTGGCTCAGGTGTAAAGAATGTGCCTGCAATGTGGGAGATCCAGGTTTGATCCCTGGGTTTGGGAAGATACCCTGGAGAAGGGAATGACAACCCACTCTTGTATTCTTCCTTGGAGAATCCCATGGACAGAGGAGCCTGGTGGGTTATAGATGGTGCATAGGATCGCAAAGAGTCAGACATGACTGAGTGACTTACACTTTGTTTTGTTCTTGATGAGTCTGGCTAAAGGTTTTGCATTTTTTTCAAACAAGCAGCTCTTAGTTTCATTGATGTTTTCTATTGTTTTCCAGTCTCTGCTTCATTTATTAATAATTATACTCTGATATTTATTATTAATTTTCTTTTATGCATTTTAGGTGTTGTTTGTTCTTCTTTTTCTAATTCTTTTAGCTGTAAGAGTAGATGATTTAATTGAGGTTTTTGTTGTTTCTTGAGATAGGGCTGTGTCACTATAAAATTCTCTCATAGAAATGATTTTGCTGCATCCCATAGAATTTGTATTGTTCTGTTTTCATTTTCATTTGTCTCTGTGTATTTTTTAAATTTTCTCTTTGATTTTCTTTAGTGGTTTTCAATTTCTCTTTTTATATTGTTACATTTGCTTTATGTATCTAAGTGTTCCTATTTAGGGTGCATACATATTTTCCAGTGCTATCTTCTTTTTGTATTGATCCATTTATCATTATATAATGTTTTTCTTTGTCTCTTGTTTTAAATTCTATTTTTTCTGATGTAAGTATTGTTCCTTCACCTTTCTTATTTTTGCCATGCAGCTTGCAGGATCTTAGTTCCCTGACCAGAGATTGAACCTGGACCATGGCAGTGAAAGCCCAGAATCCTAACTAGTATCATCAGGGACTCCCTTCTTTTCACTTCTGTTTACATGAAATATCCTTTTCCAAACCTTAACTTTGAGTCTCTGTGTATCTTTAGATCTGAAGTGAGACAGCACATACGTGGGTCTTGTTTTTGTATCCATCCAGCCTCTCTACGTGATTAGAACATTTACATTTAAGCAATTATTGATATTTACATTTAAAGCAATTATTGATAGCTATTAACTTATTGCCATTTTGATAATTGCTTTGGTGGTGTTTTCATAATTCTTTTTTTGTTCTTTTCTTCTTGTTTTGCTCTCTTTATTTGTGATTTGATAATTTTTTTTTTTTTTTTATGGCTACACAGCTTCATAGTTCCCCAACCAGGAATCAAACCTGCATGTTTTTCTAGTTCACCCACCAAGAGTTTTACCTTTCAGAGGTACTGGTTTGATGAAAGAGTCTCTAATCCTACTGTCCAGACCACACAGATTCTGGAACTTGCTCCTACTGCCAGTACACAAGACCTAGGACAATACACAAAGCTCTAGGCCCTCAAAGATTGGCAGGTGTCTTCTGGATGAGTTCTAATGTTAGCATTTGCTTAGCCCTGTATTTCAGTTTTCTCCTCTTGAACCTCTGTAGATTTCTCTTACTTTCCCTCTACTTTAACTCTATATTTTAAAAGATGTTTGTGAAAATACTGTATCCAGCATTTCTGGGTGGTCTAATTGTCAGGGTTTCTCTAGCACTTCTGCTGGGAATGGTCAATTTTGGATGGCTGCCTGATGACAAATCCAGCTCCAAGTTGACCTGAGCATGTCCAGATCTATCAGGTGATCAGAGCTGAACCAAAAGGCCTATTGCATAACAGATTTTCTTCTTTATAAGGCAGTTGTGGTTGATCATAGGGTTTTTCCCCTGCTGTTACAGTTCATACAAATGATTTCACAATGATGAGCTAGCTGCTCTCAGAGGGGGGCAATTTTGTGCCTTCTTTCCCTACAGGAGACATTTGGCAGTATCTGAAGACATTTTTGGTTGGCACAGTTGAGAAAGGGATGCTATTGGCATCCAGTGGGTAAAGGTCAAGGTTGTTGCTAAACAACCCATGATACACAGCTCCCAGGCAACAAAGATGATCTGGTCCCAAATGTCAAAAGAAATTTTGGAAAATAACTATAATATCTGTTAAAAATCTTCCTATCTCAAGTACAGGATGTGACTGCTATTTATTCTAACTCCTCTGGTTTAGATATAAACTTTGAAAATGTTTATTTGTCAAAAAAGGATGAAGGAAAATGAACATTGCTACCATTGACAGACCATCTTTTCTGCTTCAGGCATGGTGCTAAATGTGTTAATGAAGATAGTATCACTCATTTCATCATTTTCTTCAGTACTGTGGGTCAAAAGTTGACATAAAACGTTCAGATAAAACCATAAGTAGACTGCAATTTTCAAGTAAATTATGCAACTCAAAGCAGAAACAATTTTAGTTAAATTTCTAGGAATGAAAACATGTGGCATTTCTTTTTAAAAAATTTTTATTTATTTTTGGCTGTGCTGGGTTTTCATTGCTGCTTGTGGACTTTCTCCAGCTGTGGTGAGTGGGGGTTATTCTTCATTGTGGTACTCAGGCTTCTCATTGCAGTGGCTTCTCTTGTCCCCAGGCACAGGCTCTAGGGTGCTCAGGCTTCAGTAGTTGTAGCACACGGGCTTAGTTGCCCCTTGGCATGTGGAATCTTCCCAAACCAGGGATCAAACCCATGTCCTCTGCATTGGCAGGTGAATTCTTAACCACTGGCTCGATCACCAGAGAAATCCTACTTGTAGTATTTTAAAGTTTAACTTTACAAGGTCAACCTATCATAGTGTGATCAATGTAACCACATAACTTTCTTCTGATTTTCAGAAAAGCTAGAGATGCAAACACAAGCCTGACTTTGCAGCATTGTGGGTCAGGCTGCCAGTAAGAAATGCTCCTAAGATCACTCCCAGGCCTAGCCTGTAAGGTCGTCCTTACAGGGTCTCCCTTTCAGGGAAGGGAAAATCGCATGATGACTTGAAAATCTGATCGGTGGCATTGAGCCCACTGACTGGTTAGAAAGAAAATAAGAGAGGGTTTCCCTGGTGGCTCAGTGGTAAAGAATCTGCCTGCCAATGCAAGGACATGCAAGGACAAGGATCTTTCTGGTACAGAAAGATCCCACATGCCCAGGGGCAACTAAGACCATGTGCCGCGACTACTAAGCCGATGCTCTGGAGCCCAGGAGCCATAACTACTGAAGCCTGTGCTCTACAATAAGAGAAGCCACCACAATGAGAAACCTGAACCCTGCAATTAGAAAGCAGCCCCTGTTCGCCACAACTAGAGAAAACCCAGCACAAACAGCAGAGAAGACCCAGTGCAGCCAAAAATAAATATTTTTTTTTAAAGAAAGAAAAAAAAGAATAGATATCATCACAAATATAGTGCCATTTGACTTGAGGAATCCCACAGGGTTGTCCAGAGAGCAGGGCAGTGGACAGGAATGGAGCAAGCAGGTATGAATAAAAAATGGAATAAAAGTTGCATCTTGATTAGGAAGGACTGTGTAGGTTATACTGAGAATGATTCTGAGGTAGTATCCAAATCCAATGGGAAAGAGTACAGTTATTAACTTAGGATAGTTGGTTTATGTCTTATTTGCTTTGTCTGCTCTCTTGTCCTGCTTTCATTTGAGAAAGGCACAATTAATCAGGAAAAGTTATTGATGGTCTCAGTTATGCTATTGATACGGGGTTAGGCGAGGAGTCATTACAGAGTAGAAAGGGTATATATCCTGCTGAGTGTTGGCTCATGTCATCAAAGTCATCCACACGTCCTCATTGTCTTATAACACTTTGTGGCTTTCATCTTTCCTGGACCTAGAATTGGTGGGATTCATATTTATAATCTTGGTAGAGACTGCCAGATACCCTACAGCAGTATCACTCAAATTTTTTTTAACTCCCATCAGCAGTAGATGACTGTGCTTGTTCACTCACAACCTGCAAAACTTGGGTGTTGTCATTCTTCTTAATATTTGCCAATCTGATGGTTGAAGATAGCTGCTGATTTTGATCCAGTCTTGTTGGCTCAATTTTCAAGCTTGTGTTCCCACGTTCCTGCCCCTAAAATTACCCCATAGTCTAAATTTTACCTAATCACTGTGTGATTGAGTGATTGAGTCACTATCACTAGAAACAGATCTCAGAGATCAGGATTCTTCTATTTCAAAATTTCCTGTCTTCTTCCAGGGCCTTAAATATCCTGTGGGGGGTAGAGGAAAGTGAAGTGAGAGTTATTCAGTCAACTCCAACTCTTGGCTATCCCATGGACTATACAGTCCGTGGAATTCTCTAGGCCAGAATACTGGAGTGGGTAGCCCATTCCCTTCTCCAGGGGAGCTTCCCAGCCTAGGGATCGAACCCAGGTCTCCCGCATTGCGGGTGGATTCCTTGCCAGCTGAGCCACAAGGGAAGTCCAAGAATACTGGAGTGGGTAGCCTTTCCCTTCTCCAGAGGATCTTCCTGACCCAGGAACGGAACCAGGGTCTCCTGCGTTGCAGGCAGATTCTTTACCAATTGAGCTATCAGGGAAGCCCTATGTGGGCAGCCCCTGAAATCCTTCTTAAAATGAACGACCTTGGGCCAATGTACATGTGGAAGAAAAGTTTACTGTTGGCTTTCACACGGTTGGGAATTGGGTGTGTTCAGCAGATTTGGGATGTGTAACCCCCAAAGATCTTTTAATTGGGAGGTTATCTGCACCCTTCCAGAAAGGTGGGGGCAGCCTGAGTGACCATGTTTTCCTGGGAGACCCACCTTTGTCCATAACCAATGAGACCACAAGGAAGAGCTGATCCAAGCTGAGCCAATTAGATTTTCAGGCATTCACAGTAAGAGACACAGAAACCAATCTATTGTGCTATTTTGTGGGCCACAGGAGTTGTAAGATCATGCAGGGTTGAAGCTGTTCAGGGTAGCATGGTAACCCCAAAACAATGAGTTATTGCAAAGCAGGAGATATCGAAAGCCTGCAGAAAAAATTCTTAACTTTGAAGCAGAGACGAAAGAACTCAGGGAGAGAGGGATTGAGGGGGGTAGGTGGATGGAGGAAACAGTCACCAGATTAGAATTCTGGCTCCAGGAGGTGTGCTCCCTGAGGTTACTGTGAAAGTGAAAGTGTTAGTCAGTCCTGTGGACTCTCCGTAACCCCATGGACTGTAGCCAACCAGGCTCCTCTGTCCATGGGATTCTCCAGGCAAGAATACTGGAGTGGGTTGCCATTCCCTTCTCCAGGGGATCTTCCCAATCCAGGGATTGAACCCAGGTCCCCTACAATGAAGGCAAATTCTTTACCACTGAGCCACCAAGGAAACCTTACAATCAATCCTCTTTGTATGGCCCCATCCTGACCAAGACTATGAAACAATTGCCCAAGTCCAACTCTTTTTGCTCATTTTTCACAGTACTCAAACAACCTTCTGAGAACTGCCCTTGACATCAGGACATAGGAATACACACCTACCTAGGTATGTTTGCTCATCATAGGTGTATGATTACCAAGGGGTTACTGAGTAACCTCAAGTGTCTAGCACTAAGCTAGGGGTCAGGCACACAACAGAAAAGTAGAGGACATAGTTCCTCACTCCAGGGAGTTAAAGTGGGAGAGAAAACTAGTATATGAAAGAACGATACCCCAATCTCTCATAAGGGCTTGGCCAAGAATGCTCTTGCTTGAAAGGACTGCTGAGATCAGACTGACATGTGCCAGACCCAGCTGGAAGGGCAGCTTTTGGGTCAGGGCAGCCCTAACAAGGAGACGTCAGGTTGTACCTTTAGAGACCATACTTCGTGCTTCCACCCAACACCCAGCCACATCCTGGTGACTTGGGGACCTCCCAGGAGGTTGATGAGCCTTCTGGGGAGCAGCCCTAAGGGCCAGTAGGTGTGCCTGCAGTCAGGTTGCTCAAAAGGCAGTCCTTTGAAAGGGAGGAGTTATTATTCTCTTATTTGTCTTGGCACAGTGACAGGGAAGTGGCAGGGGGCATCGAGCTTACGGGCCCAGGTAGGATGGAGGGAACAGAGAAATTGACCCACTCCAGGCCATGGACTCCTCAGGTGAAAAGTCTTTTTTCTCTAAAAAAGAAGCCATTGTGCTTCCTTCACAGGAAAAGTTTTAAGACTTTGGCAAGCCAAACTGGAAATTACATTGCCAATCTCAAAATGCTACTTGAAAGAACATTGTACCTATCCTGTTGATTGTGTTGAATGTATTCTTTATTTATTTATGTTTGGACTGGCTGCACAGCTTGTGGGATCTTAATTCCTGAGCCAGGAATCAAACCCAGGCCCCCAGAAATCCTAACCACTGGACCGCCAGTATTTTTTATTTGACACTAAGTGCTTCTTTGAAGGTAGCAGTCTGTTGACTAGCTGCAAGTCCAGGCCTGCAGGCCGAACCTGTTCCCCCTTTCTGGAACCACTTCTGACCTGGGATTTAGGGGCCCATTAATGGCTGATATGAATGGACACATCATATGCCATGCAGTTCTGGGTGTGCTACATGCATTATCTGTCTCCATCCTGCAGAAGTAAGCGTTATAACCATTCTACTGAGGTAGAGGAGGTCAAATGACCCTCCAAACATCACACAGCTAGGAGGCTTATCCTGCAGCCCTTGCACTTGATTCACTCACTCTGTTGCCCTTGGAAACCTGCCTGCCCGCGTGCTTCCCTCCTGATCCACGCCAGCCTCATGGGCTACCCCGGCTGTCATGTGCTCCAAGCATTCAGATTTGAGAAATTCCTTCCCACTCTCTGAATAAACCCATTTGTCTCTTGCCTCCAGGTCTTTGCACTTACTGTTCCTTCCTCTTCATTAAGAGTTTACTTGAGGAGCTTCCGTGGTGGCTCAGTGGTAAAGAATCTGCCTGCCAGTGCAGGAGACACAGGTTTGATCACTGATCGGGAGGATCTCACATACGGTGGAGCAGCTAAGCCCATGTGTGGGTCACAACTATCGAGCCTGTGCTCGAGCCTGGGAGCCACAGCTTCTGAAGCCTGTGTGCTCCAGAGCCCGTGCTCTGCAGTGAGAAACCACCACAATGAGAAGCCCGTGCCCGGCAAATAGAGAGTAGCCCCTGCTCCCTGAAACTAGAGAAGAGCTCCCATAGCAACAAAGACTCAGCACAGCCATAAATAAATAAATAAATAAAATTATATGTAAGAAAATAATTTATTTGAACAACTTTTCCAGTTGTCAAGGTCTCAGCTTAGATCATATGCCTTCTGGAGAAGCACTTCCTGAACTCTCTGGGTCTGAATCAGTGAACCTACTCTGGGCTCTGACAGCACTTCCCCTATTGTGGGGCTCATCACTTTGGATTGGAATTGCCTTCCCCCCCCCCCGCCCCTTTAGGCCATACCAGGCAGCATGAGGCATCTTAGTTGGCCAGCCAGGGGTGGACCCAAGCCCCCTGCCCAGGAAGCACGGAATGTTAACCACTGGACAGCCAGGGAAGTCCCTGGAATTGCCTTGTTACATTTCTGTCTACCCTGCAGTTAGCATGAGTGCTGCCTACATTTCCCCCAGGGGTTAATCTTGCTCCCTAAGTATCCTGAGGGGTTAGTACAGTGCCTGGCACATAGACGTACCACAGGTACTTGCTGGAGAAGGAAATAACCAATGCCTGCTTGGCCCCGCCCCCCTCACTGTCAGTCCCCGCCCTCTCTCCATCTTCGACCTCCTGCAGGCTCTCTGGGTTCCTGCGCGCTCAACATGGCAGTGGGGCCTACTGGCGTTTGGTGCTGACTGCTGGCCCAGAGCCTGCCTGCTGCTGTCCAGCCACCCCCGCCCCCAGACCCATTGTTTGTCTGCTGGATTGGATGCGCTTTCTGTGCCCCGTGTCTGCCCCACCTGGAGAGTAGGTCTGGCAGGTAAAAGTTCCTCCTGGGACTCTGGGAGGTATTCGACTGAGGATCCACCTATGGCGCCATTCACAGAGACGGGCTTAATCCATACATAAACAATCTATGTTTGACAATCTTAAGAGACCGAAAAGAGGGCAAAACTACTTCTCACCCATTACTTGAGAATGGGAATGACGAATAAGGGAAATACGAATAACAGATACATCGCTTACTCCCAGCTAAACACTACCCAGGACTGGGGCTCTCTTGTTATGCAAAGCTATAACCCTTTAGTTGCTGAATGTGGGGAGCCCAGGAGAGGGGCCAGAGCTGAAGGAGTGTGGTCTTCAGGTGGAACAGGACAGCAGGTGTATGACAATCAGTATAGAATAATTTCAATACCTTAACAACCGATACTAGCCCCTTGCTGTGGTCTCGCTGAGTGTGCTGTTTCTTCTACCAGTGACTGTGGTCATCAGCAGGATGGTACGGAACTGGAGTGATTGGGTTGACTGACTGAAAGGACAGCTTGTCTACTATTGCCTAAAATAGCATCATCCGTATGCATCAGCAAATTATTCATGGTCCAGATGGGGAGATGAGCAATCCACTCTGGTGATGTTTCCTTGTGACTTGGGGATTGAGAAATACACTGGGAATACAAAAGCTAGTACCGACTCTGTTCCTGCCCAGAACAAGCGTTGACAAGAGTCGAGTGTGTATGTTTGTCTAGATACACACTGTATGTGTGTGATGTGTGGTCTGTGTGTGTGTGTGATGTGGGGAGTAAGATAAAAGTTTCTAAACTGGGTGCCATGGTTGTGGTATGAAGGTGTGGTTGTGTGTACAAGGCCCTGCGTTCTGGATGGGACTGTGAAGATGGAGTCTGGGGGAAAAAAAATGGAGGGAGCCATCTCTTAGCCAAGCCCTTAAAGTGAGTTGTACACCATCATCCCAGAAGGCCGACTGAACAGGAGACTGGTTGGGACCACCTAGCAACTGACAGCATTCAGTGGTGGTCCCCCTGCTTGGGTGGGCTCCCTACCTCTGCAAGAACATTTTGACCGAAAAGGAGAGACAGGACATCCCAGTTTCATTTGTAACTTCTCTACTGTTTCTTGTTAGTATGCTGGGTTGTTTGTTTGTTTGTTTGTTTGTTTTTCAGTATAATTTTGCCAAAAGAACTTGCCCTGGAGAGCTTGTGAGGAAAACTTAAGGCCTGAGTCAGTCTCAGACCACATCAGACAAAGCAAAGCTGGCCCAGAGGAGAAGGCTTTGTCTCGTTTCCCGGCAGTGACAGTAGCACAGGGATTAAAAAGGATTTTGGTCATGGGAGTATTATAAAGAACAACCTGTTCTAGGAGCCTGAGGACCCGGATAGATCACAGGAGAGGCAACAAACACCTTGTCCAAGGTCACTGCACAGCTTCTCTCTGATTGAGTGTTGGCAGGGCTTGGGTGGAGTTACTGGTCAGCGTACATGATTGGGGGCTTCCCAGGTGGCCCTAGTGGTAGAGAACCCGCCTGCCAAATCAGGAGATATAAGAGACACCAGTTAGATTCCAGGGTGGGGAAGATCCCCTAGAGGAAGAAATGGCAACCTACTCCAGTATTCTCACCTGGAGAATCCAACATAGATTGTTGGAAGAGCGGAGTCTCACTCTGGGCTCCCTGACCCACAGCTAACAGGAT
This sequence comes from Muntiacus reevesi, assembly GCF_963930625.1. Taxonomy (NCBI): domain Eukaryota; kingdom Metazoa; phylum Chordata; class Mammalia; order Artiodactyla; family Cervidae; genus Muntiacus; species Muntiacus reevesi. The sequence goes on along the minus strand of NC_089251.1, from coordinate 55,001,415 downwards.
CCTCCAATTCCCTGGCACCTTCAGAATCTCATGGATCATGTGGGGCTGTGACCCAATTATCATGGTCTCTCCAAGCCCCAGGTCTGAGGGCTTGGACTGTCTTGGTCCTCAGCAAGGGTGCACCAGGGGGCCTTGACATAAATGTCACCAGTAATGACGTGTGAGTTTACTGAGGTCCACTTGTAAAATTAGGGGCTTCCCTGGTGGCTCAGATGGCAAAGGATCTGCCCACAGTTCGAAAGACCTACGTGCAATCCCTGGGTTGGGAAGACCCCATGGAAAAGGGAATGGCTACCCACTCCATTATTCTTGCCTGGAGAATTCCATGGACAGGGGAGGCTGTCAGGCTGCATGCAGTCCATGGGGTCTCAAAGAGTTGGACACAACTGACAGACTAACACTTTCACTTGTAAAATTATTTTAAGAAACTAATTGAATGGGCCTCATTCTCCATTTTTGGAAAACCCTTTCCTAAATGATTAACTGATGATACAAAATGAAAATGTTTCCAGCTAGTTGTCGACCATGTTCTCAACCATCTCTCCAGCTCAGAGGTCTTTGATGTCTCCATAAATGTTCAGGACACAGTTCTCCCAAGTTCACTCTTAGACCATTTGAGGAATAGCCTGATTTTTTAAAAATCTTTTTTATTGAGGTATAATTTACACACAGTGAAATGCTCAGATCTAACCTATAGAGTTTGATGATTTTTGACATATATTTACAGAGTGGAACCACTACACCAATCAAGACATAAAACATTTCTATTTCTTGGAAAGTTCCTCTTTGTTATTTTCCAGTCAATCCAATTCTTCTAACTTCTATCACCATAAGCTGTTTTTTTCTTTTTTCTAGTGTCTATTACAGACTGAATGTTTATATCCCTCCAAAATTCATATGTTGATGGTATTAGGAGATGAGGTCTTTGGGAAATGATCAGGTCATGAAGGTAGAGCCCTCATGAATGGTAGTGCCCTTATAGAAGGGATCCTGGAGAGATCCCTCACCATTGCACTATGTAAGACACAGTGAGAGCATGGGAACGCTATGAACCAGGAAGAAAGCCCTCACCAGACACCAAAACTGCTGGTGTTTTGACCTTGGACTTCCCAGCCTCCAAACTATAAGAGATAAATTTCTGCTGTTTTTAAGTCACCCAATCTGTGGCATTCTGTTATAGCAGCCCAGACAAACTAAGATTGTGTAATATAAATGAAATCAAACAGTACATAATCTTCTGTGTCTTGTTTCCTTCACTCAGCATAATGTCTATGAGATTCATCTATGTTGTTTTATATATTGGTAATCCTTTCCTTTTTATTGCAGAAGAGTTTCCCATGGTATGTGTAGTCCACAATTTGTTTATCCATTCATATGTTGATGAACCGTTGGGTTTTTCCAGCATTTGGCTACCAAGAATAAAGTTGCTATAAACATTTACACAGATTTCTTTGTGTGGGCTGGATAAAAGTTTTCTTTGTCTAAGGTTAAAGTATCTAGGAGTAGGACTACTGGGTCATAAAGCAGGTGGATATTTAACTTTACAGGAAAAGTATGGCTTGTTTTTTAGATAACTTTTGTGAGAGGATGTTTAGAAATCAGCTTGCAAAAACCACATCAAAAAAATCTGTACAGGGAGAAGGTGGTAACAGAGAGGTCACAGCTTTTATGAAAAATGGCTGTTTTAACCAACTCCTGAGTATGCACTGACTTTGGACTGTACTCAAGAAAATGCTGCTCACATTACTAATGGAACTGGACTAAGTAGAGTGGCAATACTGAGATACACAGAAGGTTATTTGTGCCAAAATGTTGACCAAACCTTTCGGAATTTTGCCTTAAGCTCAACCAATTACAATTTAGCAGGTTGATTTATTGAGAATGTAAACTCTGGAAAGGTCACGCTTTGAAAAGCTCATCTGAGTTCTAAATTTTCACTTCTGTAGACTCCGTCTTACCCCAGGAAAGATAAACAAGCTTTTCTGTGATTTGAGGGTTTGGCTAACTGGGCCTTCACTGTCTTTCAGATGTACTGTCAACCCTTATTCTATGAGACAGCAGCTCTAGGAAGCTTTTGCATTTGGGGGACTAAACAGGAGAAATGCATCTGACATTGGCTGGACCCTTGAGAACTGGAGTAAGGGAAAATGATGGCTGGTCCCACATGGGGGAGTCCTGAACCCAATGGAGACCCTGCTTCTCTTGGGAAGACCTCCAAGAAACCAACTACAGGGTAGCTGGTGAGGTGGGGAGCCAGGAATTGTGGCCTAGAAAGCTAATATGAGAGGCTGGATTAGCCTTGTTCTCTCACCTGGAAAGTGGGGCCGTCAGAAATAGGAAAGTAAAGCATGAAACCACAGTTAGAGAAACAGCAGCATCAGTAGGCTCCTGGGAGGTCTCAGGGGACCAAAACCACGGATACTGCCTTTCCTGGCAACGTTAGTTGTTCTCTGCCATGGGATGAATCATTGTTTACTGTTTTTCAGACCGTTCACGTATTAGAGTTTTATACTTGCATCCTAACTTGTGACTCTGCAGTGGTACACATTAGCATGAAGGAAATATACTTCTGCCTTTGATGTTGGCATGGCCACGTGACCAGTTTTAATCAATGAAGTGTGGGCAAGAGGTACTCACGAGGCCTCAGGAGGCGTCAAGGGTCTCTGTTCAACTTCCTGGGCTCCTGCCACTTGCCATGAAAGGAACGTGCCCTGGCAGGGCCGGTTCAAAGAAAATAAAGAGGAAGGTGGATGTGAGCCAATTTGAAGGCTTAATCCACGCCCGGGAGGTTTGTGGCTTCAAGCAGAGCTTTCCCAGCCAAACTACAGATCTGAGAGAGAAAAATCAATGCTTGCTGTTGTACGCCATTGAGTTTTGTGTGATTTGTTATGCAGAATTATTATAGCATTTGCCGACTGATACATAACACTTACATTGTTCTCCTTTTTTTTCACAGTACTGCAAATCCCAGTTTTCACTTGGGCTTCCCTCGTGGCTCAGACTGTAAAGAAAATGCCTGTGATGCAGGAGACCTAGGTTTGATCCCTGAGTTGGGATGATCCCCAGGAGAAGGAAATGGCTATCCACTCCAGTATTCTTGTCTGGAGAATCCCACGGATAGAGGAGCCTGACAGGCTACAATCTGTGGGGTCACAAAGTTTTCACTGGCTCTTTGGAATAAAGCTAAATACCCCAGCTTTCCCTGCAACTAGATATGGTCATGTAATTGAGTTATGGTCAATGAGATGTTAGTAGAAGTGTTGTGTGGTAGCTTCTGAGACTTTTCTTTGAAGGCCAACAACATGCAATGTTCATCCTTTCTGCATCCTGCTATCCAGAACAAGGATATAATGGCTGGTGCTCCAGCTGATATTTTGGATCCTGAGGAAGAAAGCCATATCCTTTCTCCTCTGGCACTCTCTTCCCTCTGGCCACCCTCTCTTCTGTCAGCTGCCCTAGTTGTTCAGCATCCCTGCCCACTCTATTTTGCAAGCATTCTTGTCAGAAATATAAGAAGATATTTGACTGATATAAATTAACATATGACATAATTGCAAGTAGTTTTCCCCACATTGCCAGGTACCCAACTCCCAAGTGTGCCTCCCCCACCACTAAGGGTGATGAGAGGTGGAAAACCCCTCCATCATCTGCGGGGCTTTCAGTTGACAGCAACACACCTTTAGGGGTGTTTTCCTACAAATTGGTAAACTTGATGATTTCTTAGATGCATCTAACAGATTTCCCCACAATCCATAGAATATGTGCACTGATGAGCCCATTTTGTAGATAAGGAAACTGAAGCTCAGTGAGGTTAGGGAACCTACCCAATTCTTCCAGAGTGTGAGTGACCAAGCTAGGGTCCCAGCCCAGGTCTCCCAATTCAAAGTCCCACATCCTTTTCCTTATTTTGCACACCCATTTGTTTCTCAGTATCCCCATGGGGTCTACCGCAGACCTGGAGCAGTGGAGATGTTCAGAAAGCGGGTAAAAAGGAACTGAATAAAAGCTTATCTTTGCCAGGTTGCTCAAAGGTCTTTTTTTCTTTAAAAGTTTTTTCCACTTTATCATTTATTAATTTAATTTATTTTTGGTTGTGCTGGGTCTTTGTTGCGGCAGACAGGGCTCTTCATAGCTGCATCAGGGTTTTCTCTACTTGTGGAGAACAGGGGCCACTCTCCAGTTGTAGAACTAAGGCTTCTCATTGCAGTGGCTTCTCTTGTTGTGGAGCATGGGCTCAAAAGCGTGCGAGCTTCAGTAGTTGTGGCTCCTGGGGTCTAGAGCACAGGCTCAGTAGTTGTGGTACAAGAGCTTTGTTGTCCTGCGCCCTGTGGAATCTTCCCGGACCAGGGATCAAACCCATGTACCCTACATTGCCAGGCAGATTTTTAACCACTGGGCCACCAGGGACATCCCAGACTTTTTTCCTTCATGTGAGATGAATCCATCTTCATCACCAGCATACACATGTGAGACAAGAAGGCTCACTCTGGGAGATTCATTTGCAAGAGAAGAGTACCCACTGCCCTGCATGGGCACAACTGGGGACATAAAATGGGCAGTAGAAAGATGCAGGTGGGGAGAAAGGCACAAAAGGTGTTGCTTGCTCTTCTGAGAGGCAACAAGAGCTGCTTAAACATCTGCTGAGAAGATGGAGATAGGAGCCTGAGAGAGGAATCCCTTGGGAGAGTTTGAAGGAGATTGAATGTCAAGGAAACTCAGAAACCACAGAAAGAAAGGGAATGTTGGAAAAGGCACAGGCTGGCAAAATGCAGAAACTCTGGTAAAACTAACATCCTATCACATCATCTGTAACATCTGGCCTCTTTCAAACTGGATTGTAAGTAACTGGATGCTAGACCCTCTGCTTGCACTGTGGCCACGACTAGCCTGGGTAGTACGAATGCCACCAGACACTGAATGCCTTAGTCATCAGTCCCATCAGAAGGAATTTCGATTACATTGTTCAGCCTGGATTGAAAATACCAAGTGAGGTTCTGATGGGTTATACTTAGTTCATGTGACTTTGTTCCTCCTATCAGAGTTCAAGGGGAACCTTTTCACCCCTTCGGGCTCCAGAGGCAGACCCTCACACAAGGGCAGATTCCCCACAATCAGGAAGCAGGCTCAGATGCTACACAAACTATTAATCACTGATCTATAATCCTCTCCAGCACCACACGTCTGGGACAAACCACCGAGGGACTTCCAGCTCCCACTGCTGTGGACCATGCCTTTGCAAACCTCAGCAGCCAGTTCATTTAAAGCTGCCATCTTTTCCACATTTGTGTTTGCTAGGCTCGCTTGCATTTTATGCAATTGGTTTTAAATCAGTTTTCTCCCCCTTTGCCTAGGAATATTGGCAGAAGTAAACAAGAAGTAAGTGAGAAGATGCCAAAGATGGATGGGATGAGAGCAAAACCATTTACAGGGTCATGGTTGATTTGCCATGACACAGCCTGGCAGGAGATGGACCTTTAACCATCAGTTTTCCATTAATTCTTGGAACCAGACCCTCTGTGGCACAGTGGTGAGGAAGGCAAGGTTGATTTTTATGCTAAAAAATATTGGGACTGGGAATTCCCTGGCAGTCAAGTAGTTAGAACTCTGTGCTTTCACTACTGAGGGAAGTGTTCAATCCCTGGTTGGAAAACTAAGATCCCACTAGCTGCATGACATGACTGAAAAAAAAAAAATGTCAGGACTGGAAGGGACATTAGAATTATCTAGCCCACCTTTTTTTTTTGTCAAGCATTTTTAAAGCCTTGGAATTCATGCTTTAAAGCAGTGGTCCCCAGCCTTTTTGGTGCCAGGGATAGATTTCATGAAAGACAGTTTCTCCATGGACCAGGGCTTGGGGGGGGGTGGGTGTGGTTTGGGGATGATTCAACCATTTATTGTGTACTTTATTTCTAATCTAAAGCTGCTGCTGATCTGATTGGAGGTAGCGGTCTAAAGCCTGGAGGTTGGGCACACCCGCTTTAAAGGAAATCTTCATGAAAGCCCAAATTCTAAAAATAGATCAAACAGGAAGCACTCTGGTTAAAGTGATATTGAAGGCCCAGGGCAGCTAAAGAATCACTGAGTCCACACAGACAAAGAAAACAAATATGTGATTACCAAAGAGGAAAACAGTTACGGTAGGGAATAAATCAACAGTTTGGGATCATCAGATATCAGTCAGTTCAGTTGCTCAGTCATGTCCAACTCTTTGCGACCCCATGGACTGCAGCACGTCAGGCTTCCCTGTCCATTACCAACTCCTGGAACCTGCTCAAACTCATGTCTGTTGAGTTGTTGATGCCATCCAACTCTCTCATCCTCTGTCATCCCCTTTTCTCCTGGCTTCAATCTTTCCCAGCATCAGGGTCTTTTCCAGTGAGTCAGTTCTTCCCATCAGGTGGCCAAAGTGTTGGAGCTTCAGCTTCAGCATCAGTCCTTCCAATGAACATTCAGGATTGATTTCCATTAGGATTGATTGCTTTGATCTCCTTGGAGTCCAAGGGAGTCTCAAGAGTCTTCTCCAACACCACAGTTCAAAAGCATCAATTCTTCAGAGCTCAGCTTTCTTCATGGTCTAACTCTCACATCCATACACGACTACTGGAAAAACCATAGCTTTGACTAGACAGACCTTTGTTGGCAAAATGATGTTTCTACTTTTTAATATGCTGTCTAGGTTGGTCATAGCTTTTCTTCCAAAGAGCAAGTATCTTTTAATCTCATTAGATATAAACTATTATATATAAAATAGATAAGCAACAAGTTCCTACTGTATAGCACAGGGAACTGTATTCAATATCTTATAATAACCTATAATGAAAAAATATATATATGTTCATATTCATATATGAATTACTTTGCTATACATCAGAAATGAACACAACTTCATTTCACCTAAAAATCAAAAAAGCAATAAATGCAAATGACCATGACCAGGGGCTTCCCAAGAATCTGCCCACCAACACAAGGGGCACAGATTTGATCCCTGCATAAGATCAGTTCAGTTCGGTTCAGTCGCTCAGTCGTGTCCGATTCTTTGCGACCCCATGAATTGCAGCATGCCAGGCCTCCCTGTCCATCACCAACTCCTGGAGTTTACTCAAACTCATGCCCATCGAGTCGGTGATGCCATCCAGCCATCTCATCCTCTGTCGTCCCCTTCTCTTCCTGGCCCCAGCCCCTCACACCATCATGTGGAATCAAATTAAGATCCCACATGCCTCAGAGCAACTGAAATCATGTGCCACAACTGCAGAGCCTGCGTCCCGCAACTACTGAAGTCCTTGTGCTCTACAGCGCATCCTCTGCAACTAGAGAAAGCCTCTACACAGCAACAAAGACCCAACACAGTCAAAAATAAAATTTAAAATTAATAAATAAAACTTTTTAAAAAGAGAGAAGATGAACAATGCAAAACAAAAAATAAAAAAGCACTAAGTCCAACTCTTGTATTACAGATGAGGAAACTGATACCTAAATATGAGAGTGACTTATGTAAGGACACAGAGCCATTTAGTAGCAGAGACAGCTCCCAGACCCAGGCCTCTCAGGACTCCTCCTCCAGCCTCATGCAGGTCAAAAAAAAAGCTATTTCAACTTATAAATTCTAGAAGACAGTGGAGCACAAGCAGTACATTGCTGAGACCCCCTCTAACAGAGGGACACAGAGTGGGACACAGCCTCTCTCCCACGCTGAGGTAGGCACTAGACTGGGCAGGACTGGGTAGAATTATTGGTGATGGCCAAAGGGAGGTAGGGTGGTCCTGAGGATGTATATCCAGTGGAAACAGCAGTGGTCACAGTTCTAACAGGAAGCAAATGGCATCTCAAACTGAGGACAATTTGAAGAAGGACCATGTACAAAGATGTGGGCAGTGTGAGGGGCTTCCCAAGTGGCCCAGTGGTAAAGAATCTGTCTGCCAATGCAGGAGATGTTGGTTTGACCCCTGGGTTGGGAAGATCCCCTGGAGGAGGAAATGGCAATCCACTTCTGTATTCTTGCCTGGGAAATCCCCTGGATGGAGGAGTCTGGCGGGCCACAGTCCATCGGGTTGCAAAAAGTCAGACCCGACTGAGTGACTAAGCACGCACAGGCAGTAGGAAGGGAAACTTCCAAGGGATGAGAAATCCCAGGGTGAGCAGGCTTCATCTCTCCTAGACCTGAAGGCACAAGCGCTGAAGTGGTTAGAATATGGCCACCTAGTCAGAGTTGCAGCCTTTGTTAGGAGAATTAGACAACTCACTGCAAGTTTGAGTAAGCAATAACTTCCTGCCCCCAGTGCCTTCCATTGGCTGAAACTGACCAGATGCCAGGGCAAAGTAGCCTTGGATGAGACCATTCACAAAGGTCAGCATTGCAGGACACCGAGCATGGCTGGAGGGTGGGGAGGTGGTCTGGAGGGGCAAGGGGAAGACACCTACCACAGTGTGGTCTGGTGGAAGCACAGGGTCCAGTAGACCTTTGCGTGTTCATGAGCACACCCCACAGGGGCTCCCAGAAATTCTCATGGGGCACAGGCACTTTGCAGGGGAGGATGCTGGCAAGAACTTGGGAAACAAGGTCATGAATGTGACCTCATTTGTACCTACAAGGCCTGGGGAAATTCGCATACTTCATTACTGAAGCCCAGCTCCTCTCTTGTTGGCAGTGGAGGAACAGGCCCTGCTTGCAAGTTCAAGTAAAGGTGCATTTTGCCCTTGGAGATTTCCTCATCTCCAGCACTTGCTACCATGGCAGCCTCAGGGGACTGTGTCTTCCTCTTTGCTTTTCACATCTGCATTCCTGCAATGTAACTCCCATCCCACAATATGGGATCTAGGTTAGCTCAGACTCCACAGGCTAAGGGCACAGTCTCTAATGAGACTGACTTTGTACCAAAAGCAAGCCACAGATTTGGGTTGGGGAGGGGGGTGGTTCTCAAGCCACCCAGATTTCTGAATAACCAGCTAGATATTTGGGGGATCCCACTACCCCCTCAGGTTGATAATTCACTAGAGTGACTCAGAACTCAGGCAAGTACTAGACTTAAAATTTCAATTTTATTATAAAGGATACAAATCAGGTGGCATATAAATCAGGTAAAGAACTCACCTGCCAATGTAGGAGACATAAGAGATGCAGGTTCAATTCCTGGGTTTGGAAGATTCCCTGGAGGAGGGCATGGCAACCCACTCTAGTATTCTTGCCTGGAGAATCCCATGAACAGAGGAGCCTGGCTGGCTACAGTCCATGGGGTTGCAAAGAGTCAGACAGGACTGAAGTGACTTAGCACGCACGCATGCAAAAATCAGGACCAGCCAACTGAAGAGGCACATAGGGAAATGTCTGGGAGGGTCCCAAACTCGGAGCTCCTGTTTCCTTTCCAGGTGGAATCCAGAGCACATCACCCACCCAGCACGTGTACATGTTCACTAGCCAGGACTTCAGCTGAGCCTCAGGGTCCTGAGTTTTTCTTGGGGTTTCATTACACAGGCTTGATTAATGGAATCATGAGCCACATAACTGAACTCAATCTTCAGCCCCCCAGCCCCTCTGGACCTATATCACCTGACTCAAGCTCCAACTCTGTAATCACACAGTTGGTCTTTCTGGCTTGGCCAGAAGCTGAAGCTCTGGGCCATCCTGAAGCTCTCTAGGGCCAATCAGAAGTCACCTCATCAGCATGAACTCAGGTGTGGCCCCTGTGTCCCCTGCAAATAACAAAGATACTCCTAAGTCAGGAAATGCCAGAAGTTTAGAAACAGCATCCCAGGAGTCCAGGACAAAGATCGGATAAATTATTATACAACGATATCCCATAACATGGTTGTCACAGGCTGAAACATTTACTTTGGGCCTGACTAAAGGTGAGCAGCAGGATGGTTAGGATTTTCCTTGGGTCCCTACCTACCATGATTTCAGTGATGACAGAGTGCTATGCAGGGTTTGGGGAGGATATTCTGAGGCCACATCCAGGATCAACTGGAAGGAGTGATATGATTAACCAGCCATATCAGTCTTGAGGAATTCCCAGGTGGCTCAGTGGTAAAGAATCCTCCTGCCAGTGCAGGAGATGCAGGAGACCTGGGTTCGATCCCTGCATCATGGAAGATCCTCTGGAGGAGGAAATGGCAACCCACTCCAGTATTCTTGCCTGGGAAATTCCATGGGAAGAGGAGCCTGGCAGGCTATGGTCCATGGGGTCACAGAGAGTCAACTTAGTGACTGAGCACGCATGCATGTATGCCAACTTTGGCATAGAAGAGGATTGAAAGGGGAAGGAGAGATCATACAGGTACTTACTAGGGATAAAGGGATAAAATTTTTAAAAGGGCATAACCTCAGAGTAATAAAAATGATAATACTGTTTGAAAGACTGCTTGTTAGAACACGCAAATCCAATCGCACTTTGGCTCCCATCCTACAAGCAGTGGGTACCATGTTTAACTTGTACCACCCAGGAGGTCATATCTTTTAATTTCTCCTCCTTAAAATCTATCCTTATGAGAGAGAGACTCAGAGAGAGATGGGAGTGCCTCTCCTGCCCACCACATTCTGGTTTCCAAGCTAAGGAATCACTTCTACAACCAAACAGCTGTCCTAGTGGATGTGGGTCCTCTTAAGGAATATCATGTCAACCTACTCTGGGCTGATATGCACTAGTTGCCATACAAATTGTTAAAGAATCAAACACTTCACAGTACTAGGACTAAATCATTTCAGTCATGTCTGACTCTTTGTGACTCTATAGACCATAGCCCTCTAGGCTCCTATATCCGTGGGAATCTCCAATCAAGAATACTGGAGTGGGTTGCCATTTCCTCCTCCAGGGGATCTTCCCGACTCTGGGATCAAACCTGTGTCTCTTACATCCATCTACTGCACTGGCAAGTGGGTTCTTTACCATTAGCACCACCTGGGAAAAGCCCCAAACACTTCATACAGGTTGGTTAAAAAATTGCTGCTTCCTATTTCTAGAATGCGCTTCTACTATTCTTTCATAGCCCCTCCACTGGACCAGGAAGGCTACCTACAATAATTTCCAGAGCTCTGTGCAAAATAAAAATGCAAGGCTCCTTGTTTAAAAATTATCGAGGGTTTCAAGACAGAGTCAGCTGAGCATTAAAGCAAGCGCAGGACTCTTCTGAGCACATGTGGGTCTATGTGGCTGCACAAGTCACATGACCACGAAACCAGCCCTGTCTAGGACCCCCCACACCGCCTCACAATCTCAGGAAAGAATTGATCCTGGCACACCTGGCACCTCCAGGATCTTGTCCAGCTCCACAGCCAGCATCCTTCTGATGAACTGTAGTTGGCAGAATACATCTCCTACCTCCCACCTTGCCACCAATGCAGGAGGAGCAGGGAGTGTGAGCAAGAAATAAATCTGTTTTAAGATGCTGATGGAAGGTTGATTGTTACTACAGCATAAAATTGTGCATCCTTTTCTTTCTTTCTTTCTTTTTTTAAAAATTCTGGCTGTGCTGGGTCTTCATTGCTGCATAGGCTTTTCCCAGTTACGGAGAGGGGCGCTACTCTCTAGTTGCAGTGCGTGGGCTTCTCATTATGGTGTCTTCTCTTGTGGAGCATGGGCCCCAGGGTGTGTGGGCTTCAGTAGTTGCAGACATGGGCTGAATAGTTACTGATCTCTAGAGCAAGGGCTCAGTAGTTGTGGAGCAGGGGCTCAGTTGCCCCAAGGCATGTGGAATCTTCCTGGACCAGGGTTTGAACCGGCGTCCCATGCATTGCAAGATGAATTCTTAACCACTGGACCACCAGGGAAGCCCGCAACCTGGTGTATCTTGACAAATACATACCAGTCCTGGGTGTCCAGTCTAATCATGTCCAACTCTTTGCAACCATATGGACTGTGGCTCACCAGGCTCCTCTGTGAAATTCCCAACTCAGGGATCAAAGCTGAGTCTCATGTGTTTCCTGCATTGGTAGGCAGATTCTGTACCACTGAACCACAGGGGAAGACCAATATGTAACGATATTCTATAAATTCTTGCATATTTTGACAGTCATCCTGCCCATGTGGGTGTCTCCTTGATGCCCAGACAGGACAAGCCGGGTTGTTTTCCTTGAAGGAACATGACTTGACTCTATTATCAGAAACTCCAAATTACACAAGGCACAACAACTATATCACCCAATGCCATTTTTAACATGTGAACTTTTCCAGAAAACCAAGGCAGGTACTTTCTACCAACGTTCTGACAAAAGAGTAAAATGTACATTTATAAACTCATCATATAGATCACCAAAAAATAAAAGAACTTATGTTTTCATTGGATGGCTTTCTTAAGTGAGTGCTAACTGCCTCTTACTGCTGGATCTGGGGTGATGCAGCTCAAGAAAGAGGGAGGGAAGGAAAATACAAAGGTTCAACTTTTACTGATTTGTGGCAATTACCTCCTTCCTGGAGAGGTATTGTGTGAGCAGAAGAAAAGAACAGAGCACTGAGAAATGCAGCCTCCTCTGGAAGCTCCCAGCCCCTTCACCCCCTCCCCACTCCATCCCATTGAAGAAGAGTACAGAGGCAGATATGATGCGTACATCAACTTTTCTTTTTTCTTGTTTTATTTTTCATTTATTTTTATTAGTTGAAGGCTAATTACTTTACAATATTGTAGTGGTTTTTGCCATACATTGACATGAATCAGCCATGGATTTACATGTGTTCCCCATCCCGATCCCCCCTCCTAACCTCCCTCCCCATCCCGTCCCTCTGGGTCTTTCCAGTGCACCAGCCCTGACCACTTGTCTCATGCATTCAACCTGGGCTGGTGGTCTATTTCACCCTTGATAGTATATTTGTTTCAATGCTATTCTCTCAGAACATCCCACCCTCGCCTTCTCCCACAGGGTCCCAAAGTCTGTTCTGTACATCTGTGTCTCTTTATCTGTTTTGCATATTGGGTTATCATTGCCATCTTTTTAAATTCCATATATATGTGTTAGCATACTGTATTGGTCTTTATCTTTCTGGCTTACTTCACTCTGTATTATGGGCTCCAGTTTCATCCATCTCATTAGAACTGATTCAAATGTATTCTTTTTAATGGCTGGGTAATACTCCATGGTGTATATGTACCATAGCTTCCTTACCTATTCATATGCTGATGGGTATCCAGGTTGCTTCATGTCCTGGCAATTATAAACAGTGCTGTGATGAACATTGGGGTGCACGTGTCGCTTTCAGATCTAGTTTCCTCGGTGTGTATGCACAGGAGTGGGATTGCTGGGTCATATGGCAGTCCTATTCCCAGTTTTTAAGGAATCTCCACACTGTTCTCCATAGTGGCTGTACTAGTTTGCATTCCACCAACAGTGTAAGAGGGTTCCCTTTTCTCCACACCCTCTCCAGCATTTATTGCTTGTAGACTTTTGGATAGCAGCTATCCTGACTGGCATGAAATGGTACCTCATTGTGGTTTTGATTTGCATTTCTCTGATAATGAGTGATGTTGAGCATCTTTTCATGTGTTTGTTAGCCATCTGTATGTCTTCTTTGGAGAAATGTCTGTTTAGATCTTTGGCCCATTTTTTGATTGGGTCATTTATTTTTCTGGAATTGAGCTGCAGGAGCTGCTTGTATATTTTTGAGATTAATCCTTTGTCTGTTGCTTCGTTTGCTATTATTTTCTCCCATTCTGAGGGCTGTCTTTTCACCTTGCTTATAGTTTCCTTTGTTGTGCAAAAGCTTTTAAGTTTCATTAGGTCCCATTTGTTTATTTTTGCTTTTATTTCCAATATTCTGGGTGGTGGGCCATAGAGGATCCTGCTGTGATTTATGTTGGAGAGTGTTTTGCCTATGTTCTCCTCTAGGAGTTTTATAGTTTCTGGTCTTACATTTAGATCTTTAATCCATTTCGAGTTTAGTTTTGTGTATGGTGTTACAAGGTGTTCTAGTTTCATTCTTATACAAGTGGTTGACCAGTTTTTCTAGCACCACTTGTTAAAGAAGTTGTCTTTTTTCCATTGTATATCCTTGTCTCCTTTGTCGAAGATAAGATGTCCATAGGTACGTGGATTTATCTTTGGGTTTTCAATTCTATTCCATTGATCTATATTTCTGTCTTTGTGCCAGTACCATACTGTCTTGATGACTGTGGCTTTGTAGTAGAGCCTGAAATCAGGCAGATTGATTCCTCCAGTTCCATTCTTCTTTCTCAAGATTGCTTTGGCTATTCGAGGTTTTTTGTATTTCCATACAAATTGTGAAATTATTTGTTCTAGTTCTGTGAAGAATACCATTGGTAGCTTGATAGGGATTACATTGAATCTATAGATTGCTTTGGGTAGTATAGCCATTTTCACAATATTGAGTCTTCCAATCCATGAACACGGTATGTTTCTCCATCTGTTTGTGTCCTCTTTGATTTCTTTCATCAGTGTTTCCCCCCCCCCCCCCGAACCGCACGCCCAAACGGACCCGCCAGCGGGTGCAGGACCTGGGGTCATCAGTGTTTTATAGTTTTCTATATATAGGTCTTTTGTTTCTTTAGGTAGATATACTCCTAAGTATTTTATTCTTTTTGTGGTAATGGTGAATGGTATTGTTTCCTTAATTTCTCTGTTTTCTCATTGTTAGCGTATAGGAATGCAAGGGGTTTCTGTGTGTTAATTTTATATCCTGCAACATCACTGTATTCATTGATTAGCTGTAGTAATTTTCTGGTAGAGTCTTTAGGGTTTTCTATGTAGAGGATCATGTCATCTGCAAACAGTGAGAGTTTTACTTCTTCTTTTCCTATCTGGATTCCTTTTATTTATTTTTCTGCTCTGATTGCTGTGGCCAACACTTCCAAAACTATGTTGAATAGTAATGGTGAGAGTGGACACCCTTGTCTTTTTCCTGACTTTAAGGGAAACACTTTCAATTTTTCACCATTGAGGATAATGTTTGCTGTGGGTTTGTCATATATAGCTTTTATTTTGTTGAGGTATGTCCCTTCTATGCCTGCTTTCTGGAGAGTTTTTATCATAAATGGATGTTGAATTTTGTCAAAGGCTTTTTCTGCATCTATTGAGATAATCATATGGTTTTTATCTTTCAATTTGTTAATGTGGTGTATTACATTGATTGATTTGAGGATATTAAAGAATCCTTGCATTCCTGGGATAAAGCCCACTTGGTCATGATGTATGATCTTTTTAATATATTGTTGGATTCTGTTTGCTAGAATTTTGTTAAGGATTTTTGCATCTATGTTCATCAGTGATATTGGCCTGTAGTTTTCTTTTTTTGTGGCATCCTTGTCTGGTTTTGGTATTAGGGTGATGTGGCCTCATAGAATGAGTTTGGAAGTTTGCCTTCATCTGCAATTTTCTGGAAGAGTTTGAATAAGATAGGTGTTAGCTCTTCTCTAAATTTTTGGTAGAATTCAGCTGTGAAGCCATCTGGTCCTGGGCTTTTGTTTGCTGGAAGATTTCTGATTACAGTTTCAATTTCCATGCTTGTGATGGGACTGTTAAGATCTTCTATTTCTTCCTGGTTCAGTTTTGGAAAGTTATACTTTTCTAAGAATTTGTCCATTTCTTCCAAGTTGCCCATTTTATTGGCATAGAGCTGCTGGTAGTAGTCTCTTATGATCCTTTGTATTTCAGAGTTGTCTGTTGTGATCTCTCCATTTTCATTTTTAATTTTGTTGATTTGGTTCTTCTCCCTTTGTTTCTTGATGAGTCTGGCTAACGGTTTGTCAATTTTATTTACTTTTTCAAAAAACCAACTTTTAGCTTTGTTGATTTTTGCTATGGTCTCTTTTGTTTCTTTTGCATTTATTTCTGCCCTAATTTTTAAGATTTCTTTCCTTCTACTAACCCTGGGGTTCTTCATTTCTTCCTTCTCTAGTTGCTTTAGGTGTAGAGTTAGGTTATTTATTTGACTTTTTTCTTGTTTCTTGAGGTAAGCCTGTATGGTTATGAACCTTCCCCTTAGCACTGCTTTTACAGTGTCCCATAGGTTTGGGGTTGTTGTGTTTTCATTTTCGTTTGTTTCTATGCCTATTTTGATTTCTTTTTTTTATTTCTTCTATGATTTGTTCGTTATTCAGAAGCGTGTTATTTAGCCTCCATATGTTGGAATTTTTAATAGTTTTCTTCCTGTAATTGAGATCTAGTCTTACTACATTGTGGTCAGAAAAGATGACTGGAATGATTTCAATTTTTTTGAATTTTCCAAGATTAGATTTATGGCCCAGGATGTGATCTATTCTGGAGAAGGTTCCGTGTGCACTTGAGAAAAAGGTGAAGTTGATTGTTTTGGGGTGAAATGTCCTATAGATATCAATTAGGTCTAGCTGGACCATTGTGTCATTTAAAGTTTGTGTTTCCTTGTTAATTTTCTGTTTAGTTGATCGGTCCATAGGTGTGAGTGGGGTATTAAAGTCTCCCACTATTATTGTGTTATTGTTAATTTCCTCCTTCATTCTTGTTAGCATTTGCCTTACATGTTGCAGTGCTCCTATGCTGTGTGCATATATATTTATAATTGTTATATCTTCTTCTTGGACTGATCCTTTGATCATTACGTAGTGTCCTTCTTTGTCTCTTTTCAGAGCCTTTATTTTGAAGTCTATTTTATCTGATATAAGTATTGCGACTCCTGCTTTCTTTTGGTCTCCATTTGCGTGGAATATTTTTTTCCAGTCCTTCACTTTCAGTCTGTATGGTTCCCTTGCTTTGAGGTGGATCTCTTGTAGACAGCATATATAGGGGTCTTGTTTTTGTATCCATTCAGCCAGTCTTTGTCTTTTGGTTGGGGCATTCAACCCATTTACATTTAAGGTAATTATTGATAAGAATGGGCCTGTTGCCATTTGCTTTGTTGTTTTGGGTTCACGTTGATACAACCTTTCTGTGTTTCCTGTCTAGAGAAGATCCGTTATGATTTGTTGAAGAGCTGGTTTGGTGGTGCTGAATTCTCTCAGCTTTTGCTTGTCTGTAAAGCTTTTGAATTCTCCTTCATATCTGAATGAGATCCTTGCTGGGTATAGTAATCTGGGTTGTAGGTTATTCTCTTTCATAACTTTAAACATGTCCTGCCATTCCCTTCTGGCCTGAAGAGTTTCTATTGAAAGATCAGCTGTTATCCTTATGGGAATCCCCTTGTGTGTTATTTGTTGTTTCTCCCTTGCTGCTTTTAATATTTGTCCTTTGTGTTTGATCTTTGTTAATTTGACTAATATGTGTCTTGGGGTGTTTGGCCTTGGGTTTATCCTGTTTGGGACTCTCTGGGTTTCTTGGACTTGGGTGGCTATTTCCTTCCCCATTTGGGGGAAGTTTTCAGCTATTATCTCCTCGAGTATCTTCTCATGGCCTTTCTTTTTGTCTTCTTCTTCTGGGACTCCTATGATTCAAATGTTGGGGCGTTTCACATTGTCCCAGAGGTCCCTGAGGTTGTCCTCATTTCTTTTAATTCTTTTTTCCTCTCTGCTTCATTTATTTCCACCATTTTCTCTTCTACCTCACTTATCCTATCTTCTGCCTCCGTTATTCTACTGTTGGTTCCCTCCAGAGTGTTTTTGATCTCATTTATTGCATTATTCATTTTTAATTGACTCTTTTTTATTTCTTCTAGGTACTTGTTAAACATTTCTTGCATCTTCTCAATCTTTGTCTCCAGGTTATTTATCTGTAACTCCATTTTGTTAGATTTTGGATCATTTTTATTATCATTATTCTAAATTCTTTTTCAGGTAGATTCCCTATCTCCTCCTCTTTCGTTTGGCTTGGTGGGCATTTTTCATGTTCCTTTACCTGCTGGCTATTTCTCTGCCTTTTCCTCTTATTTAGATTGCTGGGCTTGGAGTGGCCTTTTTGTATTCTGGTAGTCTGTGGTTCCTTTTTATTGTGGAGGTTTCTCCCAGTGGGTGAGGCTGGGTGTTTGACTTGTCGAGGTTTGCTTGTTAGAGAAGCTTGCATCGGTGTTCTGGTGGGTGAAGCTGGATTTCTTCTCTCTGGAGTGCACTGGAGTGTCCAGTAGTGAGTTTTGAGATGGGTCTATGTGTTTGGTGTGACTTTGGGCAGCCTGTATGTTGACGCTCAGGGCTATATTCCTGTGTTGCTGGAGAATTTGCGTGGTATGTCTTGCTCTGTATCTTATTGGCTCTTGGGTGGAGGTTGGTTTCAGTGTAGGTACGGAGGCTTTTGGATGGTCTCTTATTACTTAATGTTCCCTGTAGTCAGGAGTTCTCTGGTGTTCTCAGATTTTGGGCTTAAGCCTCTTGCCTCTGGGTTTCAGTCTTATTCTTTCAGTAGCCTCAAGACTTCTCCCTCCATACAGCACTGATAATAAAACTTCTAGGTTAATGGTGAAAGGATTCTCCACAGTGAGGGACACCCAGAGAGGTTCACAGAGTTACATGAAGAAGAGGAGAGGGAGGAAGGAGATAGAGGTGAGTAGGAGGAGAAAAGGGGGGATTCAAGAGGGGAGAGACAGATCTAGGTTGCACTTTATTCCCTACGTGTTCTCCGCAGCCCAAAACACCCACAGAGATTCACAGAATTGGATTGAGAAGAGAAGGGGGAGGGAGGAAATTGAGGTGATCTGGGGGAGAAAAAGGAGAATCAAAAGGGGGAGAGAGTGATCAAACCAGTAATCACACTCCTGAGTAAAAATGGGTACTGAAGGTTGGATTCTTAAATGTCCAAAATTGATATCAAATACTGAAAAACAAAGATTAAAAATCTAGAGTAGAGGTTAGACTCTTAAAAATACAATAGTAAAAAACCACAAAAACACAAAAAAATTTAAGAAATATATATGGAGTTCGCTTTAAAAATAGGGTCTTTTTTTTTTGCCAGGTTATAGTAGGTTATAAAAATGAAAATTAAGGAGTAGTAGAGGATTTTTTTTAAAAAAAGAAAAAGTAAAAAAAGAAAGCGAGAAAAAAATTTTTAATTAAAAATAAAAAAATAGTAGTAAAACTATATCTAGGAATTTCTCTGGAGTTGTTGCGGGCAGTGTGGGTTCGGTTCAGTTTCAAATAGCTCCTTGTTCAAGTTTACACTTCTTGCTATCTATAGGCCCCTTCCAGTGTAGTCAGTGTTATCTACAGGGATTTTAATCTGTTGCACCGGTCACTTCTGAAGCGGTTCCCTTTGTTTCTTTGGTTTCTGTTTGCAGGTACCTTCAGCGTCTAATTCCGTCCTGACACACGCGGGCGGAGGTGGTCTCTTGTTTAGGTTCGCTTGTTCAGTCATGCTGTGGGGAGAGGGGGCGCTGCAGACAAGTGTCACCGGCCTGTGTGGGGAGCACCCGCGGTGTTCTGGCCACACTGGGTTTGCCCCAGCTCGGGGCAGGTGTGTGTGCTTCCCCCGTCTACACTGCTCAGGCTCCAGGCTGCTCTCCAGGGAGCGGGCCCTGCGTTGCGTGGACTTCCCAGGCCTAAGCCGCTCAGATTCAGGTTTTCGGGTACTCCACAAAAGCACAGACTCGGTTGGGCCTGTGTTTTGTGCCTTCCCCAGTTGGAGCCGCTCAGGCAGCCAGGAGCTTGACAAGCGGATGCAGGGCGCCTTCTCCGCTCCGCGGTCCCAGCCTCAGTTTCCGTGGCGCCGGTCGGGTGCGCCTTGTGTCAGTTCTGGGGAGCTGGCCTCTAGCTGCGACCCTCCCTGTGGATGTCGACCATCCAGAATCTCAAGGAAGTCTTTGGTTAGAAGCTGGAAGCCTGTTTGCAGTTTGGTAGGGGGTGCGGTCTCTGGGGCCGAGTTTACCCCTTTCCCCTTGCCCCTGCCTCCTGCCTCCGGTGGGGGATGGGCCGGTCCGCCGCTGGATAGCTCTTCTGGTAGTTGCTCATTCCTTCGTTCTGGGAACCAGCGGGTAGTGCCTAAGTTTAGGGCTTTTCCCACTTAATTCTCTCTCTCTTGCTATCCCACAGTTTAAGTTGCTATCTCACATTAGCTCCCTCCAATTGTCCTCAGGGCATTCAGGCTCAGTCCTTACCCTAAGCACTGCCGCCCGCTCCTCTCCGGTCTGCCCCCACTTGCTGGTGGCGGATGCGGGCGTCAGGGGTACTTTTCTGCTGGGAGTTGCTTTTAGGCATGTAATCTGTGGGTTTTATTTATTTTTCCTCCCAGTTAGGTTGCCCTCCGAGATTCGAAAACTTCCCCCAGACCCGCCAGTGAGAGGGTTTCCTGGTGTTTGGAAACTTCCTCTATTAAGACTCCCTTCCCGGGATGGGTCTCCCTAACTCTATTGTCCCGCTTTTTATCTTTTATATTTTGTCCTACCTCCTTTTGAAGACAATGGGCTGCTTTTCAAGGTGTCTGATGTCCTCTGCTAGCGATCAGAAGTTGTTTTGTGGAGTTTGCTCAGCATTCAAATGTTCTTTCAATGAATTTGTAGGGGAGAAAGTGGTCTCCCCATCCTATTCCTCCACCATCTTAGTTTGATTCCGGTACATCAACTTTTAAGTAGAGTGTTCAAGATTTAAAAACTAAACATGTTATGTTAAGTTACTTCAGTCATGTTCAACTCTTTGTGACTTTATGGACTATACTTGCCAGGCTCCTTTGTCCATGGGATTCTCCAGGCAAGAATACTGGAGTAAGTTGCCATTTCCTCCTCCAGGGGATCTTCCCAACCCAGGGATCAAACCCGTGTCACTTAAATCTCCTGCATTGGCAGGCATTGGCTCTTTACCACTAGTGCTACCTGGGAAGCCCAGCACACCGCCCCCCCGCCCCCCCCCCCTGCAAATTAAACATAGCCAGAGGAATATTGTTTTAGGGCAGTGAAAATATTCTGTATGACACTCTAATGGTGAATCCATATTATTATACATTTGTCAAAGCCCATAGACTGTACAGCACAAAGAATGAACCCTGGACTTCCCTGGTAGTAGAGTGGTTAAGAATTTGCCTGCCAATGCAGGGGATGTGGGTTTGATCCCTGGTGTGAGAAGATTCCATATGCCCCAGGCAACTGGGTCTGTGTGCCGCAACTACTGAATCTATGCTCTAAAGCCTGTGCTCCACAACGAGAGAAGCCACATAGATGAGAAGCCAGTGCACCACAACTAGAGCGTAGCCCCCTCTGGCCGACACTAGAGGAAGTCTGCATGCATCAAGGAAAACCCAGCACCACCAAAAATAAATAAAAGAAAATTAAAAACAACTACAGCAACCAAAAAACCCTCTCCGCATTTACCTTTCTTCAGAGTCCTAAGGAGTAGCAGGTTGTGGGGAGCCCTGTGTATGGGAAGCCCAGAAATGGACATAAATGGAAACTCTAAAGCCGGGTCACCCAGTTGCAGAAGAGGAGAGATGGGCCAGTTCAGCCACAAGGTCAAGGCTCAGAACACATGTGGAGCTTAGCAGTGTTGCTTCCTGAGTGGCAGAGCTACGGTCACATATAAGAGTGTAAATGGCTTTAAGCTGCTGACGTGGCTGGGGGTATCCAAAGCAGAGCGCCTGATGCTCTTGGCTCTTCCACTCAGGTGTCTGAGACCACTGAGTTTTGTGCCTGCCCATGTGAGGTACGAGGAGAAGGTGAGTCCATCCACTTCTCGTCACCTTTTGCACGGCTTATTTGCTGTTTCAAGAGCACAGCCATGTAGGTGCCCTGAATGCACACAGGCCTGTCCCCTGCACTTAACTTATGGTATGGCCTTGGGCAGGATGCAGGTGTGGGAAGTTGGCAGTGGCAAGTCAGATGCGTGGGCAACTCTCTCCATAGAGATAAACATCTCTCGGCCCACTAGTGTACTTACAGAGATACTTTGTGTGGGAGAATCTGAGGAAGAAATAATAGCAATAACATTTTGGAAGTAGGAAAGCAAACCAAGGTAGAATAACTGGCTAGGCAGCCTTTTGAACCCAATCCCAAGTATGACTTGAAAAGAGATAGAGCAAATGTTTCACACCACAGACTCCTCAGAGGGAGGAAACTGGAGCCACAGGAACTTCTGGGTCCAGCAGGCAGGAGTTATGTGGTTAATTGGGTGAGGACTAGGAGAAGCATGGTTTGAGGAGTAGTCAGAATATGTAAGTGGGCTTCCCAGGTAACTCGGTGGTAAAGAACCGGCCTGCCAATGCAGGAGACACAGGTTAGACCTCTGGATTGGGACGATCCCCTGGAGAAGGAAATGGCAACCCACTCCAGTATTTTTGCCTGGGAAATCCCACAGAGGTGCACAGGCCATGGGGTTGCGAAGAATAGGTCATAACCTCGTGACGAGAACAACAAGAACAAACAGCAAGTGTAAATATATGTTTATAGATGCAAACCAAGCTAGGATATGTAAATTACCTTGAGCTTATCAAAAACAATGTTTGCGCTTGGTAAGCAATCTATGAGTATCTACTGTTACTGTCTTTCCTAGGTCCCTTAAAACCCTTTTGATTCCACTGGGCACATACCCACCTCTTGCTGAAGTAGAAATCTGGAGTTTCACTCTCTGCAGAGGGTAACAGAGTGGGTCTCTGGATTGAGGGCCAAAAGACTAGATAATGTGGCATGTAGAACAGAAGGATGGAGGACTCATGCCATTAATTTCTAAATTCAAGGACTTTCAACTCTTCTTGCTGCTCAGGGTTCAGAATATGCTGGCAGCCTGACCCACCTTTCAGGAAGGAATCTGGAAGATTTTCCTCTAGGAGTCTGGGCAACTCTGGTCTATGTCGGAAACTGCCCACTCAGATCGCCTACAATATGATCAGGCTCCATCCACACAGGCTGGACTAATGAGGAAGTGCCATCTGAGATGGCTCTTGGGAGGTTTTAAGAGAGAAGTTAAAGAGTTGGGGTGGAAGGAATAGTATAACAAATATAGGTGAGGATAGGTAAAGATAGGTGAGGCCTTGGAGAAAGGGGGTGAGTGGGAACTGGGCCAGGAAGCAGGGCAGGAGTAGGGAGAAATGGGAGATGAGGTTGGAAAGGGTGTCTGGGATCAACAGGTGTCTGACAAAGGGATGAGTGAGCAGGAGCAACCAGGTTCATCTGCAAGTCTGTGCTGGTCGTTGCCCTGGGGACCAGAGGGAAGAAGGCCCTTAAGACCAAGCTTAGGAGAAGAAAGCTATTTCAGTAGATAATAAGGAGCCTGATGAAAAGTTTGCAAACAGGAAAGTGATGTGCAGAATTGAGTTAGACTTGAAAGATGAATTAATTTATGAACCAGATGCTGACCAAGGTGATGTGTAGCTACACCAAGGTTAACTGGGAAACTCTTGGATGAAACAGTGTCCATATTTAGAGGATGAAGAAGAGATCAGAGACTACAAAACAGAAATTGCTCAAAAAGGAATTGAGCCCCTTGGACAGGAAACAAGAACTCTGATGGAATGCAGGAGAAAGGATTAAGCAAGAGAGAAAGAAAGCAGCTGCCAGCCCATGTGATGAAAACAAACACCTTGAACTCGACAGGCGACTTCAAATGTTACTAAACTTTTTTGGCAGTTGTCTCCCCTTTAACCAGCCTAACAAGAAATGCCAGGAAAGACTCATTTCCGTTTTTCACTGATGTGGTCTCTTTTCAGCTTTCCAACTGAAAACAGCTTCATGGAAGCATTAACTTGTTTGAAGCAGCTTACAAATGGAGGAAGTTTGGGAAGTTGACTTTCCTAGCGAGTGTTTTGTCCTTGGAAATTCTTTTCCCCTCAGCGTTCTGCACGGGACTTCCCTGACTACGTAGGTAATTACTAGGTCCATCCTTTTGTGATGAGAGGTGGCAATGTCAGCAAAGTAGCCCATGAAGGAAACAGGATCCTCCCCTCCAACTCGAAAGTTGTGTTTTCCCACCTGCCTGCAAACTTGAAATTGATCCCCTTCTCTTTTCTCTGAATAAAGGCATGGAGGTCTTGGTTACAAGGGCAAATAGTGGTTTGAAAAGGGAAAAAAAAGTTCATTACTCACCATTTACACCTTGGTTCATGTAGCAGGGCCCAAAGGAAGGAAGGCGTCCCAGGATAAATAGTAATTCATACTGATCATACTTGAGAGTAAATTAAAGACTTCCACACTCATCATCTTGATCCTCAAAGTAACAATGGGGGTCTTTAGGAGTTATCATCTCCCTCTGACAGCTGAGGGAGTCAAGACCCTGAGAAGTTCAGTGACTTGCCCAAGAACACACAGGGAGCTGGCACTGGCAGAACAGGTGTGGAGATGGACAGTCTGGGGCACCCGCCCAGGGTTCTGTGAGGTGGCAGGACATCCAGAGGACCCTGGGCACAACACCACCTTCTAGGGTTGAAGCCACATTGTTTGTTCAGTCCCTAATTCATGTCTGACTCTTTGTGACTCCATGGACTGCAGCCCTCCAGACTGCTCTGTCCATGAGATTTCCCAGGCAAGAATACTGGAGTGGATTTCCATTTCCTTCTCCAGGGGATCGTCCTGATCCAGGGATTGAACCTGTGTCTCCTGCATTAGCAGGTGGGTTCTTTACCACTGAGCCACCAGGGAAGCCCTGAAGCCACATTAGATTCCCATAAATTTCACTCATTGCCAAGGCCTCTTACTTCTGAGTGAAATAGAAAAAAGGAAAGAAGAGAATCATGGACAGTAAACCCCAGACCACCCATCAATCCTGAAACCCATATCTCCATTCCAGTTCTTTGTTCCTTTGTGGGAGAAGGTTCTGGAGAGCCAGCCCTACAGTCACTACCTGCTCCAGATCTCCCTCCAAGAGCCAAGATTTCTGCCTAAGAACCTGGCCCTTTCTGGGAATTCTGTCCTCCTGACATGTGATCACTTTAGTTCACAGTCCAAGGTCCCTGAGGTGCTCAGAGCTGGGAGTTGACTGCCGGTAGGTCAGCCCACCAAGATGGGTAAACACAGAGGTGGCTCCAGACCTTCTCCAGAAGGAACTTTGCCCCCTAAGCTCAGGTCCTGGATGGATGTTCATAGGAACTACATCTGAAGGAGGCAAAAACATGGCCATGACTCTGGATTCAAATAATCCCAAATAAGTTGCCACTATGACAAACCTTCCCAGGCTTCCCAAATGGCACTAGTGGTAAAGAACCTGCCTGCCAATGCAGGAAATGTCAAAGACATGCGTTCGATCCCTGGGTCTAGAAGATCTCTTGGCATGGCAACCCACTCCAGTATTCTTGCCTGGAGAATTCCATGGACAGAGGAGACTGGTGGGCTATAGTCTGTAGGGTTGCAAAGAGTTGGACATGATTGAAAGGACTTAGCCCACACACACATGTCAAACCTAGACAGCATAGTAAAAAGCGGAGACATCATTTTGCCGACAAAGGTCCATCTAGTCAAAGCTATGGTTTTTCCAGTAGTCATGTATGGGTGTGAGAGTTGGACCATAAAGAGGGTTAAGTGCCAAAGAATTGATGGTTTTGAATGGTGTTGCTGTATGACTCTTTAGAGTTCCTTGGACTTCAAGGAGATCAAACCAGTCAATCCTAAAGGAAATCAACCCTGAATATTCATTGGAAGGACTGTTGCTGAAGCTGGAGCTCCAATACTTTGGCCACCTGATTCAAAGAGCTAATTCATTGGAAAAGACATTGGTGCTGGGAAAGACTGAGGGCAAGGGGAGAAGGGGGCGAGAGTATGAGATGGTTAGATGGCATCACCGACTCAGTGGACATCAGTTTAAGCAAATTCTGCAGATAATGAAGGACAGGGAAGCCTGGTGTGCTGCAGTCCATGGAATTGCAAAGACTTGGACAAGGCTTACGACTGAACAATAGCAACAAGGCCAGTGCTACTCTTCCTCAGGATTCCCATGGCAGATCCTTGCAGAGAGGAAAAACCCAGCTGTTCAGCTGATAATTTGCAGAAACTTTGACCCAATCTCAGATGTGGAGCTCAGCAAGCCTGCCTTCATTGTCAAGGCCACAGGAAGGAAGGAAGGAAGGACGCCAAAGTGTTCTTTGGAGCTGAGCCCCTCTGGGAATTCAAGGAGAGCTCTGAGGCTTCTCCCTGTCCCTCCCCCCATCCCCACTTCCCCACGGTGCACCCTCACTCGACAGTTTGCAAGGGACCACCGGGGTTTATAGGACCAATGCTGCCCATCTAAGGACCTTGGCTAAAGGACCCAGGACCCATAATAAAACTGGATGATTACTTCCTTGCCCCTTTACTTCAGACCTCAGGGGGAGAATTAGAGACTGGCACCCTTGACTCAGACCATCTCATCAATGTATCATTTGAAAATAAATAATCATTAAAAATGCCCAGAATGGGGTTTCTCTGATGGCTCAGTGGTAAAGGGTCCACCTGCCAATCCCAGAGGCACAGGTTCAATCCCTGATCTGGGAAGATCCCACACGCCGAGGTAAAACTATGTGGCCTATGTGCCACAACTGTTGAGCCTGTGCTCCAGAGCCTGAGAGCCACAACTCCTGAAGCCCTAGAGTCCTTGTGTACAACAAAAACCACCAGAATGAGAAGCCCGTGCACTGCAACAAAGAGTAGCCCCTGCTCGCTACAAGCTAGAGAGAAAGCACACCCACAGCAATGAAGACCCCACACAGCCAAATATAAATGAATGAATGAGTAAATGAATAAATAAAAAGTTTTAAAAAATGACCATTATAGGCATTCATCTGTGACTCATCAGAGTATCTTTCACATCTGAATGTTCTTGATGGCCCAATGAATGCAATTTAATTCAACATAGCACAGTGGAGGGACTATTTGAGTCAGAAAAAGGAATACAGCATGAGCATTCAAAGCAGCAATCGCAGTGTCATCAGAAAAACACATACACACTAGTGGCCATCCAGGCCAGTGTTAAGTTAAAGTTTTGGAAGAACAGGAGAGGCAACCATTCTTTCTGGATGGAGGAGAAAAGTTGGGCAGTGGGCTGAGAAAAGAAGAGGTATTTGCTTAGAACTTTGGGCCTCTGCTGGGAAAGGCTCATGATCAAAGCAGAGAGGTGAAGTACACGTGTGTTTGAGAAAAGGTGAGCACTCTGGAAGGGCGATATAGGATAGATGTGAGTGTTGAGTTAGGGGAGAGAAGGAATGAGCCAGCTGTGGCCCAGGTAGATTCAAGGCCCAGCGGCAAGTGGAGCAGGACAGGGAAGGGAGTGTAAGAGCGAGATTTGTAAGCAACATGGAACACTTGGGCACTGTTATCAGAACAGACTGGTTTTTCCCCTGAGAAATAACATCTATGGTGAGAAGGGCATTGAATCAGGGACTTCCTTGGTCGTCCAGTGGCTAAGAGTCTGGGCTCCCGATGCAGGGCGCCTGGGTTTGATCCCTGACTGGGGAGCTAAATCCCACATGCCGCAATGCTGCAACTAAATGCCATAATGAAGACCAAAGATTCCAAATGCTGCAAGTAAAGCCCAGCGCAGCAAAAGAAAGAAAGATTTAAAAAGAAGAAGAAGTGCATTGAACCAAGAAGGCCATTCCTAACTCTGGCACTCATAGCCAAGGGAACTTGGATGAGTGGGTTCCCTCCTGGGTATCAGCTAGCTCCTGTATAGGTGGAAGGAATAAACTCTTTCCATTGGTGATGCTTGACATCACATCCCTCCTAGCAGAAAGTAGATGGCCCATGAAAGGGGGAAGCTGAGGACAGCTCAGTGAAGAAATTGTTGACCAAGTGCATGCGTGCTAAGTCATTTCAGTCAGGTAGGACTCGGTGCAATGCTATGAACTGTAGTCCACCAGACTTTTCTGTCCATGGGATTCTCTGGGCAAGAATACTGGAGTGGATTGCCATGCCCTCCTCCAAGGGATCTTCCTGACCCAGGGATCAAACCCACGTCTCTTAAGTCTTATGAGTTGGCAGGTAGGTTCTTTACCACTAATACCACCTCAGAAGCCCAATTAAGGGAGCCAAAAGGAGAGGGTAAAATGCCAGAGACTTGCAACATCTGGAAGCCATTATCACTCCTTGACCTGAAGGGATACACTGAGAAACCAGAAGCTGGTGTTCTTAATTAAGAATATGCCAATTAGGACCTGCAGAGTGCAGAGGCAGAGCCACTCCCGTGGGGGTGGGTGGGGGGCAGTTGCCAGGATGGAGCTCCCTCAGCATTCGAACTTCCACTTTGAGCAAGTGAAACCCATGGGGTCATGTTGATTGAAGGCACAGTTTCGATACACCTACACAAAGTAAGTAGAGTCATAAGATTTATTACTGTCAAGATTCTAAGAGCTGGGGGAGGGGGTGGGGGAAGGCCAGTCATCCATCGAAAGGTCATGAGTGAGCAGGAGAGACAGAGCAGGTCAGCAAGCACCTAATACTTATAAGATAGTGAATGTGGAGGTTACTACATTTTCCAGCACTTAACTCTGAATGGGTATTTTTTTTTTTTTAATTTATTTTATTTTTTTTTTTGGCTGTGCTATGTGCAGGCTTTTCTCTAGTTGAAGCAAGCAGGGGGTACTCTCTGGTTTCTGTGTACCAAGCTTCTCATTGCGGTGATTCTCTTGTTGGCAGAGAACTGGCTCTAGGGTGCGACAGCTTTAGAAGTTGTGGGACAGGGGCTTAGTTGCTCTGTGGCAAGTGGGAACTTTCCGTTTCAAGGATCAAACCCAGGTCTCCTACACTGGCAAGTGAATTCTGAACCACTGGACCACCAGGGAAGTCCTAAATGGTCATTTTAAAGCTGCCTCTGGGAATTCCCTGATGGTGCAGTGGTTAGGACTCCGCACTTTCACTGCTGTGGGTCTGAGTTTGATCCCACATGCCATGCAGACAAAATCAGTAAGCACACAAGTAAATAAATAAATAAAGCTACCTCATAAAGCAGGAATCCTGAGGGCAGGAATCCTAAATTCAAGTCTGTGTGAGAGTTGGACCATAAAGAAGGCTGAGTGCTGAAGAATTGATGCTTTCAAACTATGGTGCTGAAGACCCTTGAGAGTCCCTTGGACTGCAAGGAGATCCAACCAGTCAATCCTGAAGGAAACCAACCCTGAATATTCATTGGAAGGACTGTTGCTTTGGCCACCTGATGCCAAGAGCCAATTCATTGGAAAAGATACTGATGCTGGGAAAGATTGAGGGCAGGAGGAAAAGGGGGTGATAAAGGATGAGATGGTTGGATGACATCATTGACTCAATGGACATGAATCTGAGCAAACTCTGGGAGATAGTGAAGGGCAGGAAAGCTTGGCGTGCTGCAGTCCATGGGGTGGCAAAGAGTCAGACATGACTGAGTGGCTGAACAATACTAAAATGTCCAGACTCTGAATGTGAGCAGGACTATCATACTGTAAAATACCTAGGCAGCAACTCAGAAAAAAACAAAAATTGCTTTTCTGATCACAAGGGGTGACAACATGAAACTATTAGCTGTGAGAGAGGATCTGCAGGACCAAACCTGTAGCCTTCAGTAGAGAATATGGCCACTGACAACTTGGGAAGAATAGGTCAGAGGCCAGAGGTGTGAACACCCTGATCTGCAATTACCCTCCGTGGCTCTCAGCCGAACACACGCAAAAGCCAGAGAGCAAGCGAGCAGCTGGAGGCGGTCTGCAAGGCTCAACTTCTCAGACAGAGCAAGGTGGAGGTGGACCTGAAGGAGGTGTGGAGAATGTCTCAAACAGGTAGCAGGCTGACAAATTAAATAGCTATGTGTTTATTTTCATGTGTAATAGAGAGAATATAGCTAGCACATCAAAGCCATCCATCCATTCACAGCTGTTATTGAGTAGGGAAAGGCTGGAGCTGATCTTTCAGGGATAAAACATTAGATGGTTGAGGGAAAAATATGAAGTGATGGTAAGGTCAAGGCTATGGTTTTTCCAGTGGTCATGTACGGATGTGAGAGTTGGACTGTGAAGAAAGCTGAGTGCTGAAGAATTGATGCTTTTGAACTGTGGTGTTGAAGAAGACTCTTGAGAGTCCCTTGGACTGCAAGGAGATCCAACCAGTCCATCCTAAAGGAGATCAGTCCCGGGTGTTCAGTTCATTGGAAGGCCTGATGCTGAAGCTGGAACTCCAATACTTTGGCCACCTCATGCGAAGAGTTGACTCATTGGAAAAGACCCTGATGCTGGAGGGATTGGGGGCAGGAGGTGAAGGGGATGACAGAGGATGAGATGGCTGGATGGCATCACCGACTCGATGGGCATGAGTTTGAGTAAACTCTGGGAGTTGGTGATGGACAGGGAGGCCTGGCGTGCTGCGATTCATGGGGTTGCAAAGAGTCAGACATGACTGAGCGACTGAACTGAACTGAACTGAAGGTAGTACAAAATTATGGCAAAAATCACAGAGACGGCATTTCTACAACTGAAGTTTGGGAAATTCTGGGCTGGATGATATATACGATTTCTTCCCTCTCCGACTCTAAATTTCAAAGTGTCTCCATGTAGCTGTAACTGAGTGCAAGAACTATGTAGGTTCAGTTAAATGTTATGATCATTTAACAGGGTGGGATGACACTGGAACTTCTAGTGACTTCAATACTCTTTTAAGACTGTTCTTGCTCTTCTTCTCTTTTTTCAAGTTGGAAGATTTTTTTAAATGTTTTATTTATTTGTTTTTGGCTGCACTGGTTTTTGTTGCTCATGGGCTTTCTCTAGGTGTGGCAAGGGGGGCTACTCTTCTTTGTGGTACACAGGCTTCTCACTGCAAGTGCTTCTTATTCCTGTGGCTTCTCTTATTGGAGAGCATGGGCTCTATGATGTAAGGGCTTCAGTAGTTTAGTCTCCCAGGCTCCAGAGGGTGGAATGAGTGGTTGTCCACGGGCTTAGTTGCCCAGTGGCATGTGGAACCTTTTCAGACCAGGGATCAAACCTGTGTCCCCTGCATTGGAGGACAGACTCTTAACCACCAGACCACCAGGGAAGTCCATTCTTCCTCTTCTTGAAGGTTAAAAAAGCGTAAGACACAGAGGTAGAGAACAAACTATGAATACCAAGGAGGAAAGGTAAGGGGTGGGATGAATTGGGAGCTTGGGACTGACATATATGCACCATTGATACTATGTATAAAATAGATAACTAATGAGAACCTACTGTTTAGTACAGGGAACTCTACTTGGTGCTCTGGGAAAGAAATCCAAAAAAGAGCAGGTACATGTAAACATACAGCTGACTCACTTCGCTGCACAGCAGAAATGAATACAACATTGTAAAGCAATTATACACCAGTAAAAATCAATAAAAAAATAAAATGGGGATGATAATAGTACTCACTGACTAGGGTTATCATGAGAATCATAACATTTCCCATTACTGTTTTTTAAATTGTTACTATTATTTTTTAAATTGTTATTATTGTTGTAATTAGAATGTCTTAAAAAAAAGTTGTGTCTATTTATGTGCCCACAAGCATATTTTAAGAGTATTGCCCGATTGCTTCAGAAATAATTATAAAGGAATCAGGAGAAAAAAAGAAAAAAAAAAACACAAACCAAAATACATGAACAAGAACATTTACAGCATCATTACTTGTTATAGTCTCCAACTGGAAGCAATCTAAACATCAATCAAGGGGATAAAAAATTGTTATATTTCAATACTAGGCAGCAATGAAAATGAACACATTTAAGCTGCATGTGGCTACATAGGTGAAACCCACCAACCCAACACTGAATTAAAGGAACCAGACACAGTGGGATTTCTTTTGTAAGCAGTTAAAACACAAGCTAGACAAATCTATGAGGTAGAAACCAGAAGAGTGGCTACCATCACAGGGAGGAGGGTGAGTGAGGGTGGTGACCACAAAGAGCATGAGGCTTGCTTTGGGAATATAGGCAACACTCTTCCCCCTGCCTACCTCTCCACCCCGCCACAATGACTACTGTTTATTGAGCACTTACAATGTACCAGGCTCTTTACACATTACAATCCTCCAACAAGCCTACAGAGCTGACATTGGATTTCTGATCCATTAACGAGAACATGGAGGCAGAGTTACCATCTGCCAGGGTCAGCATGTTCATGTCCATGTTCCACCATCACAAACTGTTTATTGAGCATTTACTATGTACCAGGCTGTGTACATATTGTTGTTGTTGTTTAGGCTCTAAGTCATGTCTGAATCTTTGTGACCTCATGGACTGCAGCCCACCAGGCTCCTCTGTCTATGGGATTTCCCAGGCAAGAATACTGGAGTGGGCTGCCATTTCCTTCTCCAACACTCTTTCTTGACATGGTGTCTTTACTGAGACAGAATTCATTGAGCTGTACATTTGTGATTTTTGATCTTCTTGGTTGGTCTCATACTACAGTAAAACATTTTAATTTATGTGTATAGATAATAAAAAAGTTGTGATGTTTCCCTCGTTGATCTTAGTAAAATGGCCACAAAGGATGAATTGTCTCTCTGGGTGGTGTGCCGCTAATGATCAAAGGAACTTTGTGGGAATGGTCTTCGGCTTGGGTCTATGAAGCATGTCCCTAGAGGTGATCTGCTTCTTACAGGCATCTGAGAAAACCATCAACCTGGGGCCATTTTCAAAGGTTTTGGGGGAACTTCCCTGTGGTCCAGTGGCTAATCTACACAGGGGATCCCCAAGCCTCATCCCTGGTCAGGGAACTAGATCTCACATGATGCCATTAAAACAACAAAGATCAAAGATCTGTGCTGCAACTAAGACCAATTGCAGCTAAATAAATAAATAAATATTTTAAAATAAATAAGAAAAAGGATTTTGGTTCCAAAAGTGATATGATTTCCAGCCACAAACCTGCATGAGTGCTGGCTTTTGGTTGGAATTCTCTGAGGAAACCTCTTTATTTTGGTTCCACTCTGAAATAAAAGTAGGTATGTGTGTGCTCAGTCACTTCAGTCATGTCCGACTCTTTGCAACCCCGTGGACTGTAGCTCGCCAGGCTCCTCTGTCCATGGGGATTCTCCAGGCAAGAATACTGGAGTAGGTTGCCATGCCCTCCTGCAGGGGATCTTCCTGACTCAGAGATCAGACCCGGGTCTCCTGTGGCTCTTGCATCGCAGGCAGATTCTTTTATCGCTGGACTTTAGCTGAGCCACAGGGAAGCCCAAAAGAAGGTATCTTAAGGCTAGTAATTATCTATGGTGAGTATCCCACTGTTTCCCTTGGGGAGTGAGATCTGACTACATCTGTTGAAATTTCCACCCTTTGAGGGTTCTGGGTACCCATAAGGATCTCCAATCTAATCTGACAGTTTTGTCTCCATCTCTGATCTACCTGGTCAGAATTAACAGATGGATCCAAGGCAACTCTGACTCCTGCTCATCTCTCTGTAGTCACATTTTTTCATTGTTTCTGCCTCAGAAGGGCAACTCAGCCTTCCTGTAAAAATATGCTTTTGATAGTTTTCTCAGCAACTTAGGGATTTTTGACAGATTTCTCCAGCAGCTAGCCTGCTGTATTGCTGGAGCATGGCATTCATTTATTTATCTTCATTTTCTGACAGTCCCTTGGAATCCTTTGCTCATCCTATTTTCTCTTCCTGGATAGATCTTCTTCATTTTCTCCATTTGCTAAGTCTTACTGGAGAGCAAGAAGATCAACCCAGTCAATCCTAAAGGAAGTCAACTCTTAATATTCATTGGAGGGACTAATGCTGAAGCTGAAGCTCCAATATTTTTGCCAACTGATGCAAAGAGCCAATTTATTGGAAAAGACCCCAATGCTGGGAAGGATTGAGGGCAGGAGGACAAGGGGACCACAGAGGATAAGATGGTTGGATGGCATCATCAACTCAGTGAACATGAGTTTGAGGAATCTCTGGGAGATAGTGAAGGACAGGGAAGCCTGCCGTGCTGCAGTCCATGAGGCTGCAAAGAGTCAGACAGGACTGAGCAACTGAATAAGAACAACAATTGTAATGGGCAGAAAATTCTAAAACAGCTCCCAAATCCCAAGCCTCTGGTGGACACATACTTTCTCCCGGTTCTTCAATCGAACACTAATCTAGGTTACTGTGAACAGATTTTCCAAATGTAATTAATGTCTCAAGTCAGTTGATCTTAAAATAAGGAGATTCTTCTGGGTAGACTTGAATTAATCGTATGAGGTTTTTAAAAGAAGAAAGTTTTGTTCGACTGGTAACAAAAGAGAAAGTCATGCAACTCTGCTCTGGCTGGCCTGGAAGGAAGCAAACACTTGTGTTGTGAACCTCCTAAAGGGCCACAAAGCAAGGAACTATGGGCAGCCCCTAGGAGCTGGGGGTGGTTCCTTGGCCAACCGTGAGCAAACAACACAGGGACTGCAAGCCCGTAACTACGGGGAAATAAACTGTGCCCCAAAACCAGTGAGCTTGAGTAAGGATCCCAAGCCCACATGAGGACTGCAGCCAAGGCCAACATGTTGATTTCAATCACATGAGACCCTAAGAAGAGAATCCAGTCACACTGTACCTGAATTTAAACTGTGAGATAGTACAAACTTCCCTGGTGATCCAGTGGTTAAGCCTCTGTGCTGCCAACGCAGGGGGCATGGGGTTGATCCCTGTTTGGTCAACAAAGATTCTGCATGCCATATGGTGCATAATGTGTTCTCCCCACCCCTCCCCCCCAAATCTGGGAGATAGTAAATTTGTGTTGTTTTAATCTAAGTTTATGGTAATTTGTTGTACAGTAGAACTAATACAGCCCCAAATTAATGTAGTTACCTGTATATTTACCTTAACTTTCAATGCCACATTCAACTTTCACCCCTCTAAGAGGTGTCCTTGAGCCCTCAGGTAGATCCAGCCATGTCTCCTTGGGGCTCCCTTGGTGCTTTGTTCATTGTCTTTCTCTTATATCTCACTGTGTGACCAATTTTGTTTGTTTATTTATTCTCAAGTGTCTTTCTCTTCCACTAGACCATTTGGTCCAGAAGGTCTTAAAGGTCCTGAAGCAAGGACCAGTGTCTTAGGTGGACTCGAGTCTGATGGCTTGGGTTCGAACCCTGATTCTGCTTAGCCATGTGATCTTGGTGGGTTATTTTCTTTCCATATGATCTTGGGTAGTTTATTTCCTTTGCCTAAGTTTCTCCTTAGACAAGATATCCTTCCCTCGAAGGGAAGTTGTGAAAATAAAATGCAGCTCAACATCTTGATTAGCATAATACCTTATGCTAATAATAATTATGGCACATAACAGGCACTTGGCAAATGTTTGTGCAATGAATATACAGGTGGAGGATGGATGGAATGAGGGCCTGCTTGAATCTCTGTGTGTGAAGACACGTCCCATAGCTTCCAAAAGGATTCAGTCTCTGCAGAACTCTTTCTTCAATAAACTGCCCTCTGCCAACAGACACTCTCCCCTGATGCTTTTGTACTCTTTCCCTCCCTTGTTTGTTTTACTCCTGCTTCTCCCTTGATTGTTCACAGGAAACATTCCTAGAAAAACCTCAAGGGAGCAACTTCCTTTGTGCTTCAGGTCAGCAGACAGAGTCTGTGTTCTGTTGATTGCAGCTGTGCTCCAGCCTTTGGGGACTGAGGGAAGCACAAAGTCCCCAAAGAACTCGAATGGGAGTCTAACAGAAGGTGAAACCCACCAGGGGTAAAAGATGAAGACAATCCCTGGGCCAGAACCCCCATGAGGCAGTGGTGGAGGGGGAGGGATTCCTGAGCTCCCAACTCACACACATCCTCAGTCTTGGTTGCTACAACTTCCTTCCTTCCTTCCTTCCTTTCTGGCCACTTACAAAACAGTCACATCAGCATCATCGCTAGCAGCTTCAAGGATGCCAGTCCCTGGGGAAGGTGCAGCTTCTGTCTTGGTGTCAGACGATAGGCATTTGGCAGGTGGAAATAGAGCATCTGGAGAGGCCTCTGTTACCTGTTGTTGTTCAGTCGCTAAGTCGCATCTGACTCTCTGCAACTTCACAGACTATAACACACCAGGCTCCTTTCTCCACTATCTCCTGGAGTTTTCTCAGATTCATGTCTATTGAGACAGTGATGCCATCTAATCATCTTATCCTCTTTTGCCCCATTCTGCTCCTACCCTCAATCATCCCCAGCATCAGGGTCTTTTCCAGTGGGTCAGCTCTTTGCATAAGGTAGCCAAAGTACTGGAGCTTCAGCTTCAGCATCAGTCCTTACCATGAATATTCAGGGTTGATTTCCTTTAGGATTGACTAGTTTGATCTCCTTGCAGTCCAAGGGACTCTCAAGAGTCTTTTCCAAAGCACAGTTCGAAAGCATCAATTCTTTGGTACTCAGACTTCTTTTTTTTTTTTTGGTACTCAGACTTCTTTATGGTCCAGTTCTCACATCCATACATAACTACTGGGAAAACCATATCCCTGAGACCTCAGTAATTTGAACCAATGACTTCCCTGTTTTTATTTTGTAAAAAAAATAACATTTAGCAACATGGAAGTACATTTCTTTAAAAAGGAAGAAAGATTACTCATGACCCCATCACCCTTATCCCATAACTGGTTTCTTTTTCCAAGTTATCTTCCAGTTATTGGCCACATGGAAAAATTTGCATACAATCTATCCTTCTGTTTGTTTGTTTTCATTTAATGTTATGTCTTGAAACTTTTTCAGTGTTGGAATAATCTTCACATTGATCTCTCTCTGTTTTTTAACTGAAACTATTCCAGTCAATTTGATTGAAGCATGATTAATGATTTCTTACCCCTTTAGGACGTTATTCATTCCCTTGAATCTTTGAAGCTGGTTCTGGGCAACACTGGAAATGAAAGGAAGTTTGTTTTCTAAGCCCATTTGCATGCCTTACAGATCTTCTTTCTTCCCTGCTAGCAATTTTAACCCAAGAGTTCTCTCACCAAGGGAGCCATCTGCACTCCATTTCCAACCTGCTCTGAGTCTGTGCCTCCATTCACTGAGCTATTAAAAAAATAAGAATATAGTTCTACTTTTTCTCAAAGTAAAAGTGATACATGCTCATGTCATCCAGTTTGAGAATATATGAAAACAAAAGAAAATAAAAATCTGTTGTAATCTTGCTAGTCAAGATCAAATGCCATGGTTCTTTGTTCCTCTTAAAAATGTTGTTGGCACTTTTGGTGCCACTCATCTGTGTTAGGTTTTTTACCTCCCAGAACCTCCTATGCCTTCCAAATTCACCTTACAAGCTAATTTGTGTCGTAGTGATTACAACTGAATGAGTAAACCCTAGAAAGCATATTATCCAGAGGCCTTAGGCAGCTGTTGAGGAAAAAAAACAACACAAAAAGGTACATAATGCAGTCACTGGGGGCATGTAAGGTTGGCTAGTTTAACCACAGTGGAATTCATTGGATTATAAAACTGCAATATGTAGAGGTAGGATGGGCTGCAGGTCTGGTTTGATCAAGTGGCTCAAAATGTCAAAAAAGAATAGTTTCTTTCTAATCTCTCTCTGTATTTTCTCCACAACATTATTGTATTCCTAAGTAAGTTCTTACTTCAAGGCCTTATCAGTAATCTCTAGGACTACACACTGCCTGGTCCTTGTCTAGCAGGGTATGAGAACATCTATCTCATATGATCTGATAAATTCCCACAGTCTTCTGTGATTGGAACAGCCTGGTTCCTATGGCCATCCATGAACCAATCTACTGGCAAGGAGAATGAGAAAAGTATGTGTGGTTGAAACCAGTAAGTCTTAAACTCTAGTCTCAAGACTCCTTTACACTCACAAAAATTAATGAGGAGCCCAAAGAATCCTTTAAATGGAGATTTTATTTATCAATACTCACCAAATTAGAAAGTAAATTCATCAACACTGAAGAAATACAAAGGATCATGAGAGATTACAACAAATAATTTTATGCCAATAAAATAGATAGCCTAGAAGGAATAGACAAATTCCTAGAAATGTACAATCTCCCAAGGCCAAACCAGGAAGAAATAGAAAATATGAACAGCCCAATTTCCAGCAATAAAACTGAATCAGTAATCAAAAGCTACCAACAAGCAAAAGCCTAGGACCAGAAAAAACTTCATGTATGAATTCTACCAAACATTTAGAGAAGAGTTAACACCTATCCTTCTCAAATTATGCCAAAAAATTACAGAGAAGAAATAGTTCCAAACTCATTCTATGAGGCCAACATCACCCTGATACTACTACCAGAGTATCACACAATAAAGAAAATTATAGGCCAATATCACTGATAAACATAGATGCAAAAATCCTTAGTAAGACATTTACAAACTGAATTCAATAATACATTAAAAGGATCATACATTATGATCAGGTGAGATTTATCCCAAAGATGCAAGGATGGTTCAGTATCCACAAATCAATCAGTGTGATACACCACATTTACAAATTGAAAAATAAAAATCACACAATCAGGTCAATAGATGCAGAACAATCTTTTGTTGATATTCAACATTGACTTATGATAAAACTGTCAATAAAGATGGTATAGAGGGACCATACTTGAACATAATAAAGACCATGTATGACAAGCCCACAGCTAACACTACACTCTTGGTGAAAGCTAAAAGCATTTCCTCTAAGATGAGGAATAAAACAAGGCTGTTCACTCTAACCATTTTTATTCAATATAGTATTGGAATTCCTAGCCATGGCAATCACATAAGAAAAAGAATTATGTTTAGAATCCAGGCTTCCAGTTCAAGATAGCAGAGTGGAAGGACATGTGCTTATCTCCTCCTGTGACAGCACCAAAATTGCAACTAGCTGTTGAACAACCACCAGCCAGAGCATGCTGGAACCCACCAAAAAAAAAAAAGATACTCCACATTCAAAGACAAAAAAGAAGCTGCAGTGAAATGGTAGGAGGGATGGAATCATGATAAAATCAAATCCCATACCCACTAGGTGGGAGAACAATAATACATAGAAGTTCTCACACTATTGTCAAGGTTCTGAACCCCACATCAGGCTGCCCAGCCTGGGGATCCAACAAAGGGACTGGGAGTCCCCAGGGAACCTGGAATTGAGGGCCAGTAGGATTTGGTTATAGGCCTTCCAGAGGACTGAGGCAACAGAAACTCCAGGGCACAAACAAAATTTTGCATGCACCAAGACCTAGAGAAGGGGAGCAGTGACCCCACAGGAGACTGAACCAAAACACTTGCTAGCATTGGAGAGCCTCCTGTGGAGGTGTGGGTTGGCAGGGCCTCACCACAGGGATAGTGGCACTGGAAGTTCCTCCTTGGTGTAAACCCTCTTGAAGTTGCCATTAACCCTACCATAGAGCCTAGGGCTGGGTCACCTCAGGCCAAACAACTACCAGGGAGGGAGTGCAACCCCATCCATCTGCAGATAATCGGATTAAAGTTTTACTGAGAAAGGCCCTGCCCACCAGAGCAAGACCCAGTTTTTCTCATTGCCAGTCCCTCCCATCAAGAAGCTTACACAAGTCTCTTAGCCTCATTCATCAGAGGGCAGACAGAAGAAGCAAGAAGCACAGTCTCACAGCAGCTAATACAAAAAACATATTACAGAAAGTTAATTGTGATGAAAAAGCAGAAAGTTATGTCCCAGATGAAGGGACAAGATAAAGTCCCAGAAAAACAGCTAAATGAAATGGAGATAAGCAATGTCCCAGAAAAAGAATTCAGAATAAGATGGTGAAGATGATCCAGGATCTCAGGAAAAGAATGGAGGCAAAGATTGAGAAGATGCAAGAAATATTTAGCAATGGCCTAGAAGAACTAGAGAACAAGCAAACAGAGGTGAATAATACACTACAAGGAATTAATAGCAGAATAACTGAGGCAGAAGGACAGATAAATGACCTGGAGGACAGAAAGATGGGAATCACTGCCACAGAGCAGAATATATAAAAAAGAATGAAAAGAAATGAAGACAGCCTAGGAGACCTCTGGGACAACATTAAATGCACCAACACTTGCATTATAGGGGTCCCAGAAGGAGAAGAGAGAGAGACAAAGGACCTGAGAAAATATTTGAAGAGATAATAGCTGAAAACTTTCTGAACATGGGAAAGAAAATAGTCAATCAAGTCCAGGAAGCACAGAGTACCAGGAAGAACAAACCCAAGGAGGAACACACGGAGACATATAGTCCTCAAACTGACAAAAATTAAAGACAGAGATAAAATATTAAAAGCAACAAGGGAAAAACAACAAATAACATACACGGGAACTCCCATTAGGCTATCAGCCGATTTCTCAACAGAAACTTTACAAGCCAGAAGGGAATGGCATGATATATTTAAAGTGATAAGAGAGAAGAAACTACAACCAAGAATACTCTACCCCAGGAGGACTCTCCTTCAGATTTGATGGAGAAATCAAAAGCTTTCCAGACAAGCAAAAGTTAAGACAATTCAGCACCACCAAATCAGCTTTACAATGAATGCTAAAGGAACTTGTCTAGGCAGGAAACACAAGAGAAGGAAAAGATCTACAGAAAATAAACCCAAAACAATTAAGAAAATGGTAACAGGATCATGTGCACATGCTAAGTCACTTCAGTTGTGTCCAACTCTTTGCGACCCTACAGACTGTGGCCTGCCAGGCTCCTCTGTTCATGGGATTCTCCAGACAAGAATACTAGAGTGGGTTGCCATTTCCTTTTCCAAATAGTATCATTCATAGCAATAATTACCTTAACTGTAAATAGATTAAATGCACTGACCAAAGACATAGACTGGCTGGGTGGATGAAAACATGTGCATATATGTACTTCCACTTACAACATCACTTTACTTGACACCCCTCCAAAATTGTATTTAATTATTTTATATTGTTAAGTTAATAATGTTCCCATTATGGCTTGTAATTGTAAATATCTTTTATTTTTTGTCTGGCTATTTTATCGGTGAAAACTGATAAACATCTTTTACTATTGTGATTATGTAACTATTACTCACTTAATACCATTGTATCACAATTGGTCAACAGAAAAATAATAGAACTCTGTATCACCAAAACTAGGATCTAATAGAAAAACCTGTAATCACTTTTTAAAATCCAGATGCATATCAGAATTATCTTGAAATTTTCTGAAAAATACAAATGCTCAGGTATTGCTTTTTTCTCCAGAGCTCCTCTAATGAGCAGTCATGTTTAAAAACAACTGGACTATATGATGATCTTTTACTTTTATTTAGTTTGACTTTTCCTATTTCATATTCAGTGTTCCCATTTCTTCTAGTTTATGTTCTCCAATTTCTCCATCTCTACTTATTTTTATGTTCTTTCTCAAGTCTTTATCAAGTGTAATAGAAAAGCTTTTGTATACGTGTATATATAAATATGTATAATATATATATTTTAGAAAACATGAATTTTTGCCTAACTAAAATTTTATGACACTTTGATTCCATTTGTTTGACTTAGTATGAATAGAATGCTATATTTCTAATTATAAAATAGATATGCAACAAGCAACAAAGGTTTACTGTGTAGCATACAGAACTACAGTCAATAACCTAAGATGGAAAATAATTTTAAAAATAATATATGTGTATTTGTATAACTGAATCACCTTTCTGTGAACCTGAAACATTTTAAGTCAACTATATGTCAATAATATATACATACATATATATATATATATATATATTTTTTTTTAAGAAAGAAATAGAATCCAAATTGGAAAGGAAGAAGTAAAATGGTCACTGTTTGCAGATGACATGATACTATACCCAGAAAGTCCTAAAGATGCTGCCCAAAGCTACTAGAACTCATCAATGAATTCAGTAAAATTGTAGAATACAAAATTAATACACAGAAATCAATTTCATTTCTTTACACTAATGGTGAATTATCAGAAAGAGAAATTAGGAAAACAATCCCATTTACAGTCACATTAACAAGAATAAAATACCTAGGAATAAATCAAACAAAAGAGATTAAAGACCTATACTTGGAAAACTCTTAAGATTCTTTTGAAACTGAAGATGACACAAACAAATGGAAAGATATATTCACGGCCTAGAACTAATATTGTTAAACTCACCACGCTATGCAGGGCAATCTGCAGATTCAACACAATCCCCACCAAAATGCCAATAGCATTTTTCACAGAACTAGAACAAATAATTACAAAATTTATATGGAAACACAAAAGATCCTAAGTATCCAAAACAATCTTGAAAAAGAAAAACAAAGCTGGAGGATTCCAAACTACAAACCTTCAGTAGTCAAACCAGTATTGTACTGGCACAAACACAGACACGTGGATCAATGAAACAGAACAGAGAGCTCAGAAATAAACTCACATTTACATGAGAAATTAATTGATGACAAAGGAGGCAAGCATATACAATGGGGGAAAGAAGCTCTTTAGTAAATGATGTTGGGAAAACTGGACAGCTACATGCAAAAGAGCCATACTGAACTATTCTCTCACACCATGCACAAAAATAAAGTAAAAATGGATT
Source organism: Muntiacus reevesi (assembly GCF_963930625.1). NCBI lineage: Eukaryota > Metazoa > Chordata > Mammalia > Artiodactyla > Cervidae > Muntiacus > Muntiacus reevesi. Next base: position 54,959,280 of record NC_089251.1, on the reverse strand, counting down.
AGAGACTTAAATGTAAGACCTGAAAGTATAGGTAGTACGCTCTTTGACCTCATAGGTAATATTTTGGGGATATATCTCCTTAAGCAAGGAAACTGAAAGCAAAAATTAACAAAGGGTACTACATCGAACTAAAGCTTTTGCGTGGCAAATGAAACTACCAACAAAATGAACAGGCCACCTACTGAATGGGAGAAGAAATCTTCTCCCATTTGTAAACAATATATTCAATAAGGGTTCAATACCCAAAATACTCAAAGAACTCAGACAACTCAACAACAAGAAAACAAACAATGTATTAAAAAATGGGCAGAGAATCTGAATAGACATTTTTCCAAAGAAGACATACAGGTAGCCAACAGGAACATGAAAAGAAGTTCCACATTACTAATCGTCAGGGAAATGCAAATCAAAATCACAAAGAGATATCACCTCAAACCTGCTAGAATGGCTATCATCAAAAGACAACAAATAACAAGTGGTGGCAAGGATGTTTAAAAAAAGGGAACGCTTGTGCACTGTGGCGGCCACTATGGAAAACAGTATGGCGATTCCTCCAAAAATTAAAAATAGGCCTACCATATGATCTAACAATTCCACTCCTGAGTATTCGTCTAAAGAAAATGAAAATATTAACTCAAAAAGATAGATGCACCACTATGTTCACTGCAGCTTTATTTACAATAGCCAAGATATGGAAGCAACCTTAGTGTCCATCAATAGATAAATGGGTAAAGATGTTTTATATATACATATATGTATATGTATATATAAAATGGAATACTGCTCAACTGTAAAGAAGAATGAAAGTTTGCCATTTGTAACAGCATATAGGGAGTTAGAGGGTACTATGCTAAGTGAAATAAGTCAGATAGGAAAAGACAAATACTGTATGATTTAACCTTTAACCTACATGTGGTATCTAAAAAACAAAACAAATAAACATAACAAAACAGAAACAGAGTTACGGATACAGGGAACAAACAAGTTTTTGCCAGAGGGGAGAGAAGTGAAGGGGGATAGAAATAGGTGAGGGTGATTAAGAGATACAAATTTTCATTTGCAAAATAAATGAGCAATCATTATATAACGTACAGTGTGGGGAATATTGTTGTTCAGTCACTCAGTCCTGTCCAATTCTTTGTGACCCCCATGGACTGCAGCACGCCAGACTTCCCTAACTTCACAATTTCCCAGAGTTTGCTCAAACTCATGTCCATTGAGTCAATGATGCCACCCAACCATCTCATCCTCTGTTGCCCCCCTTTTCCTCCTGTCTTCAGTCTTTCTTGGAATCAGGGTCTTTTCCAGTGGGGTTGGCTGTTAGCATCAAGTGGCCAAGGTACTGGTGCTTCAGCTTCAGCATCAGTCTTTCCAATGAATATTCAGGGTTGATTTTGTTAGGATTGACTGGTTGATCTCCTTGCAGTCCAAGGGACTGTCAAGAGTCTTCTCCAGCACCACAGTTTGAAAGCATCAGTTAATCCTTCAGCGCTCAGCCTTCCTTATGGTCCAACTCTCACATCCATACATAACTACCAGAAAAACCATGGCTTTGACTATATGGACCTTTGTTGGCAAAGTAATGTCTCTGCTTTTTAATATGCTGTCTAGGTTGGTCATAGCTTTTTTTCCAAGGAGCAAGGGTCTTTTAATTTCATGGCTACCATCACCATCTGCAGTGATTTTAGAGCCCAAGAGAATAAAATCTGTCACTGTTTCCATTGTTTCCCTATTCATTTACCATGAAGTGATGGGACCGGATGCCATGATCTTAGTTTTTTTACATGTTGAGTTTTAAGTCAGTAATTATGTAATACCTTTGTATGGTGACAGATTGAAACCGGACTCATCATGGCGATCATTTTGAAATGTATAAAATATTGAGCCACTATATCGTGTAACAGGAGCTAACATAGTGTTGTTGGTCAATTATACTTTAAAAACAAGCAAACAAGCAGATGCACAGAAAAAGAGATGAGAATTTGTGGTTACCAAAGGCAGAGAATGGCAGGAGGGGAATTAGATGAGGGCAGTCAAAAAGTACAAACTTCTGGGAAAAAAAAAAGTACAAACTTCTGGTTATGAAACATAAGTATGAGGGATGTAATGTACAACATGATAAGTATAGTCAACACTACTGTATATTACACACGAACATTGCTAAGGGAGTAAATCCTAAGAGTTCTTACATGAGGGAATAATTTTTTTCTATTTCTTTAATTTTGTATCTAGATGAAATGATGGGTGTTTACTAAACTTATGATAATCATTTCTTTTTCTTTCTTTTTAAAAATTTTTTTCATTTAGGGCTAATTACTTTATAAACTTATGATAATCATTTCATGATGTATGTAAATCAAATCACGTTGTACATCTTAAATTTCTACAGTGATGTTTGTCAATTATATTGCAATAAAACTGAAAGAAAAAACTAAATTCTTTAAAAATAATAAAATAATTCATATAAATAATAAAATTGCATGTTAACATATTGACAAAAAGGCTGATGTTTTCAAAAACAAAAAGATGGTGAGAAGAATGCTTTTTAAAACAAAACACATTTGCAAGTCTCTTTAAGTATGGCTTAATAGAATACAGCTGGATTTTCATATCTGCTTTTACATTCAATCTGTTACAAGTTGTTTTGGTTAAATTATGTGAAGAAAACCTGCTTCACATTGATACAAAATTGGAAAAGCAAAGAGTACTTTAATAGTTTTTCAGGAATATTATGGATATTCTTCTTTGATAGTACACCAAAACTCTACAAGAGGTTATTTCTTTATTTATATAATTTTATTTATTTACTGATTTATTTATTTTTGGCTGCACTGGGTCTTCATTGCTGTGAATGGGGGCTACTCTGTAGTTGCGTTGCTCAGGCTTCTCATTACAGTGACTTCTCTTGTTGTGGAGCATAGGGTTTAGGTATTTGGGCTTCGGTAGTTGTAGCACACAGGCTTAGCTTTTCCAAGGTATGTGGAATCTTCCCAGACCAGGGATCAAACCTGTCTCCCTTGCTTTGGTAGGCAGGCTCCTAATCACTGGATCACCAGGGAAGTCCAAGAGGTAATTTCTTAATGGTTTGTTGCATTGTGGAATCTGAACTCTTATCTATAAACTTTGCTGCTGCTGCTGCTAAGTTGCTTCAGTCGTGTCCGACTCTGTGCGACCCCACAGACGGCAGCCCACCAGGCTTTCCCGTTCCTGGGATTCTCCAGGCAAGAATACCGGAGTGGGCTGCCATTTCCTTCTCCAATCCAACGCATGGAAGTGAAAAGTGAAAGTGAAGTCGCTCAGTCGTGTCCGACTCCCAGCGACCCCATGGACTGCAGCCTACCAGGCTCCTCTGTCCATGGGATTTTCCAGGCAAGAGTACTGAAGTGGGGTACCATTGCCATGTTGCCAAATTAAAATCCCCTGGGGAATTCCCTGGCAGTCCAGTCGTTAGGACTCCAAGCTTCCATACAGCGGTCATGGGTTCAATCTCTAGCTGGGGACTAAGAGTCCCAATGCAGCGTGGCATGGACAATAAATATAATCTGCCTTATATTAAGAAAATAAAATTTAGTTTGCCTTGCATTGAAAATAGATCTTTTACCCCTATATGATTTTGCAACGTCATGCATTAGTCATTTGAAAAACATCGATTCACTAAGTAAATGTAGGTCTTCCAAATATTGGCACACAATACATTACCCAATAACTAAAACTTACATTCACTTATATTACCATTGATCTCATCAGAAAAGTCCCTAAATACTGAAAAGCTATCAAGTTGACGGTGACACAAGTTTTCCAAAATTCCAAATTTCTTTCGAAATCCAAAATTTTTTCAAGATTGGCAACAAGTAGTCAATTGTTTTCCTTGAAGAGACAGGATTGCTTAGTTCATTTGCAAGAAAAAGTCTACCAAACACCCAAATTGAGATAACCATAATTTGTCAGTTGTTTTCTCAAGTAAGAATGGAGTTCCATGAAAAAACAAAACAAAAAACCCACCAGCTATTTCAGCTTGCAACTCAAATGACTGTATGAATGCTTCTTCTTGCATAACCATCACGTCAATTTGCAGCAAGTGTTTTATGTGCAGTTTCCATGTAAAATATTTACAAGGTGTGTACTCAAGAGAGACTGAGCTTTTAATGAGTTAATCACATTTTTGCTGCTCCATCCAGAAAATTCTCAAATGAAACCACCTTTCTTTTTTCCCACCATGAGTGTGTGGTGATGAAAACACTACTACAGTTGGGTGCTCTTCCTTTGGGAAAGCACCAGAACACCTTTTGCACACCTTTGCTTTTGCACCATCAGAAACAAAGGAAAATAACGTCTTAGATTATAATGAAATAATTTTGACTTCAGAGATTCTTTGAAAGGTCACCCCTGAAAGGTCGTCTGAACGGGACACCCCTGACCAGAGGTCTGTGGACCATACTTTGAGAACCACTGACTTGGACCAATCAGAGCCCAGTCATAGAGTAAGAGTGGAGCAGGCTTACCTTAACTGTATGTTGCATCACCGAAGGGGGAAGATGAGATGGATGTTGGAAGCAATCACAGTATCTGCTATGAGAATGACCAAAGTAATGAGCATAAAGTAATGAACAAATTACAAAATCATGGATGCTGTCCCAAATTCACAGGTAGCCCCACCATTTTGCTAGCCAGGGTCCAAAGGTTTTTCTGAGACCGGTATCTGTCTTGAGGTCTTCCCAGGTGGAACAAATGTAAACAGTCCACCTGCCAATGCAGGAGACTCAAGAGACATGAGTTCGATGCCTAGGCCTGGAAGATCCCCCTCAGTAGGAAATGGCAACCTGCTCCGGTATTCTTGCCTGGGGTAATCCCACGGACAGAGGAGCCTGGTGGGCCATAGTACATTGGGTTGCAAAGAGTCAGACATAATTGAGCACACACACACCTATGAGGCTTTGAGATCCAGTGGCTGATTCTCATCTATTGTTTGGGGATCTCTGTCGTAACCCTGAACAGTAACTAAGGGTGGTGGGGACTTCCCTGGCCATTCAGTGGCCATTCACGCTTCCACTTTAGAGTACTTGGGGTTGATTTCCTTGGGGAACTATGATCTCGCATGCCCTGTATTGTGGCCAGAAGTAACTAAAGGTGGCCCTGCAGCTTAGTGGAAGGAATATTAAAAGCACGGCTTATCTCGTTGCACAGAAAGTCAGTCTCTCTCACAACCTTCCAAGCCAGGGTACTGCTGAGCCTCATGTCAGCCATAAAGGGTATCTGGTTCTTGCCTGCCTCAGAGCAGCTGAAATGTGGAGGTGGGTGGATGAGGTCTCTGCACAGGAGAGGAGAATGGGGGTAAGGCCTCATCATGGTTCTGCTGGGCTTCCTGATGGCTCAGTGATAGAGAATCTGCCAACCAATGCAGAATACAGAAATGGCAACCCACTCCAGTATTCTTGCCTGGGAAATCCCATGGACAGAGGAGTCTGGTCTACAGCCCATGGGGTCACAAACAGTCTGATACAACTGAGTGACTGAATGACTAAACAACAACAATTGACTGGAAGATCAGCTGTACCCGCTCTAAAAAATACTTTCAAATGAGGTCTGGCTTTATGAATAAAGAATATCTGGGAGAAAAGCGGAAGAGCAGCTGAGGCAGTTAAAAGTAAAGAGTGTCTGATAAGGCAGGCCTCTGCTTATCTCCAAGAGAGGGGCTGAGGTGCTTAGCATTCTCCTTGCAGCTGTCACTGATCCCAGAGAGCTAGGCCTCGGCTCTGCTAGACAGCCTTGACCAACACTCAGGATTCAGATCTCCTAGTGACAACTTTTCCTCCAATATTTTAAAAATGCTCACATGTCCTCAACATTGAATAATCAATCGAGAAACACTTTTAGGACAAAATCCTTTTGAAAGGTATGAAGGCAGTCCTTCCATCATTTTCTTTCCAAGTTTTCCCTCCTGATCTTTGTTACCCAAGATCCTACATTTCCCCCCCAGTCCCTCTGCCCCCAGCGGGGGAAGAGCACAGACAACTCCAAGTCCTGTTTAGAACTGTGCAAACCGTGTGCAAACTGTTGCAAAAAAAGAGTGACAAGACTCTCCGTTTATGCAAATATATTTGGCTCCGTGTCTAGGATCCTGCTTTTCAAACTGGAACCGGAACCTACATCACAGGCACATGACTGGGATGCCCTGTGTTCGCCAACCCCAAAGGAAATTCTGAAAGCAGAACAACTTCACCCACCTTACTGAAGAGTCAACAAGTCCTACCGCACAGAAATGTCGCAAGGTGTATTATACACACCTGGCTGTATTAAAGAAACAACATATCCGTGCTTTCAAGTCTTTTAATTCCTGAACTTGGGGATTCATGAATATTCACGCTTTTAAAAACTGTATGACAGTTCCTCTCCAGACTCAAGGGGGACTCCAGAGATACGGAAATGAGCACTCCAAACGCAGGTTCGCATTCACACTCTGCCACTAAAAGATTTAGTGTGACTCACTTCTGCTGAGTCTCAATAACCCATCCGCGAAACTAGTGCTCTCTCACTTTTCTCCAATACTTGGAACAACATAAAACTGTTCAGCAAGTCCCCAGATACATTCAGGCAGCTCTCGTTGTCTCCAGGGCCCGAGGAACTCCAATCCAGTGTTGTCTGCTGGTCCATCCTAGAGAATAAAGCACGTGACTCCATAAAGCACCTTCATTCAGCGGCTCCGCGTCTACGAGTCCTCTGCGCAGTAAGAGCCTACACTCAGTCCAAACACCTTTTGTTCCTTCACCATCTAACCACGCAGAGATCTAGAGGGCGGTGGGTGCCTGGGAACCCCTCCAGCTCCAGCACACAGCCCGACGTCCGTCCAGCTGGGGGCGCCCGGCTCCCCTAGCCCCGCAGGGTGGAGGGTTGCGAGTCCAGGGAGCGAGGCAGGCTCGGGAGCCCTCGCGCGCTGTGATTGGTTCTCGTATCCTCGTGACTCCCGGCCCCGCCCCCACGCCCCTCCTCCGCATCCGAGCCGGGGAGCGCTCTGTCCGGTACTGAATGGGCGCTAGCGCGGCGCTGGGGGCGGGCCGGGGCGCGGGGCCCGGGACTAAAGGCAGGCTGGCGCCCGCTCCCTAATATGCGAAAGAAGGCGGCGGGCGGCGCGGAGCGGCGTCCCCTGCAGCCGCGAACCGAGGCGGCGGCGGCGGCGGCACCTGCCGGCCGAGGTACGTGGCGCAGACCCCTCCTCGGCGTAGCGGGGCCCGCTGGCCGGGGGCGGCGATCGGTCCCTGCCCCCGCGTGGCTGGGCCCGGCGGCTCCGCCCCAGCCTCCTACGGGCAGCGCCCAGGGCACGGCTCCCCCAAATGCGCCTGGCGGGGGCACGGGCTGGGAGTCGTGGCCTCGCGCGGAGCGGACCGGCTGGGTACGCCGCGGCCCGCGCAAGTGTGGACGCGGTGGAGACGGAGGGGTGAACCGCCGGGATGTGCGCTCCAGGCGCGGTGTCCCTTTCCCCTCTGTGTTCCGCAGCGACTTGGGGTTTAATTCATTGCTCGAAGCTTCCGAGCCAGGAGAGCCCAGTTAACTCATTTCCCCGGGACATGACTGGGGGACCCTCGGTGACTAGCAGCTCCGGCGGCTGTCTTTCGCATCCATCGGGAAGGCGTGATGTGCAGTGTCTGCAGGTAGAAATTAGCCAGTGACCTTTCGTGCCCACTCTGTGCGGCCAGCCTTGCTGAAGAGACACATTTTGGTGACCATTGGTGTTTCCTGAATTGTAAGGAGTGGCTTGACGTGGGCATGCATTCATATGCCCCTTTAGTGTGTTAAGTAATACAAGATTTTCTGAGAGCGTCTTCGAATAGTAAGAAGATAGGTCCTGCCCAACCCCACAAGAGGTGGGTGACCTTGGCCAACGCTGATCCCCCTGTAAGACTCCATCTCCTGATCTGTAGTGGGAGCCTTGACCTGCGGATGGCCAAGGTCCCTTTCAGGCCCCTGGTTCTCTGGTTCTGATGACAAATGTGTTCACCAGTGAAGAGGGTCCTGCAGAATCACTAGTTCACTGGAAAGACAAATTTTATGTCCTCATGTTTTAGTTCATATCTGTGGCTTTGCTTCATTAGGTATCAGTTTGTTTAAAAGGGAAAATGGTTACCTGCCAGCCTACATCTGCCCCTTTGGTTTACCTGCTCATCAGGCCAAGCATGGATCTGACTTTGGGATTACAAAGAGGAAGGAGAAGTGGCTCCTGCCCTCTGGTGTTAAACTGAGCCCTCCTCTTGGTAATCTGCTTCCGCAGAAGAGAGAAACCTTGGGGAGGAATCCTGTCTGCTGAGTGAAGGGGCACAGAGTCAGAAACTGTCAGGATGGGTTGTGGTTTCACTCTCCTAATCCTGAAAGCTTGACAGGTTAGGAGAATGTCTTACATTTCTGGTCGAAGAGCCAGGAATCACCTGAATTCCAGCCAGGGCTTGAATGAGGAGAGACTGATGTGAACAGGCAGAGCCCTGTGACCAGAGTATAGTGAACCTCTTCATAAGTCTGTCTGTTGTCTGAGGAACGCTCTTTCTGTGAGATGAAATGAATCTTGGTTATGATTAGTTGTTGGGTGTTCCTCTAGGCAAGAAAAAAAATGGGTGAGGTGGGAAGGCATGAAGGTGTTTGTGGAAGAGAGAGGTAGAGGGCTGACAGGCATTAATGATAAACATGCACATTAATGACTGCCTGTTTTGAAAATGCTTATAATTTTGGCTTAAACTGCCAGATTGTTTCATATTACCACGATAGGTTAGTATTGAATTTTTTGGAATTAATTTATTAGTTCTTATTGGAATATAGTTGGTTTACAATGTTGTGTTATTTTCTGCTGTACAGCCAAGTGAATCAGTTATATATAAATATGTATTTGTTGTTGTTTAGTCACTATGTCGTGTTCGACTTTTTGCATACATGCTAGACTGTAGCCCACCAGGCTCCTCTGTCCATGGGATTTCCCAGGCAAGAATACTGGGGTGGGTTGCCGTTTCCTTCCCCAGGGGATCTTTCCAACCGAGGGATTGAACTTGTATCTCCTGCATTGCAGGTAGATTCTTTACCGTGGAGCCACTGGGGAAACCATATATATATATATATATATATATTTTTTTTTTTTTTTTTTTTCCATATAGGCCATTCATTATACAGTACAGAATAGAGTTCTCTGTGCTATACAGTAGGTTGTTCTTGTTTATCTGTCTTATATATAGTAGTGTATATATGTCAATCCCAGTCTCCCAAGTAAACCTCCCCTCTTCTTTCCCCTTTGGTAACCATAAGTTTATTTTCTACATCTGTGATTCTATTTCTGTTTTGTAAATAAGTTCATTTGTACTATTTTTTTAGATTCCACATATAAGCGATATCCTCTGATATTTGTCTTTGTCTGACTTGCTTCAGTCAGTATTACAGTCTGTAGGTCCCTTCGTGTGGCTGCAAATGGCATTCAGTTCATTTCAGTTCAGTTGCTCAGTTGTGTCCAACTCTTTGCGACCCCATGAACCACAACACACCAGGCCTCCCTGTCCATCGCCAACTCCCGGAGTCCACCCAAACCCATGTCCTTTGAGTCGGTGATGCAGTCCAACCATCTCATCCTCTGTCGTCCCCTTCTCTTCCTGCCCTCAATATTTCCCAGCAATTTTGTTCTTTTTTGGGGGCTGGGTAATAGTGTTGAATTTTAAGACTATGTTCAAGGCAGGATAAGAAAAAAACCCTTTGTTCTTTGATGTGCCTCCTCCAGTCCTCCCCTACTTGCCCTGCTGGCCTGTTTGGCAGGAGTTTGTCTAGCAGGTTGGCTCTTGGGAGGTGAAAGAGACAATAGAAGAGGTTTCAGGTCCTCTATGGGAGTCCATCCAGGTGCTGGGGGCAGAAGGGAGAGTCTTGGAGGGAGGGTCACGGCTCCCTTTGCACACGCTTCTAGTTCCTGAGAAGCAGTTTAATCGATTTAATCTGAATTGCCTGTGGAGATGCTCCCAGAGGGCATGCTTTGTGTTTTGGTTCATCTGGGAAGCCTTGGCAGAATGAAAGCAACTGGAAGTATACACACATTAACAATGGTACGCACTCCCTGTCTGCCGAGAAGCAGCAGCAAGGGGCTGGATCAGTGTGAGAGGTGTAAGTTAGCAAAGGCATCCAGAAGTGGGTGAATCACTGACTTAGTGTGGGAGGAAACCATCACTGTGGATGGTGACATGTAGGCCATCAGGGAGAGAGACCCAGCTTGAGCATACGTGCAGAGGGGGAGCAAGGAAGATGTAGCGAGCAGAAGAAAAACGAGGTTAGAGAGGTACAAGGACATTGCCAGGCTTGTCTTACTTAGAAGAGTGTTATCTTGTTTTTCTAAGTATAGCATACATGCTAGAAAAGTAGGCCCAAGTGGATTACTGTCCAACAGATTTTACAGATTCAGCATACCACGCTCTGAGATCAAGAAGCAGGAGCACCCCGTGGGTCCCCTTGGAGTCACTCCATCCTGGAAGAGAACCCCTGCTGACTCTAGAACTTGTATCCCTGGAATTCTGCAGTGTCTGTCTTCTTTCCTTCGGACTTGGGTTTCTGAGACTCAACAACAGATGCTGCCTCTCGCTGTAGGGTGCTCACTCTCATTGCTGATTGGGCCTATGGGTGAATAATATACTATATCTTTGTCTTCGCACTGTTGATGGACACTTGGGCAGTTGGCTGCTTTGGTTATTACAGTTAGTGCTCCCATGACTGTTTTCATACCTGGCTTTGTGTGTGTGTGTGTGTGTGTGTGTGTGTGTGTGTGTACATATTTCTGTTTTTAACAGCTTTTTAAAATATTACATTTATTTAATTTTTTTTATATATTGTGGCATGCGGGTTCTGGTTCCTTGGCCAGAGATTGAACCCGGGGCCCTTGCATTGGGAGCATGGAGTTTTGACCACTGGACCATCAGTGTGCTCAGTCACTCAGTCGTGGCCAGCTCTTTGTGGCCCCATGGACTGTAGCCCACCAGGCTTCTCTGTCCATAGATTTCTCCAGGCAGGAATACTAGAGTGGGTTGCCGCTTCCTACTGCAGGGTATCTTCCAGACCCAGAGATCGAACCTGTGTCTCTTGTGTCCACTGCATTGACAGGCAGATTCTTCACCACCAATGCCACCTGGGAAGCCCCTGTATGTGCATTTCTGATGAGGGTCTATGTACGGGTGTGATTCCTGGGTCACAGATGTGTATATACTTAGCTTTGCCTGGGTAGTTCCTCACTACTAACTGATTAGCTCAACATTGACTTTGAACCGGGGAGACTGAGGAAGGACTTGTGCCAGGAGCCACGATCAGTTACCACGTGGCTGTGCGCTATAGATTCTCGGCTAGTGCAATCACCTCCAGGCCACAGGCCGCCCTGGGTCAGGCGGCAGGACCCTGGGTCAGGCGGCAGGGCAGGCTGAGCCCTGGGGAGCCCTTTAGCTCCATGAGCCTCTGTGGTCAGGAAGTGGTTGTCTCTGGCCAGACTGGCACAGACACCCCAGGGAACTTCTCCTCGCTGTTTTTAGTTATGTGACTTGTGTTCCCTGTACCTCTGGGTTTCTACTGAAGAATTCCCCCACGTCCTAGAGGAAAAGTCTATTTCTTGTTTTGTCTTTTGAGGCCATGCAAGACATTTTTGTTCCCCTTTAGAGTGCAGAAAAATATCCAGAATTAAGTAATATTGGATGGTTCATCAACTTCTTATACCCATGAATTCTTCCCCTTTTCAAGTTTTAAATATCTGGAATTAATGATTCTGTTTCTTGTGATGTGATATGATTAAAGAGGGAAAAATAGATACAAATAACACATTTGAAAAGTCTGTTTTGATGGAATAGGATGTTGTGTTTTGAACATGAAGTCTGCCTTTAAGACGAGGTGTCATTTTCATAATTAAAGGCTTACGTGTGTTGAGTTCAAAGCAGAAGCTGTTTTTCTGTTATTCATGTAGTGTTACTTCTCTAGTCTTTTCTCTCCCCTCAGCTTCTACTTTTGTATCCTCTTCTATCTTGTTCTCTACCTCATTTCTGCTTTTCACAAACATCTTGTTTTCATTTCCAATCTAGACTCCAGCAACAAAAGAGGAAGACAGAGTTGTGGTACTTTTTTTTTTTTTTCAAATAGGGCTGCCAATACTCTCTGTGTTTTGCTTGTCATTTTCTGCAATCAAGTCCTTACCAGGATTTGGTATCTGATTTTCTTGTTTATTCTTCCTTTGGAGTGGCTCCGTCTAGTAGAAATATAACCCAAGCCATATATATATATATAATTAAAACTTTTCTAATAGCTACATTTAAAAAATTAAAAGGAAACCAGTGGATCAAAGTTTTGGTTTCCCAGGAAGATTAAAGGAAAAAAAAAAAAAACAACTAAACTTGTATGCACCTAATGATACAGCTCCAAACTATACAAAGTAAAAAGTGACAGAATGACAAAAAAAAGTTGACAAATGTGACAACATAATGAGAGATTTTAGCATATCTATTTCAGTAACTGATGGAACAAGCTAACTAAAAACCAACAAGGGATTGATTTAAGAAGCAAAGCAATTAATAAGCTTGATCAAACCAATTAAATAGAAAACATAGTTCCAGCAAGTGAAGAGTATACTTTTACAAAAATTGAACTTACACCAGGTCATAAAGTAAGTCCTAACATATTTAAAATAATTAGTATCATATTGACCAAATTCTCTGAATTCAACAAAACTAAATTATGTATCAGTTTTAAAATATAATTTAAAAACATATTTGAAAATTTAAATTCGAAAGTATTTAGATTTGAATGATCAAGAAGTAACAGCAATGGAAAAAGATATGTCAAAATTTGTAGAATAAATTGTACATCTAAAGCTTGTGGGTTGCAACTAAATAAAGTAAGGGAAATATGCAGTCTTAATGACTCATATTAGTAAGAAAATAGGCAAAAATTAATAACCCAGTCAACTAAATTAAGTTAGGAACATAGCCAAGAGATTAGAGATTAAACCCAAGAGATTAGAAGGATTTTTTTTAGACAGATGAATTAATTTTAATAATTTATTTTCATTAAACCAATATGTATAAAATATTGTTAAATCAATATAAAAGTTGTTATTGAGCTATTTTACATTCTTCTGGTCAAACTTAAGTCTTCAAAGCTGTGTGTATATTACATGAGAACACATCTCGGTTTGGATGGCCTATATTTGAATTACTCACCAGTCACATGTGGCTCATGGTATCTTTGCCTCCTTTAAAATTGAAAATATTTATGGTGATAAAGAGGGCAGTCAGAGCTAACAGTAGAGGGGTTCAATTATCTGCCAAGCGAATGGAGATTCATGAGAATCTAAGAGTGTTTTGTGGTTCACAGAGGGTGACTCTTTTTGAAAATCTTATATACTACTCTCTACAACAAACCCACATGCTATAAAATATAGGACAGAAATAAAGATAAATGCTATACTGACTCACTATATCCTTACCTGTATTAGACATATTATATATGTATATGTATAGGCCATGTTATATACATGTTATATATGTATATGTATAGGCTGCGTGTTGCTGCTTGCTATGCCCCCTGGCACATATATGTTATATTATGTGTATACAGACATATAAGTATGTATGTTCTTTTAGTGTTCACAGAAGCCATACGAGTTTGGCACTGTTATTATCCTCATTTTACAAATGAAGGCACTGAGGCTCAGGGAAGTCAAGAAACTGTATGGGACAGAGCAGGGATTCAGACTCAGGCAAACTGACCTGGAGGTGGTAGATGAGGCAAATGCATCTCTGTCTTTGCAGCACTCAGCACATTCACACCCCACCCATCAGAAGAGTTCCCATCGAAATTCCTGAGAGGATGATCTGAGGTGGTCCCTGGTCCAGGTTCCTGCGTTTCCAGGCACAGCATCCTCACTCTGCCGGGTCTCCATGGCAACTTCCTTACTGGTCCTGCCTCACAATAGGACTTCCACATCTCCAGTCCTGCCTCAAGAGAGGTCTCTCCAAAATCCAGTTGCAGTTGAAATCCCCATCCCACGGTTGCTTCTTTTATCTTAGGATAAAATTCCAGCCCACCATGGCATGCGCTGCTTCCTTTTGCAGCCTCTCAGTATGTTGTTCCCTCCAGGGCTGGGCCTTCAAACACTCACCGAAGTGCTCGCTTCGGCAGCACATATACCAAACACTCACCGAAGTGCCAGCTATCCCTGCTCAGGGGCACCTGCTTCCCCAACCCCCACCAAGTCCTACCCATTATTCCTTCCAGAAGTGGGGGGAGCCTTTTCTTAGCTCCCTCCCAAACACACAATACACCCATGTCCCCCAAATGTAAAATATCTCCTAACACTGCCCTCATATCCAATGTAGAATAAGTTAATGAGAAAATTGAGGAAAATAATAACATTGGTGATGGATCTACTTGTCTAATTTTACAAATGAGATGAGAACTCTTTGAAAAACAGGCTGTATCTGTGTTGCTTCTTGCTATACCCCCAGGCACATACTCCCTGCCTGATTAAAAATGAGGTTATGTGAATGACAGTATGCCTGTTGGGGATCCTACCCAAGAGCTGGTTTTCCAAATTTTTGGAGCAGAGAATAAAAGGGATGTGTGATTTAGACATAAAGGGAAATTGTATGTTTTATTGTTGCTTCTCACAGACCTGAATACATATTGTCAGTTTTAGGAATTCAAACATGCTTAACTTGTTTTGAGCTTAAAACGACTCAAAGAAAACTTTCCTTTGTCTTCTGTGGTTGTTCCCTCTCTTTCAGGCTCTCAACGGCCAGGGCCTGTCAACCTTTGGGTTGTTCGCGGTCACTGTTCCTCCAGTTCTTTTTCTGGGGTCATTATCACTTTCTGATTTGTCGTTTTATATGACTACTTTGGTTCCTCTGTTCCTAAAGGACCCAAAGTGTTATTGAATATAGTCAGCCCTCCATGTTGACCAAGTGCAGATCAAAAATATTCAAAAAGGAACATTTCCTGAAGTTCCAGAGAACAAAACTTGAGTTTGCTGTGTGCCAGCAGCTATGTACATAGCATTTATGTTGTATTAGGTATTATAAGTAATCTAGAGCTGATTTAAAATGTATACGGGAAGATGTACATAGATTATATGCAAATACTGCAGTATTTAATATAAAAGACTTGAGCATCCATGGATTTTGGTGTCCAAGCAGTGGAGGTGGTCCTGGAACCAATTTCCTGTAGATACCAAGGGACCACTATACCAGATTACTGCATAAACTGCCTACTGAATCCTCCACCTTGCCTTCCCCACTTACCAGCTATCTGCTCTCTGAGGAGTATTGCTAAGGTCCTATTTGGTGATGTCTCTTCATAATCTCAAAGCATAAGAACCCATACCCTGACCCTTTGTTTTGGGAGGAGGGATCTTGGTTATTTTAGAATTTATACACTCGCCCTTTATACTCCAGTTTAGGGAAAGGTCCCCGTATTGAAGCTTATTCATATTGGATCCCAGAGTTACTGTTGTTAAGTGTTCATTCTACTGACTTTTACTTTTTCCTATTAAGTATTATTTATTCAGCCTACTTGTATTCCCTTTAGATGAAGAGGGAGATCTTCCACTGAAAAGGTAGCTTTTAGATTTTGCTTTATTTGTGGCATTCAGGAGGTTGCCACAGATGTGTTCTGCTGTAGCATCTTCTGCATGTCTAATTTGCTATCACATGGGGGCCCACCGCCCAAGAGATATTACATAAGATGTTTTGTTAGAGCTTGGAGGGACCTGGGCAGTTCTCTGGGCAGTTACCTCAGTTTACTCCAGTGTCCTGTCTTATCCCTTCTGGCCTCCTCCTCGCATCCCCCTCTGGTACCCTCACCTCAGCTGTGAAATTGTCTCAGTGCATGGTGGAATGGTGGCAGCTGGTGGGGCCTTCTTGCATGCTTTGCTTTCTTTTTTTTTCTATTAGCAGCCTGAATTTGTTATGCAGGCTGGATCTCAGCAGGCTGGGTGCTAAAAGAACAGCCGCTGCCAGCTCAGTCACCAAGTTCTGTGGCCTCTTCCTTCACCACTCTTGTCTGCCCCCATCTCTCCATCCCTGCTCTGGCTCAGCTGCTCCATCAGCCCTGATGGCTGATGGTCATCAGAGCCCCTTGACCATCCCTCCTGTGGCCTCTTACATCCCTGTGTGAGCCCTCTGCCCTCCTGCTTAAGGATCACTTAGGGTCACCGCCTCCTCTGAGGCCAATTTGGAGGCCCTCATTCCTTCTTTTCTAAAATTTTTGATGTTTATTTATTTGATGTTTATTTATTTGACTGTGCCAGGTCTCAGTTGCAGCACGAAGGATCTTTAGTTGGCATGCAAACTCTTAGTTGCAGCACGTGGGATCTAGTTCCCTGACCAGGGATTGAACCTGGGCCTCCTGCATTGGGAGCACAGAGTCTTAGCCCCTGGACCACCATGGAAGTCTAATGATTCCTTCTTTGCTACATCTTCTCCCACTTTCCCCCAGACTCCCTGTGATCTGGCCGGAGCAGCCATCCCTGGGCATCTTGGCATGCCCGTCCTCCCATCTGGAATACCTGCTCTCTCTCTCCTTTCTGTCTCTGAGGTCTAGTCTATGCTTAAAGGACCCATTTACAGTTCATCTCCTCAGGGAGGCTTCCCTGATTTCATCTGATGACACTAGTGTTCCGTTGCCTGGGGCACCCCAGGTGTACTGCCACGCCGCCACTTTTTGGCATTTTGAGTATTTAGGTATTTTTGTTTTCCCTGGATGGATTTTTTGTTTCAAGAGAAAGGCTATGTCTTAGTTTTCTTTGTATTCCCAGTGCCTGGTATATGCTTATTACATGTCTCTTTAGAGGATCATTAGGTGAACAAAGCAAATTATATAACAGTTCAGACCAGCTCTCCCCAGCTGAGGCTCTACAAGAGGATTAAGCCTGAATGCTCTAAGGCCATCATCATATTGGGTTGACCAAAAAGTCCATTTGGGATTTCCCATAATCTTACAGAAAAGCCCAAACGAACTTTTTGGCCAACCACAATATATTATGAATTAACTTCTCTCACATGCTTCTGGAGTGATTCGAGTTATAGACCATCCTTGAGAAAATTAAAATAGACACTCAATCCTATTGTATAGCATGGACAACTCTGCTCAATGTTGTGTGGCAGCCTCAATGGAAGAGGAGTTTGAGGGAGAATGAATACATGTGTATGTGTGACTGAGTCCCTTTGCTTTTCACCTGAAACTATAGAAGCATTGTTAATCGGCCCTACTATTAAAAGTTAAAAAAAAAAAGAAAATAGGTACATAAATCCTTTTCTGTAGGGCTTAATCTCTAGTGGAACCCAGCCTGAAGGTGTCTAGTGTAAGTAATATGATCCCAATCCTGATAAAATATACATATGCCAAGAGGAAAGGCAGATGCAATATAGAGCATAGTGTTAGGGGTGGACATCACTGTGTTGTAGTGTAACAACCAGTGTGTGATTTCAACATGTTCTTTCTGAAGTTTTTAACTTTGTGATAACAGAGTTTTAAAAAAGTTTTTTTGAATAAGCCAAATTGGAGGTCCTAAACCTGGCTGTTCCTTACTATAAGGCAATGGAGAGTTCAGTTCAGTCGCTCAGTCATGTCCCACTCTTTGCAACCCCATGGACTGCAGCACACCAGGCTTCCCTGTCCATCATCAACTCCCGGAGCTTACTCAAACTCATGTCCATTGTGTCGGTGATGCCATCCAACCATCTCATCCTCTGTCGTCCCCTTCTCCTGCCTTCAATCTTTCCCAGTATCTATTCCAATGAGTCAGTTCTTCACATCAGGTGGTCAAAGTATTGGAGATTCAGCTTACCGGAGAGTTAGTGATTTGTTTTTAAATATAGATCCACTATGGGAACTATATTTAAAAACAAAATCCCAAGTTTGCATTGCCTTCTAGTAAGGCACAGCCAGGTTTAGGAACTCCAGTTTGGCTTATTCACAACCCACTCCAGCATTCTTGCCTGGAGAATCCCCATGGACAGAGGAACCTGGCAGACTACAGCCCATAGCATTGCAGAGTCAGACCCAACTGAAGTGACTTAGCTTCACGTGCACCAATAATGGACCAGAAATCACTGAGCTGACCCTTCAGCAATGGCCTTGGAGAGCCAGGCCTCCATGTGAGGATGACTAGCTGTCAGACCTCTGAACTTGGGTGTTGCCACTGCTCTTTGTAAATGAAGGGCCGTGTCCAGCAGGCATGACTCACCATAAGAGAACCTAGCATAGTAATGAGTACTTACAGAATACTTTCAAAAGCAAATCTAGAGATATTTTTTCTTAACAGCTAAGAGTAAACATTAGTTGTTGTTCAGTCACTAAGCTGTGTCTGACTCTTCATGACCTCATGGACTATATAGCACGCCAGGCTCCTCTGTCCTTCATTACCTCCCAGTTTGTTCAGATTCATGTCCATTGAGTTGGTGATGCTATCTAACCATCTTATCCTTTACTACCCCTTTCTCCTTTTGCCTTCAGTCTTTCACATCATCAGGGTCTTTTTCAATGAAGTCATCTCTTCGAATCAGATGGCCAAAGTATTGGAGCTTCAGCTTCAGTCCTTCTAATGAATATTCAGGGTTGATTTCCTTTCGGACTGAACATATCTTGGGGTTATTAAAATTAAGTCTGAGACAGAAGTCTTAATGCTTGTTCTTGCTCGTCAGCTATTGCTTCAGCCAGCTCTGGGGTTTTTTTTCCTTTCGAAAGTTTGACTTTACTTGACTTCACACAGAATTTTGTCCATATGCTGGCTGCTGAAACCAGTAGATCCGATGAGGAACAGGATAGTTACTTAGCCTCTAAGTATCTCCCATCAAGTTACTTATTAACTACAAAGGGAAAAGAGTAACTTGATAGTGGATCAATGTGCCTTACACAACTTTGACCAATTGATTTTTCATCAACGGTATTGGGACAAAAACAATGTCAGGGGCCTCTGGAGAAAACACATTGGGACGGGCCAGCACCACTTCTGGGAAATTCCTGCCTGAAATGTGTATCTTGAATCTAATCATGAAGAAATGGACAGATCTCCACTGAGGAACATCCTTCAAAACAACTAGACTGTACTTTTCAAAAAAAAAATGCCAAGGTCATGAAAGATAAAGGAACTGTTTCTGATTAAAGGAGGCTAAAAAGATATGATAGCTGAATGTCACATGCAGTTCTGGACGTGTGTTCCTGTTTTTGCTCTGAGACCATTATTGGGACTGCTAAAGAGATTTGTCTGATGTCTTTAGAGTAGAGAATAGTATTAAAACAATAATAATTTCTTGATTTTTATCATCATACTTTGGCATGTCTGGGAGTGTCCTTTTTAGGAAATACTAAAACATTTAGGGTTGAATGTCATTTTGTCTTCAGCTTACTTTCAAGTGGTTAAAAAAAGTAGTATGGATATCATAAAATAGAATCACCAAGCAAGTGTGGTAGAATGGTAACAAGCAGGTTGTCTGAGCAAGGCGAATTCTTTGTACTCTTTTGGCAGTCTCTCTGTGTATTTGAGGTTACGTCCAAAAATAAAGTTGAAAAGCTCGAAAACCTCTGGGTCGTGGTGTTGCAGCCAGTGTAGCATCAGAGGCCAGGCTCTCGGTGGCTGTCCTTTCCAGGGTCACTACTGAAATCATTTCCGACAACACAGTTCTTTTCAGAACTGGTTTTGTAAAGAATGAGTTGGTGACCACTCAGTGTGGCTACACCTGAGAGGAAGTTCTTTCCCCAACTTCCTGTTGCTGTCATCACCACTCTGTCCCAGAAGGCATCATGCCTGCTGTTCTCCCCTGGGCATCTGGTCAGCCAGCTCCAATCCACACATTTGCCTGACTAGACCTACAGCTGCCAAGGAGACTTCCTAGGCACAGTGTAACTTCACATTATCACCCAACCTGCTTTGAACATACTAGCACACATCTTCAGAGAGGTGACTTGGCCACCATGTAACAGGCAACAGCCAAACAGTTAAGTATTTTCTCTCTTTTTTCTTGAAAAACAGAACCAGTTGCCTTTTTTTTTTTGTTTTTCCCCCTCAGCTTTATTGGGATATAATTGACATGTAACTTGTGTAAATCGAAGGTATACAACATGTTGACTTGATACACTTATTTGCTGCAAAATAATTACCACCACAACCTTAGCTTAAACCTCCATTACGTCACATAATTATCATCTTTTGTGTGTGTGTGTGGTTAGAACATTTGAAATTTATTCTCTTAGCAACTTTCAAGTGTGCAATACACTGTTATTAACTATAACCATCATGCTGTGCAATAGAGCCCCAGAACTTACAACTGGGGGCTGACACCTCCACATTGCTCCCACTCCCCAGCACCTGGTAACATCCACTCTATTTTCTGTTTCTGTGAGTCCTGCTTTTTTAGAGTTCACCTGTATATGGTATTCCAGTTGCTCTTTTATTTCCATGTTGGTGGGTGGGACAGTCATTGGATTATGTTTATCCCCCTTCCTCACCGTACACACACAGAGATTCCTGATGGAAAAAGAATTCCCATCAGTGCTCTCTATGTGCTCTGGACGCTGCACAACCAACCAATGAATGTGATATCTGGACTCACGGAAGGATCTAGTCTTCGCGTCTGCCTCTTGTTAGGATCTTGCTGAGTTTGGGTTAGTTTTTCTGTGTGGATCTGGCTGCAGGCCACTGATCAGCATGTTCATGTATTCATTGGCTCATTGGTTCAACAAATATTTAAGGGCCTTTTACATGCTAGGCACTGTTTTAGGATTTGAGGTAACTGCAGTGAACAACATGGACAGTCTCTTCTCTAGGAATCTTATGCTTTAGTGGGGAAAGCAGAAAGTAGGCAAATACAATGAACCCTGATAAGTGTATGAAGTATTCATTGATTCAACAAGTATTTAAGTGCCTTTTACATGCTATGCACTGTTTTAGAATCTGAGGTTACAACAATGAACAACATCGACAGTCCCTTCTCTAGCAATCTTATGTTTTAGTGGGGAAAGCAGAAAGTAGACAAATATGGATGGATGAGTTGTGATGAGTGTATGAAGCAGAAAAGTGAATCATTCGGCTTAGGGTGGGAATGCAGTGCTACAGAGGGTGATCAAGGAGGCAACTTTTGAATAAAAGCCAGGATAAAGATGGTGCAGGAGGGCCATGGACTTGTCCCTGCAAGAGTTGCTCTCTTCTTTTTTTTTTTTTTTTTTCTTTTTGGTAATCAGTATCTGGTATCAGTATTTGGTATCAGTTTTCTTTCTTTCTTTTTTTTTTTTCCATTTATTTTTATTAGTTGGAGGCTAATTACTTTACAATATTGTAGTGGTTTTTGCCATACATTGACATGAATCAGCCATGGATTTACATGTGTTCCCCATCCTGAACCCCACTCCCACCTCCCTCCCCATCCCATCCCTCTAGGTCATCCCAGTGCACCAGCCCCGAGCCCTTGTCTCATGCATCCAGCCTGGGCTGGTGATCTGTTTCACACTTGATAATATACATGTTTCGATGCTGTTCTCTCAGATCATCCCACCCTCGCCTTCTCCCATAGAGTCCAAAAGTCTGTTCTATACATCTATGTCTCTTTTTTTGTCTTGCATATAATGTTATCGTTACCATCTTTCTAAATTCCTTATATATGCGTTAGTATACTGTATTGGTGTTTATCTTTCTGGCTTACTTCACCCTGTATAATGGGCTCCAGTTTCATCCATCTCATTAGAACTGATTCAAATGAATTCTTTTTAATGCCTGAGTAATATTCCATTGTGTATATGTACCACAGCTTTCTTATCCATTCGTCTGCTGATGGGCATCTAGGTTGCTTCCACGTCCTGGCTATTATAAACAGTGCTGTGATGAACATTGGGGAACACGTGTCTCTTTCAGTTCTGGTTTCCTCGGTGTATATGCCCAGAAGTGGGATTGCTGGGTCACATGGCAGTTCTATTTCCAGTTTTTTAAGAAATCTCCACACTGTTCTCCATAGTGGCTGTACTAGTTTGCATTCCACCAACAGTGTAAGAGGGTTCCCTTTTCTCCACACCCTCTCCAGCATTTATTGCTTGTAGACTTTTGGATAGCAGCCATTCTGACTGGCATGTAATGGTACCTCACTGTGGTTTTGATTTGCATTTCTCTGATAATGAGTGATGTTGAGCATCTTTTCATGTGTTTGTTAGCCATCTGTATGTCTTCTTTGGAGAAATGTCTGTTTAGTTCTTTGGCCCATTTTTTGATTGGGTCATTTATTTTTCTGGAATTGAGCTTCAGGAGTTGCTTGTATATTTTTGAGATTAATTCTTTGTCTGTTGCTTCATTTGCTATTATTTTCTCCCAATCTGAGGGCTGTCTTTTCACCTTGCTTATAGTTTCCTTTGTTGTGCAAAAGCTTTTAAGTTTCATTAGGTCCCATTTGTTTATTTTTGCTTTTATTTCCAATATTCTGGGAGGTCAAAGAGGATCTTGCTGTGATTTATGTCGGAGAGTGTTTTGAGTTGCTGTCTTCTTAACTAACATCTTTGTCACTTCAGTGAATCCTTGAAGGAACAACATCTGAAGTTTCCAGGCATGTTCTCATTTTGGAAAATACGTAGTCCAAGGGCTCAGACCTAACTTCCTTTAATGCTTTTAAACCTATAAAAAGCAGGCAATTGAATGATAGTCATCATGTCTTCTCAACATTGAAGTATACCAGTTAATTAGAAGTAGATTACAAAGCATACCTCAGTCTTCTTGCGAGTGTTTGCATCTTGGTAGGTGGTCAAAATTAGAGTGTAGGCTACATATTCAGGCTTTCCAGGTGGTGCTAGTGATAAAGAATCCACCTGCCAATGCAGGAGACAGAAGAGACTCAGGTTTGATCCTTGGGTCGGGAAGATCCCCTGGAGGATGGCATGGCAACCCACTCCAGTATTTTTGCCTGGAGAATCCCATGGATTGTGAAGAGTTGCAAAGGGTTGCAAAGAGTTGGACATGACTGAAGCAACTGAGCATACACACACAGAGACTACTTATTCACAGAGCAACACTTTAATTTTCTATTTAGAAGATAGGTCCTCATAATTTTTACACAGTTTGCAGGCAGATCGGAAATTCTTTAGGCTAAACTCTATTGTTATTCACAGCTGTGCAAACTTGCTGGTGAGCAGTTTCCCAAACAGCCGCACCCACCCTCATACCTTGGAGGGATCTTGCTTAAAAAGCAGATTTGGTATCCTCTCCTGGTCCTGCCAGGCAGAAAGGTCTGGGGATGAGGTCTGGGGATCTGTGTGTGTTAGAGCAAGTGAGTGGTTCTCCTGCACTGGTCAGGTTGGAGGATCGCAGGCTGAGATGGGTGGAGGCCCTAAACATTTAAATTGAATGAAGACTAGAAGATATGGGATGATGATTGAGCGTGATTTCAGCATCTGTGCTCTCACCAGGAGGTTTGCTGTGGTTTTGACCTCATGAACGAAATTTCGCATTCCTAAAATAGAACTGAACCACTGCCTACCCAACAGAAATAGGAAGGTCCCATAGAACAGAGGTTTCCTACCTTTGTTGGTAGGAGTGCAATGAGATGATTAAGTTGTGTGGATCCTGGAGTGAAAGCAGTCCTTCTCCCCACCAACCCCTGCACACCTGTGAACCCCACCTCTGCAGGCTGGTATCTGAACGCAGGCTTGTCTGTGCCTGCCAGTTGGTTCCTGTTCCATGAGACAGGTGAGAACAGCACCCCATACCTTGATGAGTTAACATTTCTTGAGATTATGCAACCCAAACCAAATCTAGAAAATGATTAGAAAAAGTTCAAGCAACAGCAGTTTTTAGCCCAGAGTCTTCAGTTTTTGCATTGCTTCATTACCTGAAATACTTAAAAAATACAGCAGTGTTGGGACTTCCCTGATGGTGCAGTGGATAGGAATCTGCCTGCCAATGCAAGGGACACAGTTTCAATCCCTGGTCCAGGAAGATCCCACATGCCGTGGAGCATCTAAGCCCGTGCTCAACAACTGCTGGGCCCATGCTCTAGAGTCTGCGAGCTGCAACTACTGAGCCCTCATGTTGAAACTACTGAAGCCCATGCGCCTAGAGCCTGTGCTCCACAACGAGAGAAGCCACCTCAATGAAAAGCTCGAGCAGGGCAATGAAGAGTAGCTCACCACAACTGGATAAAGCCTGAGTGCAGCAATGAAGACCCAGTGCAGCCAAAAAAATAAATAAGTACAAACAACAACAACAACAAATGCAGCAGTGTTGAGGTTTTAATATATAGAGAGACTTTATCCCAATGGGTTAAGTCAAGAGACAGTGGAGACATTTTTGATTGTCACATCTGGGAGAGAAGGGAGGACCAGAGATGCTAGCAGCATCTGGTGGGTAGAGGCCAGGGATGCTATGAAACAGCCCACAGTGCACAAGGCAACCTCCTGCCAACTACAGCAAAGAATTGGTGGTTTAGTTGCTAAGTTGTGTCCGATTCTTGCAACCCCATGGACTGTCCCTCCAGGCTCCTCTGTCCTCTGTCCATAATTTCCTGGGCAACAATATTGGAGTGGGTTGCCATTTCCTTTTCCAGGGGATCTTTCCAATCCAGAGATTGAACCTGTGTCTCCTGCATTGCCAGCAGATTCTTTACTGACTGAGCCACCAGGGAGGCCAACAGCGAAGAATTACCCATCCCCAAATGTCAGCAGTGCCGAGGCAGAGAAACCCTGCAAAAGATCAACTCAGTGCCTCTTATCTGTGTTATATGTTAGGGTTCAAAATGAGCATTCCTGTTGGGGAAAAAAAAAAAAAAAAAGAGTTCCACAGCTGAAACTGGTTTGAAATTAGCCTCCTAGCTTGTATGAGGATGGCGTTCTGCTTGGTCGGGCAAGGGGCACAAGTCCCCAAGACTCCATGCGCCCCAGGGAAGACACTGACTGGTGTGCTCTTGAGCTTTTCCAGCTTAACTACACCCCTCCTCCCCCAGCTTCCCCTCCCGGTCGGGTCAGGGTGGAAGAAAGTTTAGTTTAGACCTTCGTTCTCACCTACTGCTTCTCAGCTTCTGGATCCTAGCCCCGTGGCTCTTGTGACAGTGCCCTTGGATGGGCTTTGGTAAGTCCACACCGTGTCTGTGTCTGTGTCTGTGCTGTGTGTCAGGCACCACACCTCTGAACAGCCTCCTTCCCCGCCTCTTTCCCCAACACCATTTAGTCACATTCTTGTCATTTCCCTGGAGCTTAGGTTTCTACAAAGCGGGGTCTCAATCCTTCATTTCTCTCTCTCTCTCATTTTTTTTTTTTTTTTGGCCAAACTGCACAGAATATGGGATCTTAGTTCTCAGGTTAGAGATGGAGGCTGTGCACCCTGCAGTGGAAAGCAGAGTCTTAACCACCGGACCACCAGGGAAGTCCCTCAATCCTTTATTTCATCTCAGTCTCCCCACAGAGCACACTGGAGGAACTGACGAAAGTAGAAGTCGTCCTTTTTGTGTGTACAGTGGTGGTTATCATTGTTCAGTCACCCAGTCATGTCTGACTCTTTGTGACCCCCATGGGCTGCAGTATGCCAGGCTTCCTTTGTCTTTCACCATCTCCCGGAGCTTGCTCAAACTCATGTCCATTGAGTTGGTGATGCCATCCAACTATCTCATCCTCTGTCATCCCCTTCTCCTGCCTTCAGTCTTTCTCAGCATCATGATCTTTTCCAATGAGTCAACTCTTCACATCAGGTGGCCAAAGTATTGGAGCTTCAACTTCAGCAGCAGTCCATACAGTGAATATGCAGGGTTGATTTCCCTTGACTGGTTTGATATCCTTGATGTCCAAGGGACTTTCCAGAGTCTTCTCCAACACCACAGTTTGAAAGCATCAATTCTTCGGCGCTTAGCCTTCTTTATGGTCCAACTCCTACATCCATACATGACTACTGGAAAAACCATAGGTTTGACTATATGGAACTTTGACAGCAAAGCGATGTCCCTGCTTTTAAATACACTGTCTAGATTTGTCATAGCTTTTCTTCCATGGAGCAAGGGTCTTTTAGTTTCACAGTTGCAGTCACCATCTGAAATTATTTTGGAGCTCAAGAAAATAAAGTCTGTCACTGTTTCCCTTTTTTCCCCATCTATTTGCGATGAAGAGATGGGACTGGATGCCATGATCTTTGTTTTTTGAATGTTGAATTTTAAGTCAGCTTAGTGGGGACACCTGTATTACTTTTTTAGGTTAAAGCGATTCAAACTGCATTTTGTTTAGGAACTATGTACTCCTTTCTTAAATGCTTGAATGTCCGGAGTGTTATGGACTTGAATTGTCATGCAGAGTCACAGATTTTACTGAAGGTATCTTTGTCTGATTTCCAGCAGCATTTTCCTCTTCTCGCCAATCCCTGGAAGGCTCTGCTCTTTGTTCTTCTTGGGGATCTAATCTCTGTAGAGCAGCCTTAATTTTCCCTTTATCCAAACAGCTCCGTGCCCTTATCAAGGCATCGATGGCCCTACTGCTGACTCTGAAATATTCCTTGTCTCCACCCTCCTCACTGGCAGGATTCTCATTCCATGCAGGAAGCAGCCTGTGCAGCATGTGAAACCTTCCTGGCAGCTGGGGGTGGTCACGTGATGCAGTTCTGGCCAAAGGGACAGACTGGCAGACTGTCAGGGATTTCCAGGGGTTTTTCCTCCCCTGATGGAGGTGCCTCCCCTTCCTCTCCGGTTCATCCCTCACCTCCTTCCAACCTGGAGTTTGGAGCAGATACTGGTGGGAGCCGGGAACACCAACGACTTTGAGAACCCCTGCGCCAGACCCACTCTGTTTGTCCCTGGACTTCCCGTTCTGTGAGAAGGAGACACCGCCGGGGACTTCCTGGGGGGTCAGTGGTTAGGATTCTGGGCTTCCACTGCAGAGGCACAGGTTCGATCCCAAGTCAGGGAATTAAGATCCCATATGCCTCAAGGTGCAACTAAAAAAAAGAAAAAGAAAAGATACGCTCTTTTAGCTGAAGCCCTTGGCTGAAACTCCAGCTCAGATCCCTCCCCCGGGCTCCAAGCACGGGGTCTATCAGCCTGATGGCCCACAGGCCCTGGGGACTCACATGTCCTTCTTGTGACGTCCCTGACACTTGAGTTCTCCATCCTGCCTGCTCACCACATCTGACCTACCCCAAGCCCATCTCTTCTGCAGCTGGAAGCCCTTCCTGTCCATCTGGCCACCAGCATGGCAGCCAGGGCACAAGGTCTGCTGCTGAGGCCAGCCCTGTCTCAAGCTCACCACCTCCATCACATCCCTGCTGCCTCCCCAGTGATGCTTGTGCACATATCATGACCCCTACCACCACACCGAATAAAATCTTCAAGGTTTCTTCTCTTGATTGTCCATGACCTTCTGCCGTCATCCATACATTGACCCTGCAGACATAATGGCGTATCTTAGGTCAGGTTCTCTAGAAAGTGAAACTGTTAGTTGCTCAGTCGTGTCTGACTCTTTGCAACCCCATGGACTGTATAGCCCTCCAGGCTCCTCTGTCCATGGGGATTCTCCAGGCAGGAATACTGGAGTGGGTTGCCGTTTCTTCCTCCAGGGGATCTTCTCCACCCAGGGATCAAACCCTGGTACCCTGTGCTGCAGGCAGATTCTTTACTGTATGAGTCACGGTTCCCTAGAAGCAGAGCCTGGAATAGGAATTGTGGTCTCTGCTGTCCCCCAAGGAGCTTGAATTGCTTGCTCAGAGTGATCCCAAGCCTTCTGTACCCCGTTAGTCATTACCTGGGGACAGAAGGCACATCCATGGAGAAGCAGGTAGTTGTGTGCTGTGTCAACATTCACAGCCGAGATGTGGCGCCAGCCCTGGGATGTCCAACAAACCCACAGTATTACCCTTAACTCCTGCCTGTGTCCCCACCCAGGCCATACTTTCTCATCTGCACCCAGCTCGCTTGCTCCCCAAACTCCCCAGACCTCTGCTTTGCTCTTTCTGCCCACGGGGTGGGTCTCCCCTCCTCACCCAGCTGCCGCTGCTCCTGCTTGGCACCAGGGGATGTTTAATCTCTGCACACTTCAGAGCCGTCTCCTCCTGGGGCAGGCTTTCTATCTTCCCTCCTGTCCTCTTTTATCAGATAGAGCTCTTCATCTAAAACACAAACCCCAAGCACAACTCAAGTAATTAACTTCTCTGCTTTCCCGTGGTTGGGTGTGACTTGTACCAGTTGAGGTTCACAGGAGAGACGTGAATTGACTTCATCTTGTTGACTGGCTCAGGGTGTCACTCTCAGACCTGCTGAGAAAGGCTGGCTGGAAGGGTGGGTATTCTGTGGAGCCCAGGGGGAGCATTTCCAGCTGCCTCTGGGGTGTCTTTGTCTAGTTATTTATCATCTCAAGTTCCTCATATCATCATCAGTTCAGTTCAGTTGCTCAGTTGTGTCCGACTCTTTGCAACCCCATGGACTGCAGCACGCCAGGCCTCCCTGTCCATCACAAACTCCCGGAGTTTACTCAAACTCATGTCCATTGAGTCAGTGATGCCATCCACCCATCTTATCCTCTGTCATCTCTTCCTCCCACCTTCAATCTTTCCCAGCATCAGGGTCTTTTCAAATGAGTCAGTTCTTCACATCAGGTGGCCAAAGTATTGGAGTTTCAGCTTCAGCATCAGTCCTTCCGATGAATATTCAGGACTGATTTCCTTTAGGATGGACTGGTTGGATGGATCTCCTTGCTGTCCAAGGGACTCTCAAGAGTCTTCTTCAACACCAGTTCAAAAACATCACTTCTGTGGCATTCAGCTTTCTTTATAGCCCAACTCTCACATCCATACATGACTACTGGAAAAGCCATAGCTTTAACTAGAAACTTTTATTGGCAAAGTAATGTCTCTGCTTTTTAATATACTGTCTAGGTTGGTCATAACTTTTCTTCCAAGGAGCAAGTGTATTTTAATTTCATGGCTATCGCTTCTCGGCCTTTTGGCTAAAATCAAGTGTAATTTCATGGTTGCAGTCACCATCTGCAGTGATTTTGGAGCCCCCCAAAATTAAGTCTCTCACTGTTTCCACTCTTTCCCCATCTATTTGCCATGAAGTGATGGGATCAGATGCCATGATCTTAGTTTTCTGCATGTTGAGTTTTAAACCAACTTTTTCACTCTCCTCTTTCACTTTCATCAAGAGGCTCTTTAGTTCCTTGCTTTCTGCCATAAGTGTGGTGTCATCTGCATATTTGAGGTTATTGATATTTCTCCCGGCAATCTTGATTCCAGCTTTTGCTTCATCCAGCCCAGCATTTCTCATAATGTATTCTGCATATAAGTTAAATAAGCAGGCTGACAATATACAGCTTTGACGTACTCCTTTCCTGATTTGAAACCAGTCTCTTTTTCCACGTCCAGTTCTAACTGTTGCTTATTGACCTGCATACCGATTTCTCAGGAGTCAGGTCAGGTGGTCTGGTATTCCCATCTCTTTAAGAATTTTTCACAGTTTGTTGTGATCCACACATTCAGAGACTTTGGCATAGTCAGTAAAGCAGAAATAGGTATTTTTCTGGAACTCTCTTGATTTTTCGGTGATCCAACGGATGTTGGCAATTTGATCTCTGGTTCCTCTGCCTTTTCTAAATCCATCTTGAACATCTGAAAGTTCATGGTTCACGTACTGTTGAAGCCTGGCTTGAAGAAGTTTGAGCATTACTTTGCTAGCATGTGAAATGAGTGCAATTGTGTGGTAGTTTGAGCATTTTTTGGCATTGCCTTTATTTGGGATTGGAATGAAAACTGACCTTTTCTAGTCCTGTGGCCATCATCACTAAACTACAAAAGTTGATTTCCATTCCTGTTTCTTTCCGTAACCGGGACCCAAATTGGTCTTGGCCTGCATCTTTCGGTGCAAGTCTTCATGATTTCTCGATTCATATCTGTCCTCATCCTGTCTTCTTTCTCAGCTGGATGTACCTCAGGCTACCCTTCCCCTCAAGCACCCAGCATCCTGCCCCACTGTCCACGGGCAGCCTGGTGAGGCTTCCTTCTGTCCTGCTGTGCAGTCCTTCTCAGACACCTCGCACCTAGAAGGGTTGCCATGTTAATATCTAGGCTGTACCTGCTCATCTTCCCAGACCAACCATGTCATTTTTATTTACTGCTTCATCAGCTTTGAGTTTTTGCTTTTAATAATCTTGCATGTGTGCACGTGTTCAGTCACTCCAGTCATGTCCGACTCCTTGCGACCCCATGGGCTGTAGCTTGCCAGGCTCGTCTGTCCGTGGGATTCTCCAGGCAAGAATATTGAAGTGGGTTGCCATGCCCTTCTCCAGGAGATTTTCCCAATCCATGGGTCAAACTGGTGTCTCCTGGATGTCCTACTTGCAGGCAGATTCTTTACCACTGAGCCACCCGGGAAGCCTGCCTTTACTGTTAAAAAAAATAAACAAAAGCCCCCAAAACCCTTCACATACAGGTCTACCCACCTATTCCAATACCTACCCTCCCTAAGCAACCCCTACATGGAAGGGCATGGATAAAGATGGTTGGAATTCTCAGCCCCCTACTTTTCCATGTGTGACTTTCAGCACATTAAATTTATCAGGTTAAATGCAGATAGCAGGCCAATGACGTAGGTGTTTTGGTGATTTAGGACTTAGTGATACCGTGTGTTGGATTATTCCCCCCAATAAATGTTAGTGCCCTACTCTTTGTTGCACCAGTAATTGCCTGTGTAGTTTATCTAGCAATTTTTCACATCCTGCTTTGCAGCATATGTTGTACTCTTATCTTGGATGGTTAATTCTTAATTTGAAACCAATAGTGCCAGATCTACAAGCGGCCTGAAAGCCTGGACCTTGCCCTAATGTTTCTTCATCAGGTCCTCAATAAGAGGGATTTGCTCATTAGATATATAAACATTTAAGAAGCAGCTGTTACATTTTTATATGTGAGTGGAAATATGTAATTTTGAAAGCCAGGTCTTTTCTGCGCAGAAAGGATTAGTGGAGGCTCTTACCCTGGCAGTCTGAATGAAAGGAGGGAGATATTCATCAGCCCTGGGATCTTAGCACTTGGAAGGAGTGGGAGGAGCTGCCCGTGAAGGAGATGGACAAGTTGGGAACCAGGAAAGTGCCACGGGGCAGACGGTGATGGCCTGCCAACATACGTCCTTGGAGGAATGCCTGAAACCACCATCACCTCTGAAACCTTGTAAGAAACGGAGTACCTATTCAGTAAATAGGTATTAGTTGCCTATTATGCCCTCTTACCATCCTAGGCACTGTGAACTCAGTGGTGAGCAAAGACACCTACTCTCGGAATCTATATTCTAGTGGGGAAGACAAGAGAGAAATGTCTACTCAAAAGAAAAAATTATGAGTAACTTGTCTCATGATAAGTGTTCTAATGGAACTTTGAATTGCATGCCATCCTCCACCAAAGAGAACATTTTTAGAAATTGATTTATATGTCTTTGTTGCCGTGCCCAGGCTTTTCTCTAGTTGTGGAGAGCAGAGGCTACTCTCTACTTGCAGTTCATGAGCTTCTCGTTGCAGTGGCTTTTCTTATTGCACACACTCTAGGGTGCACAGGCTTCAGTCGTTGTGGTGCACACAACTTAGTTGCCCCATGACATGTGGAATTATTAACCCACTGGATCACAGGAAAATCTCAAACAGAACATTAAAGACCAAGGAATTGTGTGGACACAGTGCAGATGGTGTAGAGATGAGCATGATTATAAACCCCTGGGTTCTCCGAAGGAGCACCTTAATGCCACTTAGCTGTCTGTATGTCAGCTGTAAGTCTGTGAAGACAATTCAGGTTGGCCCTCCTTTTGTTGTGTTGAGGGACATAGACTCCAAATGGTCCCTTCTAAGTTGAAAGAAGATATTCCAGCCCAAGTGAAACTTCATGGGAAATCAAATTCTCCTGGTTTGAATGGATATACCCCAGAACATGGTTACATGTATTTATGCATTGGAGAAGGAAATGGCAACCCACTCCAGTGTTCTTGCCTGGAGAATCCCAGGGACAGGGGAGCCTGGTGGGCTGCTGTCTATGGGGTTGCACAGAGTTGGACACGACTGAAGCGACAGCAGCAGCAGCAGCATACATATGATTTCACAAACCAGCTTTTTTCCTTACAGTATCTTTCCGTGTCAATAAATGTAGGCACTGAATACTTTAAGCGAGAGCTTCTCAAACTAATTGTTTATATGAATCCCTTGATTCAGCAGGAATTGGGGGTGGTGAGCAGTGCTGAGATTTCACGTGTCTAACCTGTTCTCAGCCGAGGCTCCGAGGCTGTGGTCACAGATTCCACTTCGTATATCAAGGCTTTAACAGCCGAGGGGAATGTTCCTTATGATTTCACCACAAGTTACCAACAAATTACCTGTTGCTAGGTGGAGAAGGCAATGGCAACCCACTCCAGTACTCTTACCTGGAGAATCCCATGGATGGAGAAGCCTGGTAGGCTGCAGTCCATGGGGTTGCTAAGAGTCAGACATGACTGAGCGAGTTCACTTTCACTTTTTACTTTCATGCATTGGAGAAGGAAATGGCAACCCACGCCAGTTTTCTTGCCTGGAGAATCCCAGGGACAGAGGAGCCTGTTGGGCTGCCATCTATGGGGGCGCACAGAGTCGGACACGACTGACGTGATTTATCAGCAGCAGGCATGTTAGAAGGGCTTCCCAGGTGGTGCTAGTGGTGAAGAACCTGCTTCCCAATGCAGGAGACCTAAAAGACACAGGTTCAATCCCTGGGTTGGGAAGATCCCCTGGAGAAGGAAGTGGCAACCCACTCCAGTATTCTTGCCTGGAGAATCCCATGGACAGAGGAGCCTGGTGGGCTTACAGTCCATGGGTCGCAGAGTCAGACACTATCAAAGTGACTTGGATGCATGCATGCAGGCGTGTTAGATAGTTCAGTAGAGTTTACATTTTACTGTTTGCTCTTATAATTGCTATTCACATTCAGTTTTAGTTTGAATCTTAAATATCATTGGGAAAGTACATTTTGGTGGTGGAGAGTTTATCTTGTTTGATGACAGACTACAGGCACATAACACATATTCATTCCATGTGGGATGTTTCTTTCTCTCTTTCTTTTTTGGCTGTGCTGGATCTTTGTTGTGGCATGCAGGCTTTTCAAGTTTCAGCATGCATGTTCTCTAGTTGTGGCACATGGGCCTAGTTGCTCCACATCATGTAGGATATCACTTCCCAAACCAAGGATCAAACCCGAATCCCCTCTGATGGAAGGCAGATTCTTGACCACTGGACCTCCAGGGATATCCCTGGGATGTTTCTTAAGGTCCTGCTCTGTGCCAGGTCCTACCCCTGCAGCTCAGTCATCCAAGCAAAAGGGTAGAGGAAACCTAAAATGTACACAGGAAATTTCAGTTCATAATGGTAAACAGAGATAGGGAAGTGCCCAGGGGTGATTATGGTGTTTAAAATGAGCTTCACAGAGAAGGAGAGGGTTTAAGGATGAAGGAGCTTCCTGGTGGCTCAGACAATAAAGAATCTGCCTGCAATGTGGAAGATCCAGATTTGATCTCTGGTTCGGGAAGATCCGCTGGAGAAGGGAATGGCAACCCACTCCAGTATTCTTGCCTGGAGAATCCATGGACAGAAGAGCCTGATGGGCAGCAGTCCATGAGGTTGCAGAGTCAGACATGACTGAGTGACTAGCACTTCCACTTCTGCAAGGAGAAAATGGTGCAGAGAGTGGGGGCCGGGACCCTGGAGTCCTGTGCCATGCATGGGGAAGTTGATGATTGTGGAGGTGTGGTTCTAAGGCACC
The DNA here is from genome assembly GCF_963930625.1 of Muntiacus reevesi. Taxonomy (NCBI): domain Eukaryota; kingdom Metazoa; phylum Chordata; class Mammalia; order Artiodactyla; family Cervidae; genus Muntiacus; species Muntiacus reevesi. The sequence continues at coordinate 54,925,541 of NC_089251.1, read as the reverse complement.
CAGCGTGACTTGCAGACTGAATGAAGGAGCAGCTGGGCCGTCATGGTGGGGAGGAGAGACCCATGAAGGAAGCTGGGCATTTAGAAAGGGGCTGGGGAGAGAACCTGACCAGAAACTGACAGGGTGAGCACAGAAGGAGCTTCCAGAAGATGCTTCCTGTCCAGAGACACCAGGAAAGAACGTGGACAGAATTGAAGAGAGGCCTCTGATGGAGCTGGATTGGAAAACTGTGGCCAGAAACCAGGGTGCCTAAAGGATGCAGGTTACTTAAGCCCTGAACCATTGGGGTGCAAGCCTGGAAGGCAAGGGCAGGTGCCAGCAACCAGGGAGCTACTGTCACCCTGGGCCGAAGCTCGTACTTGTCACAGAACTGCTGGAGGTGCTATCCTCTCTATCGGCTAGAAACCTAGGATGCTGGCAGCCCCAGCTGCTGCTGGAGTTACCTGCGGGCAACTCCATCACCTCTGCTCCCATGTCGTGGAGCCAGGGAAAAGAAAGGCTGCCTCCTCCTGCCCTTGCCTTCCAGGCTTCCACCCGGATGGTCCACAGTCACGACTCAGCAGGAAGTCAGGTGGCACAATGGAGAGTCTGGGAATGCAGTTTGCAGTCTGCAGTGGCAAAGAGGAGAGAGTAGAGGCCACAGCCCGCAGCGCTGTCCAGGGTGCAAGCCATAGGCAAGGGCAGAATCTAGGTTCTAATAGCACCGTCTGCTTTGTTCTCGGGAAGTCCACTCGGGCGTGAAGTGTCATTCTGTTCATAAAAACACAGGCATCAAAAAAAAAAAAAAAAAAAACACAGGCATCATAGAAACATCCACTTTATAAGTGTCTTGGTAATAAGCAGCCCCTTGGGACCCTCCATGTGGCTGACTGTGTTCAAGTAACCACAGAGTTACTGTGGTTGAAAACCTCCAGGGTCTCAGTTGATCTCATTTCTCCTTTAAGAATTCAGTAGATTCCTCAGCAGAAATTTGCTCATGAGGCCCTTGGCATGGTTTTTTTTTTTTTTTTAATATTCAAATGGAGTGACACAGGTCTATGAAAATTCTTACATTCTAGTGCTGCACGGTTAGAATTGGAGTTGAGGGAGAGTGTTAATGATAGCAAAATGTCAAATACTTGAATGTCAGTGGAGAAAGGTTTGTTTTTTTTTTTGTTTTTTTTTTTTTAAAGTCACAATGCTAATGGGGGAAATGAAGTGAATAATGAGATATAACTTCCTCCTGGCTACAAGATTAAGTATTGTAAAGATATGAATTCCTAAATTAATATATAAATGTACCATGATGCTATTGGTGCATATACTAGCTGAGATTTAAGTAACAGTTGCTTAAATAAGACAGAAGTTTATTTCTGTCATGCAAGAGTCCAGAGACAGGTGGTCCAAGGTGGATTGGTGGCTCTGTCCATAGGGGTAGCCCAAAGACCCAGGTCTCTTCTCTCTTGTTGCTCCTCCATCCCTTGGGTGATGTGCTATGTGTGGGCCAGAGTGGCTCATCTGGTGTCAGTATTTCAGCCATCAGGAAGAGGGAGAAAGGAGAAAGGGAAGTTCACCAAGAGATGCACCCTCAAGTCATACAAGTCACTTTTGCTTGTTTTCCACTGACAAGAACTTAGCCATGAGACTATACTTAGCCACAAGGGAGGCTGGGAAATGTAGTCTTTATTCTGGGAGGCCATGTGCCCAGCTAAAAATCCAGAGTTCTGTTCAACTGAGAGGAGAGGGGAAACTGATATGGGGGGAGATGTTTTGATGTCTACTACAATTTCCATTGGAATATTACTTAAAAATTGAGAATCTGAGAATAAAATTAATTGAAAAGATGAAGTAGGCAGCATACCCCAGAACATGCATGTTTTTTAAAGAAAAACTTCTTTTAAAATTACCATGTTTTCTTTTTTCCTTAGTGTAACCCTCCTCCTCTGTGTACATTCCTTTTTAACGTACATTTTCTTTTTAAACTTTTATGGTACAAAATTTCAAAGATCATTGAGAATTGTATAGTGAGCCCTGTGTACCCGTTGCCTAGGTTCAATAGCAGTTTAAGGTTCATCCTGTTTCAGCTATTCCCACACACACTTATACCCTTCCTGTTTTTTGAAGCAGTTTTCACGTCTCCTGTTTTGTCTATAAATAGTTTCATATGTATCTCTAAAAGGTAAAGGCTCAAAAAAAACATTAGACTTAATTTTGGGATAGTTGTAGAGTCACAGGCAGTTGTAAGATATAACACAGATTACTCCTTTTCTCCCCAGTGGTGTGTGTCTGTGTGCGCTCAATTTTGTCCAGTTATTTGTGACCCTATGGACTGTAAGCCCTCCAGGCTCCTCTGTCCATGGGATTTCCCAAGCAAGAATGGATTGGAGTGTGTTGCCACTTGCTACTCCTGGAGATCTTCCCAATCCAGGAATCAAGCCCAACTCTCCTGCATCCTCTGCATTGGCAGGTGTATTCTTTACCAGAGAACCATCTGGGAACCCCTTCCCGCTAATGGTAGCAAAACTGTAGATTATTGAAGCTGGGATATTGACAGGCATACAATCAAGAAACAGAATATTCCCATCCCCATATGGAGCCCTCATGTTGCCTTTCCACAGCCACTTCCATCATTCCTTCCCTTACTCCTGACCACTATTAATCCGTTTACATTTCTGTAATTTTGTCATTTCCAGAACATTATGTAAATCGAATCCTACAGTGTGTAACCTTTTAGTATTGGCTCAGCTCGAGATTCATCCAGTTACTGTGTCTATCAATCTATCACTCCTCTTTCTGGCTGAGTAGTATTACACGGTATGACTGTGCAACATCAAGGCTCCTTAGGGAATTCCTGGTAGTCCAGTGGTTAGAACTCTGTGCTTTCACTGCTGAGGCCCCAGGATCAATCCCTGGTCAGGGAACTAAGATTCTGCAAGCCACACAATGTGCCTCCCAACCCCACCCCTGCGAAAAAAGTTTCTTTAAAAGCTTCATCTACCAAACTTACTTGCCTCTTCCCCTCCTCCTCCCTCCCCTCTCTTCATAGCAATGCCAAGTGACCACAGCCGCGTGAAGCTGAGAAGCGACTGCTCACGGCCCTCCCTGCAATGGTACACCAGAGCTCAGAACAAGATGCGAAGACCCAACTTGTTGCTAAAAGACATCCTCAAGTAAGACGGGGCCCTCGGGCCACAAGAGGCCTCTGATTTGGGCAGAACTGGGAGAAAAATTCAGTGAGAGCCCCTTGGTCACACTTGGTCACAGTCGTTTAAAGGCACGTCTGAGTTGGGATTCAGAGCACATGTGCCCCAGCTGCCTGCATCAGGTCATGCTTGGTGGCAGTGCAGTGCCAGCCTAGGGGACCGCCAGGCTCTGCAACTTCCAGGTCACAGCCCTTCCCACTGCTGTCCAACAAAAGAGGGCTTCCCCTTCGCTATTTCCAGTGAGTCTAAAAATGCGGTTAATTAAAATGCCCTGCATCAGTTCTAATGAGATGGATGAAACTGGAGCCCATTATACAGAGTGAAGTAAGCCAGAAAGATAAAGAACATTACAGTATACTAACACATATATACGGAATTTAGATAGATGGTGGCGATAACCCTATATGCAAAACAGAAAAAGAGACACAGAAGTACAGAACAGACTTTTGAACTCTGGGGGAGAACGTGAGGGTGGGGTGTTTTGAAAGAACAGCATGTATACTATCTATGGTGAAACGGACCACCAGCCCAGGTGGGATGCATGAGTCAGGTGCTCTTGCCTGGTGCACTGGGAGGACCCAGAGGAGTCGGGTGGGGAGGGAGGTGGGAGGGGGGATCGGGATGGGGAATACGTGTAACTATATGGCTGATTCATGTCAATGTATGACAAAACCCACTGAAATGTTATAAAGTGATTGGCCTCCAACTAATAAAATAATATTTAAAAAAAAAAATAAATAAATAAAATGCCCTGCAGGTATTTGAATAACATTTAACATTAAACACTAAAAAGCATGACAAGTATTCCACCCAGGTCACCCTTCCATCCTAATAAGAAGTGTGAGTGTGAGCATGTGTGTTCAGTCATGTATCTAACTCTTTGCAAACCCATGGACTGTAGCCCTCCAGACTCCTCTGTCCTTGGGATTTTCCTGGCAAGAGTACTAGAGTGGGTTGCTATTCCCTTTTCCAGGGGATCTTCCCAACCCAGGAATTGAACCTGGGGCTCCTACCTACAGGAAGATTCTTTACCACTGAGCCACCTGGGAAGTCATTAATAAGAGAAAGAATTGTTAAAGGGGGAGTCTTTTCGGTTTTATTTGGTACCAGCAAAACCAGGTGGTAAATTACCCTTTTTTTCATGTCTCTGGTTAGAAATCCAACCCTGAAATCTAGTCTCTCATCTCATTTTACTAATTTGGGAAGGAGATGGGTAGAAAAGAAAGTGTATATTAAACATCTCCTTTTATCATCAACCAGTAATTATCAAGGCTTCCACATGCCTGGCCCTGTGCGGGGTACTGACCAAGTGGGATATAGACCCAGGACCCCAACTCCATACAATGTGGATGGGACACACTCAGAGTCAGGAATTACAGTGCAGCAAAATAGTGCTGTAGACGCTGAACCTGCTATTAATCTTTTCTTCCTTCCTCTTTTTTTTTTTCGTCCATGCTGCATGATTTATGGGATCTTAGTTCCCCTGATCCCCTGCATTGGAAGCTTGGAGTCCTAACCAATGGACTGTCAAGAAATTCCCACTTTTTTTCTTTTCTAATCAAAATAAGGGAATTATTAATACAGTGAATATAATACCTTTACTGAGGGCTGAAGAAAGGAATAGGTAATAACTGCCTTCACAAGATTCAAAACAGATTAAAGATACTTATCATCTCTGCTCCCCACACTTCCTCTTTCCACTTAAAGGTGACTAGTATTACCAGTCTTGTGTATGTAACAAATACTCTGTGTGTGTATTTCCCTCCCCACACCTTCAGTTTTTTACACAAATGGTTGTATCCCATTCACTTACCCATTTTTACACAAACGGGTGCATCCCACTCACTTACCTATTTTTACCCAAATGAGTGCATCCCACTCACTTTTACACAAATGGTTGCATCCCACTCACTTCTGTATTTGATCCCACAGAAGAATTAAGATACTTGTTCAGGTTTCATGGTGGATTCTATTGAAATGAGAATCAAGAAGTCTTTTTGTAAATTTGTTTTTAAATTGGAGGGAAATTGCTTTACAATGTCGTGTTGGTTTCTGCCGTACAATAGTGCAAATCAGTGCACCAGCCCCAGCACTTGTCTCATACACCCAACCTGGGCTGGTGATCTGTTTCACCCTTGATAACATACATGTTTCAATGCTGTTCTCTCAAAACATCCCACCCTCGCCTTCCCCCACAGAATCCAAAAGTCTGTTCTGTACATCTATGTCTCTTTTTTGCATATAAGGTTATTGTTACCATCTTTCTGAATTCCATATATATGCGTTAGTATACTGTATTGGTCTTTATCTTCCTGGCTTACTTCACTCTGTATAATGGGCTCCAGTTTCATCCATCTCATTAGAACTGATTCAAATGAATTCTTTTTAATGGCTGAGTACTGGGAAGACCCAGAGGGATGGGGTGGGGAGGGAGGTGGGAGGGGGGATCAGGATGGGGAATACATGTAACTCCATGGCTAATTCATGTCAATGTATGGCAAAAACCACTACAATATTGTAATTAGCCTCCAACCAATAAAAATAAATGAAAAAAAAAACAATAGTGCAAATCAGCCATAATTATACATATATCACCTCCCACTTCCCAGTGATACTTTCTTGTGTCATAATCCTCAGATACTAGGAAATATTTTGCATCTATTGTGTACAGTATACTATTCTAGATGCTGTATTTTTTAAACTGTCCCTTTCTTTACAAAATAGATTATTTTCCCCTTAAGGTTATTCCTTCACTTTGTTTTTTCAATAACACAAATTATTTAAAGGAGTGCTTCTTAAACTTGATTTAAATTTTTTTAACCTTTACTTTGTCAGTAACCCTTGGGAAGCTTAGTAAAACGAGATTTCTTAGGAATTCCCTGGCAGTCCAGCAGTTAGGACTCGGCATTTCACTGCCTGGCCCCAAGTTCGGTCCCTGGCTGGGGAGCTAAGATCTCATAAGCCTCTTGGCCTGGCCAAAAAGAAGGAGATTTCCAGAACCAGGACTAAACTCAGTTCTTTTCTCCCAGTGTGTGTGTGTGTGTGTGTGTGTGTGTGTGTGTGTGTGTGTGTGTGTGATTTCCAGAACCAGGACTAAACTCAGTTCTTTTCTCCCTGTGTGTGTGTGTGTGTGTGTGTGTGTGTGTGTGTGATTTCCAGAACCAGGACTAAACTCAGTTCTTTTCTCCCAGTGTGTGTGTGTGTGTGTGTGTGTGTGTGTGTGTGTGATTTCCAGAACCAGGACTAAACTCAGTTCTTTTCTCCCAGTGTGTGTGTGTGTGTGTGTGTGTGTGTGTGATTTCCAGAACCAGGACTAAACTCAGTTCTTTTCTCCCAGTGTGTGTGTGTGTGTGTGTGTGTGTGTATTTAACTGTAGAATAGTTTGAATTTATTAGGCTTTTTTAAAAAATTTATCAGAGTTTTAAAAATTGTTTTGACAGGTAGTCTTCAAGGTGACTAGTGGTACTGTCTCATTCTGTCTCATTTCTGGGTATAATTTTTTAGAAGACTAATAAGTAGATTGTTTATTTTGTTTTCTTTTTTTATGGAAGAGCTCACAGTATTTTCTCCCAGTTTTTTTTAATTATGGTAAAATATCTTAGATTTACTGTCCTAGCCATTTCTAAGTGTACAGTTTCATCGGCATTAGGTACATTCACACTGTTATACAACATCACACCACCCACCTCCAGAACTCTTTTTCATCTTGAAAAGCTTGATCCTTTGTATCCATTTAACACTACCCCATCCTCCGCTTCCTCTAGCCCCTGGCAGCCAACATTCTAGGTTCTGTCTCTGTAATTTTGACTAGGCGCATCTCATGTAAGTGGAATCTTACAGAATTTGAAGGGCTATTTTAAAGTAGCAAACGATTAAAGATGAGGTTCTGAAGCTCAAAATTTATTAGTTTTTTTTGAAGTCCAGTAATCTTTTCTGTGATTCAGATTTTACTGTGGTGCCTTTGCAGAAGAAAATTTTTTCTTGTTTATAACAAAGACAGTCATAAGTGACTCATTTAACTTGTTAAGAAAATAAGAAATGCCACCCTACAAGGTCATCTTAAAGGCTGTACTTTCTTGCTCAATGTCAGACAAACTCAATTTGGATTAGGTTTTCAGTTATTTCACGTGTTCTCTCTTGATTATTCCATGACAGTGTCATTGTGCCTCATTAATTTTTTTTCTAGGTGTACACTGCTTGTATTTGGAGTGTGGATCCTTTTTTATATCCTCAAGTTAAATCATACTACTGAAGAATGTGACATGAAAAGAATGCCTTTCATGGATCCTGATCGCATAAAGGTTAGCTATTCCATCAGTGTGGTTTAAATTAGAATATTTCCAAATGTATACTTAAATAGTAATATCATCTCTAAAGTGCTGTAAGTAAATGTTCATGGAAGTTATAAGCAGAAGGGAAATCACTTAACCTTCGCACTTCAAAGCACCCACCTCACCCTCCTTGTTCTTCCTTCATTCACTGAAGTCATGGGGTAACGTGAGTTCTGTTTGATCCTGTAGGGCAGTGGTCCTCAACTTTTTGAGCACCAGGGTTGGGTTTTGTGGAAGACAGTTTTTCCATGGACTGGGGTGGGAATGGGGATAGTTTTGGGATGATTCAACCATATTACATTTATAATATCATTGCTGATCTGACAGAGGCGGAGCTCAAGCAGTAAGGCGAGCAGTGGGGAGCATCTGTAAATAGAAATGAAACTTTGTTTGCTCGCCAGCTGCTCACCTCTGACTGTGTGGCCCAGTTCTAACAGATCATGGATTGGATGGCCTATGGCCTGGGGGTTCGTGAAGTTAATATGCTGTGATGCTATCAATGTACATGTTCTTAAAGCAGATCAGGAAGAAATTCTTTTCCTATTGTGTGTCATTTCTGTGTTTAATTTTTTTGTTTTAATGATTTCACATTGTATTTCAGGATTTTTCCTTCAATGTGTATTTATTTTTTTTAAATCAATTGACATATTAAATGCTAATTCCACTGATGGAGTTGCAAATTATCTGATAATGTTCAGCCCTGGACAAAAGATGAGATGATTTTTAGTAAAGTGTCATGGTATTAATGATGACTGACACATATTGGTGCTTTACATATATTATCTTTATAAATTAAATTATATTTAATTGTCATGCAGTGTTCTCTGCATCATACAGATGAAGCCCTGAGAGGTTAAGCTCCTGGCCCAAGTTCACACTTAGTTTCAGTTCAGTCACTCAGCCGTGTCCATCTCTTTGTGACCCCAAGGTCTGCAGCATGCCAGGCTTCCCTGTCCATCACCAACTCCCAGAACTTGCTCAAATTCATGTCCATCGAGTCAGTGATGCCATCCAACCATCTCATCCTCTGTCATCCCCTTCTCCTCTTGCCTTCAATCTTTCCCAGCATCAGGGTCTTTTCCAATGAGTCCATTCTTCTCATCAGGTGGCCAAAGTATTGGAGTATCAGCTTCAGCATCAGTCCTTTCAATGAATATTCAGGACTGATTTCCTTTAGCATTGACTGGTTGGATCTCCATGCAGTTCAAGGAACTCTCAAGAGTCTTCTCCAACACCACAGTTCAAAAGCATCAATTCTTTGGCACTCAGCTTTCTTTATGGCCCACCTTTCACATCCATACATGACTACTGGAAAGACCATAACTTTGACTATGCCAACCTTTGTTGGCAAAGTAATGTCTCTGGTTTTTTCATGTGCTGTCTAGGTTGGTCATAGCTTTTCTTCCAAGGACAAACATCTTTTAATTTTATGGCTGCAGTCACCATCTGCAGTGATTTTGGAGCCCAAGAAAATAAAGTCTGGCACTGTTTCCATTGTTTCCTGTCTTATTTGCCGTGAAATGATGGGACTGGATCCATGATCTTCGTTTTTGTGAATGTTGAGTTTTAAGCCAGCTTTTTCACTGTCCTCTTTTCACCTTCATCAAGAGGTCCTTTAGTTCTTCTTCACTTTCTGCCAAAAGGGTGCTGTCATCTGCATATCTGAGGTTATTGATATTTCTCCTGGCAATCTTGATTTCAGCTTGAGCTTCATCCAGCCCAGCATTTCGCATGATGTTTAGTTTAGTTAGTTAGTTTAGTTAATCTAGTATATTGTGTGTGTGTGTGTGTGTGCACGCACATGTGTACACTTAGTCATGTCTGTGACTGTGACCTGATGGATTGTAGCTCACCGGGCTCCTCTGTCCATGGAATTTTCCAAGAGAGAATGCTGGAGTGGGTTGCCATTTCCTTTTCCAGGGGATCCTCCTAACCCATAGATTGAACCCACGTCTCTTGCATATCCTGCATCACTGCATCACCTGGGAAGTGCATATACTGTGGAGCTGTTCTAAAAATGACTTCGCAATAGAAGTTCATTTAACCCTGATTATAGTCCTGGAGATAAAGCTATTGTTATTACCCCTACCTGTAGCTGAGGATATGTAGGAACAGCAAGATTAAATAACCTGTCTAAGGTTACCTGAGTGCTTGAGTCAGGGCTTGGACCCAGCAGTGTGGTTTCAGAGTGCAGGCTCCTGATGACTCTGCTCCAACCTGGGTAGAAAGTGTCCACAAAGAAGAAGCCAGAAGTTATAGGTAGTGTGATGCAGAGAGCAGAGAGCAGAGAGCAGAGAGCTTCAACTTTGACCTGGTTTCAAATCTAAATGCCACTCAGTTACAGTGAGACCTTGGGCAAATGACTTAATTGTTTGATGTGCGTGCCTGCTAAGTTGCTTCAGTTGTGTCTGACTCTTTGTGACCCCTTGGACCATTGCAGCCCTCCAGGCTTCTCCTGTCCATGGGATTCTCCAGGCAAGAATACTGAAATGGGGTGTCATGCCCTCCTCCAGGGGATCTTCCCGACCCAGAGATTGAACCTCGGAGTCCCCATTTTCTCAACTGTGGGGAGCAGATAACATCATGTGTGCAATGGAGTGGTCATCAGAGTTCAGTAAGATAGCAGGCACAGAGCCCTTTTTCTAGTTTTGGTTTTTACTCATGTGTTTCTAATCTGTATATGCTTGGAAGTGCCTCAGATTTTTTTGCGGGACAAAGAGGTATAAACATGTACATGAAAAGAACATAGATAATAAATGCACATGTGGCTTGTGCAGAACCCTTGTGTCTCAGGAGTCTTGTGATCATGGGGCCTTTCTTTCCTGCTGTTTCTGTCCTTAGATGTTTGCCAACTCAGTTCATCCCAGGAGCATGACTTGGCTCCTGCCAGTCTCTTCAGCCCCCAGGTCACCCCACCACCCCAGCCCTGCCTGTATCAGGCAGGAAAAAACCCCTTAATCTACAATTAAGGTGTAGCTCTTCACCTACATGTGAAATGTCTATTCACATTCTCCACCCGATTTTTAACTGGGTTATTTGTCTTTTTATTACTGAGCTGTATTAAACTCCAGAGGAAGGCGAGAGGTTACATGAACCACAGCGTGCTGTCTCCTCTTTGAACTCCAGATTGCACAGGTAACCCATGGTTAAGCTTTAACAGGCAATTTAACAGTAACATGCGTGTGTGCATGCTCAGTCTCTTCATTCGTGTCCGACTCTACGACCCCATGGACTGTAGCCCGCCAGGTTCCTCTGTCCATGGAATTATCCAGGCAAGGATACTGGAGTGGATTGCCATGTTCTCCTCCAGGGTATCTTCCCAACCCAGGAATTGAACCTGCATCTTTAACGTCTCATGCGTTGGCAGGCGGGTCGTTTACCACTAGCGCCACCTGGGAATTCCCTACAGTAATACACATTATATTTAATATTCCTTTGAGGAATAAGACAGATACCTCCTCTTTGACTCTTCATAATTCCCAGTAGACAGAAAAAAAGCTCTCCCTCCTCTTCCCCCTAAGCCATGCAACACGAATTCCCCCTTTAGGCTGGTGGGGCCAGTTTTAAACTTAAGTTCACTGTTGAACCAGTAACAGCCTCTCATGGGTGCTAGTGCCTGGTCCCAGTTGGCTTCAGTAAGGATTCCTGACTAGTCCTTGAGCAGGGGTGGAGGGGGCAGGGCCCCTAATGGGCAGGGTCAGCCTCCCAAGCCCCACTGCCTGCTGGAGAAGGGATGATGACACTGTGGTTCCTGAAGAGGAAGGGACAGGAAATGGAGACCCAGGAGGCAGCCCAAGGGACCAGCCACATCAACCCAGTTCTGAAAGACTTCTAAAAGATCATTATCTTTTCCAATTAGAAAGTGCCCTGTAATTGTGTGGAAAGGAGGAGGAATGGAGATGTGGTTGTGTAAGTCAAACAGGTTTGTTCAAGTCTCAGTCTGGAAATTAATAAAGTAGAAAGTGAAAACCTGCTCTAATCATGGTAAGATGAGGGGCATCTTTTATTCTATTACTTGACACTTTTAAATGTTAGCACTGTTGACTCTGTCAAAATGCCCTGCTTCTCACAGAGGTCATGACTGTGCCAAAAAGCACCTGTCTCAGTGAGCATGGCCAAGGAGAGAAACAGCAAGAGTTAGATGCTGCTAAGGATGTTGGGTGGGGAATAGCAGGATATGAGACTGAAAGGAGACAGGACCAGAGCATGAGAAACCTTGAATTCCACTCTGTTGTTGTTCAGTCACTCAGTCCTGTCCGACTCTTTGTGACCCCATGGACTTCCGTGTGCCAGGCTTCCCTGACCTTCACTATTTCCCGGTGTTTGCTCAAACTCATGTCCATTGCACTGATGATGCCATCCAACTATCTCATCCTCGGTTGCCCCCTTCTTCTCCTGCCCTCAGTCTTTCCCAACATCAGGGTCTTTTCCAATGAGCTGGCTCTCCTCCTCAGGTGGCCTAAGTATTAGAGCTTCAGCTTCAGCCATCAGTCTTTCCAATGAACATTCAGGTTGATTTCCTTTAGGATTGACTGGTTGGATCTCCATGCAGTTCAAGGAACTCTCAAGAGTCTTCTCCAGCACCACAGTTCGAAAACATCCATTCTTCAACCCTCAGCCTTCTTTATGGTCCAACTCTCACATCCATACATGACTATGGGAAAAACCATAGCTTTGACTAGACTTTGAGCAGCTCCTAAATTTGATATCTGGTCCCACATCACTGAACAGGAAGAGAAACCGTTGTCTAAGTCCCCGTTATAGAGGAAGCGGACAGGAAACTGGCTGGTGTGAATGGCTGGGAGATGTTGTTCAGTATGAGTTCCCTATAGAGAAATCTCTGTGTCTAGGCTTTGGTGGAGACTGACCCGTCCTACCAAGAGCGCTTGGATGAATCTGATGATTGTGGTTGTGTATCAGCAGAAGATCTCAGAGTCATGTGGGTGGGGCCCTGTTAGCTTTGTTGACAGCATTCAGCAGCTTGCAAGGCCAATAACCTGGTTGGACTCTGAACATTCTACCAGTATGAGTACAGCGGAAGTGTGGCTGTGGCCAAGTGTTTGCCGTGGGTTTTATAGTTTCTATTTAAAATGTCTCTTAATATGCAACGTGTGCAAAAAGACTGACGGTGGTTTCTGCAGGATTGCTAGGACAGTTTGTGTGTGGTGCAGGTACCAAGTTGCATTTAAGAGATATTTGAAGAGAGACAAGGTCATAGTCACATCAATTTAGGTTGGGGCTGCTTGGTAGCACCATTTTGAACTTGACCTTCTCTTGGGATCTAAAGACCACACATCATCACCCTGGAGACTGCATTCTGGGCTGTTCATCAAGGCCAAGTTTATGTCTTTTCTCTGACTCCAAAGACCTACACTCACATATCTAAAGTAAGCAGACTATTCCCTGGTGGTCCAGTGCTTAGGACTCCATGATTCCACTGCAGAAGGCCTGGGTTCAATCCCCGGTCAGGAAACTAAGATCCTAAATGCCACACAGTGCAGCCAAAAAATAAATAAATAAAAAATGAACTAAGCAGAGTAACCCTGGGCTGAGTTTTAAATCAGTCCAGGCATTCACACTTCCAAACTGATCCTTCTCTCCCTGGTGTCCTTACTTTCCCCCGACCATCCTTCAGTGGTCTCATAGAGGTGAGGAAACTGAAGCCTAGACCTCAGGTTCATGCTTTAACCAAGTTTACACTATGATAGCAGGGAGATCAAACCAGTCAATCCTAAAGGAAATCAGTCCTGAATATTCATTGGAAGGACTGATGCTGAAGCTGATGCTCCAATACTTTAGCCACCTGATGTGAAGAGCTAACTCACTGGAAAAGACCCTGATGCTGTAGAAGATTGAGATCAAGAGAAGGGGGTGACAGAGGATGAGATGGTTGGATGGCATCACTGACATGAGTTTGAGCAAATTTGGGGAGATGGTGAAGGACAAGGAAGCCTGGCATGCTGCAAAGAGTCGGACATAACTCAGAGACTGAACAACAACACTATGGTAAAGAGATCTGGAACTGGGTCTAGATCCAGATCATCTGATTGTTTTCTTCTTAAAAGTGTCTTTTGATAAAATATACATGCCATAAGACTTACTCCTTCTCCTTTTAAGCACCCAGTTGGAGGAGTGTTGTTGATATTGGATATTTCTCCCGGCAATCTTGATTCTAGCTTGTGGTTCATCCAGGCCAGCATTTCTCATGATGTACTCTGCATATAAGTTAAATAAGCAGGGTGACAATATACAGCCTTCACATACTCCTTTCCCAATTAGGAACCAGTCCATTGTTCCATGTCTGGTTCTAACTGTTGCTTCTTGACAGATTTCTCAGGAGGCAGGTAAGGTGGTCTGGTATTCCCATTTCTTGAAGAATATTCCACAGTTTGTTGTGATTCACACAAAGGCTTTGGCATAGTCAATAAAGCAGAAATAGATGTTTTTCTGGAACTCTCTTGGTCTTTTGATGATCCAACAGATGTTGGCAATTTGATCTCTGGTTCCTCTGCCTTTTCTAAATCCAGCTTGAACATCTGGAAGTTAACGGTTCGTGTACTGTTTAAGCCTAGCTTGGAGAATTTTGAGCATTACTTTGCTAGCATGTGAGACTTGTGCGGTAGTTTGATGTTCTTTAGCATTGGAATGAAAAGTGACCTTTTCCAGTTCTGCGGCCACTGCTGACTTTTCCAAATTTGCTGGCATATTGAGTGTAGCACTTTCACAGCATCATCTCTTAGGATTTGAAATAGCTCAACTGGAATCCCATCACCTCCGCTAGCTTTTTTCGTAGTGATGCTTCCTAAGGCCCACTTGACTTCACATTCCAGGATGTCTGGCTCTAGGTAAGTAATCACACCATCATAGTTATCTGGGTCATTAAGGTCTTTTTTGTATAGTTCTTCTGTGTATTCTTGCTACCTCTTCTTAATGTCTTCTGCTTCTGTTAGCTCCGTACCATTTCTGTCCTTCATTGTGCCATCTTTGCATGAAATGTTCCCTTGGTATCTCTAATTTTCTTGAAGAGATCTCTAGTCTTTCCAATTCTGTTGTTTTCCTCTATGTCTTTGCACTGATCACTGAGAAAGACTTTCTTATCTCTCCTTGTTATTCTTTGGAGATCTGCATTCAAATGGGTCTATCTTTTCTTTTCTCCTTTGCCTTTCACTTCTTTTCTTTTCTCAGCTATTTGTAAGGCCTCCTGAGACAACCATTTTGCCTTTTTGCATTTCTTTCTCTTGGGAATGGTCCTATACAATGTCATAAACCTCTGTCCATAGTTCTTCAGGCACTCTGTCTATCAGATCTAATCCCTTGAATCTATTTGTCACTGTCACTGTATGATCGTAAGGGATTTGATTAGGTCATACCTGAATGGTCTAGTAGTTTTCCCTATTTCCTTCAATTTAGGTCTGAATTTTGCAATAAGGAATTCATGATCTGAGCCACAGTCAGCTCCCAGTCTTGTTTTTGCTGACTGTGTAGAGCTTCTCCATCTTTGGCTACAAAGAATGTAATCTGATTTCAGTATTGACTGGTGATGTCCATGTGTAGAGTCTTCTCTTGTTTTGTTGAAAGAGGGCGTTTGCTATGACCAGTGCATTCTCTTGGCAAAACTCTGTTAGCCTTTGCCCTGCTTCATTTTGTACTCCAAGGCCAAATTTGCCTGTTACTTCAGGTGTCTCTTGACTTCCTACTTTTGCATTCCAGTCCCCTATGATGAAAAGGGCATCTTTTCTGAGTGTTAGTTCTAGAAGGAGCATCTAGTAAGTTTATAGGTATACCTCCATCACCACAATCCCATTGAGAACATTTCATCACATGTTAATTCCCTCTCACCCCTTCTGTGGCCAGTCCCTACCCTCAACTACCAGCCCCAGGCAACCATTGGCTGGTTGAGATTTTATCATGCTATTCTCTCTGTGACTTGGTTATTCAGATTTTTCTGCCTTTAACCAGGTAAAAGCTATAGACAGCTAACCCATGGGTGTTAAGCCAGAGTTTACAAACATGGAAGTGAAACTTTCATAATGTAACCCAAACCTTCAGTTCATGTTGTCTGTGGCTGAGTTGGGTTCCTACACGTGTCCGGTCAGCTCCAGACCTCAGATCCCCCTCCAACCCAAAAACTGCTCCCTGTCCTACGTTTAAATCGATAAATAAAACATTGCCTTTTACTCAGAATTATGCCATTTACCTATATTTCTGAGAAGGACTGTCCTAAAAATTATGGGGTAGAACTGAACATGGAGATTCTCCTGAAGAAAATTCACTTTTTAATACCCCTCTGTGGGTTCTCACTTAGTGATTTTCCGTGGCAGATGGCTATGTCATTGACAACTGAAGCTGCCTGATGTCTTTTATTCTCAGTCATGGGCAGTCAGCAAACTCAGCCTGGAAGTCTTTCAGAAACTGAATCTCCTGTGTCCCTGTGTTGATTCGGGAGCAAAGGGGCCTTCCTGTGTCTTTGAGAGAGTCCACAGTCCTCTGCTTGGCAGTGGTCCTCACTCAGGAATGGATGTCAGACAGACTCACCGTGTCCTTCCTCAGCAGCCTGCTCCAGCTTCCAGCTTTGGTGCTGTCTGCAGCAGAGAAGAGGGACGTTGTGATGCTTCCGGTCTTGACTACAGCTCTGCAAGGCGAGCTATCCTCCCTGGCATTTTTCTTCTGAGCTTTGAAGCCGGGAAGAGGAAGGAGGGAGGCTGAGACTTTTGTGGGGCGTGTTACAACATGTTTCAACAAATTGAAACAAAAGAGGAAAAGGAATTGCTGTGGTTTTGGTCATTTCCAGTGGCACTGAGAACATTGTCTCTGGGATGGATTTATTGCACCTGCTATGAATGAAGGACAGGAGGGGTCACCATCAGAAGGTGCTCTGCTCATGGTCTAGAAAATTCACTTTGAAGCCTGAGATGGGACTCTCTGCCAGAATGGAAATTTCACTGCTTTCAAATTAAAGAGAAAATTCGTCGGCCAGAAGAGTCACGCTCTGGTCTCTGATTCCATCACCTAACCTCTCTTTCCGGTCCTGAGTCAGTCATGAGGCTTCTGTCTCCTGATACTTTTCCGACGTTCTTTTTTATCCCAGGAGATTTGTAAAACAAGATGCTTGGGATATGCTTCCGTAGTGAAGAATTAGACCTTTTGTTCTCTAAAAACTGTTGTCAATAACTCTGAGGCCTGGGGTCTAGAGACAAGTGTGTACAGTACACATGGTCCCTCTGCTTGCCCTGCCCGCACAGTCTGGCGTTAAGTGCCAGTGATTGCAGAGTGTCACTGAACTTGGAGGCCTGATCATGTGAGGCCTCCATTCAGGGTCTTCTTGGGTCACAGCTGGCTTCTTGCTTGGCTTTCTCACTGATTCCTTGCAAAGATGCCAGTTCAGACTCTTGCTCTCAATGGTGACTGTCAGCTGCTCTCTGTGGGCAGAGGCTAGGATCATAGGAGCCTGGGAGGCGATCAGACTAGGTGACCTGCCAGCTCAGCTGTGTCCTTCTGGGTGAACCACCCTGAACCCACAAAATGAAGATAGGACTGTCTTGTGAGGTGTCCTCGGTGTCATGCTGGTGACCTGAGACTGTGACTATGTCTGCAGCATTGTTCGAGGTTCCAAAAACATCACTTCCCTTCTCCAGGCACGGGGCCAGATCCTCAAGATATAAAAGATATAAACAGTGTGCTTTTTCCAGTACTAAAAACTTTTTGAAGCTGTAATTTTAAAAATAGGGAGGGGATTCTGCTATATTCAGAGAATTGTTTCTACAAAAATTTTATCATGCAAAAATCAGACATAACTTTGAGAAAGAAACATAGTTGAGGCAAACATTTAGAACTGTATACAGCAATAATAATCCTCGTAACAGTACTGACACGGTTCAAAAGACATATTCAATACTAAAAATAAATATCCCAGCAAATAGAGGACCACACACACACACACACACACACACACACACTCACGCGCGTGCGCGCACGGGCACGCACATGAGTTTGATGGGAGGAAGGATAAGGCAAGGCCAAGGCTGCGGCATGTAGTGATGAGGACATAGAGCACAGTGATGAAGGAGAACTTCCTGCCAGACGGTCCCAAGGCAGCGTTTGGCCAGACTGAGCCAAAGGGCAGGCTGTGGGGTGAGCGGCCATTTATTCCATGTTTGTCTGTGTCCAGCTGCCTTCAGCTAGGCTAGTGTACTTGGCCTTTAGCAGTCATTTCTTGTTGATGCAAAACATTAACGTTGCAGGGAAAATTGTATACAAAACCAAGGCAACTTCTTTGTTGACGGGACAAAGTTGTAGGTTACACCTAGTTTTCATTCCAGGCTGTGAAGCTTATTACCCTAACAGATAAATAATCCTGTTTTTCATCCCACTAGATAGGAACCTGAAACAGGAAATCTTTTTTTCTTTTCTTCTCTTTTGGCTACGCTGTGCGGCATGTGGGATCTTAGTTCCCCAACTAGGGCATAAACCCGGGCCCCCTGCACTGGGAGTGTGGAGTCTTAACCACTGGACCAGCAGAGAAGTCCCTAGGAATCTTTTTTCTTTTAAACTATGGTTTAAAAAAACACCATAAAATTTAAATTTAATTTAAAACTTACCATATTTATTATTTTTAAATGTAGCTTAGTCCTGTTAAATATATTCACACTGGAACATTTCCATCTTGCTAAACTGAAACTATCCCCTCCCCCCAGCCACTAGTAATCACCAGTCTATTCTAGAATAGAATAGAAACCCCCATTCTTTCTGTTTCTGTGAATTTGACTATGTTAGATACTCTCTATAAGTGGAGTTCTACAGTACTTGTCTTTTTGTGACTAGCTTATTTAGATGAGTCTGTCTTTGAGGTTCATCTGTGTTATAGCATATGTCAGGATTTTATGAACCATGAAATCTTCTGAGAAGATTTAAAAAAACGAAATCTTAAACACCTTTTTGAACCCTGAATTTATTTGCACGAGCCAGGCCGGAAGGGTGGGAGGTGAGGGCCTTCCTATTTCATTCATGCGATGAAACATCTCAGTTGAGTTTATCTCCTTTTCATGTGGTTCTCCTAGATTTTTTTTTTTTTTGTTCTAGATTTTTCTCTCAAATGTCTAGCATAAATTGGCTCTTTTTAAAGTATTTTTAAAAGTTTATTTATTTTTGACTGTGCTGGATCTTTGTTGCTGCACATGGGCTTTCTCTAGCTGCAGAGAGTGGGGACTTCTCTCTAGTTGCCATGCGAAAGCTTCTCCTTGCGGTGGTTTCTCTTGTTACAGAGCACAGGCTCTAGGCCCAGGGGCTTCAGTAGTGACAGCGCTTAGGCTCAGTAGTTGTGGCTCCCGGCCTCTAGAGGATAGGCCCAGTAGCTGTAGCTCATGGGCTCTAGAGCATGGGCTCAGTAGTTGTGGCTCACGTGCTTCATTACCCCTCAACAAGTGAAGTCTTCCTGGACCAGGGATCGAACCCTCACCCCCTGCATTGCCAGGAGGATTCTTAACCACTGGGCCACCAGGAAAGGCCCATAAATTTACTCTTAAATGCAGTTGTTTTGTGTTACAAGTCAGTCATCCACAAGGGAGCTACGTCAAACACCGCAGGACCCAGTGTCACCTGGCAGGGTGTACTTCTAATGCCTGCAAGCCTTTGACACGCAGGTCTGTGTGCTTCGTTCCAGAGAGCCCAGCAGTTCGCCCAGCAAGTCCTGCAGAAGGAGTGCCGGCCCCAGTTTGCCAAGCGGTCAATGGCACAGCTCTTTGGCAGCAGGTACAGCTTGGACCTGCCACCGTTCGTGATGAAGGTCCCCGCAGAGAGCGAGGCTGAGTACAAGTACGACCCTCCTTTCGGATTCCGCAAGTTCTCTGGCAAAGTCCAGACCCTCTTGGAACTCTTGCCAGAGCATGACTTTCCTGAACACTTGAGAGTCAAGAGCTGCAAGCGTTGTGTGGTCATCGGAAGCGGCGGCATCCTCCACGGACTGGAGCTGGGCCACGCCCTGAACCAGTTTGATGTCGTGATACGGTACGGTGGCTTGAAGACCAGCCTCTGTCCTCTAGGCTGTAGCTCACTGCCGCGGGTCAGGGCAGCACCAGAAACAGGAAGCACCCAGAACAAACCCACATGTCCCTGCCTTCCAGGGACTCGCGTTTTGAGAAGTTGAAACAAAGACATGAAATGATTGGATGCTCCAAACTGTGCGGTACTGACCCTCATTTTGGTAAAAACCTTTTCAGTGGAGTTGAGGGTTGGAAGGATGGATAGATTCAAATAAACCAGCGAAGGAGGAAGGCTGTGCTAGGCAGGCCCCAGAGGAGGATGTGGGGAAGGGGGCCATACTTGAGTCAGTGGGACACCTGGCTTCTAGGAGTTGGACTTCGGGTGGGTGAACCTGGAAGGTGGCCCTCACTGGGACCAGAAAACACACAGAAGCATTTAAACACCAGATCGCCTGGAGGAGGGTACGGCAACCCCCTCCAGTATTCTTGCCTGGAGAATCCCATGGACAGAGGAGCCTGGTGGACAACAATCCACAAGGTTGCAAAGAGTCAGATGGCTGGAATGACTAATCACGCTCACTACAGGCAATAGGCAGTCATCCTGAATTACAGAATTTGCTGATAGTTTGACAGTCATGTTAGGAAACACCAGGATTTCCAGTCTGAGGTCTAAGATATTAGTGGAACCACTGGGATAGTTGGGGAAAATCTCTGGCTAGTGATGAAGGATGACAGGATCCATCGCAGACATTTTGAGCCTGAAAGTGGTGATATGTCTACATAATGCCTTTGTCACCAGTAGCTGTGATCTCAGGCAAGTTTCCTTGCTGTCCTGTGCCTTGATTTCCTCATCTGTAAATAGAGGCCATGATGGCACAGAGCTCATGGGGTTACTGTGAAGACAAAATGAGTTAACAGGTGTAAAGCATGTGGAACAGTGTCAGACTTATGGTAGATGTTCGGTAAAAAATGAAAGTGTTAGTTACACAGTCATGTCCGGCTCTTTGTGACCGCATGGATAGTAGTCGGCCAGGCTACTCTATCCGTGGAATTCTCCAAGCAAGAACACTAGAGTAGCTGTTAGGAGCTATGTTTGGAAGATATATAGGAAGGAGGAGGAGCTATGCAAGAAAGGGGAGGAGGTATAAGAGGTTTCTAGGAAAGAACCAGACTTTTCTGTAAGGGCCAAGAGAGCAAAGAAACAAGGAACAAATTTTAAGGCAAAATGTGTGAAGTATGGGAGTGGGGTCAGGGCTTCAGGGGTGTGGCAGTTGTTGAGGTGAGGGAGGATATAACTGCTTCCTTCTTGTGGGAGCTTCCTGTGTGCCAGATGCTGTCACGGGCTCTGGTGGGTCTCATGCCTTGGTGAAGCCATCCTGTTAGCCAGCGTCAGAGATGAAGACACGGAGGCACCATAGGGCCTGGAGTTCCGACCAGACCCTGACACTCCAAACGCAGAGTGTTGAGGCTTCCAGATCCTCAGCCCCAGCTCTGTGTGAGCAGCTGAGCGATGTTGTGCACAGGCTGCACTGGAAGAGGTAGACGGGACCCTGTGCCCATCTTAACAGTGCACAAGTGGGATACGGGAGGAGACAAAGTGAGAAACTGGGGTGCACACTCTGGCCAGAGGAGGGATACAGTGGAAGAGAAGGGCAGCCTTGAGCTGACCTTGAGGAAAGGTGGGATTTGGCTAATGAGACAGCTTCAACAGAGAATGAGACTCTTCAGGGACTTCCCTGGTGGTCCAGTGGCTGAGACTCTGCACTTCCAGTTCAGGGGTCCCAGGTTTGATCCCTGGTCAGGGAACTAGATCCTGCATGCCACAGCTAAGACCTGGCACAGCCCGGTAAATAAGTAAAAATTAATTCATTAAAAATTTTTTAAAAGAAACAAAAAATGAGAATATTCAGACCACGTGACACTGTCTGGCTTACAGGAAGCACCCAGAAACAGGAAGCGGTTTCATCTTCTCTCACCCCGATATTGTTCACAACCCCTAAAAGAAAGGTGGTATTTGATCTTGAAGAAAGCGGGCAGGGAAATCTGGGTGAGGAGCCCTGCGTGGCAGGAGGAGAGAGAGAGAGGGAACAGGGTCTGGCTCAACGCCCAGTGATGATGGGGCCAGACTGGGAGGCATGAATGTCATGCATAGGCACTGGGAACTAAGGAGGGAGTGATGGAAATCTGTTGAAATATTTTTGGTGGGTAACTTTCAGGTTTAAAGCAATTCTACAATTAACAGAAAAGTTGCCAGAGTCATACAAAGAGCTCCCCTTTTCCAGGATTCCCCAGCTGATAACACTTGATTACACTTGCTTTATAATTTTCTCTCTTTATATTTTATTATTCTTTTCTGAACCCTTTGAGAGTTAGTTGCAAATTTCAAGCTCCTTCTTTACACCTAAATACTTCAGTGTGCATTTCCTAAGAACAAGGACATTCTGTTATAGAACTACAAGATGATATTCAGAATAAGGAAGTTAACACTGATGCAGTAGAGACTTATTTACAATCCTTATTCAGATTTCACCAGTTATTCCAGTAGTGTCCATTATTTTTAAAAAAATGGAGAGGCTTCCATGGCAGTCCAGTGGTTAAGACTCTATACTTCTACTGCAGGGGACATGGGTTCAGTCCCAGGTTGGGGAACTAGGATTCCACGTGCCTTACAGTACGGCCAATTTTTTTTTTTTTTAATAAATAAGGGAAAAGAAAAAGAATATAACTGGTTCAGGATCATACTCTGCATTTAGTTGTCATGTCTAATGATATCTTTTAATAATCTAGGACTTAGGTATCTGAGATCTAGAAGAGGAAGTGGCAGTAGAATGGAAAAGAAAGGTTTATACAGATGTGTAAAGACCAAACAGACTTTTCTTGAGATTTCAAAACTATGTACCTGGGTGAGTGATACTGCTTTAGGAAGAATTCTTAGCCCCCAGACCATCCACACTGGCAAAGCCTCCTTCGATCTAACAGTGGTCAGTGCCCCAAATTCCTGCTTTAATTTAAGACCATGTTGCACCCTGGTAGCTTAGCTGGTAAAGAATCTGCCTGTCATGCAGGAGACCCTAGTTCAATCCCTTGGTCAGGAAGATCCCCTGGAGAAGGGAATGGCAACCCACTCCAGTAATCTTAACCTGGAGAATACCCTGGACAGAGGAGCCTGGTGGGCTACAGTCCATGGGGTTGAAAAGAGTTGGACACAACTGAATGACTTTCACTTCACTTTACACTTGGGCCCAGTGCCCTCCTCGGGCCCAGCCCTGTCTGTGTAACTATGGTTTGTGTCTGCTTTGCCGTGGTTTCTAGGTTTTCTTTTCTGATTATCTTTTTGAAATTCTGGCAAGAACCACTAATATCTGAGCACAATGGAAAGCTTTCAAGGAAACATTACTAATGCCCAGAGAACACACACAGTGTAATGTGTTTTGGTTGGCTTAACATGGCAGGTCTAGATGGAATTGCTTGTCATTCATAGATTGGATCTGGGCGGATGTTGCGAGTTCGCAGACTGAAGACTTCGCTCATCAACACCTGGAAAGGGCAGAGCTGAGGGATGATGGGGCTGCTGGAGGGGAGCACCCTATCCCCAGCCATACCCTCATTCCCAGTCCTTAAAAAATGTGGAAAACACACTGCAGGAATTTTTCACATGATTAAGTGGTTAATGTCAGTTTATCTTTGTCCTTTTTACTTAAATAGGTTAAACAACGCACCAGTTGAAGGATATTCGGAGCATGTTGGCAATAAAACTACTATAAGGATGACTTATCCAGAAGGTGCACCTCTGTCTGACCTTGAATATTATTCCAGTGACTTGTTTGTTGCTGTTTTATTTAAGAGTGTTGACTTCAACTGGCTTCAGGCAATGATCAAAAATGAAACCCTGGTAAGCACTAGAAATTCACCCATCGGATGTGTGCCTTTGTAAAAAGTGAAGGACTCTCTAATTGGAATTATAGTGGGTTTTTTTTGTTTTGTTTTCATTTTTAAGTTAACATTCATGCTTTTGTGTTGTCTTTCAAATAGCCACTCCTTTTGTCGAAGCCCCTCAGAACTCCCCCTGGGAAATTACTTTCAGAATCCAAGTCACACATGGAAACCGGTATCATTACTTGGTGTAAATAAATAAAGTATGGGACCAAAATTGCTATGATTGAGGTTGACCACCCAGCTGATTTACCAGACTTGAATTTACATGGCTTCTGGCTGTTTTCAGAAATTAGACTTATGTGCATGAGTATAAATTATTATCAAGGCTGCTCAGAAGAATATCCATAAATTCTCTGAGGGGTCCTTTCAAAGAGCATCTCCAAAAATGCTTTGATTGGTGGTGCTCTTGTTGGAGTCAATTCACAGCGCTCCAGAAGGGCAGATGTGGATGAGATGGCCCTAATTCAGTATTCCTTTTGTTTGTCTTTACAGTAATTGATCACCCTACTTTATGAGCCCCCCCCCCCCATTATATTGAAATAAATTTTAGAGGTCAACTTTTAAAGAGTGTGTGTGCATTTATATGCACTTGCACAAACTGGCTGACTGTAAAATTAATAGGCCGTATCAAACTCTTTAGAGAAGCTTCACATGATGGAGAATTTGTGTCTCCAAAACTTATTGGGTTTCTCTGGATTTCCTCTGGGTAGTTTTTCTAGTTGAAACATGAAGCACATATGAAATAATTTACAGTCAGACAAGAGATATCACCAGACAGGAAGTGGAGTAAGTGGATGGGGGCAGGGGCATGGTGGGGCCTGAACACAAGTGGGCCTCAAACTGAATCTATTTACTTGATCTTCCCTGGACAAAATGATGGCTTTGGATCCTGAAAAGACCTACCATCTGAGGCCATTGCCTTAAGAATTTCGTTCCCCAAACCGATGAGTTGCTCCTGCCGTTCCTTTCCTTGTCCAGTGCCACCTTCCTGAATCAGATCCCTAGAGTTGCATGGCTCTGGGACTTCTCCACGGAATGCAGAACACACACCCATGTGGGGCCACACCCACAGCTTTGCCCTCATTAGCAGGGGCCACATTCTCCCCCTCCTCCGATAACTTGATTAACTCCCCCTAATGATTGCTTGCTCTCTTTCCTTAGCCATTTTGGGTGCGACTCTTCTTTTGGAAGCAGGTGGCGGAAAAAATTCCACTGCAGCCGAAACAGTTCAGGATTTTGAATCCAGTTATTATCAAAGAGACTGCCTTTGATATCCTTCAATACTCAGAGCCTCAGTCAAGGTTCTGGGGCCGAGATAAGGTATTTTTGTCACTGCTGATACGGAACTGTTCTTCTCTGTGTTGGAAAGGAGCTGTCTCTATGCCTTTCAGTTAGGCTCAGCTGTAGACCCAGGAGCATCTTCCAGAGATGACACCTCATCGTTGATTAGATGTTCCGTGTGTGTGTATCTCTCGACATCTTGACCTTAGGGGCTCCCCATTGTTTAATCCTTTCACCCCCAATGGCTCGTCTCTTTAGTATAGTTAGCACTTCAATCAGTGAGATATTATTTAAGGTATTCTTACTCCAGGAATCCATAAAAAGTTACTCCAAGACTCCAGAAAAGTTGTCTACAGTTTAGCACCGCAGGCGACTTAAGAGAAAATTGACATTTATCATCACTCCCGAGGACCCTTATAAGCTGCAGTCTGTAGGGTTGCAAAGAGTTGGACACGACTGAGCACGCACATGCACTCATACATAGGCGATGGTAAACAGGCAATTTCTGTAGATCAGGGGTCTACAACCTCTGGGATCTAATGCCTGACGATCTGAGGTAAAGCCAATATAATAATAATAGAAATAAAGTGCACAATAAATGTAATGTTCTTGAATCGTCCCGAAACCATCCCCAACCCCCAGGTTCGTAGAAAAATTGTCTTCCACAAAACCGGTCCCTGGTGCCAAAAAGCTTGGGCAGCCCTGCTCTTGAGCAGTGTTTTTCAGTTGATGACTGAGTCCCACACCCCAAACATTCTGATTTCATCTGTCTGTGCTGTGGTCTGTACACTGGGATTTTCAAAGTTCCTAGGTAGTTTTATTTTGCAGCCTACTCTGAGAACCTTTGTGCTGTAGATGGTTCACTGCAGTAGATTCTTTACCTGCTTGTGTGGCTCTGGTTGGAGATGCCTTTTTCACTTGTTTCTTCATGATCTAAAGAACTGTCTGTCCTAAGTCGCCTCAGTCGTGTCCCACTCTTTGTGACCCCAGGGACCATAGCCCACCAGGCTCCTCTGTCCATGGGATTCTACAGGCAAGAATACTGGAGTGGGTTGCCATTTCCTTGTCTAGGGGATCTTCCCAACCCAGGGATCAAACCTGCATCTCTTAGGTTTCCTGTATTGGTAGGTGTGTTCTTTACCACTAGGGCCACCTCCTGTGTCTCTAAATAAAACTTCTGTAAAACCAGTGGAAATCATTTTTAAACAGAATATTAAGCAAAACATTTATATATAAGGGAAGGCAAGGAATTTTTAAATGTGAGGTTCTGCTACCCACACCAGGGGCCTGAGATACCTCCTAGGAGGTGGGACTGATCCAGGAGGGAATTTGCAACACTGAACTGGACTCGGGAGTCCTCATTCAATAGACAGATGAGCAGCTTCGTCTATTTGCCCTTTGAACCAAATTCTAAATAAAAAGATGATTTAACGCAACTGTATAAACTTTAAATTAAGAATTCTGTGGTTGTTAAAGAAAGTAAGTATCTGAATGTTGTTGTTGTTTAGTTGCTAAGTTGTGTTTGACTCTTTCTGACCTCATGGACTGTAGCCCAAAAGCCTCCCTCTGTCCATGGGATTTCCCAGGAGAAAATACTGGAGTGGGTAGCCATTTCCACATCTGGGAGATCTTCAGTAAGAGCTGAAGCTAACTCTGGCTCCAGCCTTGGGCTTGGGTACCCAGCTCAGGTGAAACAGTTCACATGGTGGAAGTGGTTCCCTTCACAGGCCGCCATTTTCCTCTGGGGCTCTGCCCTCCATCCGTGGGGAGCCGAGGAGGGCCATGTGATTCCTGCCATTGCAGGAACCTGTGCAGGATCCGTGGTGCCTTTTCCCTCTCAGAGGAAAGCGGCCCTATCCCCTACCAGTGACTGTCAGGTCTCTGACTGGCTCTAGCTGGCCTCCCCTACGTGGAGCACGTGCAGTCCCCCAGAATGTGAACTTACAATTTTTAACCTGTTGGCATCACGTTTAACAAGACAAT
The DNA here is from genome assembly GCF_963930625.1 of Muntiacus reevesi. Lineage (NCBI taxonomy): Eukaryota > Metazoa > Chordata > Mammalia > Artiodactyla > Cervidae > Muntiacus > Muntiacus reevesi. Next base: position 54,898,850 of record NC_089251.1, on the reverse strand, counting down.
TTTCCTATAAAAAGATAACATACTGCAGCAAGACTCTTAAACTAGTTATAAAGAGATTTCACTATAAATATATGTAGATTTCTATATCTTTTAAATGGCCTGGTTTCTTTATTAGATAGTATTAATAGAGTATTTTTACTTTATTTTACTCCATAGTATTTTTTAAGCACAGGCTTTGTTTGCAGGTCGATTTTATTTTTTAAATAACCTTTAAAAATTTAATTACATAAAATATGAAATTGCTAAATAGAAGAGGTATCAGAAACAAAGTTAGTGAGAGGAAAATTATCATAGAAACAACGGAGTAAATACTCTGAAAACGTTAAGTGAAAGTGAAGTCGCTCAGTCGTGTCCAACTCTTTGCGACCCCATTGGATGTAGCCTACCAGGCTCCTCCATCCATGGAATTTTCCAGGCAAGAGTACTGGAGTGGGTTGCCATTTCCTTCTCCAGGGGATCTTCCCTACCCAGCAATCGAACCCGAGTCTCCCACATTATAGGCAGGCGCTTTACCATCTGAGCCACCAGGGAAGATCTTATTAAATCAAAAAGAAAATAATGAGCCAAAAAAGAAATGGGAAAAGAATTTGAACAGACATTCACAAAACAAATTAATTCAGCCAAGGAATAGATGATAAATTGTTCAGCTTCACCAGTAATCAAATAAAAGGGAATTAAAGCTACAATGACTTTTTTTCATGTTATCTTAGCAGAGATTTAACAGCTTGATAATGTCCTTGTTTGGCAGAAATGTAGGTAGAATTTAAGTTGGCACTTTTTCTGGAGGGTAGTTTGGCAATGTATATATCAATTTAAAATATGAATAGGGAAATTGGGAAGGACTCTAAAATTTTTATTATAAGAAAATTAGAGATAATCTGCAAGGCTATTTAGGTGGTTCATCATAGCCAAGGATTAAAATAGCCTATTGAAATTGATGCTTTCAAATTGTAGTGCTAGAGAGGACTCTTGAGAGTCCCTTGGACTGCCAGGAGATCAAACCAGTCAATCCTAAAGGAAATCAACTCTGAATATTCATTGGAAGGACTAATGCTGAAATTCCAATACTTTCGCCACCTGATGGCAAAGAGCTGACTCATTGGAAAAGACACTGATGCTGGGAAAGATTGAAGGCAGGAGGAGAAGGGGACAGCAGAGAATGAGATAGTTAAGATAGCATCACTGACTCAATGGGCATGAATTTGGCAGACTCCAGGAGATAGTGGAGAACAGAGGAGCCTGCTGGGCTGCAGTCCATGGGGTCGAAAAGAGCTGGACGCAACTTAGCAACTGTGACTGAACAACAACAAATTCTTGACCTGCTGGGTGCCGAGCTGGCTACAGTTGGAGAAGACGGGACACCACCTGAGAGTCCTAAGCCCAAGCCAGAGACAGGCTTTCTACGGATCAATTTCCCTTGGTTTCTGTTTGCAAACCTTCAAAATGACTGTTGAGTTCCTTCATAATAAGGGAGGCTGACTTGAGAGGTAGACACGGCACCCTGGGCATCAGGAAGCAGTTTTTACCGAATGCTGGGCTCCCTGGATGTTTCCTAATCCCACCTTCATTTATGAACTCTGAAGGGTTCCCTGTTGTCCTAGTTGACAGAAAAGGACAGTTGCTTGTAGAAGCCACAGACTCAGCTCAGATGAATGTGTTAGTAGATGCAAAAGAATATCAAGTAGTAGATGGGCAGTAACCTCCAGGAAGTCTCTCTATGTTCCTGTTGGCCACCCTGTGTGTTATCTTTATCTACAAACTGCATTGGAAATTCAGAGAGCATGCTTCTAGGTGTACTAGCGGCAAGATGTCAGACATGAAGAGGGAACTGCGATACAGTCAGAATTCAGAATTGGACATTTGGCATTCTAGCCCAAAGTCAGTAAGGGTACATTTGAGGGGGAAAAAACCCAAATGTGAAAGCCCATAATTTGAGGTTAAAAATGTACTTGCTTGATCAGAGAGTAAGCAGAAATTGACTGAGCAACAGGACATGTGAAAATGACCTAGGGACGATATTTGCCAGGAAAACAGATGGGGGCCCTAACCTGCAGGTAAGGGGTGAACACAATCTTCACAGGGCAGGTTCTGAGTCCCCTCTGTTCTCAGGCAGAGGCTGTATGAAGCCAGGAGCCAGTCAGGACAGGGTGGGCTCCAAAATCCATGTCCCAAGAAGGGCTATAGCCACTTATCCCAGAGCAGCCCTTGTGAACTTTTGTCATGTGAGAGAGGACATGAGTTTGATTTGCCATTATGGGCATCCTTTGTAGGGCTGGTGGGTGAAGGTTTTAGAAAGAATACCTTTTAGCTTGGTGCTTAAAGGACCCGCCAGGCTGCCTTTTGCTGATATGTTCAAAGAATTTACATCGGGACTTCCTTGGGGGTCCAGTGGTTAAGACTCCATGCTCCTAATGCAGGGAATCCAGGTTCAATCCCTGGTCAGGGAGCTAGATCCTACATGCTGCAACTAAGACCTCGTGCAGCCAAATAAATAAGCAAATACTTTAGAAAAGAAAAAAGAATTCACATCACAGACCATGTTTTAGAGTCCAGATTCCTGACTTGGATGGCAGGTTACACTTTAGAATTGGGTGATACGTAAAATGGTGTGAGTAAAATGGTGTGATGTATCAAGTTGCAGTCCCACGTACATATTTGCGTTACTTTGCATAGCATGTAGCGAACCTGGAAAGCAGTGACTGTGTTAAGACCTTCTCTCTTTGTCTCTTCTCCTTTGCAGAACGTCCCCACGATTGGTGTCATTGCCGTCGTCTTAGCCACGCATCTGTGTGATGAAGTCAGTTTGGCGGGCTTTAGCTACGCCCTCAACCAACCCAGAACCCCTTTGCACTACTTCGACAATCTCTGCATGGCTGCCATGAACTTTCAGACCATGCACAATGTGACGACAGAGACCAGTTTCCTCCTGAAGCTGGTCCGAGAGGGCGTGGTGAGAGATCTCAGTGGAGGCATCTATAGTGAATTTTGAACCCAAAAAACCTCACGTGAAAATGCAGCTCTGGGGGACTTCCCTGGCCATCCAGTGGTTAAGACTCCATGCTTCCAATGCTGGGGGCCCAGGTTCAATCCCCATTCTGGGAACTAAGATCCCACATACTGTGAGGCACAGCCAAAAAAAGAAAAAAATGCAGCTCTGACCCAGAGGGCTGTTTTTCACAGCCTTCTTGATGAATCTCGTTCTGCAAGTACTTTGAAGTGCAGCCAGTGTTTTTTAACTTTTAATTTAAAAAACAAAAGCAACCACAAAAGTTCTGCTTTTCCCACTTTTCCCCCCTATTTATTTGAGGCCAGTGTTTTTGCACAAAATTTTGTAAGTTAATTTTGAGAATGGGAAAGATTTCCCAAAGAGAATTGTATGTCATGATGTTTTATTGTATGGTAAGGAAGTTATTTAATTTGTAAAAGCTCTGTTCCTGTCTACTGCACACAGAATCCCAGGTCATTAAGTGGAAGAAGGGAAGTGACTCCTTTGATGACAGTCCCGAATGCCTGATTCTGGTTCTCTGTTAGTCTGTTTGGTGGGACGAATGTCGCACGCACTTTCAGGGTGACATGCTCGGTAGTTAAACCACTGGTTGGGCCAAGCTAGGGTGTGAGGCCTGGGCCACTTGGAGAATTCACAGTCCCTCTCTCTTGATCTGCCTTTCACCAGAAGTCTTAGAGGAAGCAAGCAGGAGAAATATCCTGGAGGCCTCTGGTCAGGGAGGGACACTGAGACTCTTTCTGTGTCCTCTGAGTACTGCTGCAAAGCTGCCCTGGGTGGCAGAAGCCACGATCTTCCCCGCAATTAGGACAACTCTTAGATTTCTGGGAATTTTTAACTTGCCCTTCCAAACACTTAAGTGTTCATGCAATTTATTCCACTGTCTTCTCTGAGGTGGCTTATAAAAATTAGCACAAAACCTCTATTCTCCAGAGTTGTAGGGGAGTAAACTCTTTCTAGGAATGTTTTCAGAAACACTGAAATGAAATCTTCCCAGTGTTATAAATTGCCTATTTAAAAAAAAATTTTTTTTTTTGAATGCCTACTTGGCAGTGTGTACCAGGCAGTGTGCCGGTCAAAAAAAAAGAATAAAAGCTTTTGAGGAGCTCTTACGAGCTAGTTAATTTGAGTGTTGTTTTTTTTATTTTTTAAGAAAAGAAGTTTATAAGTGTAGTAAAATGTCCTTCTTGGATGCTGCTGCCAGGCAGGATCTCACTGTAGGGACAGTAGAGTGGGGATGAAGGGACCTCCCGCTCCCCGTGTCTCTTCCCCAGCTCCCTAGGTACCGCTGCCCCCTCCCCCTGCAATTCTTATGTCACCCACGGCCCTGGTGCAGCTCTGACCCCCAGACAAGGCCAGTGGCTCCCATATCTGCCAACTCCTCGGCCTGGGCAGGGCAAAGAGCTGGGTCATAGCCCTGAACAAGTCCCTCAGATCTCCAGGGGCCTGGGGCCAAGCTCAGAAGGGCCCGAGTAGCTAAATAGCATTTCTCTGATTTTATGTCTTTTCTTAAAATTTTTCTATGGATTTTGCTTTCTACTCTTTAAGACACATCTCACCTGTTAAATAGTGAGACTTAAGGGCTTCCCTGTGGCTCCGTGGTTAAGAATGCACCTGCCAATGAAGGAGACATAGGTTTGATCCCGGGTCCAGGAAGATGCCACATGCCTTGGAGCAAGTAAGCCCGTGTTCCACAACTATTGAGTCTGCACTCTAGAGCCCAGAGCACTGCAGCTACTGAAACCCACACGCCTAGAGCCCATAAGGGAAGCTACTGCAATGAGAAGCCTGAGCACTGCAACTATGGAGTAGCCCCCACTCGCCTCAGCTGGAGAAAAGCCTGCGATACTGCAAAGACCCAGCAACAGCCAAAAAAAAAAAAAATATATATATATATATATATATATATATATATATATATTTAATGGTGAGACTTAGCTTTGAATATTGAGACTCAGGAAGATGGTCAGCGTCTGTCCTGTGATTCAGGTCAGTCCAGGCCTGCACCACGCATCTCCACCCTCTCATGCTCAGGAGCTACTTAGAGAAGACCCCATGGACTGTAGCCACCAGGCTCCTCTGTCCATGGAATTCTCCAGGCAAGAAGACTGGAGTGGGTTGCCGTTTCTCCAGGGAATCTTCCCAACCCAGGGATTGAATGCACATCTCCTGTGTCTCCTGCAATGGCAAGTGGATTCTTTACCTCTGAGCCACCTGGGAAACTAGAGAAGCCCAGATGTTTGTTTAAGAAGACAAGAAGCAGCTAGGGCCTAACATTGGACAGCTTTCCCAGTGTTGTGTGCACCACCTCATGGGTGTGTGTGGTCTCCTGTGCCCCTGCCTTGCACAAGTGTTGGGAAGCAAGTCAGTCCAGCACTTTCCAGCTTTCATTTCAGCGAATGTCAGCCCTGGGCCCATGCCGCTCAACTTTTCATTTCTAGCAGGCATTACGTGGTCTAAATCAGTGGTCCCCAATCTTTTAGGCACCAGAGGCTGTTTCGTGGAAGGCAATTTTTCTACGGATCAGGGGGATGCAAGTGATGGGGAGCAGCCATAAATATAGATGAAGCTTTGCTCAATCGCCCTCTACTCACCTCCTGTGTGCAGCCCAGTTCCTGACAAGCCATGGACTTCTTAAGAGTCCCTTGGACTGCTAGGAGATCAAACCAGTCAATCCTAAAGGAAATCAACCCTGAATATTCATTGGAAGAACTAATGCTGAAGCTGAAGCTGAAGCTGAAGCGCCAATACTTTGACCACCTGATGAAAAGAGCCGACTCCTTGGAAAAGACCCTGATGCTGCGAAAGACTGAAGGCAGGAGGAGAAGGGGGCAGCAGAGACTGAGATCGTTGGATGGCATCACCGAGTCCATGGACATGAGTTTGAGCAAGCTCCGGGTGATGGACAGGGAAGCCTGGCAGGCTGCAGTATGTGGGATCACAAAGAGTCAGACACGACTTGGTGACCAAACAACAATAACAACAAATGAAGGTCCCCGGGTAGCTGCCTATGGGACCAACACCCGCTTCCCAGATGCTGCCCCTCAAGATGGACCACATGCTCAGCTCTTGAACTAAAGTACAGACCACCAGGGGAAGGGACTGAGGACATAATGCTCTACCTGCCCTTCCCTGGAGGGCCAGACACCCTGACCCACATTTCTCAGTCTCTTTCTCTTCTTTCCTACATCCCAAGGCCATTCTAGCCTGTTTTTGTGTTCACAAAACAGGGAATTTATCTGTATTTACCTACAACCAACACACACACACACACACACACACACACACACACACACACACACAATTTATAAATATATATATTTAACAAAGAAAATCAGTTTCAAGAAAATCGGTTTTAAAGATAAAGAGAGAATTCCCTGGTGGTCCAGGGGTCAGGACTCTGAACTTTCACTGCCAAGGGTGGTGGTTTCAGTCCTTGGTCAGAAACTAAGATCCTGCAAGCCTTGCTGCTGCTGCTGCTAAGTCGCTTCAGTCATGTCTGACTCTGCGCAACCCCATAGATGGCAGCCCACCAGGCTTCACTGTCCCTGGGATTCTCCAGGCAAGAACACTGGAGTGGGTTGCCATTTGCCTTCTCCAATGCATGAAAGTGAAAAGTGAAAGTGAAGTCGCTCAGTCGTGTCTGACTCTTCGCAACCCCATGGACTGCAGCCTACCAGGCTACTCTGTCTGTGGAATTTCCCAGGCAAGAATACTGGAGTGGGTTGCCATTTCCTTCTCCAGGGGATCTTCCCAACCCAGGTATGGAACCCGAGTCTCTGGCATTAGCAGGCAAATTGTTTTTATCACTGGGCCATCTGGGAAGCCCATAAAATGTTGTTTAGGTCCTTGATATGAAATTCCTCTCTAAATTATCAGATGGTAATAAATTAGCAGAGACAAAATGTGCAGATAAGAGCAATTAATGACTAAAATCAAACTCAAAAGTAGTTTCATTTTGTTACCTATAACATACCCAGATATCCTCTCAGGATAACTCATTTGGAGTGGGAAGAAATTGACTATCAGTCCTAAAGCAATGAGAATTTGAGAGTACATCTGGAACTAAGCTATAAACTCTCTAGTGACAGAATTTTATATTTTATTTCATCTCTAGCACCCACATAGCTCAATGGGCTTCCCTCATAGCTCAGTCAGTAAAGAATCTGCCTGCAATGCAAGAGACCGAGGTTCAATTCCTGAGTTGGGAAGATTCCCCGGAGAAGGAAATGGCAACTCACTCCAGTATTCTTGCCTGGAGAATCGCATGGGCAGAAGAGTCTGGCAGGTTACAGTCCATGGGGTTGCAAGAGTCTGACATGACTTAGCGACTAAACCATAGCACCCACAAGAAGACCTTGCCTATTATAGGCATTAAATAAATATGTTTGATGTTTTAAGATTTTTCTTTCTTCCTTATGGCTGCACTGGATCTTCATTGCTGCACACGGGCTTTCTCTAGCTACAGCTAGTGAGGGCTACTCTTTATTGGGGTGCTCAGGCTTCTCATTGTGGTGGCTTCTCTTGTGGCTTTCTAGGCACTTGGGCTTCAGCAGTTGCAACACGAGGGCTCTAGAGCACAGGCGCAGTAGTTGCTGGGCACAGACTTAGTGTTCTGAGGCACGTGGACTCTTCCCAGACCAGGAATTGAACCGATGTCCCCTGCACTGTCTGGTGGCCCAGAGAAGTCCAAATATGTTTGATTTTATTTGATATCTTTGATGGAATTTGAAGACAGTCAGCTGATGGTTTAAGATTGTTAACGGTGAACTCTTGGGTCTATAAGCTGGGTTAAGGAAGTCTTTTATGCTAAGAGGAAGGGAAATACAGGTGATAATGCAATAAATAAATGCGGTCACAGTAAGCACTTTGGGCAGGAAAGAGCTCTCTGCAGAGGTCCCTTGTTACTAACTTTAAACCAGGCACCACCCATGCTCTACTCACTTCAAGCCCTCACACACCTTTCATATCTTTTGATCACACAATAATACCTTGCCTTTCTGTTGATCAAAGAAGCAGAAATGGAGAATAAGTGCTTATAATTTACAGATGACCAGATAGTGTCCCTCCTTTCCTGCTTAGTAATCTTGAGAACAGACTGTGTGAACAAGAGAGCACCTAAAGAAAAATCACAAGAAGTCGGCAAGGCTGCACACCGTGGGGGATGGCGAGGACTCTGACCCCCTGTCTCAATGATTAACTGAGATTACTTCCCCTTTTTCCCTTCAAAAACTTTCATGGCAGAGCATAACCTTTGGAGATGGTTTGAGGGGTGGCATTGAGTCCAACATCTCCCCAGATGGCTGGCATTCTAATTAAAAGTAACTTTCCTTTCTACCAACACTTGTCTCTGTCTTGCCTATAGATTTTTTAAAATATCTATTTTTGGCTATGCTGGGTCTTTGTTGCTGTTCTTGAACTTTCTCTAGTTGCGGTGAGCAAGGGCTGCTCTTTGTTGGGGTGCTCGGACTTCTCACTGCGGTGGCTGCTCTTGTTTTGGAGCACAGGTTCGGTAGTTGTGGAGCACATGTTAATTATCCCGTGGCATGTGGAATCTTCCCAGATCAGGAATTGAACCCATGTCCCCTGCATTGGTAAGCGGATTCTTAGCCACTGGACCACCAGGGAAGTCCTCATATATTGATTTTTGAGCATCGAACAGCTGGACATGAGTTCTGTAATACCACTTTTTCTTTATATAATTATCCTAATGATTTAAATGATATTTTAAAGAACGTGTAAAAGCTTATTAGGTCTGTTTAATGGCTGTATCATGTCCATATGTTTTTGAAAACCAATTTATTGCAGAAGTTTCTAAAATAGAAGTCTGACCTGTGTACCTTATCTTTTCAAAGACCTGCCAAGAGGTATGTATCGCAGTGTGGGTTGGGGTTTCTGACTCTTAACAGGAATTCCTGAATCAGAGGTTCTATGTTTTGCATTTAAGGCAGTCTTAATGAGTTTATTATATGGAAATTGGAAAACCAAGATAATACATCTCTATTTTACCTACACATTTCTCTTTAAAAAAAAAAAAAAAATATATATATATATATATATATATATATATACACACACACACACACACACACACACATGGTTTACTTGATAAAGATTATTTTTAAAAGATGATAGGAAAAAAAAGATAACGGGGACTTCTGGTGGTCCAGTGGTTAAGAGTCTGCCTTGGAAGGCAGGGACTTGGGTTTGATTCCTGGTTTGGAAACTAAGATCCCACATGCCGCGGGACAACTAAATCTGCAAGTTTTAAATTACTGAGTCCACACACCACAAGTTTTAAATTACTGAGTCCACACACCACAACTGGAGAGTCCCTGCCCTGCAGTGAAAGATCCTTCATGACATAATGAAGATCCGGCATGTCACAAGTAAGACTGGAGGCAGACAAATGAATAAATATATACAAAAAAGAAAATTGTGAAAAATACGATGCATTTTGAACTGGGCAGTCTTTAAAATAATAGTGGACACAGGAATTCCCTGTTTGTCCAGTGGTTAGGACTCAGCACTTTTACTGCTGGGGCCCAGGCTCAATCCCTGATCAGGGAACTAAAATCCCACAAGTCATGAGGGGCGGCCAAAAACAACCTGCCTTCTGACTCAGGTCTTGTTCTGGAGCTGCTTCCTCTTCCAGTATAAAGAGTGAGTGAGATTCAGATTACACATGCATACACATACTCCAAAGAAGCAAAACTGTAGATTCCAGTGTAAACCAAAAGTCTTGTCCTGAAACAAAAGATTGAGAGGAGTGTCCCAGCAGTGGTTTTTTCCTCCCTGTCTTGCCTATGGCTCATTTATGTCACTTTTCTTAGCAAATTTGACCTAAATTTAGGGACACAGTGTGCACTCTGGTCCTGAGGGGTGAGCTGAGGAGAAGTCAGAAGGACAGACCCTCTGTCCTCTTACTAACCTCTCCTGCTCTCTCAACACCACCACCGTGCATGATCTGGAAGCCTAGTCAGAAACAGGAAACCATCTGGTCGACCTTTTGCTCTACAGCCAAACATTTCCGGTTCATGCATGCCAGCCCGGAGCCCCCATCTGGAAGGGGTGGTCAGTCTCAGTTCCAATTACACTGTCCAATTAGCAGCTCAAATATCCTGATGTTGACTTTAAACAGTATAGTCACCATATACTCGTTGTTGTATATACTTATTCCTAGTGACCTGTTGTTTGTTTCTTAAAAAGTATTTACGGGGCTTCCCAGGTGGTATAGTGGTTAAGAGTCTGCCTGCCAGTGTAGGAGATGCAAGAGATTCGGGTTCGATCCCTGGGTTGGGAAGATCCCCTGGAATAGGAAATGGCAACTGGCTCCAGTAACTTACCTGGAAAATTTCATGGACAGAGGAGCCCGGTGGGCAAGAGTCCATGGGGTCACAAAGAGTTGGATACAACTGATCGACTAAGCATACACACACACACACAAAGTATTGATGCCAAGACATTTGGAGTAGCTTTCAGAAAGGGTTCTCCTGACCCTTACATCTCAGCCTGCAGCTGCTTCAAAGTCTTTCCAGAATTTCCCCCAAACCTCTCTCTATAAAGAGCTAACACTGATTTTCTTCCTGCCTTCCCTTTCCTCTGCCCACCCCACCCCCTGTTCACATCCTGTACTGAACATTGATTTAGCGTCTCTCCAACTAGAAAGAATCCTTCCTCTTCAGGAAGTTGGCAGAATTGAGCTGACAACTGAGGCATTTCTGGCCTGCAGCGGGGAGCCAGATTTAAAAACCACAGACTTGTTTCTGTTTGTCAAATGTCAAAACTTCCTGCAGAAACAAAAGACTATCTGATTTCTGTTGTCCAATTTTGGATACTTCTGGAAAAATAAAAACCAATGTTAAATATAATTTAGCACTGAGATATGAAATAGAAGAAAAGCTAATTTAGATCATTTTTCATTTCCTTAGCCTTTTTGAAGTCTCTGTGTATGACCTCCTTTGCATAACAAGCTTGTGTTGCAGTAACCCTGCAGCTGTCTGGCTTATGCACTGAGGAAATCTAAAACCTCTATTAACACCCATTGGTACAACTCTTTTATTTTTTGGTGGCAGGGAGAGGGACGATGCTGCACTGGGTCCTGGTTGCAGTGTGTGGGATTTCTCTAGTTGTGGCATTCATGCTTAGTTGCTCCGAGGCATGTGGGATCTTAGTTCCCTGACGGGGGATCAAACCTGCGTCCCCTGCATTGGAAGCCAGATTCTTAACCACTGGACCACCAGGAAAGTTCCCAGCCTCGTATGAGAGAAAGGAGAGGGAAATACTTTTAAGTGTTGATCGTATGGGCTAACAGACCAAAGTTGGTATGTCCACAAGCAATGGCATGCTTTCACATTATTGTCATTGTCTGGCTCAAGGGTCTGCTGTCTCCATCCCTGGGAGAGGGTCTGACCAAGTCAGAACAAAGACCATGCTGACTCCTACCTGCTCCAGATGCAGCCCCACATTCTCCAAAACTTGGAATTGAAACGAAGTTTCAGTTTTTTGTTTTTTTATTGTTTTTTTTTTACACACACACTGAAGTATACCAGCTCCTGGAATACAAAGGTGAGAGCAACAGTGAGGGGTCGTTCTGCGGACTTGATTCTGTGGCTCTGGCTAACCATTCTGGCAGACTGTTCTGTACTGAACACCATTTGTTCAAATGCTGAAAACAGCTGATGCACTGCTTGTGGTTCCAAACAGATGTTCTTGGCTGTATCTTAGTACTCAGTGGCCTGGCCCCCGACGATCCTGTCCTGTGACACCTGGTCTGGCCATCGCTGCTCTGCCAGCACAGTCATCCTTAGTGCAACAGCCTTCCTAGTACCATGACTGGACCCTGATGGACAGGCTGCAGACAGAATGGACCCTGGCTTCCCACCCCACTGTTGAGTCTAGAGGGGAAGGAAACATTAAAGACCTGAACATGACCACACAGGCACTAGAGCAGAGGGGAGGGCATTGTGAAAAGGTAGGGGATGCCCAGGAGGTCAGCCTGAGACCAAAGGGGTCGGTGGGGGAGAGGAGAAGAGCCGGGAAACAGAGCAAACGGACTGATGGAGGCGGCACCAGCTTTATCATAGCAGACCCACAAGGCAAGCATAGATAGACTCAGAGTCAAGCTTCCAGAGGCAGGAAGCCCTGTCGGCCACAGTAAGATGAATATCAGGGTAAGATGGAACCACCAGAGGGTGTTCGTGGTGTGTTCAACCTGATTCAGTTTATACTGAAACGTATCTTAGAGACTGGCTGCAGGTGGAAGGATAATGGAGGTGGGGTGGGTGGGGAACCCTGAAACAGAAAGGATGGGAATAACCAAGAAAGGTGATTTCACTGCTGGCAAGACTGAAAAGTGCGTGTTGCTGGAGAGCTCGGCCTGTTGAGTAACTCGGCCCTACTTTGGCCATGACACCCCTGTGTGCTTTGGGACAAACTACATCCCTTTCTGGGTTTCTCATCTGTTAAAGATGTACAGGCTGGATTTAGAAAAGGCCGAGGAGCCAGAGATCAAATTGCCAACACCCATTGGATCATAGAGAAAGCAAGAGAACTCCAGAAAAACATCTGCTTCATTGACTATGCTAAAGACTTTGACTGTGTGGATCACAACACACTGTGGAAAATTCTTAAATAGATGGGAATACCAGACCACTTTACCTGCCTCCTGAGAAACCTGTAGGCAAGTCAAGAACCAACAGTTAGAACCGGACGTGGAACAAGACTGGTTCCAAATTGGGAAAGGAGTACGTCAAGGCTATATATTGTCACCCTGCTTATTTAACTTATATGCAGAGTACATCGTGTGAAATGTCAGTCTGGATGAAGCACAAGCTGGAATCGAGATTTCTGGGAGAAATATCAATAACCTGAGATATGCAGATGACACCACCCTTAGGCAGAAAGCAAAGAGGAACTGAAGAACCTCTTGATGAGAGTGAAAGAGGAGAGTGAAAAATCTGCCTCAAAACTCAACATTCAAAAAACTAAAATCATGGCATCTGGTCCCATCATTTCATGGCAAATAGATGGGGAAACAATGGAAACAGTGACAAACTTTATTTTCTTGGGCTCCAAAATCACTGCAGATGGTGACTGCAGCCATGAAATTAAAAGACACTTGCTCCTTGGAAGAAAAGCTATGACCAACTTAGCATGTTAAAAAGCAGAAACATTGCTGACAAAGGTCTGGCTAGTCAAACCTATCATTTTTCCAGTCATCATATGTGGATGTGAGAGTTGGACCATAAAGAAGGCTGAGCACCAAAGAATTGATGTTTTTGAACTGTGGTGTTGGAGGAGACTCTTGAGAGTTTCTTGTACTGCAAGAAGATCAAACCAGTCAATCCTAAAGGAAATCAGTCTTGAATATTCATTGGAAGGACTGATGCTGAATCTGAAGCTACAATACTTTGGCCACCTGATGCGAAGAACTGACTCACTGGAAAAGACCCTGATGCTGGGAAAGATTGAAGGCAGGAGAAGGGGACAGCAGAGGATGAGATGGTTGGATGGCATCACTGACTCGATGGACATGAGTTTGAGCAAGCTCCGGGAACTGATGACGGACAGGGAAGCCTGGCGTGCTGCAGTCGGACATGACTGAGCAACTGAACAACAAAAAAGAGGGCATGCAGAGGGAGGGTTGTGGGGAGGGCAACACACATTAATTTCTCTTTGAAAGTGTTAGTCACTCAGTCATGTCCAATGCTTTGCAACTCCATGGAAGAAATTGTGCGTGCTTGCTCAGTTGCATCCAACTCTTTGTGACGCCATAGATGGTAACCTCCCAGGTTTCTCTGTCCATGGAATTTTTCAGGTAAGAATACTAGAGTGGGTTTTCATTTTCCTTCTCCAGGTGATCCTCTCAACCCAGGAGTCGAACCTGAGTCTCCTGCCTGGCAGGCTATTTCTTTACCAGTGCACCACCTGGGAAGCCCAGTAGGGAGAAAACCCCGACACTAAGAGTGGCTGTTAGAATGGGCCACAGCGCCACCTCGTGTCTATATGGTGTATGGCAGCTCTCAGAGCACCGGGCTTCCAGAGCAGGGAGTCGGCCCCTTTCCTGTGCAGGTCAGGCCTCCTCTTCAGCTGGGGTCACTTCCCTCCTTCCTGCACTATCTCTGACCACTTCTCCTTGGGTTCCCCTTCCTCCTTCCAAGTCTCTGCTCTTGATCTCTTTTTTCCCCCTTCCACTCTAATCTCTTCCTGAGAAATCATCCACTCTCACAGGTCACACTGGCTCTTTTCTCCCACACCCAGGTCTGCAGTGGGGCCTCCCCATTAAGTCTTCAGAGCCACAGCCTAGCATGTCCGTCTTCTGCAGGACATTGCCTCCTCCCCAGCTAGCCTGGATCTCAGACTCCAAATGCAGAAAATTCCAGGGCTCTTCCACTAAACGACTCAGTTTAGGCAACTGATAGGCAACATCTCACAGGTAACAAATTCCTGGTGGCTCCGATGGTAAAGAATCTGCCTCCAATGCAGGAAACCTGGGTTCAATCCCTGGATCGGGAAGAGCCCCTGGAGAAGGGAATGGCAACCCACTCCAGTATTCTTGCTTGGGAAATTCCATGGACAGAGGAGCCTGGTGGGCTACAGTCCATGGAGTCACAAAAGAATCAGACATGACTTAGCAACTAAACAGCAACATCTGTAGCATTATCTAATATTTTGAGGGAAGTGTGCTACTCAAGATCATGATCCTATATGCTTGGTCAAAAGTAGCAGAGACCTTTGATCTATGACAAAGCAATTTCAATCCTGGGTATATAATTTAATTGCTGATAAATTCTCACACAGGTCTAAAAAGGAAACATGTGTTAAAATATGTATCATAGCATGTTGGTGGGTGCAATCTAGGTGTCCACCCTGGAGAAGGAGATGGGTCCAGTGTGGTCCATGTACACCCCACGAAGTACCACGTGGCAGTTAGAGGCAACCAGACCTGATGTAGATGCTACAAGATAGATCTAACTTCAAATCAAAGAGCTGAGCACAAAAAGCAAACAACAGAATGAGACCTTTGTCTATCCAGTGGGCAAAATGGAAAGCACTGTAAATATTTTAAACAGAGAGGCTTGAACACAGAGCATTAGTGATAAAGGGGTTGGATTGCTATAGGAACAGAGTGGAGGTTAAAGCTACTTACAGATTTATGCCTGCAGGAAGCAAAGAGCAACAGTGTTACAAGAACCACCACCACTGCTCCTTGGAGAGCTACTCCCAGTAGCCCCCACTCCTAAAAAGCCTTTTCCTGTCTCCCCCTTCCGGTCTCCCTCCATTGCCTCCCGTCATCACCAGAACCTCACAGGTAGAAGGGCAAGAGAGTCAGGGACCATGGTTTTCAGATTTCCAGACCCTGCAGTGGAGACGATGGTCTAGATAAGCGATCAGGAGACAATGCACGTGACCCAGCATAGCCCACGTCTTTGCTCCTCAGCATCCATGATTGATTGATTTAGTTGCTAAGTCATGTCCAACTCTTGAGACTTCATAGACTGTAGCATGCCAGGCTCTTCTATCCATGGGATTTCCCAGGCAAGAATACTGGAGTCAGTTGCCATTTCCTTCTCCAGGGGATCTTCCCGACCCAGGAATCAAACCTGGATCTCCTGCATTGCAGGCAGATTGTTTACCTGAGCTATAAGGGAAGCCCAATACAACCCATATTTAAATCTGAGTGACAGTGATCACGACACCCTGACAGCAGGAGGCAACCATCATCATACTTTTGTGGACACAGTCACTCTGTCCACAAAATATTAGACACCAGGTCCCCCTAGTCACTGCCTCCATCTCTGGTCAATGATAATTTCTCTTATAGTTCAATCACCAATCCCACCTGAACTTTCTGTTACCTAGAAACAACCCTGGAGGGATTTCCCTGGTGGTCTAGTGGCTAACTCCCAATGCAGGGCCTGGGTTCAATCCCTGTTTGGGAAACTAGATCCCACAGGCCACAACTAAGAGCTTGGAGCCTGCAACTAAAGATCTAACATGCCACAAGAAAGATAGACTATCTGGCATGCCCCAGCTAAGACCTAGCACAGTCAAATACATTAATTAATTTAAAAAAATTTAAAGTACATGGACGCTCATTGTATTATAAAGGAAAAAAAGAAACAATACTGTTATGTTAATATCATCATTTCTTATTTTAGGCAAATTTTTTAAATTAATGTGTTTATTAGAAAAAAAATTTTTTTTGGTTGCTCTGAGTCTTCGTTGTTGTGTATGAGCTCCTCTCCAGTTGTGGTGTACAGGCTTCTCGCTGCAGAACATAGGCCCTAGGCGCATGGGATCAGTGCTGTCCTTGTTGTTCAGTCGCTCAGTCCTGTCCAACTCTTTGCGATCCTATGGACTGCAGCACACCAGGTTTCCCTGTCCTTCACTGTCTGCTG
This sequence comes from Muntiacus reevesi, assembly GCF_963930625.1. Classification (NCBI taxonomy): domain Eukaryota; kingdom Metazoa; phylum Chordata; class Mammalia; order Artiodactyla; family Cervidae; genus Muntiacus; species Muntiacus reevesi. Next base: position 54,882,443 of record NC_089251.1, on the reverse strand, counting down.
GAGTTTGCTCCAACTTTTGTCCACTCAATCAGCAATGCCATCCAACCACCTCATCCTCTGTCTTCCTTTTCTCCTCCTGCCTTCAATCTTTCCCAGCATCAAAGTCTTTTCCAATGAGTCCCTGTTTGCCTCAGGTGGCCAAAGTATTGGAACTTCAGCTTCAGCATCAACCTTTCAAATTAATATTCAGGGTTGATTGCCTTTAGGATTGACTGGTTTAATCTCCTTGCTGTTCAAGGGACTCTCCAGAGTCTTCTCCAGCACCACAGTTCAAAAGCATCAGTTCTTCGTCGCTCAGCCCTCTTTATGGTCTAACTCTCACATCTGTACATGACTGCTGGAAAGACCATAGCTTTGACCATACAGACCTTTGTTGGCCAAGTGATGTCTCTGTTTTTTAATACGCTGTCAAGTTTTGTCATAGCTTTTTTCCAAGAAGCAAGCATCTTTTAATTTCGTGGCTGCAGTCACCATCCACAGTGAATTTGGAGCCCAAGAAAATAAAGTCTGTCACTATTGCCATTGTTTTCCTGTCTATTTGCAGTGAAGTGATGGGACTGGATGCCATGATCTTAGTTTTTTGAATGTTGAGTTTTAAGCCAGATTTTTCACTCTCCTCTTTCACCTTCATCAAGAGGCTCTTCAGTTCCTCTTTGCTTTCTGCCATTGGGGTGGTGTCATCTGCATATCTGAGGTTGTTGATATTTCTCCCGGCAATCTTGATTCCAGCTGAGTTTCATCCAGCCTGGCATTTCCCATGATGTACTCTGCATATAAGTTAAATAAGCAGGGTGACAGCCTTGACGTACCCCTTTCCCAATTTTGAACCAGTCCCTTGTTCCATGTCTGGTTCTAACTGTTGCTTCTTGTCCTGGTTTCTCAGGAGGCTGGTAAAGTGGTCTGATATTCCTGTCTACTTAAGAATTTTCCACAGTGTGTTGTGATCTACACAGTCAAAATCTTTAACATAGTCAATAAAGCAGAAGTAGATGTTTTTCTGGAGTTCTCGTGCCTTTTCTGTGATCCAATGGATGTTGGCATTTTGAGCTCTGGTTCCTCTGCCTTTTCTAAAACCAGCTTGAACATCTGGAAGTTCTCAGTTCTCACACTGTTGAAGCCTAGCTTGAAAGATTTTGAGCATTAACCTTCTAGCATGTGAAATGAGTGCAATTGTGCAGTAGTCTGAACATTCTTTGGCATTATTCTTCTTTTGGATTGGAATGAAAACTGGCTTTTTCCAGTCCTGTGACCACTACTGAGTTTTCCAAATTTGTTGGCATATTGAGTGCAGCACTTTCACAGCATAATCTTTTAGGATTTGAAATAGCTCAACTGGAATTCCATCACCTCCACTAGTTTTGTTCGTAGTGACGCTTTCTAAGGCCCACTTGACTTGATACTCCAGGATGTCTGTCTTTAGGTGAGTGATCACACCACCATGGATATCTGGATCAAGACCTTTTAAATATAGTTCTTCTGTGTATTATTGCCACCTCTTCTTTATATCTTCTGCTTCTGTTAGATCCATACCATTTCTGTCTTTTATTGTGCCCCTTTGCATGAAATATTCCCTTGGTATCTCTAATTTTCTTGAAGTGATCTCTAGTCTTTCCCACTCTGTTGTTTTCCTCTGTTTCTTTGCATTGATCATTTAAGGTTTTCTTACCTCTCTTTGCTATTCTTTGGAACTCTGCGTTCAGATGGGTATATCTTTCCTTTTCTCCTTTGCCTTTCACTTCTCTTCTTTTCTCAGCTATTTGAAAGGGCTCCTCAGACAATCATTTTGCCTTTCTTTTTCTTGGGGATAGTTTTGATCACAGCCTCCCATACAATGTTACAAACCTCCATCCCTAGTTCTTCTGGCACTCTATCAGAGCTCATCCCTTGAATTTATCTGTCACTTCCACTGTATTATCATAAGGAATTTGATTTAGGTCATACCTGACTGACCGAGCAGTTTTCCCTACTTTCTTTAAGTCTGAATTTTTCAATAAGGAATTCAAGATCTCAGCCACAGTCAGCTCCCCGTCTTGTTTTTACTGACTGTATAGAGCTTCTCCATTTTTGGCTGCAAAGAATATAATCAATCTAATTTCAGTATTGGCCATCTGGTGATGTCCATGTGTAGAATCTTCTCCTGTGTTGTTGGAGGAGGGTGTTTGCTATGACCAGCGTGTTCTCTTCCCAAAACCGTGTTAGACTTTGCCCTGCTTATTTTGTACTTGAAGGCCAAATTTGCCTGTTACTCCAGGTATCTTATCTCTTGACTTGCTACTTTTGCATCCCACTCTCCTATGATGAAAAGGATATCTTTTTTTCAGTGTTAGTTCTAGAAGGTCTTGTAGGTCTTCGTAGAACCGTTCAACTTCAGTTTCTTCAGCATTAGTGGTTGGGGCATAGACTTGGATTACTCTGATGTTGAATGTTTTGCCTTGGGAATGAACTGATATCATTCTGTCACATTCAAGGTTGCACCCAAGTACTGCATTTTGGGCTCTTGACTATGATGGCTACTCCATTTCTTCTAAGGGATTCATGCCCACAGTAGTAGATACAATGATCACCTGAATTAAAATCACCCATTCCCATCCATTTTAGTTCACTAATTCCAAAAATGTTGATGTTCACTCTTGCCATCTCCTGTTTGACCATTTCCAATTTGCCTTGATTCATGGACCTAATATTCCAGGTCCCAATGCAATGTTGTTCTTTATAACGTTGGACTTTACTTTCACCACCAGACACATCTACAACTGGGTATAATTAGGCTTTGGCTCAGCCTCTTCATTCCTTCCGGAGCTACTTCTCTGCTCTTCTCCAATAGCATATTGGACACCTGCTGACCTGGGGGATTCATCTTTCGGTGTCATATCTTTTGCCTTTTCATACTGTTACTGGGGTTCTCAAGGCAAGAATGCCGTTCATCAACTATATCTCAATATCTTTAAAAAAGAATCCTGAAGACATACATTTGAAGGGAAAATTGGACTTGAAATAAATGTATACAAAAATTAATAGATATTAAAAAAAAAAAAAAAAAGAAACCCCTTCCCTATTTGTGCTGAGCACCAAGGAAGTGGGGCAGGTGGGGGTGCAGACAAGCTCTCATCAACTGGTATAAAAGTTATCGAAGTGTGAGCCATTCCCCAGGAACCTCAGTGCAGACCCTGGAAACCCAGGCCCTAGAGATCATCCAGCACTGTGGGTAACAGTGTAGCCTCTGGAAGAAACAACTCAGGTCCAACCGGTACAACCTCCTAGATGTGTGGCTTTGAGCCAGTTCCTGACCTCCCACGATCTCGTGCTTTTGAACTGTGATGCTGGAAAAGACTCGAGAGTCCCTTGAACAGCAAGGAGATCAAACCAGTCAATCCTAAAGAAAATCAACCCTAAATATTCATTGGAAGGTCTGATGCTATAACTGAAGCTCCAATACTTTGGCCACCCGATGTGAAGAGCCAACTCAGTGGGAAGGACCCTGATGCTAGGAAAGATTGAGGGCAGGAGGAGAAGGGGATGACAGATAGCATCACTGACTCAGTGGACATAAGTTTGAGTAAACTCTGGGAGATGGTGAAGGACAGGGAGGCCTGGAGTGCTGCAGTCCACAGGATCATGGAGAGTTGAACAGGACTGAATGACTAAACAACAACAACATCTGGAATAGAAGACGGAATGAGATCATCTGCATAAAGTACTCCATAAATATTAGCTATTTGCATTAATAGCCATCTCTGTGAATAATTTTTTTTAGTCTGAGAGTAGACCACAAAGGACTACTTAGATTTTAAATTAATATTCCCTTCACAACATAGAAATTACCTAGTTATCCTCAAGCTGTTATGTTCAGTTTACAACTCTTATTATTCTGTTTATAAATACAGCAACATGAGTCTAGTGCCTTTCAATTCTATTTGATTAATGATCTATTAACTTGAGGACACTAAGCTTTTTTGAAAATTCATTTACAAACTTAATTAAATTCCCCTAAACACTTTGAACTGCATTCATAAATTTAATATATTGTATTTTCTTTGTAAACACTTTGGTGGCCTAATAAAGCAAAATATCTCCAAGTGATAAATTCTCATGGTGCTTCCCTAGTGACTCAGATGACAAAGAATCTGCTTGAAGTGTGGGAGACCCGGGTTTGATCCCTGGGTCTGGAAGATCCCATGGAGAAGAGAATGACTACTTGCTCCAGTATTCTTGCCTAGAGAAATCAGTTCTGCTTTGGTTCTCTAACAAAGCAAAATATCTCCAAGCAACAAATTCTTATAAGCCTAAGAAATAAGATGTATTAATATAGTGAAGCACCAGCTTTCTTTAAAATCTCATAATATTCACAAAAATGTAATCAAATTTTCTTTCCCTTTCCAACTGAAACTCAAAAGTCTAAATACTATTACATATTTAAAATGCATCAGGCTAATCTATCAGTCTTCAATGTGCTAGAATCTCTTAACTATTATAATATTTTAAAGAAACCACGATCCAAGGGTTGGGCTTCCCTGGCGGCTCAGTGGTTAGGAATCTGTCTGCAATGCAGGAGACACGGATTTCATCCCTATGTTGGGAAGATCCCCTGGAGAAGGAAACAGCAACCTACTCCAGTATTCTTGCCTGGGAAATCCCATGGACAGAGAAGTCTCATGGGCTACAATAAATACAAGGGTTACTCCTAAACTTAATAGTTTGATCCTTAGGGCTTAATTTATCTTTTCATCTTCATGTTTAAACCTAAACTTTCCCAGGTTGGAGAAGGACCCTTGAAGAATCGAATGCACTGTTTCCAGCAGGCCAAAGGCACCACCTTTGGTGGAACTGGTAACATGGCTGATAGTGTATGGCCAAGTGGTGGATGTTTTTTGGTCAGAACTTCAAGACAGAATTGTGGATCTAGAAGCTCCAGAGTCCAAAGGGCTGCAGTTTGGATCTACCAGGCCCTTTGTATATTTTGAGATGCAAGTGGTCGTCACTCAGTCATGTCCAATTCTTTGCGACCCCATGCGCTGTAGCCTGCCAGGCTCCTCTGTCTATGGAATTCTCTAGGCAAGAAAACTGCAGTGGGCTGCCGTTTCCTTCTCCAGAAGATCTTCCTGACCCAGGGATCAAACCCACATTGCAGGTGGCTTCTTTACCTCCTGAGCCACAAGGGAAGCCCTGAGATGACAAGGAGAGGCCCCCAAGTTCATCCCTTTCAGATAGAAATGGCTTTGCAACCTAGGCTCCCTAGGTATTTAACCCTTTACCCAGTTTTCCATAACCTCTTTTTTCACTTTTATCAGCTTAATTGGAACATGGATTAGCATGTTCCATTCCTCATGACCCCTCCCTCAGGCTTCTTCTTCTTTTTTAGTATTTATTTGGCTCTGCCAAGTCTTAGTTGTAGCATGTGGGCTCTTTAGTTGCAGCATATGAGAGCTAGTTCCCTGACCAGGGATGGAACCCAGGCCCCCTGCATTGGGAGCACGGAGTCTTACCCACTGGTCCACCAGAGAAGTCCCTTCCTCCCCCAGGCTTCTTCAGTTGGATTGAATCAACCTGCTCACCCACTTCCTTGGTGGCTCAAATGCAGAAGTTCAGTTCAGTCCCTCAATCATGTCTGACTCTTTGTGACCCCATGAACTGCAGCATGCCAGGCTTCCCTGTAGTTCACCAACTCCTGGAGCTTGCTCAAGCTCGTGTCTATCGTGTTGGTGATGCCATCCAACCATCTTATCCTCTGTTGTCCCCTTCTCCTCCCGCCTTCAATCTTCCCCAGCATCAGTCTTTTCCAATGAGTTAGTTCTTCGCATCAAGGTGGCCCAAGTATTGGAGCTTCAGCTTCAGCATCAGTCCTTCCAATGAATATTCAGGACTGATTTCCTTTAGGATTGACTGGTTTGATCTCCTTGCAGCCTAAGAGACTCTCCAAAGTGTTCTCCTGCAGTGCTGAAGACCCAGATTCAATCCTGGGTCAGGAAGATCCCCTGGAGAAGGAAATGGCAACCCACTCCAGTTTTCTTGCCTGGAGAATTCCATGGACCTAGGAGCCTGGCGGGCTCCATGTGGTTGCAAAGTGTCAGACACAACTGAGGGACTAACAACACAACACAACCTGCTCACTGATGAACCCACGTCTTATTGGCTTCAGCTGCAGCAAAAAGTTCAAGTACATAGCATTTTCCCACAGGCACAAGTTGCTGCCCAGCAGAGTTTAGAGGGGCAGGAGCTTTTCCCGAGATAATCATTTACCCTTTGTTCTTAATCGGTTTTCCTCCCCGTATTCAACCTACCTTTCCTGCTTTTATTTTCAGGATCTGGAACAATTTAAGGGAAGTGGTCTGGGGGTTTGGGGAGAGGAGAAAGAGGTGGTTTGGGGAGAGTGGTGGTCCAGAGTAGCAGTGCCCACCAGAAGGGACAGAGCCTCAGCTGGCAAGGGTAAGCTGTGTGGGACGTCCCGGGAGCACGTGGGTGTAGTTCCAGGCCCTGGGGCTGCTGATCTTGGTGAGGAAGCAGCAGAAACTCCTGACGGCTTAAATGTGAAGCTCTCACAGTGGCCCTCACACACTGAATACTTCCCTTGCCTCCCCCTCCCCTTTCTTCTGGCATCCCGTTAGGCTCCTAGGTGCTTGCACGGGCCTAGGGAGGAGGAACCCCACCTCCAAAAACAAGTAGCAGCGAATGCTTCTTCAGCCCTGGCAAGGTGAAGCCAGGTCTAAGTTGATTTTTTTTTTTAAATTGAAGTATAGCTAATTTACAGTCTGGTGTCTCTGATGGTAAAGAATCTGCCTGCAGTGGAGGAAACCTGGGTTCAATCCCTAGGTTTGGGAAGATCCCCTGGAGGAGGAAATGGCCACTGCCTCCAGTACTCTTACTTGGAGAATCCCACGGACAGAGGAGCCTGAGGGGCTACAGTCCATGGGGTTGCTATATATATATATATATATATATATATATATATATATATATATATTCTTATGTATATATTCTTTTTCTGAGTCCTTTTGCTTATGTGTGTGTGTGTGTTCAGTCACTAGTGTCTGACTCTGCGACTCCATAGATTGTAGCCCACTAGGCTCCTCTGTCCATGGCATTCACCATGCAAGAATACTGGGGCGGGTTGCCATTTCTTTCTCCAAGAGATCTTCCCAACCAAGGGATCAAACCTGAGCCTCCTGCACTGCAGCTGGATCTTTACCACTGAGCCACTTGGGGAGTCCCTCTTTTTGTTTATAGGTAATTACAAAATATTGAGTATAGTTCCCTGTGCTATATAGTAGGTCCTTGTTGACTATCTATTTTACATATAGTAATGTGTATATGTTAATCGCAACCTCCTAATTTATCCTTCCCCCACCCCAGGTCTAATTTGATTTTAACGAAATAGGGAAGGGCACTATTTCCAGCGTTTGAGTCCTGTGATATTTACATAAAATGATTCTTCCTGGAGTAGGAGGAAGAGCATTGCAGGGTGGGAGGTGAGAATTCTATTACTGAACCACCAATAGAACAAGACCACTGAAGGGCAGGTCTGGCTCAGCCATTCGTGACAGCAATTTACCTCACTTCTCCAACCCTCAGTTTTCTCATTTGTAAAGCAGAAATGGGTTTCACACCTACCAGGTCCCTTCCAAGCCAGGGTCTGGCCCGCCTGCCCAGTCCAGGGATGTGGAGGTCCTGCAGGCGGCAAGTGTTACAGTCACTCTGTACCGAGGAGCAGCCGATGCCAGCCCAGCCTGGCCAGCAGAGGGCACTGTCATGCCGTGTAGCCTGTTCCTGCCTCAGCCTGCAGGACTGGCAGCTCATCTCAAGGAGGCCCCCAGCCCTCACAGCTGTATGGAGCAGATGTGCTATCCAGCATCCACCCCCCACCCCCCTTTCAGAGGAGCTGTCTGGGTGCTCAGGGCTGGTGCACTGGGATGACCCAGAAGAATGGGATGAGGAGGGAGGTGGGAGGGGGGTTCAGGATGGGGAGCACATGTAAATCCATGGTTGATTCATATCAATGTATGGCAAAAACCACTACAATATTGTAAAGTAATTAGACTCCAACTAATATAAATAAATGAAAAAATAAATTTAAAAAAATTAAATAATTAAAAAAAAAACAACAAAACAGAGGAGCTGTCTAATCCCTGGGACTAGGTCACTGGGTCTCCACTCAGGCCAGCTTCCAGACTCTCTGGAGGGTCCAGGTCACCACAACCGTGTGACTCCTCTTTAACCCCACCATCAATTCCATTTCCATAGTATGCCAGGCCCGCTCAGACCCCTCATGTCACTTAATCTCAAAGAAATGAGATAGAGACCATCACCCTGTGGGGAAACTGACACAGGAGAGGCAAAGTGACTTTCCAAGACCTCATGGAACTGCACTGAAACTCAGAACTCTTTGGATTCCAAAGGCCACGTTATTTCTACAACAGAGTTGAGCCTCTTGAACGTGGGCCCGGAGGTTTGGGCTGTTTGGGGGAAGCAGGATGGCGGGGGTTCTAGTTGCCTAGCAGAGGTCTAGAAGGTGCACTGTGCAGGTACAGGCCGGCATAGCTCAAGCTGAGGTTGGCATCACGTGGAGCACGGACGGACAGGCCTGAAGATCAGATGCCCATTGCAGGTGGCTTGTTTGGGGCAGCCCCATCAGAAGGAGCTCAGACCCTGTGAGGTGTCTGTCCTTCCCTGAGGCTGAGCAGGGCTCCTGGGAGGCCCTGATGACAGGACAATTAGGGAAATTAAAGGCAGGGGTGGGCAGGGGAGCCCAGGCCACACTCTCACTGTCCTGTTTCCTGGGTTGGCGGCCGATGTCAGCAACAGGCAGTTGACGCCCACCTTGTCCCCCAGCTCCTCCGAGCAAGCTGGCTCGAGGCCCTTTTCTGTTTCCCTCTTGGAGGTCACCAATGTGATGTCACCCAGTAGCCCAGATTTACCATCAGTGAAAATTCAATTCCCCCAAATGGGGACCCCTGTCTGCACGAGAGACTGGGTCAAACCTGCAGGGGTTTTGATGAGGGACCAGAATGAGGGAGATGAACACATCCACAGCTCAAGGTGGCCCAAGGCCAAGGGGATGGGAGACCTAAAGGTGAGGACAGTGTTGGGGTACCCCATCTGGTGGGGAGGGCCTGGGAGGACCTGACACTGACTGATGGACAACAGACAGAGCCTTGCGCTAGGAGAGAGGCTGAGGCCAGGCTGAGAGGTGGCAGGAGGGGCCCGGGTTCAGAATCAGGAGAATGTGTGGGGGTGGGGAATGTTCAAAGGCATTGGTCAGGGATGAAATAGGGAAGGCGGGCAGGGGGCAAGCGTGGGGAGCTACGTGTCAGGCTGAGGATGCCACGGGCACGTACAGCTGACCAGCACTTCAGGAGGGCAGCAAAGCACCTAAGACTCTGAACCAGACTGCCTGGGTTCAAGTCCCAACCCAGCCAATCACTAGCTGTGTGACCTTGGGTGAGTCACTGGGTTCCTTGGTGTTCTAGTTTCTCACCTAAAATGTTGTTCAAGTATGACAGCTACTGTGAGCATGAAAGAAATTCAACTATGTGCAGCACTTAGCAAGTGCCTGACTATTACAGCATATAAATAGCGACAGCTATTTGGGCAGCACATAGGATGCTCCAGACTCTAAGCTGTTTCCCTGTCTTCTACATCATCGCTTTAACCTTCACAGGAAACCTCAGAGGTACTATCACCTTACAATGACTGCACCCATTTTACAGATGGGGAAAGATGGTCACAGAGCAGCAAAGTAATGAGCCTGGCTCCACACCCCTGCCTTGAACACCCGGCCCATTTCTCCTCCTCCCTCCCCCACCTGCCTGGTTCTAGGGACCTTCTAAGCCACCATCTCTTTCCGCTGCCAGAGAAGGGTCGTGGGCCGTGGTCTCTGTGGCTCATAGATCCTGGGATTAGGGGGAAAAGTTTAGTTCCTCACTCCCTTCGGCCCCTCTCCGCCCCCTGCAGACCCCTCCCCAGGTCCATGCCTAGCAGTCTAGGTTTTAGGCTACGCATCAGCCGCTCCCTGTTCAAAGCAGGACAGGGGGAAAGGCGTGGAACCCTTAAAACAGTGCAAACGTGTCCCGCGCCTGATTGTCCCGAAGCCCGGCGCGCACAGACAGAAGTTGTGTACACAGGATTTTAGTATTTCCTCTCCGGCTCCAGCCCCAATTTGAGGGCCTGTAAAAGCTTGAATGGCGTCCAGTGCGGCGTGGTTTGCCTAAGCTCGGCTCCCGGCGCAGAGTCAAAGCAGCCCACACAGGGCTGGGGCGCCCGCGGGGGTCCCTGGGGGGCAGAGGGCGCCCATGCCCGGGCCGCCGAGCCTCCCCCCAGCCCCCCAACCCCCTCCCCGCCCTGGTGTGGGGCGCTGAGGGCGGGAGGCGAGGGTCGGACTGCCTGCGTGACCCACTGCTTCACCCCCCACCCCTCCACGCCGCCTGGAGGAAGAAATTACGAGCTGGAAACCTCTCTCATTTCAGGGGGGTGGGGAGGGCTCCCGGTGACAGAGGGGCTGGTCCAGGCTGTACCCGGGGCGGGGGCGGGGGCGGGCGCGGGGGAGGGGGAGGCTTGTCCAATGCCTGCTTTTAAACCTGCACCTCCACCTTAGTCCGAAATCACTCAGCCTCTTTCCCTAGCTGGCTGTGTGAGTCTATACAACTCACTCACTCTCACTGAGTCTCGGTTCCCTCAGCTGTGAAAAGGCGCTGGTGTGGCTCCATCTCAGGCTCCTGCCAGCCCCAGCCCTGGCATCTTGGGGTCCCAGGAGATTGTGAGCTACCTGGGCTGCAGGCTGGGTGCCCATCTGAGGAAGAGAGGTCTGATCCCCTCCCCCAGGGGCTGTGACACTGGGGGGTGGAGGCGGTGTCTCATGGCCAGAAAGAGATCCCTGAGGACCCCTCATAGTCAGGGGCCTTCCAGGGGTCGCTCGCACCCTGAGCACAGCGATCTGTGGTGGACACAGCCCCGGCCACATGGGTATCTGTGCATGGAGGATTTCAGCCTGTCTTCCACAGTCTCTGCTCTGCAGTTCCCTCGCTCACATGTGTGATGTTCAGGGCTGCATTTGAGCTGAACAGAACTCATTTGGTGACTTGAACTGCCACTTAACAATCTTGGTCTGTGGAGACACGGGTTCAGTCCCTGGGTGGGGAAGATGCCCTGGACAAGGAAATGGCAACCCACTCCACTATTCTTGCCTAAAACATCACATGAACAGGGGAGCTTGGCAGGCTACAGTCCATGGGGGTCGCAAAGAGGTGGACATGATTGAGCGGCTGGGCATACACACAGTTTCTGCCTTAGGAGCTCCATTTTTAGGCAAAGTAAAGAAAGCTTGGAGGAATTAGACAACTTTCCCCAAATCACTATGTTGATCATGAGTGTTGTTCACTGGCCATTTCCACTCTCTCTTCCAGGCATGTGGTAGGATCACACCTCAGGGGCCCCTCTGTTGTTGGGTGGGGCCATCACTGCAAATGGTGACTGCAGCCACGAAATTAAAAGACGCTCCTTGGAGGAAAAACTATGACCAACCTAGACAGCATATTGAAAGCAGAGACATTATTTTGCCAACAAAGGTCCATCTAGTCAAAGCTATGGTTTTTCCATTAGTCATGTATGATTGTGAGAGTTGGACCATAAAGAAAGCTGAACGCCAAAGAATTGATGCTTTTGAACTGTGGTGTTGGAAAAGACTCTTGAGAGTCCCTTGGACTGCTAGAAGATCCAGCCAGTCCATCCTAAAGGAAATCAGTCCTGAATATTCATTGAAAGGATTGGTGCCGAAGCTCCAATTCTTTGGCCACCTGATGTGAAGAGCTGACTCACTGGAAAAGACCCTGATGGTGGGAAAGATTGAAGGCAGGAGGAGAAGGGGACAACAGAGGATGGGATGGTTGGGATGGCATCACTGACTCCATGGACATGAGTTTGAGCAAGCTCCTGGAGTTGGTGAAGGACAGGGAAGTCTGGTGTGCTGCAGTCCATGGGGTCGCAAAGAGTTGGACACGACTGAGTGACTAAACTGACTTATGTGACTGGTCCTGATCAGTGAGTTGTGAGTAAAAATTATATGAGTCTCTCCAAAGTCAAAGCGTTTAAATGCCAATTCAGGACCCTCCAGATCTCTCCTCTCCCTCTGTTCCAGCAACCAGCAAGTTCAAATTGGTGGCCATTCATTAGCCTACATCCCAGTTCAGTTCAGTTCAGTTGCTCAGTCGTGTCCAACTCTTTTTGACCCTATGGACTGCAGCACGCCAGGCCTCCCTGTCCATCACCAACTCCCAGAGTTTACCCAAACTCATGTCCATTGACTCAGTGATGCCATCCAACCATCTCATCCTCTGTCGTCCCCTTCTCCTCCTGCCTTCAATTTTTCCCAGAATCAGGGTCTTTTCAAATGAGTCAGTTCTTTGCATCAGGTGGCCAAAGTATTGGAGTTTCAGCTTCAACATCAGTCCTACCAGTGAACACCCAGGACTGATCTCCTTTAGGATGGACTGGTTGGATTTCCTTCCATCCCAGAATGGGAAGAAATAGAACAGAGCTCTGAGTGGATTCATGATGGACATTTAAAATGAACAAGATAAATCTTGTGTTTAAGCCATTGTAAGCCATTACACTTTTAAAAAAATGTATCTTTTTTTTTCCCCAATTGTTTTTGGCTGAGCCTTGTAGCATGTGAGATCTTAGTTCCCAACCAGGGATAGAACCCATGCCTCCTGCATTGGCAGTGCAGAGTTTTCACTCCCAGACCTCCAGGCCAGTCCCTAAGCCATTACACTTTTAAGGGCATTTGTTACCACAACCTAACTCATCCTCTCCTGACTGATACAGCCACCAAGTTGAACTTTGGAGGGCCGATCACTCCAGCATAAGGGCACAATGGACTTGACAGGAATGGAGACAAGCCAGAGAGTTATATGGACAATACAGCCCCTAGAGCATATTGCTACTAGAACTCTCTGCTACTAGGAAACTGGACTCTGAGTGGCAGCAGTCCCCAGGCCCTCTGCACCAGCTCAGCTTGGAAAAGGCCCACAGGGTATTCAGCACTGGTGTCAGGTGACCCAGGGAGCCCTTCCCACACTGGTAAACACCAGTCACACTGCAGCTGGATCTACTTCTAAGGGTTCCTATAAGGGGAGATAGGGACAACCTGGGACCCACTGCAGCAAATCTCTGGAGTAGAAGTGGGGAGACACAGTGGACTTCACAGTGTCCAGTCCAGGAGCTTCTGCTTTCCTAATAAAAGGGGACAGATGCAGCTGGTGTGGCCTCTCTCTTTTCATCTTTCTGTCTCTGTTTTGTCTTGAATGTGGGCATGACACCCAGGGTGCTTCCCTGGTGGCTTAGTAGGTAACAGATCCACCTACAATGGAGGAGACCCCGGTTTGATCCCTGGGTCGGGAAGATTCCCTGGAGAAGGAAATGATGCTATACCAGTCATCTAAGACCACAAAGAAAAGGCCAGAAGAAACTCTCCTACACTGTTGGTGGGAAAGTAAGTTGGTGCAGCCATTATGGAGAACAGTATATTGTGGTTCCTTGAAAAAAACTAAAAACAGAGTTACCATATGATCCAGTAATCCCATTCCTGGGCACATATACAGAAAAAATGAAAAGGCTAACTTGGAAAGATACATGCACCCCGATGTTCATAGCAGCATTATTTACAATAGCCAAGATATGGAAGCAAATTAAGTGTCCATCGACAGCTGAATGGATAAAGAAGATGTGGTGTATATGAGAATACATATACAAGAGAATATTACTCAACCATAACAAAGAATGAAATAATGCCATTTACAGCAACATGGATGGACATACTAAGTGAACTAAGTCAGTCAGACAGAGAAAGACATCATATGATGTCACTTAAATATGGACTCAAAAAAATGATACAAATGAACTTATATACAAAATGGAAACAGACTCATAGACTTAGAAAACAAATTTATGGTTACCAAAGGGGAAAGGGAGCAGGGAGAGATAGTTGGGAATATGAAGTTAACAATTACACACTACTATATATAAAATAGATAAACAGCAAGGACCTATTGTATAGCACAAGGAACTATATTCAATATCTTATTAAAAAAACCTATATTGGAAAAGAATGTGAAAAAGATGTAATCGTATATTTAACTGAATCACTTCACAGTACACCTGAAGCATTGTAAATCAACTGTATCTCAATTAAATAAATAAGAAAAGGCCAGAAGAAACCTCAGAGTTGTTGAGCTACAACAGCAACGTTATAACTGATTTCTGATTTCTTTCTCCTGATTTCTCATTATGAGAAAAAGACCCCCTGGTGTGTGTAAACCTCTATAACCAGGCTTCCTGCCCCTTGCAGCCAAATACCTTCCTAACTGATAGAGTTCCTAGCAGGGGAGTTGGAAGAAAGGACTTATTCTGGTTATCAACCCCTGCATTCCTCCCCTTTTCTCACCTGAGGTTACATGGCCCCAGATCAATCCAGTCCCCAGAAGTTGTCCCCAGTCAGTTCCGGAAGTAAGATTTAAGCACCCCACCTCCAGGGGGTGCCCCTTCACATCTACTCCAGAGTTATCGCCCCCAAAACACAAACCTGAAGATGGCACTACTCTGCCCCAGAGCCTACCACCTTCTCTCGGACCCTAAGAATGGCACTCAGATGCTCTTCCAGAGCCCTCAAGGTCCTCCCCACCCTGGATTCAGTTTATCTTTGCAGCTTTAAATCCTTTCCCTCCTTACCAGCCCCCATCCCCTTCCTAAGCCACCTTTGCCACCACCACGCCCCCCATCCACCTTGGACTAATGTGCTTTTCCTCTCTTTTGCATTCTTTGTCCACACTTTTGTTATAGCAGGTGATTTTCCCCTTATAATTACTTGTTTGCAAATCTTTCCTTCCAGAAATTAAGAGCTCTGAGAACAAGGGCCAATCCTTACTCTATTTGTATGTACCTTAGCTTCCAGAATGGCTAGTACTCAAAACACAGCCTGTTGAATAGATAAAACTCCAGTGCTGTGGTGATACTTTGGATATTAACTGTGAGCTTTCTCTTTGGGTCTTATATGGAGCCACTCTTCAGGTAAACTGTGAAGTATCCCATTATAAGGAAAGGGCTTTCTTGGTTTCCTACTAAGCATATTTAATGAGCACCTACCATGTGCTTGTATCAGTTACCTGTTACCGCAATCATGCTGTGTAACAAACACCCACAAAACCTCAGTGGCATATAACAGTAAGTACTTATTCATCTATGTCAAATCTATACAGTGTATTAAAAAGCAGAGGCATTACTCTGCTGACAAAGGTCCGTGTTGTCAAAGCTATGGTTTTTCCAGTAGTCATGTACTGATGTGAGAGTTGGACAAAAAAAAAAAAGAATTGATGCCTTTGAACCATGGTGCTGGAGAAGACTCTTGAGAGTCCCTTGGACAGCAAGGAAATCAAACCAGTCAATCCTAAAGGAAATCAACCCTAAATAGTCATTAGAAGGACTGATACTGAAGCTGAAGCTCCAATGCTTTGGCCACCTGAAAGGAAGAGCTGAAAAGACCCTGATACTGGGGAATATTGAAGGCAGGAGGAGAAGGGGAGGACAGAGGATGAGATTGTTGGATGGCGTTACCAACTCAATGGACGTGAGTTTGAGCAAACTCCGGGAAATAGTGAAGGATAGGGAAACCTGGCGTGCTGCAGTCCATGGGGTCACAAAGAGTCAGACATAACTGAGCAACTGAACAACAATTTATTCAACACTTGTCTTTGAGTTGGCTGGTGGTATCACAAGTTGTTATTACAATCTTCACTTTTCAGACCAGAGGTGAAGTGAGGTAAAGTGACAGTCTAAGTTTGCACAGTTGATAAGCAGCAAAGCCAGAATGAAAACCTAGGAGCCTGGCTCATAGCTGGATTTTTAACCATTACGTTGCACTGCCTTGCCCCTCTGCTACAGACTGAATGTTTGTGTCCCTCCTCTCTGTGAATGTACTTGTCGACACTTAATCCCCAGTGCCAAGGTATTTTGAGGTGAGGCCTTTGGGAGGTGATTAGGTCATGAGGGTGAAGCCCTCATGAATGGGATTAGTGCCCTTATAAAAGGGGCCCAGAGAGCCCTCTAGTCCCTTCTGCCTTGTGAGAACACAGGGGAAAAACAGGCACCTATCAAACTGTAAGCAGGCTCTCACCAGATAGTGAATCTGCCTGCTTCTTGATCTTGAACTTTTCAGCCTCTAGAACTGTGAGAAATAAATTTCTGTTGTTTACAATCTACTTGGTTTGTGGTATCTTGTTGTAGCAACCCCAGCAGACTAAAACACTCTCCCTCTTGGGGAGCAACCGACCTCTATGCATAAAGAATTTGCTCATTTTTTTTTAATGAATAGAATCCACTTTTATGCCTTTTACACTTTTTTTTTTTTTTTTTTTTTGGTCTATGCTGGATCTTCATTGCTCCAAGGGCTTTTCCCTAGTTGCAGTGCACAGGTTTCTCATTGCAGTGGCTTCTCTTGTTGCAGAGCACAGACTTTAGGGGTGCAGGCTTCAGTAGGTGCAGCACATGGACTCAGTAGCTGAGGCTCCCAGGCTCCAGAACACAGGTTCAGTAGTTGCTGTGCGCAGGCTTAGCTGCTCTGCGGCTTGTGGGATCTTCCTGTATCAGGAATGGAACCCCTGTCTCCTGCATTGGCAGGCAGATTCTTTACCACTGAGCCACCAGGGGAGCTGAGTTTGCTCACTTTTAAAATCACAACTTAGTATTTCACTCAATGGATGACAATATATCATAATTATTTAGCCAGTCCCTACTGATGTGCATTTAAGCTGTTTCCAAACTTTCACTGTTACAAACAATGCTATATGAACAATTTGTGCCCAAGTCATTCAGCCTTGGTGAAGTGTATCTGCAGGGAAAATTCCTAGAAGTGGAATTGCTCTGCCAAAGATATGAGCCTTTATAATTTTGAATGATGTTACTAAATTGCCTGCCAACAATCTATGGGCTGGCAATTTCCCCACACCCTTTCTCACATGATATGTTAGCAAGCTTTTTGATCTTTAATAGCATGATGAATGAAAAATACTATCTCTGTGTTTTTTACTTTGCATGGTTTTCATTATGCATAGGGTTGAAAAAATAATAACGTTACCTCATGGGATTATTGTGAGGATTAAATAAATTAAGACAATTAAAAGGTATCAAGTTCTTAGGACAGTACCCAGTTCATGGTAACCACTAATAAATGTTTATTATGATTACTCTAAAATATTGTGGGAGTGTGGAGAAGGGCAAGCCACAGAGCAATATGTATAGTATGCTATTATTTGTGAAATAAAACAAGAAGCAAAGATATACATACATATGCACATATATGCATGCACACATATGTGAATATATGTATTTGCATGTATATGTAAAACATTTCTCAGAAAAGATATACAAAAGTAGGAAATACTGATGCCTCTCAGAAAGGAACTGGGTACTGGTGACAGCAGTGAGAAAAAAGTTTTCTTTGCATTCTCTGTATCACACCATGTTTGAACCATGAGCATGAAACATTTATTCTTCAAAAAGGTTGCAGTTACTGGTACTTCCCATAGAAAAGCAAGCTACACAGGTAAAGAGAAGGATTCCAGACCTATAGCTTTATTCTTTTTCAATTTTATTTAATCCAAGATATCCAAAATATCATTACTTCAACATGTAATCAATATAAAATGAGTTAATGACCCTCCAATTAAAATTTTTTTAAAAAACCTTTATATAAGTGCCAAAATTAAATCATAGAAGATGCTATAGGAAAATATCTCTATTTTTTAGATAGAGTAGGATTTTTTAAACAGCATGCCAAAAACAAAATCATAAAGAAAAAGATTCTAATTTGACTATATTAAAATTAGACATGTTTTCACTGAGCGACAATAAGAATATTTACATATAAAAATGCATTAATGATATTTTACTTTAAAAATATAAAAGCAAGTCACGATTTAAGACTTTTAAATTTTCTCTGTCTATGGTGATTCTCCAGGCAAGAATACTGGAGTGGGTGGCCATTCCTTCTTCCAGGGGATCTTGCCAACCCAGGGATTGAACCTGCATCTTCTGGGCGGGTTCTTTACCACTAGCGCCACGTAGGAAGCCCCTTCGTTTGGATGGCCACGTTTAAGTTGTTTGTTAGGCACATCTGGCTACTGGATATGTACTTGAGCAGGACCCAGTGGGGCCTTCCCTGAACAGGCCTTCCCCCGTATCCTCACTTTAACTCCTCTCTGAAGTATCTAGATAATAAAATTTGATGCACATTTCCTGAGCCCCTTGGCTTTAGGCTTAAGTTCCCAGGTGATGCAGCCCATTTTCCCACCCTGGGCTCTTGAGGGTGCCAGACTGACCCTAATGGTAGCACAAAAGAAGGTTGGAGTTGCCACAAGTTGAGGAGTGGGAAGAGCTGTTCATTCTTCCCCATTTGTCCATGCTCTCTAAGCTTTTTCTTTTTCTTTCTCTTTTTCTTTTTTAGTTGACCTTTGGCTATGCTGAGTCTTCTTCGTTGCGTACGGGCTTTCTCTGGTTGCAGCAAGCGGGGGCTTCTCTCTAGTTGTGGCGTGGAGGGTTCTCGTTGTGGTGGTTTCTCTTGTTACAGAGCACAGTCTGTAGGGTGCACAGGCTCAGTAGTTGCTGCAATGCAAGCGCTCTAGAGTGCGGGCTTAGCTGCCCCAAGGCATGTGGGGACCAGGGATCAAACTCATGTACCTTGTATTGGCAGGCAGATTCTTAACTACTGGACCACCAGGGAAGTCCCAGAGGGCTTCTTGATAATCCTTATGACTTGGAAGTTGGCTTCCCCATTGCACTTATTACAAGAGAGAGAAAGGAGGAAACCCTCTGCCTCCTCACCTCACATGTCACACACAACTTCTGCCATATTCTACCCTTCAGAAGCAAGTCACTAATCCAAACAGATATCTGCCCCCCATTATTCACAGAAGCAATACAATTGCCAAGGTGTGGAAGCAAGCCAAGTGTCCATCAACAGATGAATGGACAAAGAGGTGGTACATGTATACAATCGATTGTTGAAAGTGAAAGTATTCGTTGCTCAGCTGTGTCCGACTCTTTCCCACCCAGGCTCTGTAGCTCACCAGGCTCCTCTGTCCATGGGATTCTCCAGGCAAGAATACTGGGGTGGGTTGCCATTCCATTCTCCAGGGAATTCTCCCAACCCAGGGATTGGACACAGGTTTCCTGCATTGCAGGTGGGTTCTTTACCGTCTGAGCCACCAGGGAATTCAGCCATTAAAAAAAAAGAGCAAAATAATGCCATTTGCAGCAATATGGATGGACCCAGTGATTACCATACTCAGTGAATTAAGTCAGAAAGAGAAAGACAAATACTATATCATATCACATATATATGGAATGTAAACTACGGCACAAGTGAACCTATCTACAAAACAGAAACAAACTCACAAACACAGAGATCAGATTTGTGGTTGCCAAGGGGGAGAGGGGAAAGGAGAAGGAGGGACTGGGAGTTTGGGGTTGGTAGATGTTTACGATTACATTTAGAATGGATAAACAACAAGGTCCTTACCGTATGGCACAGGGAGCTATATCAAAGTCTTTTGAGATAAACCACATGGAAAAGAATATTAAAAAAAAAGAACATCTATAAGTGTATAACTGAGTCGATTTGTAGTACTGCAGAGACTGGGACATTATAAATCAATAAAGAAATTTTTTTATTGTACTTTAATAACAAAAAATAAAATAAATCTAAAGTGCAGTGAGTATATATATATATATATATGCACACACACATTGGACACACACTCAACCATAAAAAAAGAATGAAATTTTGCCATTTGAAGCAACACAGATGGACTTGGAGGGCATTTTGCTTAGTGGAACAAGTCAGACACAGAAAGACATAAATACTGTATGCTATTGCTTATATGTAGAAACTAAGAACAAGACAAACTAATGAATAAAACAAAAAAGAGGCAGACTCATAGATGTAGAGAACAAATTAGTGGTTACCAGTGGGGAAAAGAAGAGGGGAAGGGCAGGATAAGGGTAGGGGGAAAGAGGGTTATTATGGAATTATATGAAATCATGCGTGTGTAACTTTTGAAAATTGTAAAGCACTATAGAATTTAAACAACCTTCCATTCAATTAAAATTTTTTCAGGAAAAAAAAGACATAAGTCTTAAGTATAGCATATATCTAAGGGAGGGATGGGAATTAGGCTTTACCTTAATGAAATGAATGTGAAAGAATTTGTGAACACATGTAAAACCGCCACAGGACACATCCAAAAAGTTGCACATGTTCCTCTTCTGCTCACCCCCTGTTGACTAGAACTCAGTCACATGACCACACACAGTCAAGGGGAGCTGGGAGGTATCATTTTTGTTGTAGTGACTGGACACCCAACCAAAAATGGGTGGTCTGTTACTATGGGAGGGAAATGGTACACAAGTAAAGTTTCTGCCTCCGAAGAAGCAAATGCGCAGATGTGCTGGTGGGGAAAAAATAAAGAACACTGTGGAATATAATTTACATTCTGGGAAAAGGGAAAGCATGTTTCTCATCACTGGCATCCTTGAAAATGCTCGTGACAGATGGATGAGTGAAAAACACAGGTCGAATAACAGTGTGGATTCATTCAATACAGTTGATAGACGCGGATCTTAATGGGCATGGAGGCTGAGAGGTGATTGAAAGGATATTTGCCAGCCCAGTCATTGTGGGTATCTTCGGGTGACTGAATTACTGACAGTCATTTCATCCATTTCTGTCATTTTTCTGTATCATTTACTGTTTTTCCCCAAACAGAAAAGAAACATACACAGTATTTCTTCCTATCCTTTCTAATCACCTCACCTCCCCAAGCTGGTCCAGAAAGAATGTTGGTGAGAAATTCCTGGGTGTCCTGCAATGAGACTTGCGAGGTAACCTGTCAGATCAGAGACAAGCCAAGCACAGGCAGCAGGAGGGCAGGGCCAGGGTCTGGTTAGACAGTGAGGATGGGCAAGCAGTCACAGTACCAGGGCTTGAAATCGCAGCTGAGTAGGGGGCGGGGGGCATGCCACTGGAACAGAAGTCAGAACAGAGAGTCAGTCCAAAAGTGGGAGCAGCCAAGGTGTGGTGTCCAAGGGGATATGCCAGGGTGTGGGCAAAGCACCTAAGTGTCCATGCTGAGGACAGTGTTCACAGTTCCAACGAGTCCAAGGGAACAGGAGGAAAAGAGATTCCAGAAAGTGATGCTTGGGATCAGGGATGGGTTGAAAACCAATGCAAGTTGTAAAGACCCCAGCAACCTCATTCAGGGCACTTTTGAGGAGGTACAGTCAACCAGACTGCAGCCGTGATGGAGCCAGGAGGACATGGGGGAGCATGTTACTGCCCCAGCAAGAGCGGCCTTTGCAGGGCTGATGCTGACAGCACTGGACAAGGATTGGGCAAGTGCGTTTAATCTGCCTGCAAGCTCTGAGCTATGACTAGCCCCTCCCTGTACTCTTGCGTTGAGAAAGGTTCTAAGGCTGAGTCTGGGCTTGGGAGGAACCACTGAAGCAATAATTAGTGATGTCTCCCAAGGCCCAAGGGAGAGAGCTGTAAACGAAGTGCCATGATTTCAATGGCTTATTCTTCTCCCCTAGGGACTCACTACCACCCCCTTTCCCCTCATTTGCCTGTCTCCCATAGTAGGGAAAAGTTATACATAATCCCACCCTTTTCACTTCAGCTGATTCACTGCTAGAGTTTCTATATACAGAGATCCTTTTTATGTAGCTGTCCTCAAAAGTACACCCTAATTGTAAATGTTTTTTCCATTTGGCATTACAACACAAGGATTTTCCTATGATCCTTTTTTAATATCTTTTTTTAAACTAACACGAGTACATTGCAGAAGAGACAGAAAATCAACAAGAAAAAAACACTTTAAAACATCTTTAATTCCAAAATGCGCAGGGGGACTGTGTTGTCTGTCAGGGAGGGCAAACCAGGAGGATGGTCACTCTTAGAACAATTGCTCCAACACTTCCATAAGTATCAGAATTGTATGGGATTTTCTTTTAAGAAATGAGGGTTCTCTCTGCAAACTCATTAGAAAAGGTAAATCTTCCCCCCCCCCCAACAACAACAAAAGAACAAGAGCAAAGGTTATAAACAAGAAAATTCACAAGTAAATAATTAAGAAGCATGTTCTTCTCTAATCAGTCAGGAAAATGAAAATTAAAACAATGAGGTGATTTTCCCCTCCCGCAGCATACTGGCATGAAGTCAAGTGTAAGAGCATCCAGCACAAGTAAGGCAATGGACTTAAACTGCTATAGCCTCTTGGGAAAGTAATCTAGAGTTGTTTATGAAAATTAAAAATATTCTGTGTGTACATTTGTCAGAACAACCCTACTTCCAGGATCTCCTCTATAAAAGTTAAAAAAAAAAAACCAAAATACGGAACATGAAGACATACGTACAAGGACATCTAATGAAATACCCACTCTTTTATTCAATGAATATTTGTTGATTAACTATTATGTGCCAGGCACTAGGAACACGGTGACTAAAACATAAAAACATCCCTGATTCCATGGAGTTTACCTTTCAGAGGGAGGAGATAATCAATAAAAAACAAAGGAAACCAAAGACCCCCAGGTACACTTAAAAGACATAGCATGGAGAAAAACAGAACAGGGAAGAAAGATGGAGAATATGCCAGGGGAGGGAGAGTGTGGAGTGGGGGGAAGGGGTTCACTTAATAGAACAATCAAGGAAGGCCTCACTGAGAAGGTGGCATTTTATCCAAGGACTGAAGAAGGGGAGGAAATAAGTCATGGGGATATTTAGGAGTGGAGCATTCCAGGTAAGGAAACAGCTGATGCCAAGGCCAAGGGGCAGACAGATTCCATTGTGTCAGAGAACCAGAGTGAAGTCAGGGAGGTAATAGCGCAGGTGGGCCCATTGGAGGTCACTGCAAGGACCTGGCTTCACACTGAGTGGGATCTCGCCATCTCGGGGATGTAGACAAGAATTAGGAAGTCAACAACCTACAAAGGTCATGCAGTCTTGAGGGTGGGAGGGAGGGAGATAGCAGGAACTGAGGACCAGACCCCAGGGCATCCCAACCAGCAAAGGAGGCTAAGGAGGAGGAGTCAGGGAGGGAGGGGGCAATCCAGGGAGATTGGGCTGTGTTTCACGGGGGGGACGGATGGGCTGTGTCCAGTGTGCTGGCTGACAGATCAAGTCTGATGGGAACTAAGGACCAACATCCTGAAGGAGATGGGCTGGCCCAAGCCTGGCAGAGGACTTCTGTCACAGAGGGTGGGCACTTGTACAAGCCCCTCGGGCAGGGAAGTGGAAAGAACCAAGAGAGCAAGGAGGACCAGGAGGACAGCAGCTGATGAGCCCGACAAGCCGTTGCATGGGGCAGCTGGCCGTCTCCGGAGAACAATGGAGGGCCCTGTGTCCTTGAGCTCCAAGGAGGCCGCCTCTCACCCAGGGCCGGGAGGCCGGGAGGAAAGCGGATCCCTGTGTTAATTAAGTCCCATCAACAGCAAGTCGGTGCTTGCCAAGCTGCCGGGTGGGGCCTGATCTCAGTCCTGCCTCTGAGGAAGCTTCCAGGACGCTGGGACTGGTGCTGGCTCCTCGGAAAAGTGCTAAGGCTGGGAGGAGGAAATGAGTCCCCGACGAGGGCCGGGCCAGAGGAAGGCCACAGCCCTGTGAGGAGCCGGGGGGGTGACGGTGGGTAGCTGGGGAGAGGCCAGCGAAGGTCTGTCCTGAGTGAGAAAAGCAGATGCTATGAAATGCCTCTTCCTTCCTGCTATGGGTGATGCCTGGAGGGACAGGGCAGGCTAAAATGGTGAATTTCAAATAGAAATGAAACAGATTTTCAGCTCACCCTGGGACTGAGTGACATTTTCTGGACAGAGAAATTTTTTTTTTTTTTTTTTTTTTTTGACTTCTTTTTTTTTTTTTTTTTTTAAATTTTATTTTATTAGTTGGAGGCCAATTACTTCACAACATTTCAGTGGGTTTTGTCATACATTGACACGAATCAGCCATTGAGTTACACGTATTCCCCATCCCGATCCCCCCTCCCACCTCCCTCTCCACCCGACTCCTCTGGGTCCTCCCAGTGCACCAGGCCCGAGCACTCGTCTCATGAATCCCACCTGGGCTAGTGAGCTGATTCACCATAGATAATATACATGCTGTTCTTTTGAAACATCCCACCCTCACCTTTTCCCACAGAGTTCAAAAGTCTGTTCTGTACTTCTGTGTTTCTTTTTCTGTTTTGCATATAGGGTTATCGTTACCATCTTTCTAAATTCCGTATATATGTGTTAGTATGCTGTAATGTTCTTTATCTTTCTGGCTTACTTCACTCTGTATAATGGGCTCCAGTTTCGTCCATCTCATTAGAACTGATTCAAATGAATTCTTTTTAACGGCTGAGTAATATTCCATGGTGTATATGTACCACAGCTTCCTTATCCATTCATCTGCGGATGGGCATCTAGGCTGCTTCCATGTCCTGGCTATTATAAACAGTGCTGCGATGAACATTGGGGTGCACGTGTCTCTTTCAGATCTGGTTTCCTCGGTGTGTATGCCCAGAAGTGGTATTGCTGGGTCATATGGCAGTTCTATTTCCAGTTTTTTAAGAAATCTCCACACTGTTTTCCATAGTGGCTGTACTAGTTTGCATTCCCACCAACAGTGTAAGAGGGTTCCCTTTTCTCCACACCCTCTCCAGCATTTATTGCTTGTAGACTTTTGGATAGCAGCCATCCTGACTGGCGTGTAATGGTATCTCATTGTGGTTTTGATTTGCATTTCTCTAATAATGAGTGATGTTGAGCATCTTTTCATGTGTTTGTTAGCCATCTGTATGTCTTTTTTGGAGAAATGTCTGTTTAGTTCTTTGGCCCATTTTTTGATTGGGTCATTTATTTTTTTGGAATTGAGCTTCAGGAGTTGCTTGTATATTTTTGAGATTAATCCTTTGTCTGTTTCTTCATTTGCTATTATTTTCTCCCAATCTGAGGGCTGTCTTTTCACCTTACTTATAGTTTCCTTTGTAGTGCAAAAGCTTTTAAGTTTCATTAGGTCCCATTTGTTTAGTTTTGCTTTTATTTCCAATATTCTGGGAGGTGGGTCATAGAGGATCCTGCTGAGATTTATGTCAGAGAGTGTTTTGCCTATGTTCTCCTCTAGGAGTTTTATAGTTTCTGGTCTTACATTTAGATCTTTAATCCATTTTGAGTTTATTTTTGTGTATGGTGTTAGAAAGTGTTCTAGTTTCATTCTTTTACAAGTGGTTGACCAGTTTTCCCAGCACCACTTGTTAAAGAGGTTGTCTTTTTTCCATTGTATATCCTTGCCTCCTTTGTCAAAGATAAGGTATCCATAGGTTCGTGGATTTATCTCTGGGCTTTCTATTCTGTTCCATTGATCTATATTTCTGTCTTTGTGCCAGTACCATACTGTCTTGATGACTGTGGCTTTGTAGTAGAGTCTGAAGTCAGGGAGGGTGATTCCTCCAGTTCCATTCTTCTTTCTCAAGATTACTTTGGCTATTCGTGGTTTTCTGTATTTCCATACAAATTGTGAAATTATTTGTTCTAGTTCTGTGAAAAATACCATTGGTAGCTTGATAGGGATTGCATTGAATCTATAGATTGCTTTGGGTAGAATAGCCATTTTGACAATATTGATTCTTCCAATCCATGAACACGGTATGTTTCTCCATCTGTTTGTGTCCTCTTTGATTTCTTTCATCAGTGTTTTATAGTTTTCTATGTACAGGTCTTTTGTTTCTTTAGGTAGATATACTCCTAAGTATTTTATTCTTTTTGTTGCAATGGTGAATGGTATTGTTTCCTTAATTTCTCTTTCTGTTTTCTCATTGTTAGTGTATAGAAATGCAAGGGATTTCTGTGTATTAATTTTATATCCTGCAACTTTACTATATTCGTTGATTAGCTCTAGTAATTTTCTGGTAGAGTCTTTAGGGTTTGCTATGTAGAGGATCATGTCATCTGCAAACAGCGAGAGTTTCACTTCTTCTTTTCCTATCTGGATTCCTTTTACTTCTTTTTCTGCTCTGATTGCTGTGGCCAAAACTTCCAAGACTATGTTGAATAGTAGTGGTGAGAGTGGGCACCCCTGTCTTGTTCCTGATTTCAGGGGAAATGCTTTCAATTTTTCACCATTGAGGGTGATGCTTGCTGTGGGTTTGTCATATATAGCTTTTATTATGTTGAGGTATGTTCCCTCTATTCCTGCTTTCTGGAGAGTTTTAATCATAAATGGGTGTTGAATTTTGTCAAAGGCTTTCTGGACAGAGAAATTATCTAGTTGGAAGAGGCCTATAGTCATTATGTCCATGAACCATGTATTTTACAAATGGAGGAACTGAGGCTCAGAGAGTGGGAGGTGTTTGCCATGGGTCAAGCAGCCAGTGAGCAGCAGAGCTGAGAACCAGGATCAGGATCCCTGGCACCTCTATGTGCCGAGGGGGTGCCTGGGAAACGGTGCTGCCTCCTGAATCCATGGACTGAAGAAGCCAGGCTGGGGAGGGGAAAGCAGGAGACAGCTGAAGCCAGTGGGCTCCGACCGAGGAGAGAGAGGCCTGGCTCCCAGCAGAGTGGACTCCATGAGCTCCTGATCATGCAGAGGGTTCTTGAGGTCTGAGAGGGTGGGTCTCAGTGGGCCCAGGACCTGGAGGAAGAGGCACACAGGCCCTGGGAGGAGCAAGCAGCCCGCCTGTGGGTATGACCACTTCACTTCAACCCTCTGAACTGAACTCAGAACCTCAGTTTACTTCCGGAGTTCCCTTCCCTGTGAGTTCCATCCAGCTCCCACTCATTATTCATTTCCTGCTAAGGACTCTCACCATGTTACGACTTTCTCCCTGGCCTGCATCTCTGTGGGGCTCTACCAGACATCCTGGGCTGGAGTGGAATGGGCAGGGCCCTCGGGGCTCGCCCGGTAGCTCCTCACCAGGGCAAAGAGACCCCCAAAGCCCTCCCAGCCCAGGCTGTACATTGAGGAGGCCTCAGGGCCTAGGACTGTCCTGCAATGTGGTGACAGACAGGCCTATTCTCTGCCTTCCAGGAGCCCACAGTCGAGCCAGCAAGATGGTTGGAGAGACAAGCCACAGAGCCACTAGGGGACCAGGAGCTGTCCCAACAGGCCCAAGGCAAGGCATGTGGAATCTGGCTAAAGGTGAAAGGACCTTTCGCTGAGGGAGGGGCAGGTCAGGAGTCAGGGGAGGTGAGCTCTACCCGGATCAGAAGGACAGTCACTCATTTATTTGTAACATCTCTAAAGATGCTCTGATGGTGTTTGTTTTGTTTAACGACTCTGGAAGCTATCGGCTCCTTCCAGTTATTCCCTGGTTCAAAAGAATCCCTCAAGAGGAGAAATAAAGCTGTTCTAGCAAGAAGGAGGCAAGACCTCAGGCTCCGTGTGGTGAGAAAGCCCTTGTGGGCTGTAATCTGAGCCTTGAACTCAGGCATGCAGGCAGTTTGGGGCCCAGGTTGGAAACGGGCTATGAGCAACCTTGGAGGTCACAGAGCCACTGTCTACTTGTACTCAAGATGGGTCACCCGGGGAGCTGAGGGTCTGGCCGAGCTGGACCCCAGGTCTCTGGGTTCCCAGAGGGCCGTGTTCTCCCTCAGTCACAGGGCACTTGGCTCTGGGCGGTTCCTCACTTGCTCTTCCCACATCCCTGGGCTTGGGAGCGGGGAGTGCAGGAGAAGGCCCACTGGAAAGGGGCGTTGAGCCCATGGGTCTCCTGTGGGAAGAGCTGACGGGAGGGGCAGTGGTTCAGAACAGTCCGTCCAACCTCCCTGAGGAGCAGGACAGGGTGCACCTATGAGGCTGCCAAAAGGGGGCTGGGGCCTCTCAGGCAACTGCTCCCCTCAACCTTGGCTCTGATCCAGTCCTGTCATCAAAGCCAAGGGAGGCCGCCCTGACAGATGTCACCAGCACGGAGCTGTCAGTCATCCCAGCAGGTCCCCACAGCACCCCCTCCACTGTCCTGTGAGGGCTGGAGAACAAGGCTCTCCAGTGTGTACCCCTCTGAGTGCTGACGGCTGAGCCCCTCTCCTAAGTCCTCTCAAAGCTGTAGCCTCTGCCTTCAGTTTGGAGACTCAGCTGTTCAGAGACCCTCTGGCAGTGCTTGGGGCAGCCACATGCATAAGCAAATCCTAGCTTATCCAAAAGCCGAACGTTCTAGTGGCCCGGATACCAGCAGTCCCCAATTGTGTTCCATGGACCTTGCCTTGCCAGTGGTATCCAGTGAGATGCATGCGTGAGTGCTCAGTCGTGTCCAATGTTTTGTGAACCCGTGGGCAGTAGCCTGCCAGGCTCCTCTGTCCATGGGATTTTCCAGGCAACAATACTGGAGTGGGTTGCCATTTCCTTTTCCAGGGGATCTTCCTGATCCAGGGATCGAACCTGCATCTCCTGTGTCTCCTGTATTGCAGGCAGATTCTTTACCACTGAGCCACCGGGGGCAGAGCGGGCGAAAGCTTGTCCTGTGAGAGGGGCATGAAATAAAGAATAAATGCACTCTATCAGCAGATGAATGGAGAAACGAAATGTAGCATACATGTACAGTGGAACATCATACAGCCATAAATAGGAACATGCTCAACATGGATAGATCTGTTTTTTAATATTTATTTTTATTTATTTGACGGCACCAGATCTTAGTTGTAGCATGTAGGATCTTTGATCTTCATTGTGGCATGCAGGACCTAATTCCTTACTCAGGGATCAAACCCCGGTCCCCTGCATTGGGAGCACAGAGTCTCAGACACTGGACTACTAGGGAAGTCCCAATATGGACAGACTTTGAAAAATTATGTTTATTGAAATAAGCCCAACCGAAAAGGACAGGTATTGTATTTTGTTTAAATGAGGTAACTGGAATAGGCAAATTTATAGAGATAGAAAGTAGGATAGAGGTTAAGAGGGGTGGGGATTGGAGGAGGTGGGGAAGAGGGAAGTTCTTATTTAATGGGTACAGAGTTTTTCTTAGGGATGATGAAAAAATCTGCAATATAGTTAGTGGTTATGGTTTCAAAACATCATATCTTATTTAGGGCACTTCAAATGATTTAAATGATAAATATTATTTCATACACATTTTAAGGCAATAAATTTTTTTCTTTAATGTAGTGAGTGCTCAAACAAGTTTGGGAGACATTGAATTCTCAAATTTAAATGCTGGGGCCAAAAAAGAAAAAAACAAAGAAATAAATGGAAGGGCAATATAGGAGTTGGGGATTAAATTTTTAAATTAAAAACCTTTTAAATTTAAATTTTTATTTTATTTTATTTATTTTTAAATAAAATTTAATTAAATTATTTTTAAAAAGGGTTCTTATGGGATTATATGAAATCATGTATGTAAAACTTCTGAGAATTGTAATGTGCTATAGAATTTAAAGAATATTTCATTCAACAAAAATAAATTTAGGACTCCCTGGTGGCTCAGTGGTAAAGAATCCACCTGCCAACAGAGACACGTGTTTGATCCCTGGTCCAGGAAGATCCCACATACCACAGAGCAACTAAGCCCATGGGCCACAACTACTGAGCCTGGGAGCTACAACTACTGAGCCCACATGCCAAAACTACTGAAGCCTGCACGCCCTAGAACCCGTGCCCCCAACAAGAGAAGCCATCACAACGAGAAGCCCATGCATAACTAAAGAGTAGCCCCTACTCACTGCAAAAGCCTGCACAGCACCAAAGACCCAGCAAAGCCACAAAAAAAAAAAAAAAAAAAAAAAATTTTTTTTTAAATGGGACTTCGCAGGACTTTTCAGAGCCTTTATGATGGGAAAATATTAGCTACAGTTCCCAGTGGAGAGGATCATTGAACTCTTTGTTCTTAAAAATCCTAGTCCTGTTCATCTTGGGACTGATCCCAAATTACAGCATTTGACTTCCTTGGCTGCCTCTCACACCTGGAAGAGGCACTAAAATTTTTGTTAAACCCCTTACCCTGATTTTTATTTAGAAAATAAAGGTCAACATAGCTATCCCAATGTGTACCAAATGTTTGCTTTTTTCTTCTATTTTCTTCTCCAAAAATGGTGATTTATTTCCTGGGACTTGGAAGGATTTTGAGTTCTTTATTTAAAATTAAAAAAAAAAAATAGGGTGTGAGTTGCATGCATATGTGTGCATGCAAGAGGAAAATTCTAGAAACTTCTGGTTGTGGAAATGAAATCCCAGCAGAGGAACGCATGGTGTCTGTGGACCAGATGTCTTTGAAGGTGGTTTGGGGTATAGCCTTGGTACCAGGCTAAATTCAGGGCTCCACTTGCCTCTTGGGGCAGGGACAGGCTCTGTCCTGTCCCTTCCTCTCCACGGTATTGCCAGTCATCTGCCTCTGGACAAGCCTTGGTTATAGGAGAGCCTAGGGAGAGGAATGTGGCTGGTCTAGGCCCTGCATCTCTTCTCCCAGAGGCAAGACCTGGATGCCTGCTCAGCTGAGTGTGGGTGAGAGGCCCAGCCAGCTGTCATATTTGCTTATGACCTTTCCACTGGGCATCGTATTTTATAGTCTTCTGTTTTCAGGCTGGGATTTGGTGGTGACCTGGGGTCGGGTAGGGAGATGTTAAACTGAAGAAAAAAGACTGGATTCAAGCCCCAGCTGTAGGACAACTTCAGTGAGTCACAAAGCAGAAATGTGGTGTCAGAGAGAGAAGCCAGAGGGGAAAATATTTATAACTGCTGGAAACATGATGAACCTGTCAAAAATACATGCAATCAGCTAAAGAAATTGGGGAGAAGTAGCAAGGTCTTGTTTGGTCTTCTGGGAGTGTAAACCTTTTTTTAAAAAATCATCAGGAGAGAGAAAAATATTAATAATTCCTCTATACACAGCTGCCTTGTGTGAGTGATGTTTTGGGGAGATCAAGGGAAAGTGGCTGTGTTCCCCTGAAGTGAAGCAGAGTAGAGAGAAGGGATCAGCCATAGGAAGCGATTGAGAGAGAGATAATTAGATCAGAGAGACAGAACCATGGGTTTCCCTAGTGGCTCAGTCGGTGAAGAATCTGCCTGCAATGCAGGAGACCTGGGTTCGATCCCTGGGAAGATCCCCTGGAGAAGGACATGGCTACCCACTCCAGTATTCTTGCCTGGAGAATTCCACAGACAGAGGAGCCTGGCAGGCTACAATCCATGGGTCACAAAGAGTCGGACCCAACTGGGCAACTAACAAAGATAACTCTCAACTCTCAAGAGATAACCATGGGGATATAAGCCCTTTGAGAATCCTCAGAGATCTGGAGCAATAATGGGTTTCCCAAGATAGATGGAGCAAAGCAATGCTCTGATTTACATATGAGCAGGAAAGATGAGCCTTAGGATGAGGGGACCTGAACCCAGGCTCTTGTTGTTGGGTTAAGCAGGTCCTCTCTGTCTGCCCAGGTTCTGGAGTTGAGAGAATTAAATTTCCCTCTGGGGAATCAGGGATCTTGATGGATTAGGTACAGAAGAAAGTTAGATTAAAAAGGAACTGTCTCTGGGACTTCCCCAGCTGTTCAGTGGTCAAAACTCTGCATTTCCATTTCAGGAAGCATGAGTTCAATCCGTGGTTGGGGAACTAAGGTCCTGCATGCTGCAAGGTACGACCAAAACAAACAAATAAAAAGAAACAGTTTCCACAGCAGTAAACAACAGCGTCCAGAAAGAATTGTGTTTTGGGGGCAGCCAGAAGAAAAGGTACTGAGACATGGCTGAAAAAAGGGGCTGTTAATACCCTAGATGACCAAACTAGGTGTCACTGAGTCTAGGGAGACACTGGAGTCACTGGAGGAGGGGATGGGACCGTCTGTGACAAGTCCTATGGGCAGCTAAGGAGACTGGACTTTGCCTAGAGGGCCCAGGGGAGGAACTTTAGCAACACACCTCTAGTTAGTAGTAGTGGAGGAAGGGTCAGCAAGGAACAGATCATAGAGAGGAGGCCAGTCATGGAGTGGCCACATAGCCCTGTGGACATAAGCAAGGCAACCTCCTGACACATCCTCCATCATGGCATCCCAATGGTGCGCCAGGAGGCTGGCCTGAGGTGTTCCCACCCATAGTTTACTCCAGAATGGCCCTAAGACTGGGATGACCAAGAAAGCACATCTCTTCAGTTGATTAATAGTGACTGCCTGGAGCACTGTCTTGAGCTCAGGCAGCTTCAGACCCCCGCCATCAGACAAAGTACCACAGTTGATTAGTGATACCTGAGGAGGGGTGTGTGGGTGGGGCTGCATTCATTCATTCATCCACACACCTTGATAAACGTTTATTCAGCACCTCCTGCAGGCCAGGCACGCGTGCTATGAAGTTCTCCTCTTTGCAGGAGTGCACAAAGGCTCAGCCACACAAAGAGTAAAAAACCTCAAGCCTGGGCTCTCCTCTGCTCTGGCGCTTCCCCCTTTGAGCCTCTTTAAAAGTGAAAGTGTTAGTCGCTCAATGGAGTCCTGCTCTTTGCTACTCGGTGGACTGTAGCCCACCAGGCTCCTCTGTGCATGGAATTTCCCAGGCAAGAATAGTAGAATGTGTTGCCATTTCCTTCTCCAGGGCCAACCTAGGGATTGAACCAGGGTCTTCTGCACTGCAGCAGATTCTTTACCATCTGAGCCACCAGGGAAGCTTCTTGAGCTTCTTTGAGTCCTTGGTAAAGGCCTGAGCCCCGTTCTCTCAGGGTCTTAACAAATTAGCTACTTGGTAGTTATTTGTGGAAGGAAGAAAATAAATGCATGAATTATCATATTTTTCATATTTTATCCATTTATTCAACAAAGAAACTGATATATACATTGTACAAAGCCCTTTCAAGGATTTGGAGATGTGATTGACCTAATCTCTGCCCTATAGGAACTCACAGTGCCATCTGGAGATTAGACACGTGCCCAAATAGTTGCAAAACAAAGTCGTTAGTTATTAAGCCAGGTTCCCTGGGGTCCCTGGCTTCAGGGAGGCAGACACAGCTTGTCTGGGGCCCAGGAGACCAGAGGAGACTGCGAGAAGGGAGGATCCTTGGGGCAAAGGGTGAAGCCAGCCGCTCCCTCCCCTCCCCACCTCACTCAGGTAGGCCCCCTCCAGCCTCCCTGTGCTCCTGGAGCCTGAAGACAGCAAGCCTCCACGCAGGTGGCAGAGAGCTGGAAGGAGAGGTGCTCCATGAATCTGCTGAAAGAGACACTTGGAGATGTCAGAGTCTTGCTTTGAGAGGGCTAGGTTATTTGCCATTGGGGCTGCTGGCAATAGCCACTTTGTAGCTCAGGAAGCCAAGTGGAAGGTGGGAGGCAAGTGTAACCCGTACTCTAGCTCCCTAGTGGGCCCCCAACTGACCCCCCTCCAGTACAGCCCTTGTGTTGTTGAATGTTAGCCACTCAGTTGTGTCTGACTGAGTGGACACAAAGTCACTCTTTGCCACCCCATGGAGTGTACCCTGCCAGGCTCCTCTGTCCATGGGATTCTCCAGGCAAAAATACCAGAGTGGGTTGCCATTCCATTCTCCGGGGGTTCTTCCTGACCCAGGGACTGAATCCAGGTCTCTCGCATTGGAGGCAGATTCTTTACTGTCTGAGCCCCCAGGGGAGCCCCAGTACAGCCCCAGCTCAGCCCAATTAGCGGCACCCAGCTCTCTGCCCATATCTTGGGCACAAGGAGCCCCGTCTGCACCTTTGCTCCCTATGCAGTCCCTGCTCGTAGCTCTGCTGCCCAGTTCTCTGCCCCTGGGACCTACCAGCTCTTGTATCTCACTGGCTTGTGAGGAAGGGGAGATGGCTGGGTGGATTAATCAGGAAAGGAAGTGGGACATGAAGTGGTGAGGATTTGGGGAAGTCCAGGACCGCACGGTGGGCCATGGGGATGGGAGGAAGGACTGTGTGGGGAGATGGAATCCACAGGGGCCCTGGCCATGCTATGACCCCAGAAAGTGGCCCAGGGACTTGGGGAACCCCTTCCCCAGAATTTACACCTCTCTTCTGGGACCGTCTGAGGTTGGAACCAAGAAGGAACATGCAGCCTGTGTGTGTGTTGTTTTTGAAGAGCCCGATGACACTCAGCCTTGAGCTTGGGGGGATCTCTGACTTTCAGAGCTCTTCTTTGTGGTTTTGCCCTTTGGAGAGAAAGAAGCACATACACTGCAGGAACCAAGTATGAACCAGAGGTACACACGTGGACATGGTGTGTACATGCATGGCCTCCCACATGGGTACACGCCCTCCATGACTGAGCCACCCCTGGTGTGTGGGACCAGGACCCAGAGCAAACAACAGAGCATGGAGGGTATGTGTGAAAACGAATCTGGGGGGGGCCCTGTGACCACACTCTCAGCTGAAACAGGACAAGTGCTCTCAAGGCTCCAGGAAGGTGGCTCTTTATCACTTTTATTTTGGTGAGGGTCTTCTTGCACGGTTATTTACACAAACTGTTGAGAAGGCTGCCAATGAAATGTGAATCCATGGGAAATGGATTTTTCTTCCCTGGGGATGTACACGGTGGATATCTGGGCATGTTGTGCGTTCAAGAAGGAGTGTGTGTGTGTGTGTGTGTGTGTGTGTGTGTGTGTGCACGCATGCACGCATGTGCACACGCATGTGTATGCATGCAAAAGAATCAAAGCTGCTGTATTGGGAGAAAAACTAGAAAAGAAAAGAAAAAACGTGGAACTTCTTGTCACTCATGTGTGTATACATTCATACAGTCATCTGATGGTATCACAATTATTTGCTTGTCTATTTGTACAAACACACACACACACACACACACATACGTCCACATTTTTGGCACAGCCTGTATTCCACATCAGTGATTCTAAATCACTTTTTTTGTCAGTGATCTAACCCCACTTAATCCAGTAACTCTCCACCTTGCCTGCACATTGGAATCACTTGGGGAGCTTTTAAAAGTCCCAAGTGCCCAGACCAATATAGCAGAATTTCTGAAGATGGAACTTTGGCATTAACACTTTATGTCAATATTTAATAACCTCCTTAGGTGATTCTAACCTCTTTTGAGGGCTGAAGACTTCTGTGCATAGAAAGTTCTTCCTCCATTCCTCTGCTCAGAAAACTCCTATTCATCCTTCAAGACCTCTGCCCCTCCTACAGCCCTCCACCCTGACATTCCTTTTGGAGTTCTTTTCTAATTACCCCTCCCCCATCCCCATGAGGGCTCCCCTGGTAAATCAGTTGGTAAAGAATCCAATCCACCTGCAACGCAGGAGACCGCCTGCAGCACAGGAGACCAGGGTTCAATCCCTGGATCAGGAAGTTCCCCGAGAGAAGGAAATGGCAACTCACTCCAGTATTCTTGCCTGGGAAATCCCATGGAGAGAGGAGCCTGGTGAGCTAGAGCCCATGGGGTCACAAGAATTGGACACGTCTGAGTGACTAAACCACAACCCAACCACCCCTGGTGAGCTGTTACTGTCCCATCCAAGGCCCACTGCAGCACAGGGATGGGATAAAGCCATGCCAAGACCTTGGGCCGGAACTGGCTTATGGGGCTGAAAAAGGGTTAAGAGCACAGGCTTTGAAGTGAGGCCACCCTTGTGTGAGACCTGGCTTTGTCGCTGACCTGCCCTGTCTCCTTCTGTACTCAGGTTCCTCATCTGTACAATGGGATAAAAAATTCAGTCCCCACCTTATAAACTCACGGTATGGAGTAAATGAGGCACAGAGAAAGCTCCTCACATGTTCCTGACCTGGCCTCCTGGTCATTAGTCCAGGCCAAGCCCATGGCGAGGGCCCCACCCCACCCCGTCACACACACACACACACACACACACACACACACACACACACACTCATTTCTGAAGGACTCTCAACCTCTCTCCTCCCCCTGACTGACCGGCCAAAGTCCTGGTCACCCACAGAGTCCATCAACACAAGCAAGTGTTTTCTTTACACATTGGGGCTTTTACTTCAATTTGAAGCAGATGGTTGAGCACAGATGTGAACAGCTTTGGCCTTGTGAGCACAAGGAAAGAACAGGCCTTGGCTTTGAACATGCCTTCCTCCCCACATTACTGGCCCATTCCCCTGGTCCCTTCCTCCCCTCTGCCCCCCGGAACGACCGTCACAGACCATTGGCCTCCAGGCAGGACACCATCTTGTGTGTCCCGTCAGGAGGGTGGGCCCCTGGCAAGAAGTGGCTGGCCAGGCCAGCTGGGGGCAGGTCACCTCGAGGCAAGTCCCCGGGGTGGGGTGTGCGGGCGCTGCTCTCTCTACACACTCACTTCTCATGATGCTGAGGGCCCAAGAAGGAGCCTGGGCCCAGGGAACATGGAAAATCAAGGTCAGAGGCCTGGGCAGCCAGTGGGAAGAAGAGAGGGGCTGGGATCTCAGATTCCACTCCCCACAGGCACCTCCAGCCTCCCGCTCACAGCCCCTAGAAGGTTTATCTTTTGTCCAGCCAGCTCAGGGCCCAGTGGAGAAAGACAGTTCCGGGTCAGGTCTGAAGTCACCAAACATCCATCTCTTCCATGAGTTCCTAGTGGAAATGTTGATTCGTCTTTGGCCTGAGATGGGACCCGGGCAATACGAGGAGCAAAGGTCACAGAGCCACAGTGTGGCTTTTCACTGTGGGGTCCTCTCACCCCCAGTTTGTTCAGTGTCCCTGTTGAATCTTTGGCAATGAATTTCTGCAGCCAGACGGACGGTGGGCCTCAGGCCCGGGCAAGGCAAAGGCTTTGCTCTCCCCACCCCACCAGGCAGAGAGCAAAGTGCAAAGTCAGCGCAGAGTGGCTGGGGGTGGGGGTGTGGGGAGCGGGTGAGAGGGAGGCAGGCTAGCTCTTGTCCTGAGAGACGGTGGTCTGAGCATCCGGTGGCATCTTAGAGAGGAAGATGAGGCTGGACTTTGCAAGCTCCCCTTCTCCTCAAGCTTGACTTGGAAAGAGGGCCCACAGCAGCATCCTCGGGTGGGCCCATGGCTGGTCACTCCTGAAAGAAACAGCCAATGGGAGGAAAAGGATAAATCAGGAGGATAGGATTAACATATACGCTACCATATGTAAAACAGATAATTAACAAGGACCTACTGTATAGCACAGGGAACTCTACTCAATACTCCGTAATAACCTATATGGAAAACGAATCTGAAAAAGAATAGGTATAATGTATAAGTAATCACTTTGTCGCACACCTGAAGCTAAAACAAGAGGCAGTCTCCTGTACTGCAGGCAGATTCTTTACCAACTGAGCCACCAGGGAAGCCCCCAAATCAAACATACTCCAATACAAAAAAAAAAAAATAAAGCTAAGAAACAGACAAAAAATAAAATAGCTAAGCTAAAAGGATATATTGTATGGTGCAGGAAATATAGTCAATATTTTGTAACAACTTTAAATGGAATATAATCTATAAAAATTTTGATTCACTATATTATACAACTGAAAATAATATAATATTGTAAATCAACTATCCCTCAACAAACAAAAAGAACCAACCAACGGGGACATCCTGGTGGTCCAGTGACTGAGACTCCTTGCTCCCAGTTCAAGGCGCCCAGGTTCCATCCCTGGTCAGGGAACTGGATCCCACATGCCACAACTAAAGGTCCCACGTGCTGCAACTGAGACCTGGCACAGTCAAATAAATAAATTTTTTAAAAAAGAAAAGAAACAACCAATGGTCAGAAGCATCCCCCCGCCCCCGACACACACACACTGGTCCTAACTCCAGAAGGCCAGCCTGTACCAGATGCCGGCACCCGTAGCACCTGCTCTTACTTACCCTCGTGGCTGCCCCAGGAAGGACCCATATGGCTCAGGCAGGGACTGCATCTTGAAAGGTTCAGTAAGGGATGGAGCCACCATTTGGACCCAGGACTGGCTGCCCCCCAGAGCCCACAGTGTCCCCTTACTCCCCACCCCACCCCCACTGCATTTCAGAGCCACTGCTGACTGAGTTGGGTTTCCCAGGTGGTGCTAGTGGTAAAAAACCCGCCTACCAATGCAGGAGACACAGGAGATGTAGGTTTGATCACTGGGTTGGGAAGATCCCCTGGAGGAGGGCATGGCAACCCACTCCAGTATTCTTGCCTAGAGAATCCCATGGACAGAGGAGCTTGATGGGCTACAGTCCATGGGGTCACAGAGCGCAGGACAAGACTGAATTGAATTAGCACACATGCTGATTTAGTTGGTTTGGGGGATGGGAGGGGGTGTAGCGGGTAGAAGAAGCTCAGGGACCCTGGTCCTGATACCCAGGTGTGACCTACAATCCCCAGGTCACACCTCCAAGGAATGTTAGAGTCAGCCCTGCCCCTGCCCCCAGGAATGGCATCCTCACCTCCTTCTCCCCACATCCTTCAGAAAAGATACTACACCAGCAGCCAAGAGGCCGACTCTAGGTGCAGCCCATCCCCCCGCCGGCTAGGCCTGCATTCTTATCTATAAAATGACAGTGTCTTCATCTAATGGAAATAAAATAGTAATGAAGTCTGACCTTGAAATTCTAATGCAGAAAACAGATGAGCATGGTTCCGGTCTATTTGAATCAGGAGAGGATGCGGGACACAGAGAGAAGGGGACCCAGAGTCTACAGTATTCCTTCCAACGTGGAGCCTGGTGAAGTCTCTGAGAACTCAGGTGCTTTGGGGCAAACTGGAAAACCCTTAGGTTAGACCACCTTTTAGTCCCTTGTAGTCCTGACCTTCAGATACTTCACTCTGGCCACTGAACTTGGTGTTGCTCATGAGAAAACTGACCAAAGGGTAGGATTTGCTATAGGAAGGGATAGGAGATGGGGAGAGGTCATGGGGGTTGCCAGGGCTTTAGCTTTGGAGGGAGATCAGACCTGGTGGGGAGGCTCTTGAGGGGCTCCAAGTCCAACTAAGAACACTCAGGAGAACAACCATCCCTTAACTGGGCACACAAACCTCTAGCAAAGTGGTGCCAAATACCTCTTGCTTCTTGCAACAACCCTGAACAAACAGCTAAGCACTTATTTTTGGAACAGAACAGCTGTCAGGCACCTCCGACATGCCAGGGAACCTTCTCACATCCCCCATCTCAGAGGTAAGTGCCACCTACGAGTTGGCAGCACCAGCATTTGAACCCTGATCGGTGCTGTTTATCCTAACATATGAAGGCAACTCCTGCTGAAAGGGAGGCTAGGGGAGCCGGGCTGGAGCCAAACCACGAGGCTGGAGGGGCTGCTAACCACAGGCCCCGGTGAGCCTCAGGCCTGGGCGGCCAATGGGCAGGCGGCCAAGGTAGAGGCTGGGGCAAGGCTGGAAGTGGGGTCCAGGGAGGGCGAGGGAGCCCAGCCAGGAGGAGGGAGTGTCCTCCGGCTAACAGAGGCTAAGACACGGGTAAAAGGAAAAGTGAGAGGAGGGAGCATCTTGATGTGGTGAGTTCGGGCTCACATTCTCCGAGCCCATGGTGCGTGCTGGCCCCAGCAGGAATCTGCTTTTTGTTACTGAGTCTGAAGAGGAGGATTAAGAAGCGGAAAGGAAACCCGTGGGGATGGCACTGGGTCTGTGGTCCACGGGGTGATTTACAGCCGCGTCATCCCGGCGCTGGCTGCCTGGGCGGGCCGGCCGAGGACTGGCCCCGCGTTCCTCCCTTGCTCAGTCCGCCTGTGGTCAGAGAAGGCGCGCGAGGCTGGGGCAGCTGGAGCCGGCCCCCTGGCTGCTCTGTCAAGGCGCGGCCGCCCAGCCGGGCTCTGCCCCAAGCCATCAGTAGGGCTCTCAGACTCCACGGAAGCCACGGCTACCACCCGCCCAAGGCCTGACCTTCAGTTCTCAACCCCACCCTTTCCCTCGTGTCTATACTGGACCTGCCTTCCACCACCCACCTTGGACCAGGAATCCCACACATAACATCATCCGTCCAAGGAAGCCTTATGTCAACTGGGGTGTGGTGGGAGGAACACCAGGAGGTCTTAGGTGCCAGGACCTTTTCTGCAATTAACCAGCTGTGTGACCTTGGGAAGCTGATGCTTCCTCTCTATGATTTAATTCCTTCACCTGTATGGCAAGTCCATGCACGTGGATTAGCACTCCCCAAAGGGTTGCTCTGCAGAGTATGAGCCAGGTGAGGCATATCCCATGAGATTTGGAAACATCACAGACCTTGGCCCCGCTTTGGAAAGTCATGTATGGGCTTTCTTGGTGGCTCAGCTAATAGTTTTCCTGCAATGCAGGAGACCCAGGTTTGATCCCTGGGTCAGGAAGATCCCCTGGAGAAAGTCACAGTATATATTGACATATTAAAAGCTCTGAAAAATCCTGCAGTCAAGAAATTTGTATGGTTTTATTTACCCAGCATTTTCTTTTGATTCTGTGATTGTGACTGAATTGTGGGGAGTAGAAACTCATTCCGATCTTTCCATTATTCAAGATTACCCAAGGGGCTTCCCTATGGTTCAGTGGTAAAGAATCTGCCCACCAATGCAGGAGACATGAGTTTGATCCTTGGGTTGGGAGGATCCCCTGGAGGAGGAAATGGCAACCCACTCCAGTATTCTTGCCTGGGAAATGCCATGGACAGAGAATTCTGGTGGGCTAAAGTCCATGGCATCCCAAAGAGTCTGACATGACTTAGCAGCTAAAAAACAATGAAAGGGCATTTCAGGTAGGCTACAGGAAAGTCTCAGGAAAGCTTGCACACTTCAAGGGGCAATCTATGGCCCTTCCCTCCAGGTGCCTGCCAACCACATCCCTCGGCCACATCCACATTCTTTACTGCCTATCTCCCCACCGATCCAGTCTCTCAACATCCCCACCCCAAATGCCCAGTGAAGGTCCAGCCTCAGTCAGATTTCTTACCATGGACCCATCAGCTGGGGCTGAATGACAGGAGACAAATCTACCTATGCCATCCCTTCAGAAGAGGCAAGGTGTGTGTGCACACGCACATGTGCAAGGATAATTGCAAATACAGAGGAGAGGGCTGGACTTACTCTCCACTGTGACAACCACACCACAGACTCCTGCTCACGTAACCCCTGGCCACATCCTGCTCCAGGTGAGAAACACAGCTTGCATCCCATCCAGCTCTGTACTTTGTGTGGGTGGTTGTTTCCACTGCAGCCAACGCTCTGGGTATGGCTGGGTAAGGGTTTCATTGTCCTGAGGAGCCCCCTAAATGGTCCCTCAACAAAGAAGACGCCCTTTAAATACAGGTTCTGCCTCTCACTAATGTTGTTGTTATTCAGTTGCTGGGTCATGTCTGACTCTTTGCAACTCTATGGTCTGCCGCACGCCAGGCCTCCCTGTCCTTCACTGTCTCCTGGAGTTTGTTCAAACTCATGTCCACTGAGTCGATGATGCCATCCAACTATCTCATCCTCTGTCGCTCCTTCTCTTGCCCAGCATCAAGGTCTTTTCCAATGAGTTGGCTCTGCACATCAGGTGGCCAAAGTATTGGAGCTTCAGCATCAGTCCTTTCGATGAATATTCAGGGTTTATGTCCTTTAGGATTGACCGGTTTGACCTCCTGGCTGTCCAAGAGGGACTCTCAAGAGTCTTCTCTGGCACTACAGTTCGAAAGCATCAAGAAGTCTCACTATCGTAAACTTTAAAAATGACTAGGCAAGATCCCTCCCAGGTCCCTTTCAGCAGGTCTGATGTGTGGAGTCCGACTGAGGTGATTTGGTCAGTGTGACAAAGTGGCTGCGTTTATTACATTCAGGAATCATCTTTTTTTTTTTTTTTTTTTTTTTTGGTCACACCGCACAGCTTGTGGGATCTTAGTTCCCCAAGCAAGGATGGAACCCGCAACCTCAGCAGTGAAACCGCAGAGTCCTAACCACTGGACCACCAGGGAAGTTCCAGAAATCATCTTTTGATTGTTCACTCATTTGTGGTCGGAACATCAGCTCCACAAGGCCAGGGATGTGGTCTGTTTTGTTGGCTGTTGTAGCCTCAGGGCCTAAAACAGTCTGGACACACAGTAGCATCTCAATAAATATTTGCTATTTGTTGGCCACGTGAATAAATATTTCTAGTCACTGCCAATTTATTTAATGTAGTGATTATGTGCCACAGATAGGTTTCCTATTTCAAATGTGTCACTGGACATTTTGGCTAACTGTGCCTGTAACAGTTGTGAATTCAGGAACCGTATTGCATCTTTCTGCTTTTGTTCACTTCCAGTTTTTAAATTTCTAATTATATCCCCTCTGCTTACTAAGTTTGTCTCTGGCTTTAAGTGGATTGGTGTCCTCT
The DNA here is from genome assembly GCF_963930625.1 of Muntiacus reevesi. NCBI lineage: Eukaryota > Metazoa > Chordata > Mammalia > Artiodactyla > Cervidae > Muntiacus > Muntiacus reevesi. The sequence goes on along the minus strand of NC_089251.1, from coordinate 54,840,267 downwards.
CATGATCACTTTTGTGTGCTACAGAGTAATTTTATTACTGTAGGGGCATTTTAAAAAATTATTATTTCTGCCTGTAAGTGATTTTACCTTTCAAGTTCATTTTCAGTCACTTTACTTACTTAACCAAGTTTCACTGTTTTCAAATTATACATTTTTTCTATAGATAAGCAATTTGGATACAGCCTTTTATGAGCAGAAAAAGGTATCAAATGATACTGAAATCCTGATGTTGTTTTTTTTTTTTTTTTTAATGGTTTGTCCTTAAAGGAGCAGTCAGATTGCAAATGTTATTTTAACACTGAAATATGAAAGACAGGGACTTCCCTGACAGTCCAGTAGTAAATACTCCATGCTTCTAACGCAGGGGGAGTGGGTTCAGTCCTTGGTTGGGGGACTAAGATCCCACAGGCTGCGTGGCACAGCCAAAACATGAAAAAAAAAGAAAAAGAAGAAGAATGAGGCTTCCCTGGTGACTCAGTGGTAAAGAATCCACCTCCCAATGTCCCAATGTAGGAGACATGGGTTCTATCCCTGCTCTGGGAAGATCGCACATGCTGTGGAGAACTAAGTCCGTGAACCACAACTATCAAGCCTGTGCTCTGGAGCTGTGCTCTGCAACAGCAGAAGGCACTGCAGTGAGAAGCCTGAGCAAGGCAACTAGAGAGTAGCCTCCACTCGCCACAACTAGAAAAAGCCCAAACACAGCCACAAAGACCCAGGGTAGGCAAAAACTTTTCAAATTTATTAATTAATTTTTAAAAAATACTAAAAAAAGAAAAAGAAAAAAGACAAGCAGGGAGGGCATCAGAGATATATTTTGCAAGACCCACACTATCAGGCATTATTTTACTTTCATCTTTTGGGGGGGGTGGGGTGGGGAGAGATGAGCTACACGGCTTGTGGGATCTTAGTTCCCTGACCAGGGATTGAACCCAGTCGTTGGTAGTGAAAGTGCCAAGTCCTAACCACTGGACTGCCAGGAAATTCCGTATCTTTCACTTTTATGTAAACCAATATGTAGGCTAAAAGGGGATTTTGTGTTTGGTTCTAAATGTTGAATGCTAGGTTTCATCTTGGCCTTAAAGTCAGTGGGGCTCTGGGGCCCTGGGGCCCTGGGCAGGCTGGTTGATCTCTCAAAGTCTCAGTTTACTCATCTTTAAAATGAGCACAGTAATAGTACCCACCTTTAGGTCAGTTGCAAAGAATCAATGGGACAAGGGAGCCACTTGTGCCCATCAGGGTCTGACCCACAGTTGAAGCACCAGTTCCCATTTCTGCAAAGATCTGGGTCCTTGGGGTGACTCACTGGTGTTTGAAAACATAAAATGGTATCATAGGCTGAAAAGTCTCAAAACAAGTAACCAGAAATAGTCACATGGAACCAACTGCCATCTTGGTCAGAAACTTCCAGAACAGGAAGCAATAAATCTGTGCATGTATGCTCAGACGCTTCAGTCATGTCCAACTCTACAACCCTATGGACTTATATAGCCTGCCAGGCTCCTCTGTCCATGGGATTCTCCAGGCAAGAATTCTGGAATGGGTTGCCATTCTGTTCTCCAGGGTATCTTCCTGACTCAGGGATCAAACCCACATCTCTTATGTCTCCTGCATTGGTAGGCGGGTTCTTTACTTACTAGTACCACCCGGGAATCCCAAGATGGTGTGTGTGCTAAGTTGCTTCAGTAAGCACAATTTTTGAATTACTGAAATCACATTCATAGTGAATAAACAAGTGAAATGTGGTATATTCATACAAAAGAATATTACTCAGCCATAAAAAGGCATGAAGTCCTGACACATGACAGAACTTGGATAAACCTGGAGAACAGTATGCTAGATGAAAGGATCCAGACACAAATGTTCAAATATTACACGATTCCATTCACATGAAATGTCCATAACAGGGAAATCTACAGATTTGTGGTTGCCCAGAACTGGGAAGGAGACATGGACTGCTGAAGCATACAGGGTCTCTTTGGAGTTGATAAAAATGGTCTAAACTAGGGGTTTCCATGGTGGTCCAGTGGTTAAGACTCCACATTGCCAATGCGGGGGGCCCTGGGAGTTCTACTCCTGGTCAGGGAACTAGATCCCACCTGTCACAACTAAAGATGCTGAGGCCGCACTAAAAAGAAAAAAGGTCCCACATGCTGCAAAGCACACGGCAATAAATATCCAGTATGCTGCAACTAAGAGTCAGTGCAACCAAATATTAAAAGAAAAAAGGGGGAAAGAAAGAAAATGCTCTAAATTGGTGGTCGTGATGGCCACATTTTAGAGAAAATCCTAGAATCTATTGGATTGTCAGCTTTAAATGGGTAAACTATAATCTCAATAAAACCATGAAAACTTCCATACATGCATAGGTAGTACAGGTTAATTGTAGAAAACTTAAAAAACACAGACAACTAAACAGAAGAAAACCATTTAAGTCACTTCCCTCTCCCCACCCAGAAAAACCATGATAGCTATAGGTGATTGCTCGTCCACACGCTTTTCTTTTCTTTTCTAGTTTTCAAATTTTTTAAATTTCTATTTAAATTTTATTTATTTATTTTATTTTTGGCTACACTGGATCTTCATTGCTGCATGGGCTACCCTCTGGTTGTGTTGCATGGGCTTCCCTTTATGGTCACTTCTCTTGTTGTGGAGCATGAGTTTTAGGGTTGTGACACCCAGGCTTAGTCACCCTGAGGCATGTGGAATCTTCCCAGACCAGGGATGGAACCTATATCCCCTGCATCGCAAGATGAATTCTTAACCACGGGACAACCAGGGAAGTCTTAAGGTGGCTCAGTGTTAAAGAATCCGCCTGCCGAGCAGGAGACACAAGTTCAATTCATGGATCGGGAAGTCCCCTCGAGCCTGGGAAATCCTATGGACAGAGGCGCCTAGCAGGCTACAGTCCGTGGGGTCACAAAGAGTTGGTCATGACTTAGTGACTAAACCACCACCACCACAGTTGATTTACAATGTTGTATTAATTTCAGGTATACAGCAAAGTGATTCACTTATATATATATATATATAATTCTTTTTCAGATTCTTTTCCATTGTAGATTATTACAAGATATTGAATATAGTTCCTTGTGCTATATGTCCTTACTATTTATCTACTGCATACAGTAGTGTGTATATGTTAATTCCAAACTCCTAATTTATCCCTTCCCATTGTTTTCCCTGTTAGTAGCCATAAGCTTGCTTTCTATGTCTGTGAGTCTGTTTCTGTTTTGTAAATAACCTCGCTTGTATCACTTTTGGATTCCACCTATAAGTGATATCATATGATATTTGTCTTTCCCTGTCTAACTTACTTCACTCAGTATGATACTCTCTAGGTCCATACATCCACACACTTTTCCTGTGCTTAGGCAGGCCTGTATCAGATTTCTTGGGAGTGAAATCAGCTTGCACAAACCGTACCGCAAGCGGGTGTTTGTGTTTTCTCGAACATTCCAGCCCATTCATCTTTGCATTTGGCAGACCTGCTTCCACATCTCCAAGGGGCCTGGCTCTGCTGAGGTTATTCTGGGCACATGCAGAGGTCTGGGCTTCTGGCCTCCACACTTCCCAGGGAACTGGAAGCAGGTATGGCTCAGCCCACCCCCAGCGCCTCCTGCCTCGCCTGGCCCGGGCGCCACGGGTGACAGGCAGGAAATTTATGAGCAGTTGGAGCTGGCTGCTGTTTGCTGAGGGCGGGAACATGGTGTGAATCAAGGATCACACTGTGTCCTGGCTAGGAGGACTCTCAAGGTCTTAGAGCTGCAAAGTGATGGCCAGAGCCCCTTGTGAGCCGGAAGACTCCACCTAGGGACCATGAACTGGGGGGGGGGGGAAATTCATTGACTCAACAAAGATTTATTGAGTTCCTCCTGAGTGTCAGCTCTGTGACAAGCACTGGAGTTCGAGGCCCTGCCCTGGGGCAGCTTACAATCTAACCCCAGGGCAAAGCTGAAACCACCTGTGGTTGAGTGGCTAAGTCGTGTTCGACTCTTGGAGACCCTGTGGACTGTAGCCTGCCAGGCTTCTCTGTCCGTGGGATTTTCCAGGCAAGAATACTGGAGTGGGTTGCCATGTCCTTCTCCAGGGGAATCTTCCCAACCCAGGGATCGAACCCAGGTCTCCTGCATAGCAGGTGGATTCTTTAGCAGCTGAGCTATCACGGAAGCCCACTGAAAACACTGTTGCTGGTAAATGCTGCCTAGTCGTCTTTCCCCTGTCCCACCAGGCTGCTCACCAGAGGAGTGAATTCAATTGTTAGGGGGCCCTGGGCTGTAGGATGTTGTGGCTGCCTGTGATACAAGGAGGCCAGGTCAGGAGCATGGCCTGGTCCAGAAGTCCAAACTCCTTGCTGCTGGAACCTTCCCTGGTGGTCCAGTGGATAAGACACAGTGCTCCCAATGCAGAGACCCTGGGTTCAATCCCTGGTCAGGGAATTGGATCCCATATGCTGCAACTGAGAGTCCACACGTCACAACTAAAGGTCCTGCATGCCACAACGAAGATAAAAGATTCTGGGGCCTCAACTAAGACCCGGCACAGCCAAATAGATACATATTTATATAAATAAATAAGCTCCTTCGAATTGAGGCCAATGGATGTGTTCAGACCTCAGGGTCAGTCAAGCACATACGGAAGAACTTTCCTAGTGGTAAGAACAACAAGGGTTACTGTGCTAAGTACAGGGGATCCTTCCTGGGCTAAGATGCTAGAGGTGGAGCTGGGACGCAGGTACCAGGACCAGCACTGAGACATCCCCATGCAGTCCCCCTGTTCTGGTTACAGCCTAGCTTCCGGTTATTCCTGCCCACAGAAACAGAGACTCCAGGAGGGTGGGGTTCTGCTGGTCGCTGTGTCCCCAGTTCAAACAGTGAGGGCTCCAGATCCACCTCACTGCAGGCTGGGGACATGTGTTTCCCTTTGAAGCCTCCAAGAGCTTCACACCAACTTCTCCTCTCTCCTCTGTGTCTGAGCTTTGGTTGGTGCAACTGCCATCGCCTGCCCGCTCACCCCACACAGTGCCACCATGAGCTCCTGAGAGAGGGGGCTAGGTCGTCCTTGGCTCCCTGTCCCCCCAGACCTGGGGACAGAAGTCAGCGAATCCATTGACAGAGGCCTCATCTGGAGCCCACCACACTCCTTTGCTGTTGTATGGCCCTTGGGAGGTGGCTGCTGTTGTTCCCATTTTGCAGATGGGAAAATGGAGGCCCTAGGTCACATGCTAGGATGCAGCAGAGAAAAGCAGAGCCCTAAGCCCCTACAAGGTTCAGTTTCTTCACCAGCAAAAAGGACTAGAAAGTCCCCAAGCCATCCACCCAGCTGCTACTTCCCTGGTTCTAAGGCAATCTCAGCCTACATCTATGGGGCCTAAGTGAAGGTGGCTGACCGTGGGAGGCCTGGCACTCTCAGAGTCAGGCCAGTGCTAGGAGGGAGCCCATGGGCCTGGAGGGGACCGGCAGGGAGACCCCAGGCCCCACTGCGCCGGCGCCTTCTCGGGCTGCAGGCCACTCTCTCTGGCGGCCAGGCTCTGCTTCTGTCCCCATACTCGGCCTGTGTGTCTCTGTGCCAGCTATCTTGACCGCCCCTCTGTCTCTCTCTCCAAGTCCCTCAGCCTGTCTGTCTTTCTTGGCCCCCATCCCACCCCACTCCACAGTATAGGGCAAGGGTCAAGCTGGCCTGGGTGAGGCCTGAGCCCCAGCTGCTGCAGTCTCCCATCTGCTTCCCATCCTGGGAGTGTCCAGCCAACTCCACTTGGCTGCACGCTGCTCTTCCAGACCCCAGAAGCACAAGGAGCCCCTGACCTTGCCCCACAGACAGGCTGGAGGAGAGCAGACAGCTGGGCAGACAGGTGGCCCAGCCAGGTGAGGAAGGTCCTGCTCCCTGGAAGCTTCCCATGGGCCCTGACTTATGACTCTCACACGATCTGCCACCAATACTATACACACACACACACATCCCAGACCACAGTGTCAGGGATCCCCAGGGCTTAAGATTGCTCCCCACCACCCTTCTGCACATCTCAAATCTCCCCTCCCCAATCCTTATAGCAAATTGACAGCAGGAGTGATGGGGCACCAGTCAGACAAGCCAATCCATGCCAAAGTGCCAGCCTGCAAACCTTTGCAAAGCCCACAGCCTGCAAGCCTTTGCAAAGCCCACAGCATGTCTTTAGGAGACCCTCAGTAAGAGTCTAGCTGTTGATACTTCAGGATGCATGGAGGCAATAATGGGGTGGCTGGGAGAAGCCATGAGGCCCTGGACAACCCAAATAACCAAATGATTTATGCAAAAACAGTGTCCAAACCCCTCCTTTGGCCCTTCCCATTTTCCCTAAGCCCCTTATATCTAGACTCTGAAGTTACCATGGGATCCAGGGCATCTCTGATCAGGGCTCTTTACTCACCACCACCTTGACTATCAATGACACCACAGAGGTTCCAGGAAGAGAAATGACTCTTTCACCCACACATGTACACACACACACATACACTTAAATGCACACAGAGACACTCCCAAACACACACACAGCCCCACTGAGAGGCAAGGCAGCACAGTGATTAAATGTTCCGGCTATGGCATCAGATGGACTCTGTGTGAGCCTTACTTCCCCATTCTACCAGCTGTGTGAATCTGAGCCATTACTTAACCTCTCTGTGCCTCTGTTTCTCCACCTGTAAAAGGGTAATAATAGTAGTCTACAGCCTGAGGTTGAAGAGAGGATTAAAGAACACAATGGCTGGACATCCTTGGTGAACCATCGGTTAAGAATCTGCCTCCCAATGCAGGGGACACATGTTCAATCCCTGGTCCAGGAAGATCCCACACGCCTTGGAGCAACTAAGCCCATGCGGCACAATTACTGAAGCCCGTGTGCCTAGAGCCTGTGCTCTGAAACAAGAGAAGCCACTGCAGGGAGAAGCCCGTGGACCACGGCAAAGAGTAGCCCCATTGGCTGCAGCTAGAGAAAGCCGGTGTGCAGCCGTGAAGACTCACCCAGCACAGCCAAAAATTAATTACTTTAAAAGAAGAACACGATGGCTGAGAAGCCAAGCCCCTAGCGCTAGGCAGCCACGCGATAGTGTGCATGTGTGTGTATGCCCGTGTCTCCCCCAGCTGCATGTCAGTTGACCACGACAGGAACTGTCTCCCCATCAGGTGACCAGGGCTCCACTGGGAACTGGGCACCAAGGAGATGCCCATGGGATACGTGGAAGACTGCTGGAAACAGCTCACTTGCTTGGACTTCCACGCTTCCATTCATTTGGGGAACACTTACTGAGTGTTCAGACCATGCCAGGCTCCATTCAGAGCCCATGAGTGTCCCGCAGGGAGCAAAACAGACAAGGACCACCCCCCATCCGCCCAAGAGAAGCAGCCCCCGAGTTGAAGTGAGTTTCCCTAGAGAAAGGAAGCCGCGTGTTTTCTGTGCCCAAACGGCTTGGACAGGTCCCAGTTCTTGATAATTGATGCGCTTCCCTGCATTCTCCGTCAGATGCTACTAGATGTACTTTGGCTTCCTCCTAACAACTCAAGGTCAAGCCCGGGGAACATCAGCCTACAGAAGACCCTCCAGGTCCCGGAGGCTTCTGAGCCCTTTACCCTGACACTGAATGGCTCCATGCCTCCTGGCTCTTCTGAGCCTCTGGCGTTGCTCTTTTTGTTCTTCTGTTTCTTCCCACGCCATCAGGCCGCTGGCCGTGGTTCTGGGGGCTCTCACTGCACCTGCTCCAGGAGCTGGCCTCCCAGCCGTTTCTGCTCAGCTGCTCTGACCTGGGACACCAGGGAGTCATGCTCGTAAGAGCTGTCCGCAGACTCAGCACAGTGGGCTCAGAAGCAGGGCTTCCCGGTGAGCTTTCCAGTCTGGCCTGTGTCGTTTACCCCGAGTTCCAAAGGGTGGGGCCTTTGTCGGTTTTGTTCCCCAAAGTGACCCAGTACCTAGGACAATTCTTAGCGCATAGTAGGAATTTATTTATTCTTGAAGGACAAGGTGGGATGATTTGAAAGAATAGCACTGAAACATGTAAGTACCATATGCAAAATAGATGACCAGTGTGAGTTCGATGTATGAAGCAGGGCACCCAAAGCCAGTGCTCTGGGACAACCTAGAGGGATGGGGTGGGGAGGGAGGTGGGAGGGGTCAGGATGGGGGGACACATGCATATCTATAGTCAATTCAAGTTGATGTATGGCAAAACCCATCACAATACTGTAAAGTAATTATCATCCAATTAAAATAAACTTTTAAAAACTATTTATTTTTAAATAAATGTAAAGGGTCCTTCAAGCTTGCTTCATCTTTTTGTCCCCATGTAGCTAGAGATACAGTAAATGACGAACCACAAATAGATACATGTATGTGTATAGCTGAGTCCCTTCTCTGCTCACTGGCACCTATCACAACGTTGTTAATGGGCTACACCCCAATACAAAATAAAAAGGTTAAAGTCTGAAGAAAAATAAAAGAACTACTGCATGTAGTGGGTTGGCCAAAAAGTTTGTTCAGGTTTTTCTCTACGATGTTACAGAAAAACTGTTGAACTTTTTGGCCAACCCAATGTATGCAGAGGAGGAGGGTTTTGTCCTCGGGTGCACAGGGCTAAACCTTTGCAAATAACCACACTGGCTGCCACCCACACCCTCTGTGTGTGTGTGGTGGTGATGTTGGTGGGGACGGGTGTCAGGAATGCCTCACCGTCCTGAGGGCGAAGGCAGAGTAGTTCCCAGCAACACCTTGTCACTGTTCTCCGGGCTGTGGGTGGGGTCACTGGGCTGCCCCTGTGTGCCCAGCTGCCTGGCTCTATCCTGCCTGCTACCATGGAACCAACTCTAAGGGCTCCTGACCCCTTGAGAAAAGGGGGAGATTTGAAACCTATAAGTTCCAGGCACCTCCCCAGTGCCAGGAACTCAGCCCACCACATATGAGGCCCTCCATCTGATCCTGGCAGATAGCGACTACTTATGCCCAGCAAACCTGTGCATGTATACACACACACACACACACACACACACACACGGCAGAGGGACAGACCTGATGTCCACTGCCTAGCAACCCAGTGTAAGTCACTGGGTGGGGAGGGGACATGTGGGCTCCCTCTGCCTACCTTTGTAATGGACAGCAGTGACGTCTAGGAACACCAGTGACTAACGAGCGCATCCAGCTGACGAGGCTCTCTCATGGCCATCATTACCTTGAACCCTCCTTACCCGTGGACATCTCTAGCCATGTCTCACAAAGAAAGCGAAGCTTGGAGAAGGCCCGAGGCAAGAGAGCTCACAAGTGGCTGGGCTGAGACTCAGACCCCAGTCCCCCAGCTTGGGGCCCTGCACTGTCAGACCTCTCACCTTGGGAGAACAGGGGCCAGTGATGGTCTAGACTCAGAAGTGCCTGTTTCACAGAAGTGGATGAGCCTTCCTAAGTCTTGCCCGGCCACCCAGCTGGATGGGCCCTTGGCAACTTCACCCCCCTAAGTCCCAGCCTCCTCATCTAGCTCAGTAAGAAATGTGGATTTCAGGAGGCCACTGCAGGACTAAAGACGATAAGGAGTGTGAGAGGCTCTGCAAGCTGAAAAGCACTGTGCAGACTGATGAGGCCACCAGTGGCCCGGCCCGGTCACCTCGGTTCTCTGAACCTCAGTGCTGTTCAGTGAAAATGGGGTCGCGTCCATGCTAGGTCGCTTCAGTCATGTCCAGCTCTTTGCGACCCCATGGAGTGTAGCCAGCCAGGCTCCTCTGTCCACAGTATTCTCCAGACAAGAATACTGGAATGGGTTGAGATTTCCTTCTCCAGGGGATCTTCCCAGCCCAGGGATTGAACCTGCATCTCCTGCATTGGCAGGCGGGTTCTTTACCACTAGCACCACCTGGCCTACTGGCCCTCAATTTTGGGGGCTGCAGTGAGTAATGGCAAACTCACAGAGATGAGGTTCTGGTACTGTGGTTAAGGTTATGACACTGTTTAGCCTCACTGGGAAGAAAATCACTCTGTCACAACTCAGGATCAAATTCTGAGAGATTAGCCACGTAGCTGTTGACCTGGCTGTCCTTCCAGCTGAGAGGACTTGATGTCTTCCTCTGCTTCAGGGAGAGCACCCCATCTTTCAGCCTGGGTAAGGGATGTCTGGGAAGGATTGACTGAACTGGTGAGGAGACAAAAGCTCTTACTGGGAAGGCCCTGCTCTGCTTTGCATGTAGTGTGTGGACGAAGTACTCAGTGCTGTGGCAGCCACTGTGTAGCCATGAGGTAAAGACCAAAAATGAAGCCTGAAGTCTTAGCATCACTGAAGACTTGGAGCCAGGGAATAGTTACCTCCCTTCACCTTTCCTAACTGTGAGAAACAGGAGCCCTGTGAGTTTAAACTGCTGCTGGAGGAGTTTCTGTGATCTAAAATGCAAAGCTTTTCTCACTGATTCAAGCCAACAAGAACCAGAATTCCCCAAACAGGAGCCTGGGAGGAGCCCAGGGGCACTTCCGTGTCTGTGTCTTGAAACTCCTAGTTCATCCTTCCTAGAGTCTCAGCCTTCAGCCGAGGAACATTCAGCCCCAGATGTGTGGATTTTCATGGAGGGAATGTTGTGCATTATTTCGTGGCTTCCTATGGGGCTTCCCTGGTGGCTCAGATGGTAAAGAACCTGCCTTCAATATGGGAGACCTGGGTTGGGAAGATCCCCTGGAGAAGGGAATGGCAACCCACTCCATATTCTTGCATGGAGAATTCCATGGACAGAGGAGCTTAGCGGGCTTCAGTCCAGGGGGTTGCAAAGCATCAGACATGACTTAGCGACTAACACACACACACATATGTGCCAGGAGCTGGAACACAGAGATGAAAGGGCTCACAGTCCAGCTAGAAGGTACATTAAGCATACACTGTGTAATGTAATGTAGAACAGAGTTGTTTTTTTTTTAATTGGGGTATAATTGCTTTATAATGTTTTGTTAGTTTCTGCTGTACAGTGAAGTGAACCAGCTATATGTATACATATATCCCCTCCCTCTTGAACTTCCCTTCCACACCACCCCTATCCCACCCCTCTAGGTCATCACAGAGTACCAAGCTGAGCTCCCTGTTATATAGCGGCTTCCCACTAGCTATCTACTTTACACATGGTAGTGTATATATGTCAATCCATAGTACAGAGCTTTAATATCACATAATTTATCAGGTAACAAATTATGTAAAAATATAATGATGACAAAAAACGAGCTCTAAAATATTACATAATAGAGGACCACGTACTATAATATGTTCTATCATAACTTCATAGTGTATCACAGGATGCTTGCCTGAATTAGACTCCACTCACCCCGTGTAAGGGCATGGAGGTGGCCGTGCTTTGGGGCCCCGAGGAGGCTGTGGCGGGGGTCAGAGAGGGCTTCCAGGAGGAGCTGAGCCTTCCAGCATGAGCAGGAGGTGGCCAGACAGACAGTGGAGAAGGGCATTCCAGGCAGAAGGGACAGTATGAGCACAGAGGCCAAAAATAGCCCCTCTGGGTGAGGAGTTCCGTGTGGCTAGAGCGTAAATTGGGATACCCAGAGTGACCGGCTGGAGCCAGGTCACTTGGGGAGAGGGGCAGGCGCCTGTGGGAAGCCCCTGAGGGGTCCCAAGCAGGACAGGGAGGCTAGCACACCTGGCTCTCCGCAGAGCTGCAAGGAGGGGTTCAGGTGGGGATGAACCGAGCCGGGGAGGAGCCGGGCAGTGGGGCTCCAGGTGGCCGTGAAGCCTGGGCAGAGAATGAACACCTTGAAGGTGAGAGAGGCTCCCTACTTCACCCTCTAGAAACACTTACACCAGGAGGTCAAGGAAGGCAGCGATCTATACTTCCCCCTACTGCCTCTGGTCTGTGGGGGCAGGTGGAAAAAGGATGACCAGCTTGAGGACAGGTGGGGAACTAGGGCCTGCTGGTGCCCCCTGTGCCCGGCTGTCCATTGTACCAGGGGCAGGGGCTCAAGGCTGGGCAGTGGGCAGGACGGGCCTGGTCACCCCAGAGGGAAGGCAGCCTTGCCCCCCTGCCCCCGCCTCTCCCTGATCCTCTCGAAGCCCCTGGGCTAGAAATCAAGCTCTGGTCACTGGACGACTCCACATCATCACCAGAGGCCTGGGGCCAATGGCCATCAGTCCTTCCCTAGGCACTCCTGGACTTCAGCCCCACAAAGACCAGGAGACACAGGAGAAAAGGCAGAGCTCACAAAAGAATTTCACATCCTTTGTGCCACTGATCCCTGGAAAGACAGGGAGGCAGGCTGGCATCTCCCAGGTAAGACAACGGAGCTAAGCCGCCAGTTGCACAGCCCCCAGGGCAAAGCTGAGACCAGCTTCAGCGTCCAGACCACACAACTGCCCGCCCAGGCCTTAGCAGAGATGGGGGAAATCAGTCCATGCCCAGCCCTTCAGATCAGGAGACCAACTGCCCTGAAATTGTGATACATCTCAATATTTTGTCCCGTGGAGCTGCCATTTCTCCAACTGAAAATGGGCAGAGAGGAGAAATGCGTGAAATAGCAGACCTGAGTAAAGCGCAGATGAGAGAAAACTCAAAGTGTAGTCGCTCAGTTGGGTCCAACTCTTTGCGGCCCCATAGACTGTAGCCTGCCAGGGATTCTGTCCATGGGATTCTCCACCAAGAATACTGGAGTCAGTAACCATTCCCTTCTCCAGATCTTCCCGACCCAAGGACTGAACCTGTGTCTCCTGCATTGGCAGGCGGATTCTTTTACTGTTTTAGCCAAAGTGCAGATGAAATGCCCTCCAGAGCCAGAGCCTCAGCTGGTGAAGGAAGAGCCGACAACCCACAACAGTATGGAAGACGTATTTTTTCCACTGCTGGGGTGAGGGGTGGCTGAGTTTCTGGGTCTCACGGAATAGTGTGGGGGGTAGGCAAGGAATAAAGGTTTGTAGGAATTGAGAGAGGAAAGAGGAAGCCCCTAGTTCCCTGCCCCTGACCTGTGACACCCCCATGCTGTCACCAGCATCGGACACCTGGGGAGGCGTCCCTGTCCCCACCTCCACCTGGTACCCTGGGCCTGACTCTCAGCTCCTCCTCAGGGGTACAGGGGGCTCTGAGGGAGGCAGACAGGCCTTGCCCTCTCCTTTCCTCCCTAGTGCGGGCCTCCCAGCGGCCAGTACTCCCCCAGCACCCCAAGGGCCCCTGATGACCCTCCCAGGAGGCGCCCAAATTCCAGGCAGACATCTCCCAGAAGTTTTTGGCAGCAGCAGCAGTTCTTAAAAAAGGCTTCATGTCATACTGCAATCAGCCAGGGAGCCCAGCACTGGGTGTTTCATTAATGCCACTCTTCTCCCTAAGCGTCTCCTTCTGATGAGCTGGGGGGGGGGGCGGGTGGTCTCTGCACCCTGTCTGCCCTCCACCCTTCCTCCAGTTTATGATTTTCTGCTGCCCTGCCCGCACTATGCCCTCCCGGGTACCTTCTTCCTGCCCTGTCTCCTCCAGCCAAGGTTTTACAAAAACAGTCACTTCTAACCATCCCCAATTTTAACAGCTTAGAGAACAGGAAAAAAAAAAAAAAAAACAGTCGGGCATCATCCAGGAGACCTAATGAGGTGGCCTTCAGGCACCTCGGAGGAGCAAGAAAAGTCACAACTGGTGCAAGAAGAGGAAGAAACAACATTAAAAGCAAACAAGGGGAAACGAAATAAAAACCAGAGATAAAGAGTCGGGAGAAAACAGCGGCGCCTGAGAAACAGGGATTCCAGCCGCCAACTTTTACGGCGTCCAGCCCTGTTATTCATAAGTGAGTTTCCTCTCTCACAAAAGACCTTTTGCACGGTTTTCCCTGCTGCCTCCAAACCAGCTGCTCGCGCTGTTGTATCGTGAGTGATGATGAGGCTCTGAAAGGGTTTTTTGGGAACAGATGGCCAGGGGAGAGCTGGGGAATGTGCCAGCAGAGGGCTGGGCGGGCTGCCAAGCCCTGCGGTGACTGAGTGCTTGGGCTTCCAGCTCGCGTGCTTTCCCTGCCCTCTGCCCTCCGTGGCGCCAGCAGGCCTTCCCAGCGAGCGCTCGGAACATCTGGAGTCTGGGGCTGCCAGGAGGGGGGGCCGCGGCGGCCGGGCGGGGGACCCTGTGTTCCAGCGGAGCTCCCAGGGCTTCGCCACCAGGCCTGCCTCGCGGAACAGCTAATCAAAACCACAGCGCCCGAATGGGAACCAGGCGCGCTCCCAGCTGCAGCCAGAGGCCGCCGGGCGACTTAACCCGGTGTCAGGCCTCACTGGCGGCGGCGGCGGCGCTGGGGGGCGCGGGGAGGGTGGAGGTGGATCGGGGCTGCTGACACCCCCACCCCCAGACCAGTCCACCCCCCTTCACCCCCAGTGGCGGCGGGCTATTGGCTCCCCGTGGCTAAATGGAGTTTCCACGCGCTGCAGCCGCAGCCGGGCTGCTTACATAAGAGCTGTTGCTCCCCTCACCCACACCACAAGGCCCTGTACCCCCATTTGCTGGGGGTCTCCCAGGGCATGGGCCACCCTGCTGGGCGGTAATGTGAACTTTAGGACCCTGCTGCCCGCAGGAGCTGAAGCCCTCGGAGACTAGAACCAAAGCGGCTCCATTGCTTCTAGAGCAAGACCTTGGGCAAGTTACTGCCCTTCTCAGGGCCTCAGTTTCCCCTCCATGCAACAGGGGAAGTGGTTCCAAAGTGCAGGGTTAGCAAAAGGGGTAGAGATAAAGTATGGGAGGTGCTGGGCACCCAGTGGGAGCTCCCCACCCAGTCAGTGTGGTTTTTGGTGTTGGTGGTGGTGTTCAGTCACTCAGTCATGTCTGACTCTTTTGTGACCCCCATGTTCTGTAGCCCCCCAGGTTCCCCTGTCCATGGGAATTCCCAGACAAGAATACTGGAGTGGATTGCCATTTCCTTCTCCAGGTGATCTTCCCGACTCAGGGATCGAACCTACATCTCCTGCTTGACAGGCAGATTCTTTTACCACTGAGCCACTGGGGTGAGAGTCTGTTTAATAGCATTATGATCATGTAAAGCCACAGGTTATTGCTTGTTCTTTGGTATGAACCCATGAACTTTGAAAGCCCATGAGTTTCTGGGCTGGTGAGATGCTTGCCACCTTTAAGGATGCAGGGCCAGAGCTCTGCCCTGAGCGCTGGACAAACAGGAGTCCCCCATTCAAAACGATTTGCCCTCATCTATCTTGGGCTGGTTGTTCAAGCATTCTCAGCACTGCCTGTTCCTGAGATGATCCTTCCTGGGGTTCCATATGAAGCTGTTACCTTGTAGCTGTAAATTCATGAGATTTCCTTCCTGGCACTGAGAAAAGGCCAGCCCTTTCTCCTATGGGATGTTGTTGAAGCCTTCCAGCAAGGCAGCAAGGAAGGTATGTAAGCTCTCCCTTCACATATATGAGAACAGGGGCTCAGAGAAGTTAGGTAACACACCCAAGGTCACACAGGCAGAAAGTACCAGTGCCAGGACTCGAACCCAGGTCTCCAGAACCAAAGCCTACTCTTTGCCTACTTCATGGTCTTGCCAAGGATCTCCCTATTGCACGTGCCTTAAAGTTAAATGACAGCAGTACAGAAACTTAAAAGAACTGTAGGGTTCTCTCAACTGAACCCCCACCTATAGCATCCTGGATGCGGGACCACCAAGTCTTTCAAGGGGTTTCCAGGGTGTACCCTGGATCAAAGTGGTGCTCCAGGGGGTTCTCTGAGAGGTAGCGGCTTAAGCACCAGAGGGGACTTTCCATGGTCTCTGTGATTGAGTGTGAGACTTTGCTTCTTTCTCACCATCAGAGACCCTGAGTTTTCATTCACACACAGCGCAGTGGGGAGGAGGGTGGGGGTCTGTGAGTGAGGGGAGAGGAGGGGGAGGAAATGAAGGCAGTGTGAAAGGAGAGAGAAAAGCAGCGCCCCAGCCTCTCCCCCACCTCGGGACCACCCGGAGAACATCAGACGACCACGTTCTACGTCCCAGGGCAGCCAGCTCCAGCCTAACCTGGGAGGCTCCCTGGCCAAACGCGCCCCCCAGGTCAGTGCCTGCCAGGCCTGTGGCCTCACGGTGTCAAATGCGAGAGGGGAAACAGCAGCTGAGAGAATGCTCCACGTTAGAACAAACAGCTGGCGACAAACGTCTGTGTAATTGGAATGCCAGAAAAAATAAATTGCATCCATTTTTATGACGAGAAGGGAATTTGATGGTGGTTTCCCACCCACCCCCCTTCTTTCCCAGCAGAGATGGGCTCCATGGACTTTTAAAGCACATGGTATTTAACTCAGTAACATGGCCCAGAGGATGTAGAAATAGAACCTCCTCTCACCATCCCATTTCCATGCAGGGGCAGGACAGGGAAGCAGCAGCCCTCCCCCACCCCCACCCCCGGCACCTCTTACTGGCCAGTTCCTCGGGCCTCTGAGCCTTGGATTCATTGTTCCTGGGACAACACCAGGCTTCCCAGATGGTGCTAATGGTAAAGAACCCGACTGCCAATGCAGGAGACATAAGAGATGTGGGTTCGATCCCTGGGCCGGGAAGATTCCCTGGAGGAGGGCATGGCAACCCATTCCAATACTCTTGCCTGGAGAATCCCATAGACAGAGGATCCTGGTGGGCTACAGTCCACAGGGTTGCAAAGAGTCGGACATGTCTGAAGAAACAGCACTCACGCACAGGGGACAACACCAGTCTCCATCTTGAAGGGATGAGGGGAGGGAGGAGTCAACGGGGTGATCCGTCAGAAGTACTAAATACCCAGCATCACGCCAAGCGTGAGAACCAGGCTCTAAGAACGTCAGGTACTGTCAGTATTCTTGTGGTGCGCTGGGGTCCCAACAGTCTCTGTGAGTGATTTTCAAATCTGTGTGAAATGCCTGTGAAGGGCAGAGGGGAAGGGAGCGAAACACATTTAGTCATTTAGATAGTTAAGGGGCTGAAGTGACCTCAGTTCGGCAAGTTTGACCAGAAAGGGCCATAGCAATCACTTCCAGGGTCAACTCGCCTTGGAGAAGTAGAAGCCAAAGCCCCAATGGAGGTGACCATCTATGTGACGGGGGGACAGAGCTAGGACCATGCCACTCAGTGGGGACACAGAAGACACAGGAATTGTGGAGTTGCTGTCTCCCACACTCCAGGGCTCAGATACCAGACAGAGTATCTTATCTTGGCTCCCACTGATCCCCTAACCCCAAAACCAATGTGCCACCTCAGCTTGCCCCCAGCACCAAAAGTCTGCACTTAAGATGTCCTTCCAAAGGGGAGTGCGACTACCCTCCAACCTGCCATCATCACCAAAAGCTCCACCTGCCCAGAAAGCAGCAGGAAAAGGGGGACGACGCGGATCTGATGGAGCCACACCAGCCTTGGCGCCTCCTCTGGCTGAAGAAGCGCCCACAGGTGAGGAGCAGCCTCTAGACTTGCAGAGCCCACCTTCCCAGTCCAGCTGGCACTGATGGCTACCGTCACAGCCTGGGATCACCAATCACTGCCCAGGTGACTGGTACAGCCCCGAGCTCAGCACACCATGACTGACTTTTCTCTGTGTGTGTGTCCATGGGGATTCTCCAGGTGAGAATACTGGCATGGGTTGTCATTTCCTTCTCCGGGTGATCTTCCCAATTCAGGGATCAAACCTGAGTCTTCTGCATTAATAGGCGGATTCTTTACCAGAGTCATCGGGGAACAGCCCCGAGGCCTGTGAGCAACTTGGTGGGGGACAAGAACTTACTGGCCATTTATCACCAGGGCTTAAACTATACCATCAACTTCAGTAGCTGCTGCTGCTGCTATTGCTTTTTTGTTGCTATTATTGTTGTTGTTATTGTTGCTATTATTTTATTCAATAGCTTCAAATCACTGGAAGGCAGTGCCCTAGATTGTGGGAAACTGGTCTTCTCCTATTCCGAGGTTCAGCAATGCCGATCCGGCCCAGGTGTGGAACAGCTCTGCTGCTCTTTCTTCTCCTCCTCCTCAGAAGCTCCTAGGAGTCACTGATTTAAAAACAGGAGCTGTGGAAACATGGCCCAGAGCCAGGTGCTTAAGGCGCGTTATCTCCGGCTGTGGCCCGAGTCAGAGCTGAGCTCTGCGGAGCCCTTCCACTCCTCCCACCTGTCTCTCAGCTGGGCAGCCTCCGATGGGCCTCTCTGCACGACTGGGGCTTCCAGATGGACCCTGGATCCTCAGAGTCACATCCTGTGAGGCCCAGAGATGGAGGACTCATCAGTCAAGGGATGTGGGTGCCCACCCCCAGCAAGGCAAGGCTGGGATGGGCAAAAGGATACGCTTGGGGCCCAGGGGGTAAGTCAAGTTCACTTTAAATCCCATTCTTAACACAGGCCTGGAGGGACAAGGCAGCTTATCAGCAGACACAGAAAACAATCTCTCAAGGAGGCGTCCTGGAAAAGGGTCACCCAGCCCCTGGGGCACATGAACTGTGAGGGAGCCACCCCTGAGTGGGACAGCTCAGGGTGCCATCGATGGGATTGCTGGTGATCATTTATGGAGGACTTCCTTTCAGCTGGTCACCTACATCAGAATGTTTTTTAGTTTCTTCCTTTCTTTATCCTTCATTCGAATGTAAGCCTGACTCACTTGCATCCCCAAACCCTCAGGTCACCCTGAGTGGCTGCAGGGGACAGGTAACAGGGGCTTCATCTGAACCCCCCCACTCTCTGCTGCCCCGCTGCATCCACATGCTCTGTCCACAGAGACTCTGTGTGTGTATGTTCAGTCACTTCAGTTGTGTCTGACTCTTTGCGACCCTATGGACTGTAACTCCTCTGTCCATGGGGATTCTCCAGGCAAGAATACTGGAGTGAGTCACCATGCCCTCCTCCAGGGGATCTTCCCAACCCAGGGATAGAACCAGCGTCTCCTGCATTTTCTACATTGCAAGCAGATGCTTTACTGCTGGGCCAAGGGGGAAGCCCATCTCCAGAGACTTGGGAAGCTCAAATCTCATTGCTAACACCCATCATAGCACCCATGTGCTCAGGTTAGGATTTCCCAACATATAACTCACTGCCAGTGCTTGATAAACACTGAATGAATCAATGAATGAATGAACAAATAAAGGGATGTATTTCCAGGGGTTCTGATTAACAAAACCGTAGCCTATTCAAGCCACTCAGGGTCACTCGGCGGTCACTGAAGACCATCCTGAGGACACCTTAAAACTTACCTACCTGCATGGTGACAGAGATGCAAGAAAGCACACACAGCAGGAATGGGCTGATGCTGTGGCCAGCCAATCTGCCAGCACAGTGGTGGGGCCTGAAGATGTCCCAACAGCTCCAGGACCCTGTCCCACCCCTCCCTCTAAGTCCTCTTGGTAATGGTGATGGTCCAGGTGCGGTCCTCGGGAGACGGCAGCCTCAGGACATCCCACTTGGCAGGAGGGGCTATAGGATGCCAGGGGTCCCTTGCCCTTCAGAGGTGAAGCAGGATCTCTACTTGGAAATCAGACTGCAAACAGCCTTGGAAATCACCGATGCTTCCACATCCCCAATGATTGAGGAGAAAACCGAGGCAAGAAGCGGTTAAAAAATGGGTCCAAAATGACACAACTAGTAGGTGGTGAACCAGGCCTTAAACTCAGGGCAGTTTTATGCTCTTAAAAGTGAAAGCGTTAGACACTCAGTCGTGTCTGACTCTTTGTGACCCCATGGTAACCTGCCAGGCTTCTCTGTCCATAGGATTCTCCAGGCAAGAATACTGGAGTGGGTTGCCACGTCCTTCTCTGGGGGATCTTCCCAACCCAGGGATTGAATCTGGGTCTCCTGCATTGCAGGCAGATTCTTTTAACGTCTAAGCCACTAGAGAAGCCTGTTTGATGCTCTTATCCACCATCTAACACCTGTTTCCCAATCTGGACAATGGGGAGGCTGGACCAGATGGGCTCTAAGGTGTCTTAGATTTGGGTTGATTTCAGGGGAAGCCAAAAACTCATCTCTGCTGGCCATCGTCACCCCACTCCCCCTTCTCCTCCTCTCAACTTCCAAGCATCTCTCCTCTTCCCCAGCCCAGGACACTCTGCTCCACAGAACAGGGAAGCGGGGGCAGCACTCTGGCCTTTGGTGGGTGAGGGAAGGACTTGGGGTGGGGGTGGGGACGAGGGGCATAAACGGGGGAAATGGCGCCTGCCCACCCTGCCCATCCACACCTCCGACCGCCCGAATGCCAGGGGAAGTTCACCCAGAGTTTACAACCCTCCTTTGTCACGGAGCGCTGCATGGAGCCATCAATCACGCTTTTAATTTATCCGTGTCACTTTCCAGAGGAAGGCCGCCCTGCGAGCAGCCAGTGGTGCTTCCTTTCTCACCCACTAGATGAAGATTTCACCTAATTGGTCCACGTTAAATCACTCCCAGGATTGCAACGCGCCATCAACACAGCAGTGGCTGATGGTGGGGATGTGATGGGCCCCTCCCTGCTGTGGGCAGGAGAGTCCACAAGGGTCTCTCTGCCTGGAAGCCTCTTGAAGGGGCCTCTGGAAGGCCTGGAGAACCCAGAGAAGGGCCTCC
Source organism: Muntiacus reevesi (assembly GCF_963930625.1). Classification (NCBI taxonomy): domain Eukaryota; kingdom Metazoa; phylum Chordata; class Mammalia; order Artiodactyla; family Cervidae; genus Muntiacus; species Muntiacus reevesi. Next base: position 54,819,792 of record NC_089251.1, on the reverse strand, counting down.
TTGAAAGGGGGGCTGGGGCTCAGGGATGGGGAGAGGGCAGGCCAGGAAGGAAGAAGGAGGTGGAAGGAAGGAACAGATGGAGGATGCTGGAGTCACCTGCCTGCATCTGCACCCCCGCCACTCTCCCCATCTCTGCATGCCCAGGGGAGTCAGGCATCTCTAACCACCTCTACCCTTCTTATGAGTATGGGCTGGGTCCCAGCCTCTGTCTCTCTCCCTATAGCTTCGTGTGCACAGAGATGCAGAGGGCTGCATCCCAAGCCCTGCTCTGCATTGCCTGGCAATGACCCTCAACTGGAAGTGCTGGAAGTCAAGCCATCTGGGAAGCAAAGCTGTGCCCGACACCTTTCCTCCCGCCCATATTTCTCCAAACACATCAGGCTTTGTACACACTGTTCCCTCTGTCTCCAATGTTGTTCCTGCTTCATCTGCTCAGCAACCTCTTGGTTGTCCTGCTGGTCCCAGCTCAAACACCACTTACACAAAGGTGATCTTTCTAACTCCCTTGGGCAGGAAAGGCAGCCTGTCCCTCCTCCGCCTGGCCTTCCTGTAGCCCAGCAAAGGCTTCCGGGGCCTCCTGTCTATACTCTCCTGCCCTCATCCAGATGCAAGAGGGTCTCTGAGCATCCTCTGAGCTGCAGAGGTTCTGGGACCACATGTTTATCATTTTTATACCCCTGCCCAGCAGGCTCAGCAAACAGCTGGGGCTCTATGAATCCCTTCAGAATGAATGAATGAATGAACATGATTTGCCTTAATGCACAGCCTCAGGTAACCCACAGGCCAAGTCATATTTCCAAAACACACTGAAGGGCTCTCTTGGGCAGTTACCAGCCCATGAGATCTCCCCCTAATATGACGTTAATCAGGGGCTGAGTGGGGAACTCAGCACCAGAACACGTAAGACCAGAAAGAGCTTCAGAGATAAGCTGTCCTCATTTAAGTGATGAGCAAATGCAGGCCCAAGCGGACTGTCCTTGGTACCCAGGAGCCCCATTACCAGTGTGCTGTGTGCTAAGTTGCTCAGTTGTGCCTGACTCTTTGCCACCCCATGGACTGTAGCCCACCAGCCTCTTCTGTTCTTGGGATTCTCCAGGCAAGAATACTGGAGTGGGTTGCCATGCCCTCCTCCAGAGGATCTTCCTGACCCAGGGATCAAACCCATGTTTCTCACATCCCCTGCATTGGTAGGCGGGTTCTTTACCACCAGCACCACCTGGGAAGCCCCAGGAATATAGTCACACACAATCCCAGAGGCCTGAGGAGCCCTGAATCCCAGCAAACCTCCAAGAGGCTGGTCTCGCTGGTCCCTTTGGAAGCCTCTGGACGAGAGTAAGAGGCACCCTGGATTCCAGTCCCTACCTCCCCATCCTCCCCAGAGGCTGCTGCCCGCATAGCTGGCACATACCTTGCGCTTCTTGGCACGGCCCTCGGCCTGCAGGGTGCGGGTGCAACGCTGCACGCACTCGGAGAAGCTGAGGTTGCTGTGGTCGGCGCTGTAGTCGAGGTCGGCCAGCCGCGCCAGGGACAGGATGTAGTTACAGGCGATCCTCAGGATGGCCAGCTTGGACAGCTTCTGCCCATATGAGTAACACGGCACCTGGTGGGTGAGAAGGCGTCAACAGGGGCTGCCCAGTCTCTGCTGAGAACCAGCCCAGGGGGATCCTTGGCCAGGAAAGTGTGGGGCCATTCATGCCGCTGCTGGGGAGGGAACGGTCAGGCGGCAGAGGTGGTTTGTCTGATCTTTCCACCTGGATTTTATTCCCTGTTCTAATCACCTGCTGTTTACACCCACACACAACCCCTGGGGGGCAGCCATGTTCCCAGGCTATCCAGGAGGAAAGCCAGGCTCGGCTCTTGCCCGAATGTCAGTAATCACGAAGCACAGTGCGCTTCCCCCTGGGACAGAGTTCCATCCCCTGTGCTCCCTGAGAAGGAATCTTGGACAGAACAGATGTTTTCTGCTCTGAGAGTCTGTTCTCTCATTCAGGGACACCTGTCTTGCTGGACACTTGGGGTCTGACAACAAACAATAACTGGATTCTACCATCAGAGGACTTGCTCTCAAGACTGAGGTTATGGACCTCGCTGGTGGTACAGTGGGTAAGCATCCACCTGCCAACGCAGGAAACATGGGTTCGATCTTTGGTCAGGGAAGATCTCACACGCCATGGAGCAAACAAGCCCGTGTACCACAACTTCTGAGCCTCAGCTCTAGGGCTGGTGAGCCGCACCCACTGAAGCCTAAGTGCCGAGAGTCTGTGCTCTGCAACAAGAGAAGTCACTGCAATGAGAAGCCTGTGTACTGCAACTAGAGAGTAGCCCCTGCTCGCTGCAACTAGAGAAAGCCAGCGCACAGCAACAAAGACCTAGGGCAGCCAAAAATTAACTAACTAACTAATTTTTAAAAAGAGGGATGCTTTAACATCAAAGCAGAGCTAAGCACCCAGACTCTCAGAACAGACCAAAGGAAAGTGCCAATGCTCAGCTGGAAGACCCATACATGATTGGATTATGCTTTTCTCTTTTTCTTTCTGACCTCTGGACCTGGGAAGCTGCTGGGCATACAACAGGCGCCTAATAAGTACAGCTCCAACCAGACTTGACATCCTTGACATTCATCATTGACTTGTTCAGTCACTCAATTCAGTCGTGTCTGACTCTTTGTGACCTCAAGGACTGCAGCACGCTAGGCTTCACGGTCCTTCACTATCTCTGGGAGTTTGCTTGAACTCATATCCTTTGAGTCGGTGATGCCATCTAACCATCTCATCCTCTGTCTCCCCCTTCTCTTCCTGCCCTCAATCTTTCCCAGCATGAAGGTCCTTTCCAATGAGTTGGCTCTTCACATCAGGTGGCGAGTGGATAATCACAAATGGCACAGTGATTTGCATCAGGTGAAGAGATGGAGTCTCTAACATCGTCCACCAATGTTTCCACCGCTTGAGCAAAAAGCTACATGGACTGCAGCACAGTTCTGTGTGGAAACATGGAGACTGCATGCTAAGTTGTTTCAGTCATGTCCAACTCTTTTCGACCCCATGTACTGTAGCCCACCAGGCTCCTCCATCCAGGCAAGAATACTGGAGTGGGTTGCCATGCCCTCCTCCAGGGGATCTTCCCAACCCAGGGATCGAAACTGAGTCTCTTTTGTTTCCTGCATTGGCAGGCAGGTTCTTTACCACTTGTGCCATGTGGGAAGCCCCCGTCATGTGGAGATGTCACCACAAAGTCCACCTGTTGGTTAGATAGGTGCTAACTGATAGAGCTGCTCTGATGCGTCGTTCACCTAAATGGCTAATCGTGTATACCCAGAAACCAAGGCTGTGGCATCCTCCTTCCTACGGCTCTCCAGGAGCTATATGCAGCATCCATCCCAACCCTGATACCTGGTATTGACTAACCCTCATCTCACAGTGAGTGGGGCCCCCACAGCAGGATCATTCAACACGCACATGAGGCACTGTTCTGGACCAGTGGTTCTCAATCAGGGATAATATCATCCCTCAGCAGCAGTTGGCAATGTCTGCAGATGTTTTTTAGTTTTATTTATCTATTTTTGGCTGTGTTGGGTCTTCATTGCTGCCTGGGCTTTTTCGCTAGATGCAGTGAGCAGGGGCTACTCTCTAGTTGCTGTGCACGGGCTTCTCATTGTGGTGGCTTCTCTTGTTGAGGAGCATGGGCTCTAGGGCACACGGTGTTCATTAGTTGCAGCATGTGGGTTCAGTAATTACAGCTCCCGGGCTCTAGAGCACAGGCTCAGTAGCTGTGGCGCTCAGGCTTAGTGGCTCCAACGGCATGTGGAATCTTCCTGGACCAGGGAACAAACCTGTGTGTCCTGCATCGGCAGGTGAATTCTTTACTACTGAGACACCAGGGAAGCCCTGCAGACATTCTTGGTCATCACTAGTGGGTAGAGACCAGAGAGGCTACTAAATGTCCTACAGTGCTCAGGATCCTACCATGTGCCCACAACAAAGAATGACCTGGCCCCCAATGTCAACAGTGCTGTGATCAAGACAGCATAAACAAGAGAGCTGCTTCAGGGACTTCCCTGATGATCCAGTGGTTAAGAATCCACCTTGTGATGCAGGGGACATGGGTTCGATCCCTGGTTGGGGAATGAAGATCCCTCTTGCCTTGGAGTGACTGGGACCTCGTGCTGCAGCTACAGAGTCCACGCACCAGAACAAAAGATCCTGCAGGATGAAACTAAGACCCGACACAACCTAATTAATTTTTTAAAAGAGAGAGAGAGTTGTTTCAGATGAGAACTTTAAATGCATCCACAAATGGAGCCCATGTTAAAGCTCACTCTGTCCAAGAGCTTTCCCTGACCTGGCCCCCAGCCCTACACCAGGGGCTACGGGTACCTGACCTTGATGGTGCTCTAATCGCCCCCATCTGTTCTTAACCCCTGATGACTGTGACTCATTTAATGGTCAGTCTCCTTATGAGCTGTCAGGGGAAAGTCTCTGTATGCAGAGCCTAACACAGATCCTGCCCATCCCTGGCCTCCAAAGGATTTGTTGAACGAGGGACTGAATGAACAAATGAATGCTCTCCCCTCTCTCTGTTTTTTTTGTGAGGAAGGCACACCGTGTGGCTTAAGGGAACTTAGTTCCCTGACCAGAGATCAAACCCATGCTCTTGGCAGTACAAGCTCAGAGTCCTAACCACTGGACCACCAGGAAATTCTCCAAAACTGTTCTCTCTCTAAGGACAAAGATTTAGCTCTTTGGTGTGGAGGTGAAGCTTGTACATCCTTTGGTCACCTGGGCTAACTCCTGGCTCTAGCCACAAACCCTGGGCAAGAGACATGATCATTCTTGGCCTGGGTGTCCTCATTCTATCACTAACAGGCCTGGCCTCACAGTGTGGGAAGAACTAAAGCAGACGGCGCATGGGCTATACTGCCCGTCAGGGGATTATGTCCATGAGCATGGCAGAGTCTCCTAAGAAGGGCTCCAGAGAGGGTAAGAAGCAGGAGATCTGGAGCCAGGAAGTAGCGCCTGCTCATCCCTTACCCGCCCTCCCCCTTCAGGGGTCCTGAGACCACAGCCCAGGGCCCAGATGAGGTTTGCAGTCACCTTCCAACATCCTCCAGCAGCCATGGACTTGCCCCTCACCAGGCTAGGAAACCCAGGGAGGGGCAGGGAGAAAACAGAGGGACTGTCAACTCCCCCAACTCCCATACATTGCCCCCCACCCCCGAGCTCTGACCACGCCACCAAATCCATCTGAAAAAAAGGCCTGCAGAGCAATGCACTTTGCCTGTTCTCAACCAGAGTCCAGAGAATCCTGCTTATCAGCCTGAACAAATAAACAAGGTCTGTGGGACAAAAAGTTTCCTGGGGTTCCTGGGACAGCGGCAGGGGTCTCAGGAGCAGCCCAGTCGGGAGCAGGGCTCTTAGAAGGGATCTGCTCGTGGGGATCCAGGGTCACTGTGGGATCGCAGAGCAACAGATGAGGTCAAGGCCAACCTAGGAGCTCCCGTGCCAAGTTCTGAGCCAGTTTTGTCCCAGGCTTGTCACTCTGCCCCACTGCTTCTCTCAAAGTCCAAGTCTAACAAGAAAACCATTTATTGAGCTCTGGTTGTTTACCTGGCCCTGTGGTCACTATTCATAGGTAGTTTTAGCCCACTGAAACATTCTGCCAAATAAAGACTGTTACCCCATCTACACACAAGGAAACAGACAGGAGACATAGTGGGCCCCAGGTCACTCATCTAAGACCTGACTGGAGCCACAAGCTTGCGTATCTATCAGTCAGGAAGGCCACCAGGCTCTCTAAGCTCCTGCTGCCTGAGGTGGCTGTATATGGGACACCAAGGATCCTTTTTGGCAGCTGACTCTGACTCCTCCTGCTTTCCAGCGCGGGTGTTCCTCAGCTCACCTGGTTAATTCCAGGTTCTTCTCATGCCCACATCCCAGGATGCAGCAACCAGGTCCCCCAAAAAACTCGGCTCAGAGCACCCTGGCCTAACGCAGATCTGATTCTGCGAGGTCAAGGTAAGGCAGAAAGAGCTGGTCTGAATCCCAAACAGTAGGATGTGACTTTGGACAGGTACCTTCACCTCTCCGAGTCTCAGTTTTCTTATCTGGAAGGTGGGCATAACATCTGTGTACCCTCCATGGCTGCTGGAACCAGGTCACACCCTGCTGTTTCTCACAATCTATTAAGGCCAAGCAAAGGATGGCTGTTGTGTGAGGTATTTGATGCCCAGGGAGTTTAAGCACTTCCAGTATCTCTCAGCTGATGAAAGACGAGCTGGGTTTTGAACTCACACCTTAGCTGAGCTCTTTCCAATCAGCCAGAAGCAACTGGTTGGAGATGTGGATGTATCTGCGCGTGTGTGTGCTACGTCACTTTGGTCATGTGTGACTCTCTGTGACCCTATGGACTGTAACCTGCCAGGATCCTCTGTCCACAGGATTCTCAAGGCAAGAATACTGTAGTGGGTTCCCATGCCCTTCTCCAGTGGATGTATCTTGTTGTTGTTGTTCAGTCACTAAGTCATGGCTGACTCTTTGGAACCCCATGGATGGCAGCATGCCAGGCTTCCCTGTCCTTCACTATTTTCCAGAGTTTGCTCAGACTTATGTCCATTGAGTCAGTGATGTCATCCAACCATCTCATCTTCTTTCGCCCCCTTCTCCTCTTGCCTTCAGTCTTTCCCAGCATCAAGGTCTATCCCAATGAGTCAGCTCTGCACCATTGCTGCTATTGCTAAGTCGCTTTGGTCGTGTCCGACTCTGTGCGACCCCATAGACGGCAGCCCACTAGGCTCCTCTGTCCCTTACGTGGCCAAAATACTGGAGCTTCAGCATCAGTCTTTCCAATAAATATTCAGGGTTATTTCCTTTAGGATTGACTGGTTTGATCTCCTTGCTGTCCAAGGGACTCTCAAAAGTCTTCTCCAGCACCACAGTTGGAAAGCATCAATTCTTTGGCACTCAGCCTTCTTTATGGTCCAACTCTCACATCCATACAGGACTACTGTAAAAACTATAGCTTTCACAAGACGGACCTTTGTTGGCAAAGTGGTGTCTTTGCTTTTTAAAGTGGATGTATCTATACGGTGTGGAGGTGGGCAGCCCACCCTTCTGAGCAGGAGCTGGAGAGTTCTGGACTTCATGGGATCCCAGCCTTACTGCATTACCTCTCTGAGCATCCACATAAGGCCCAGAGCCCAGCCACCACACCACCTGCAGGAAAGTCCACAGTAGTCATCTGTTCAGCTTGCTCAGAGGACAAGGCCAAAGGAGGCAGCAGGGTCAGTTGGCTGCAACTCTTGAGGCAGCAAAACTTCCAAGAAAGTAAAAGAACCTGCCTAATGCTCAACCCACAAGAACTGTTAAGCTTTAGGACTTCCCTGGGGGTCCAGTGATTAAGAATCCACCCGCCAATGCAGCGGACAAGGGTTCGATCCCTGGTCCGGGAAGATCCCACATGCCTCGTGGCAACTAAGCCCATGGGTCACAATTATTGAGCCTGTATTTTAGAGCCTGTGCTCACAACAAGAAAAGCCACCACAATGAAAAGCCAGAGCACCACAACTAGAGAGTAGCCCCCACTCACCGCAACTAGAGAAAGCCCGTGCACAGCAACGAAGACCCAACACAGACAAAAATTTAAAAGACTGTTAAGCTTCAGAGCACATGTGGGGATTTTCTCAAGGTCCCATATACCTCTAAGAGATTCCATCCCACTTACTTACCAGACCCTCTTCTGGCTCCAACAAGTGGGAGAAAGCAGGAAGGACCCTGGCCTGAGATGCTGAGGACCTAACTCTACTCTGGGCCATCCACATGAGCTTAGGCAGGGCCACAAGCTTAGCGGACTCAGTTTCCTCACCAATAAATGGACATGAGAACACCTGCTGCCTCAGAATGGAATCGCCATGGGCAGATGTAGGGAGGGGCTGAGGCTGTAAGTGAGTGTTAGTCTCTTAGTCATGCCAAACTCTTTGCAACCCACGGACTGCAGCCCACCAGGCTCCTCTTACCATGGGATTTCCCAGGCAAGCATACTGGAGTGGGTTGCCGTTTCCTTCAGAGGGACAACAGACAAGCACAGCCAGGAACCAACCAGCCAATGCAGGGGCGGCCTGGAAGCCCTCTTGCCTCTGTGCCAACTCCTACCCACCCCTCAGATCCATCCTCAGATGCCCACCAAGGCTTCTGGACCCACAGAGCTCCAGCATCACTGTGTCCTCGACACACAGCCGAGCACCTGATTCATTTGAAATTATTCTCTGATAATCTCATATCAGGGAGTGCTGGCTTCCTGGGGTGAAGTCTCTCCATACAGAGCTGTTCGAGGTCCTTATCAAGTTCCGTCTAAACAAAATCCCAACCTGACTCCTAGCAACGAGGCCGAACCCTGAAAACCTGGGCTTAAGTCTTTATGAGCCCTGGCCCAGAGCCAGACGGGACAAAGCCTGGTCACTCATTCCACCTCTGTAAGTGTCCTCACCTGTGAAGTGGGAAGGTGGGACTACTACTACTATACATGACCACAAGGCCAGGTAAGGTACTTCACCTCCTGCAAAGAGGTTCAAAAGGCAGTTGCCCTGGTGACTGGATAAAAGGGGGCTGGAGAGAGGCTTCTGTCACTCCTGTCCCCTGTGGACGCAAACAGGCCTGTCCCTCATTCCCTGAGGAGTGGGACACAGGCTGCCACGGCCCCCTGGCATCCTAGGGAGTCTGAGGGTGAGGGAGGTGCGGGGCTGGGGGCGCCATTCTCATGCCCCATTCTGGGCCACCCTGAGTTTACTTGTGGAGGATTCTGCAGAAGACCATGGCACCTTCCCTGGTGGCTGAGCCAGTAAAGACTCCACCTGCAATGTAGGAGACCTGGGTTCGATCCCTGGGTCGGGAAGGTTCCCCTGGAAAAGGGAATGGCAACCCACTTCAGAACTCTTGCCTGGAGAATCCCATGGACAGAGAAGCCTCTCCGGTTACAGTCCATGGGGTGGAAGAGAGTCGGACAAGCCTGAGGGACTAACACTCTCACTTATGAAGAGGCACCTCAGCAGGCCCTGAGGGCTCTGCCCTGCTGATCCAGGCCTCTGCCTGGCCAGAGTGCCATTCCTCCAGCGCTGAGGGGCTTTACACTTCTCTGGGAGAGAGGAAATCTTGCAAGCGCAGCAGATGCCCTGTGGGCAAGCACAGCCTGTGAGCCAGAAGGTTCTGTCAGGGAAGGCCGAGGCCCACGGGCTCGGGCCCCTCCCCTCCCCCACCCAGCAACACCAGGCTTTCCCTCGAACCCCTCCCACCTGGCCCGGAGCAGCCCCGCACATGGACCGGGCCCAGCTGTACACACATGGCCTTCACATGGGGCGGCGGGGAGGGCCCCACGCAGCTGGGCTGGTGGCATGTGGCCTGACCATCTGCCCTGCATACCCACCCCCCACCCTCCTGCCAGGGGGCCTCTCTCTCCCCCACCTGCACTTCTGTGGCCAGGCAGCCTCCTACCCCGTTCCTTCCCTGGTTGAGAATATGGTGGGTCGGACAAAACAGGAGACTGGCGAGCTTCCCTGTGCTGGGGGTGGACAGCTCCAGGGCGATCACCAGGCTGGTAGGAGTCTGAGCCTTGGAGCGACTCACTGACTGATTTGAATCCAGATTCTGCAGTGATAGCGGCATATGCACCCTGGAGCCTAGTAAATGGCAAGTCAGGGAGATATGCAGTGCAAAACCCATGAGGCCTGGTGTGGCAGCCAAAGGCTGGGAGACCATCACCAATTTACAGAAGCTCTCTGAACCTCAGTCTCACCATCTGTGAAATGGGGGTGGGACGGGGGTAGGGATGGGACAACACCTATTTCGTTAAATGAACTAATACACATAGCACACTTAGCCCAGGACCCAGTACAAAGGATAGCAAGGACATCAAGTCAGTCAAGCCTAAAGGAAATCAACCTTAAGTGTTCATTGGAAGGACTGATGCTGAAGCTGAAGCTCTAATATTTTGGTCACCTGATGGCAAAGAGCCAACTCATCGGAAAAGACCCTGACACTGGGAAAGATTGAGGGCAGGAGGAGAAGGGAGTGACAGACGATGAGATGGCTGGATAGAATCACCGACTCAACAGACATGAGTTTGAGCAAACTCCCAGAGATAGCAAAGGACAGGGAAGCCTGGCATGCTACAGTTCATGGGGTCACAAAGAGTCAGACGTGACTGAGTGACTGAACCCAGTTGCTTTGATTGCTGCCACAGATTGATGGCAGTTTCTATGATTGTTAAGAAAATGATAATAGAATTCTTATTTCTACATCTGTCAAGTCCTTGGCCCAGCACTGAGGACACTGTGGATGTTCGAGAAAGGTTCATTCCTCCTACGGTCTCCTTCCTTTCTTCACTTGATGTTTGCAAAGAAGCTGTGTATGAAGTAAGTTTTATCACCATTTTCCAGTTTCATTAGCTGAGGCTCAGAGAGAAAATGACTTGTCCAAGGTCACACAAGAGGCATACAGCAGAGACAGGACTCAAATGCTGGCCTCCAGACTCCCTGCTCATACTCTTTTCACTGTACCAGGAAGTTGGTCAGGGAAACGGAACTCCAGACCAGTCACAGTCCCACCACGGACCTCAGCGCTGCAATGGCCAAGGTCTCATTTCAGGCAGAACCAGACTCTCACCTTTCGCTTCTTTCGCAGGGGCCCATTTCCAATAGTCAAGCCTGAGCCTAGATCCAAGGGCTTCCCTGGTAGCTCAGTTGGTAAAGAATCCGCCTGCAGTGCAGGAGACCTGGGTTTGATCCCTGGGTCGGGAAGATTCCCTGGAGAAGGAAATGGCAACCCACTCCAGTATTCTTTCCTGGAAAAATCCTATGGACAGAGGAACCTGGAGGGGTACTGCCCATGGGGTCGCAACAGTCGGACATGACTTAGTGTCTAAACCACCACCACCAAGCCTAAATCCAGAGCCACGGCCTGTCTGGACAGGGGCACACACATGGATGGGTGTGTGTGTGTGTGTATACACATGTACACCTTCTATAGGAGAGAAACTGAGGTCCAGAGGAGGAAGGAGTGCCTCCAGGACACAGGACTTTCCCCATCAGACAGGGGCTGTGTGATGTGGACGTGGTGAGTGTGGCCTGGGCCCTGGGCTCTGGGGACCAGAAGTGCCCTAGCGATTTCTTTTGCTCCCAGATAACAGACAGCAGCCTTTCTGGGGAAAGGACAGATGCTTTGGGCCAGGAGGGCAACAAACAGGAGTGGATGTTTCTGTTCAAGCACTTGGTGTGTGCTTAAGAGCACAGGTACTGATTGTGTGTATACACACAGCTGTGTGTACCTGTGTGTGTGCATGCACTCTCCCTGAATTTGTCCGTTTTCTGCAGAACTTTCCCACAAGAAGGGCAGAAGTGAAAGGAAAGCAGGATTAACAATCCTGTCTCAGAGAGTCAGGCCTGTGTCTGCCCATCTTCCAACTACAAATGACACTGCGAGTGTGGCTGGGGGGCCCATGACACTGATACAGCCAACACTGTGAGAAGCATTTGGCCGGGCAGGCATTCTAGAAACTTCTATCATCTTTCCTAACCCACTAGGTGATTTGGGAAGAGTCCTCTTCCTTCTTTCTCCGGGTCCCAGTTTTACATTCCATTAAGTGAAAAGTTAATCCAACTGAGAGGGATGTTAAGATCAGGTAAGATGGAATTTATTACTAAAAGATGTTAAAGTCACTGGACAAATGAGATGCAGTTGAGCATACAAGACTATGAATATTTTCTCAGCATCGAAAGAGGCAGCTGGAGGAGTAAAAAGAACCCGGAGCTGGCAGTCAGAGGGCCTGGGTGCCAGCCCCGTCCTGCTGCTCACCAGCTGTGATGCTCTGGGCACCTGACCTCCCCAATCTGAGGGGGTTTTCCTAGCTTCAAGGTGAGCAGGTGGACAGGCATATCTTTGTCATTTCAGTCTTCCATCCTGAGGGGCAGGTAGCAGGCTGCTACCTGAGACTGAATTCTCCACTTGGCCCACTGCCCAGGGTCCCACCTATCTGTGACAGCTATCTGACCCCTCCACTCCACTCCACTTCACTGACCAATCAGCTCACCTATTCCCAAGTGAGACACTTTGGCTCAAAAGTCATAGAGCCTCTTTTCCCAGGAGTTCAATTTCTCTCCCAGGGGTGAATACAGGCACTGCCCGACCCACTCACAGGAGGAAGCAGAGAGAGTGTCATCCAAAAATATCATATTTTCTGAAATCCTTTGTTACTGGCTAAAGCCCAGAGAGGGTGAGTAACTTTCCTGAAGTCACACAGGAAGTCAGTGGCAGAGCAAGCAGAAATCCTGACCATTCAAACCAATCACACCCACCTACTCCCTCAACCTTCCCCATGCCCTGTGTGAGGTGGAGGCAGAGGGCACTTACCACTCACTTCTTAGATCTCTCTTTGCTCAATGAAAATGAACAGTCTAGAACTCCTGGGCAGTCTCAATCTTGTCTAAGTGGAATTGTAAAACTGCCACTCCCCACTACAGGGAATTCTTGGACAAATATTCCTCCCCATCCCCCTCAGAAGACAGTGTCTGGTGAGGACAGCTGCCACCTGCCCTAAACTAAGAAGCCCCTAACCCACTCCGGAACTAGTTTCTGAAGATCCCCTATCAACCAGTTCTCTGCTCAGCCGACCTGCCTCTTCCATGTGCGCTGAAGGTCAGCAGTAAAGGGGGAATCTCCAGGAAAGACTCCAGCCAATTCCCAGGGAAGGGTTATAGCCAGGGTCCTTAAGGACACCGAGGTGGTGGTGGGGGGGCGGGTGTTGCAGGGTGTGTAGGCAACCTGAGGGCCGGACAACCCCGCCGGGAGGCGGGGGCTAAAAAGGGGTCGACAGGCTCCCCCAGAAGGCAGAACATTTATATTCTGGCAAAACCAGGACCACCCCTCAGCAGCATTCCGGGTCTGCCAGAAAAAGGGTCTTCGCCCTTATCCACCGGAGACAGATTCCCACATTTCCCCTCTCCAATCCTCACGGCGCCCAATGGCCTCCGGGAGACAAATATTCGCTGCCATAAAATTGAACTATGAGGGCTAGAGTCAGACTCGCAGACAGGGTCACCCCAAGGGGGATGGAAGTGGCAGTAAAGAGGGCCAGAGATCTCGAACCTTCATCCCCACTTTGCAAACTAAGACCTAAACCAAAGTGTGGCAAAGGTCTCTGCCCCAGGCGGTCCCATACCTGTCCCGGCGCTGGGACCGACCAGGTGAGGATTACTTGCCCTTTAATCCCTTTAACCCTCACCCTCCTTAAAGTCCCACCACCCAGCCCGCCCCGCCACTTGCCCACCCACTCCCGCAGCCATCCCCAAGTGCAGTGAGGATGTGTGGCTGGGAACCGGTACCTGCTTCCTGAGCGCCTCGAAGGCTGCGCTGATGGTGTGCACCCGCGTCCGCTCCCTGGCGTTCGCCAGGAGCCTCCGGGTCTGCTGCAGGGCTTTGATCTCCGAGGAGGCGGCGGTAGCTTCGCCCGGCCGTTTCCTAGGCGACGCGGAGGAATCCGGGTGGTTATTGTAAATTACGTGTGAAATTGACGAGTAAGAACTTTCCCCAGGGCGCGTGGGGGGCGCGGGGCGCACCGGGGGCTCTGGGGGCGCCGGGGGCGCCTGGGGCGCCGACGGCGTGGGGCGTGCTGGCGGTGCGCACAGCAAGATGCGGGGACGCAGGCCCGGCTCCCGGAAAGGCTGTGTCTCGGGACCCCCAGGTACCTGGCCCTGGGGCGCAGGAGGCGGCGGCGGCGGAGGCGGCGTGGGGAGTCCCGGCCCCACTGCGCCCAGGGCGAAGCCGCGTTTCCGCGCGTCCAAGACCTCCGGCGCCCGGGCGCCCCCGCGCTCCCCGGCCGTGTCCGCGCCCCCACCTGAGGGAACGACCGGCGCCACCCGGGCTGGCACCGGGGTCGGGACTGGCTGCAGCCGCTGGGTTCTGTCCCGCAGCCCGTTGGTGGCGGTGGCGCCGCGCTCGGGCGCTTCCAAGTCCAATCGGAAAGTTTTATAGCCGTTCGCGCGCCGCGCCGGCTCCTTGCCTTTCCTCTTGAGCTTCTTGAGGCCGTTCAGCTCCTTCACGCACACGGTCTTCCAGGGCCCGTCCTGGAGAACCGGGATGTGCTTCATGGCGCGGGTAGCGCGCGAGGCAGGGGCGTGGGGCTGCCCGGGAAGCGCGCCCGCCTGCCCCGGCGGCCGCCGCGCTCAGCGCCTCGGAGTCGCCAGCTCTCCCCCTGCTCGCTCGCTCCCTCCCTCCCTCCTCCCTTTCTCCCCCTCGCCCCGGGGCAGCTGCGCCGCCGGGCTGTCCGTTCCCGGAGCGCTCAGAGTGTCATCTGAAGTCGCTGCCGCCGTGCCAGCGTTTCTGGAGAACGCCCGCTGCGCTCCATCTGTGTTTGTTTAGCCTCAGTTTACACAGAAGCCCGGTTCCCCAGATCAGTCAGCGCCGCCGCCTCCCCAGCCCCGGCCGCCCGAGCCGCGAGCGCCTTTAAAGAAACAGGAAGCATTTTTCAAAACAGCTGGGCTGCCGGCCGCCTCCTTTGTCCGCGTGCTCTCTGCCTCCCCCCACCCCCAGCCCTTCTGCCCAGAACCTGCCTCCTCCGACTCTCCCTCCCCACCCCCTCCTCGAGTCCCGGGCGCTTCTCATTTCCCGCAGGACAGTCTGGTCCGGAGCACGTGGCTTCTGGGCCCTTGGGCCCTTCCCCAAATGGAGCTAGGCCTTCTTCTCTCGGTGACCTTCCGCACCCAGCACCTACACGTCCAGCCCTCCCCACAACCCTACCCCAGCTTGCCAGGCGAGACAGAAACTGTATGGCGACTTCTTCTGGAAGAGGGTGAGGTCGTGGGGGGCTGAGGGGAGGAGGAAGGCTCTGGGGTTGCCAAAGATCCTCAGGTCCCCCTGCACCGCAGTCCCATTCACTGGGTCACTCGCTGGATCAAAGGGGAACCAGGAGCAGAAAGCCTAAGCGACAGGGAAACTGAGGCTCCAAAAAGGAATGGGCTTTTCCCACGGTCACGCAGCGAGTTTAAAGAGGCCGACCAGGGTGGAAGCTTCGGATTTCGACGCAGCATCTGTGAGAGTCTGAAGTCACTTCACCCCAGGCTGCCTGTTAAGCCCGGATTTACTCATCTATGAAATGAGAAATTCGGAGAACATCAACGCCTAAATCACAGCATGGCTGTGAGAAATTCAGCCCCAGGCACATGGGAGGGACCAGTCCAATGGAAGCTTTGGTTATTATTACTATTAATAACAGAGGCAGAATAGCTCCTAGAGGCAGATTTCCTGGCCGGCTCTGCCACTGACAAACTGAGGAACACTGGGCAAGTCACTGAACCTCCCTGTGCTTCCCTTTCCTCATCTGTAAAATGGAAGTAACAATCGTATCTCCAGGACTGTTGTGAAGGTTAACTGACCCTGTATGTACAAAGCGTTCAGAGCAGCCTGGTGCAGAGTGAGAGCTTTGCAGGTGCCAGCCGTTATTGGCAGGGGACAGAGATTGACTCCCCAGATCCTTGGTCCTCAGGGCCATCCTACTGGAGATTCTGGGCAGGGGAGTGGGAAGGTCAAACTAGTTGGCCCTCACTAAGCCCTCCCCACCCCCAGTACTCCCCCACCCCAGAGGCTGCCCCAAGGACCAGCCCATACTCCTCAAAGGCCCTTTCTCTATAGCAGTTTTTCCTTAAGGTGGTGATGGGCGCTTTAAGTAGTTTGGGAAAAGATTGACCTTGGCCTGGGGCTCTGACCTCTGCAGCCACTGGAATCCTTATCTTTCTGGTTTCAGTCCTTCACTCTCACCTCCTACACCGACCAAACTCAGTGGGGGTTTTCTTCAGGGTTCATCTGGAGTGCCTTCTCTCTCTCTCTGTCTCTCTGTCTCTCTAAGGGTGTGAGGAGGTAGATGACTCCGTGGCCTGTGCCATGCAGTATCCTGGAAGGTAGGAGAGGGGCCCAGGCAGAAAGTTCAGGGGCAGGAGCGTAGATTGTGCTTGGCTTTTTCAACTCTCAAGGCCTGTGACCCTGGACAAGACAGTTCATCCCACTGGAGTTCTGATTCTGTCCTTGAGGGTGACATTTCTATGCAGCCAACCTCTCAAAGTGGTTGGGGAAATAAAAAGAGATCACAGACTTAAGAGGACTTTGACATCAGACTTTGACATCAAACATACCCTCATACGTCTGCATACACACAGGAACACACACACGGAAGCATGCAATTTTTTGACTATGGCTGGCTGAAACACAGTACATATGTACTTATTCGTGTCCGACTCTTTGCCACCCCACGGACTGTAGCCTGCCAGGCTCCTCTGTCCATGGAATTCTCCAGGCAGGAATACTGGAGTGGGTTGCCATTTCCTCCTCAAGGACATCTTCCCAGGGATCGAACCCCTTGTCTCTTATGTCTCCTGCATTGGCAGGTGGGTTCTTTACCACTAGCGCCACCTAGGAATAGTAAATGCAAAACCTCACTTTTTTCCCACAGGGAATTGGTCCCAGCATAATAAAGTGATTGCTTCCTGAGGCATCTGCTTCCCTGGACACCCAGCATCTTCCCATACCTTACCTCTCTCCTGAAGACCAAGGGTAAGCCCCAGAGAGGAGCCCCCATTCTCCTGCTTTTCCCCCACCAGTCCCAGACCCTTTGCAGAGAACATTCTTCTCGCAGGAGCCCCCATTCTCCTGCTTTTCCCCCACCAGTCCCAGACCCTTTGCAGAGAACATTCTTCTCGCTCTTGGATGATTGGCTTCAGTCTCCTCTCTCTGTAAACCTTGGCTGGTCATCACAGCTCCCTGTCACTCTTACTGGCCTCTGCTCACTCCCATGAATTGGTGCAGCTTTTTCTACACTGAGGTCCTGTCTGAACCCCTAGGTTTGTGAGGTCCTGAAACACCACTGTTTCTGGGACTTCTCTAATGGTCCAGTGGTTAGGACCCTGTGCTTTCACTGCAGGGGGCCTGAGTTCCATCCCTGGTCAGGGAACTAAGATCCACAAGCTGCTCTTTCCTTCCTCCCTGTCTCCCAGGAAACCTTTGCTGAAGCCCTCACTCCAGTATTCTTGTCTGGATAATCCCATGGACAGAGGAGCCTGGAGGGCTACAGTCCATGTGGTCGCAAAGAGTCGGACCTGACTGAGTGACTCACACTGTCTTTCACTGTCATGCCGTTTACATTTGCCAGCTCCCAAACAGAGTCTGAGACCCCAGCTAACCCACTCCTCACACATCTAGCCAGTCAGTGGCAGAGATGGGGGGAAAGCCAAGTCCTCCTCCCCAGAACTGCCAAGTTCCTCTCTGAACCTCAGTTTCCTCCTCTGTAAAATGGGGATCATAATATTGTCTCCCAGAACTGGCACGAGGTTCAGGTGAGACTGCATGTACAACAGTGAGCTGGAGTGACAGTGGCCTCAGGCCTCTGGGTTGGTGCAGCTGCCCAGACTCCTTGCATCGCAGCATCTGCCTCCCGTCTTGGAGTGCACTTGCAGGCCAGAGGTGTCCACAGCTAGTTGGAGCATGTGGAAGTCTTGTAGCAGGACTGAAAACTGTCCCTATAGAGGCCAGCATGGGCTCCAGGAAAATCACCTGTCTTTGTTGAGTATCGAAGGCTCCACTCATACTGATCCTGAGCCTGTCACCAACTCTCTCAAAACAGGGGAGAAGGTCACTGTTCCCCATGGGAACAGGGGAGGAGAAGGGAGTGGATTGGTGTGGTCAGCTGCGCTGGGTGGAGGTGGAATGGGACTCAGACCCAGCAGGTCTTCCAGGACACGCTCCTTCCCCCCTGCCATGCTGCCTCTCCCGTGGGCCCAGGAGTTGGCACCAGGCTAGCCTAGGAGGAATCTGCTTTTCCACTTACCAGCTGTGTGGCCTTGAGCAGTCCCTTCACATCTCTGAGCTGTAGTTTGTTATCTGGGCATTACTTCCTTAGTCATAAGATGGACTGCCATGTACCAGAACTGGAGGGCCCAAGTGATGTGAAGGGTCCCTGCCATTGTGATTCTCAGCCCTACAAGTGGCAGACCTCCAAAGTCCAGGCTAACTGCCCAAGGTCCCCCAGCTTAAGGGCAAAGCTGCGACCCAGGGCTCACTTCCCTTAGTCTCCTGGAAAAGTGGAGGGAGACCAGCCTGCTAGCGCCCTCTGGTGGTATGATACAGTCTGGACTACACACAGCACAGCCAACTCCCCACAAGAATTTAGAGCGCAGGACTAAAAAGTGAAGTCACTCCGTCGTATCCGACTCTTTGTGACCCCATTCATGGGATGGGTTCATGGGATTCCTCCGTTCATGGGATTTTCCAGGCAAGAATGCTGGAGTGGGTTGCCATTTCCTTCTCCAAGAGATCTTCCTGACCCAGGGATTGAACCCTAGTCTCCTGCATTGTAGGCAGACGCTTTACCGTCTGAGCCACCAGGACTGGAAGTCCTGAAATGAGAGTAAGATAGATTTTGTGAATTCATAGAATTGCCAGGGTAAAAAGGCTTTCAGGGCTCCAAGTGGTCTCACACCCTGCTTGGAATGGGGCAAGACACACCCCCCTAGAAAACCTATGTGTGCGCATACTCAATCTCTCAGTGGTGTCTGACTCTTTGTGAACCCATAGACTATAGCCTGCCAAGCTCCTCTGTCCATGGAATTTTCCAGGCAAGAATACTGTAGTGGGTTGTCATTTCCTCCTCCAGGGGATCTTCCCAACCAAGGGATCAAACCCGCATCTCTTCCATCTCCTGCATTAGCACTCAGAGTGTTTACCTCTGAGCCACCTGGGAAGTCCTACATTAAAAACAACCACTGGGAGGTTCCACATCCTCTGTATGGCTGATCCAGGGAATAGGAATGAAGCTATAAAGGGACGTGAAGGCAAGAGCTTAGGGCTTGGGTCACTGGGAACAAATGCTCAAAAGCCAGGCAGTAATGCCACTGCACTGGGAGTGAATATAGGCTGTATTTCTATATAAGCTCAATTTCCTTATAGCAACCCAGGGAAGTAAACCCATTGTACAGATAAGGAAACTGAGGTTCCTAGACCAAAAAGAAAAAAACTTGCCAATGGAAAAAAATAACAGAAGTGAGATTTGAACCCTGGCCAACTGACCCCAAAACTCAAGCTTTGAACCCCTGTGTTTTGTGGCCTCCTGAGACCTCAGTGACCAGCATCTGAACAGGCGAGTCACTGGGCCACCTACAGGGCTGACCTCTCTTGCTGGCCACACTGGCCTCCCTGCATGTGCCACCAGGCTGGGTGAGCTTCTTCTTGTCCTCTTCTCAAGGGAATCCTGTGGCCTCCCTTGGACCAGCTCAGTGATCCTCCAGGTCAGGGTCAGATGTCAGGGGTACTTCCTCTGGACATTTGATGATCTCAAGCATATGGATCCCAGACCTTATCCCGGCACTGGTATCTCCTGGCATTGCTGGTACCCAGCAGTTTCTTAGTGCATACACACCACCCATGGGTGAGGACAGGATAACTCTGCCAGGTGGCACCCCATGATTGCCGTCTCCTTGGCCAAATGAGATGGGTCCTTGGATCCTTGCTACATGGAATGTTACATTACTGAATCTGGAGTTCCCATTTCCGACTGTCCAGATTGTTCCAAAGCGGGTGTGTCTTCAATTCGAGCAAGGAAAAATGGAATTAGACTGCCAAAAGGCTACAGAACGCATATGATCACTGCCTTCTGGAGCTGTGCTCATATCCACCCTGGATAGGACCACCCAAGGGAGTGAGCAGAGAGTAGGATACAGCAAGCCTTGTGGCCCCCAATTCCCCTCCCTACCTTTCAGTCACAGTACCTGAACTGTCATCATTAATCAGCAAGACCTTGGATCCAGAGGACAGAAAGGAAATATCCAGGCAGAAAGCCCTCAAACTCCCTCTCCAGCTTTCCTTCTAGCTCCCTCTATCCAAGTGACCATCTAAATTGTGGAAAATTGAGAGACTTTGGGGCTGAGACGGGGGCTGGATAAGGACATGACAGGAGGGAAGTGGGGAGGCCTTTAGCACCCCCTCTCTAGTACTCCCTCTCTGGGGTTCTATCTCTGGGATAAGCTTGGGTATCCCTTCTCAGGCCCAAGCACATGCTCTGTGGCAAATGCAGCAGACTCCCCTGCACGAGGCAAAGTCCACAGGGCACACTTGGTCCTGACTCCTGTGTTCAGGAAGGAAATGGGAGGGTCGGGTCCAGAGAGAAGGGGTTCAGCAAGCATGAAGGGGAGCCTGGTACAACAGGCAAGTGGGTACCAGGTTCTCACACAGTTGACTGGAAGTCCTTTGAAACCTAGGACACATCATGCCATTCCTTTGGGTGACTTCCCTTTTTTCTCACATGTATTAGAGGCTGCCAGCAATCCTCTCCACCTGCAAGCATGCAGACAGGGGTATGTTCCTCCATCCTAGGAATCTGGACTGCCTTGGCTAATGGAGGCCTGCTGGAGTAGAAGTGATGCTGTGCTTTTAAGGCTGTTTCAGCTTCCTGCCGACGGGAGCCTGAGTCACCATGTGAGGGGTCCAGGTTACTGTGTTGCCGGGAGAGGCCTCATGGGAAGCCCCATGGTGCCTGCCAGATCTGTGATGGAGGAAGGGACCCAAACACCTGCCTTCAGATGCTTCTGGCCTCAGCCTCTATCTCTCTGGAACCACATGGAGAACCTGAGTGAGAACTACCCAGTTGAGCCCAGTCAACCTCCAGAACCATGGAAACGTATCCCGAATTGTTGTGTTAAGCCACTGCTTTTTGGGGTGATTTGTTATACAAGCAATAGAGAACTGAAACATTCCAGTAGGAACAAAGGTTGGCATCTAGTCCCCCGTTTCTCCCATTTCCTTTCTGACCTCATCCCTCAGTTCTCCCCCATAAGCCACCCCATCCTTCTGCTCCCACCACACTAGGCTTCTTGCTATACTTTGAACTTAGCCAGAAGACTCCCTCCTGCCTCAGGGCCTTTGCACTGGCTATTCCCTCCTTCTGGAATATTCTCCTCCAGGTAGCCTGTGACTCACTCCCTCATCCTCCTCTGGTGCCTCTATGTCACCTTCTCAGTGAGACTGTCCCTGGGCACTTCATAAAATTTGTACCCCACCCCTTCAGAATCTTCTGCCTCTTCCCTGCTTTAATTTTTCAAGCACTTGCCATCATCTGACATATTCTATATGCATGTATATAACTGGGTTTTTTCTTTCTTTGTAGCCTGGACTAGAACGTCAGCTCCATGAGGGCAGGGATTTTTACCTGCCTTGTTCACTGCTATACCCCAGCATCTAGAACACTCCTGGTACACGTGTGTGCATGCATGCATGTGTACTCAGTCACTTCAGTCGTGCCTGACTTTGCGACCCTGTGGACTGTAGCCCACCAGGCTCCTTCCTCTGTCCATGGGTTTCTCCAGGCAAGAATACTGGAGTGGGTTGCTCTTTCCTCTTCCAGGGGATCTTCCTGACCTAGGGATCAAATCTGGGTCTCCTACCTTAGAGGCAGATTCTTTACCATCTGAGGTTCACTGCTCAGTTTGGACCAGGTCTTACTCAACTATTCAACCAGCTGCTTTGATAGAAGAAGCCAGTGGATCCAGAGTTGATCATGTCTTGGAAACAATTGCTGTGGCCACCGAGAACTGGCGGTTTGTCAAATTCACTTTCTTTCTCTCTGGCTTCGTGTCTCCTGGCCTGATAAACAGCATGGGGGACAATGGGTGCAAATCAACAGTCATTCAGTCACTTGACAAACCTTGCCCCTGGCCAGGTCCCATGATGGTACTGGGACAGAGACATGAGGTATCTGTCGTCAGGAGCTCAAGTAAGTCCCACCTTTAACTTAATCCACCCGTGGCAATTCAGTGCGCATTTGTAGACACCTGCTGAGTCTAGGGAAACAGCAGCGAACAAAGCAAAAACACCTGCTTCAGGGAGCTGACGTTTGGTGAGAGGGCATGAGATGTCACCCCAAGGAGCTCTGGGTTCAGTAGAAAGATGATACAAATCTAAGAGCCGTTAGACACAGTTTGAAGTGACACACACTGCAGGGAAGACTCTGGGAATTCCAAGTGTGGCAGAACCATTCTGGGAGACTTCCTGGAAGAAGAGGCATTTGGGTTTTTGTTTGTTTGAATATTTATTTGGGAAGATCCCTGGCAGCTCAGACGGTAAAGAATCTGCTTTTAATGCAGGAGATCTGGGTTTGATCCCTGGGTTAGGAAGATCCCCTGGAGAAGGGAATGGCAACCCACTCCAGTCTTGCCTGGAGAATCCCATGGACAAAGGAGAGCCTGGCAGGCTACAGTCCATGGGTTCGCAAAGAGTCAGACATGACTGAGCGACTAACACTCTCACTATGTTTATTTTCTTTTTTGGTTGGGTTGGGACTTTGTTGCTGCACGAGGGCTTCCTCTAGTTGCAGCGAGTGGTGGCTACCTCCTTGTCATGTGTGGTTCCTCATTACGGTGGCTTCTCATTGCGGAGCACAGACTCTAGGAGCTCAGGCTTCAGTAGTTGCAGCACAGGGGCTTAGATGCTCCATGGCCTGTGGGATCCTCCCAGATCAAGAATTGAACTGGGGTCCCTTACATTGCAAGGTGGATACTTAAACCGCTGAACCACCAGGGATGCCTGAAGAAGAGGCATTTGAACCAGGCTGGAAGGACAATGGGATTTTTGGCCAGGCAGACCTCCTCCCTGACAAATATCCAGAACTCACTCCCTAATCTTCTCCCAGCCTCCTGTTTATGTCACCTTTTGCTAAGGCCTCCCCTCACCACACACTTACAACTGGAACCGTACCCCTTTTCTCCCTAACACACACTCTATGATCCACTTCCACATCTATGGGATCCATTTGGCCTGTGTTCCCACCTGAAGTAGACAGGAAGCAGCAGGGAGCAGGGGTACCCACTCCTTCATGGAGCCTAGACGGTGGAGCAGAGAGGGGGTGGCGGCAGGGCCCCGCCTCGACATCGGGGATTCGCTAAGAAGTGAGGGGACAGCCAAGCCTCAAGGAGACTTGGGAGAGCACACCCCCAAGAGGACATGAGTGTGTTCAGGCTCTGTGCTTTCCTGACCAGCATCTGCCTTGGCCTTGCCCTCTCTGGTCCTCTTCCGTCCTGCAACATCACACTGTCCCCCAGGTTCCTTCATTCCAATGAGCTCTGATGGGAAAAGTCCAGGGTCTTCAGTGGCTTCTTCTATGCTGCTCCTCTGCCCTCTATGTGCTCTGTTTCAGTAAAACAATGTTATCCGTCATTAACCCCATGTTGTTCATGTGAATTGTATCACCTTTGTGCGTGCGTGTGTGCTAAGTTGCTTCAGTTGGGTCCAACTCTGTGCAACCCCATGGACAGAGGAGCATGGGATTCTCCAGGCAAGAATACTGGAGTGGGTTTCCATACCCTCCTCCAGGGGATATTTCCAACCCAGGGATTGAACTTGGGGAACTGTGACTGCTGCATTGCAGGAGCATTCTTTACCACTGAGCCACTGGGGAAGCACATCACCTTTGTAGTTTTGTTTACTAATTTATTTCTTTTTATAGTTATATAAAAATTAAAAGTATAAAGCCTAAGAGTACAGTGATGTCCTAGAGTTCTGTGACAAGGTGTCACCATTCAAGACAGGAGCACACATTACTCAGGGTTTGAGAAATTCCAGGCTGGATGTTATTAGAGTTGTCCTAAAGTTCTGACTTGCTGATCTGGGTATCGGAAAATGCATTCTCATCCCAGGACCAGTTATGTACCCTTCCCTTCATCTGTAAAATGGAAAGAGTGAGAAGGTGATGGCTCCTACCTACCTGGAGATACTCCCACCTCTAACATCTCAGCGTCTGTCTTAAGCCTCTTCCAAATCCAGAGCACAACGGGGAGAAGTGAAAAGTTCACTGGCTAAAAAGAAAACTCTCTTGCAGGCCTAACCCCTATTGCAGGCAAGAAAAGCTCTGTCATGGAGCCATCAAGCCCACTGGAACCCAAAGCCTGATCAGCCAGGGGGCGGGCAGAAAGCGAGCCAGGGGCCCATTAGTGCTTCCCTCATCAGGACCGAGTTGTCAACAGCCTAACAAGAACTGGCTTAAGCCAGTGATCTCCCGGGAGCTGTTACCAAGACTCACAGGCGTGCTCTGTGGCTAGATGAGAAACCAGTGTGTGATAACTTTCTTTTTTTTTTAGGAGAACAACTTTCAATTCCCCAAGGATCACATTCCTTCATTGTGAAGTATTCCCTACCCATCTCCCCCATTCCCTCAGAAAAGAAAGGAAATTAAAAAAAAAAAAAAAGGCTTGGCTGCTTCTTCTGTACAAGCTCCTTGAAAAACTATTTTTACAACTCTCTGAAAAAGTCCTCTCTGATGGCGGCAGCCGGAGCCCATCGGGGGCATGGCATAGCGGAGCTGACGCAATGCACGTTTATTAGCAGTGAGGAAAATTTAAAAGGTACCGCTCTACCACAGCCGCCCCACAGACCTGGGAAGCCCTAGGGACAGCTGTCGATCTGGTGGTCTCCGGGCTGAGTCCTCAGACACACTTAATCAGTTGCAATCCTAGATCGGCACAGCCGGAGGGAGGCTTGGAGATCATCTAGGGCACCGAGGACAAATGCTTTTCATCATGCATGCCAAATCTAATTGATTGGTAGGGGCTGCCTGAAGCCCCGTGTTGAAAAGGATTCTGAGGCTGCATCCGGGTCCCATGGGAATGAACACTGTAATTGATTAGCAATGTCTGCCATGGAGAGGGCAGATTCATGCCATGTGTTGGCCACTCCTGGTCTAGTCCAGCCTTCCCATTTTATTGATGGGAGAGATTGAGTACCAAAGTCCATTGTCTGCAGGGTCTCTCCCCGCCTTTTGGGGGGCTGGCTGTTGTCAGTGGTGTGCCTGTGTGAGTGCATGCATGCTCAGTCCCTTCAGTCATGTTCGACTCTGTGCAACCCCGGACTGTAGCCGACCAGGCTCCTCTGTCCATGGAATTATCCAGGCAAGAATACTGGAGTGGGTTGCCATGCCCTCCTCCAGGGGATCTTCCCAACCCAGGGATTGAACCCTCATCTCCTGCATTGCAGGTGGATTCTTTACTCACTGAGCCACCTGGGAAGCCCTGTCAATGGGGTGTGTGCAGGCGGGGGAACTTAAATATTTGTGAGGTCCAAAGATGTATCCAAAGACTGTCTCTGAAAAACCAAAAGAATGACAGGGTTGGGTCAATTCAGTCAATGGCTTATTTCCTGGAATTCATTGGTATGATCAGTTGTCTTGTAGGATTGACAAGTGAGTTCAACCCATGTAGATGACCTGGCAGACTAAGGTGACCCCCACACAGTGTTTACCTAACATTAATGGTTAGACGGTCAAAAAGAGTCCATGAGGCTTCCCTGGTGGCTCAGTGGTAAGGAGTCCGCCTGCCGATGCAGGGTTTGATTCCTGATCCAGGAAGGTCTCACATGCCTCGGAGCAACTAAGCCTGTGTGCCACAACTATTTCGCCTGTGCGCCAGAGCCTGGGAGCCTCAACTCCTGAGCCCATGTGCTGCAACTACGGAAGCCTGCATGCCCCAGAGCCCGTGCTCCCCAACAAGAGAAGCCAGCACAATGACAGCCAGCTCGCCACAACTAGAGAAAAGCCTGTGCAGCAACAAAGACCTAATGCAACCCCAAATAAACAAGTAACTAAAATAAAATTTTTAAAAATCCAGGAATGAGGCTAACCATTTGGCCTCAGGACAATAAAATCCTCAAATGACCAATGGAATCATTCTAATCAAATGGACAGCTCTCCTTCTGGTCTCTACCTGGCGAGCTTGGATCTAACCATCCTGTCCATTCTCCCTCCCCCTTGCCTCCATCTTTTCCTCCCTGCCAAGCCTGGCTTGTTTCCTTCTCCTCTCCCAAGCCTGAGAGAGACCCTGAAATAGATCTTGCTTTCTCTAACCAAGAATCTTTCTGTGGTGGGTCAGACACTCCCCCCACAACCAATACCTGCATATTAGCTCTGTCATTTTAGATTCCCTCCTTCCATCTGTATGACAGCTCAGGGACCATCCAGACCATTCCTCAGGGTACAGACTCACTTGACATCACTGGGAAATACTGGCCTCGCTGGGTCCCCCGACTATCTCTCAGGTCGTGCTGGTTGCCCTAGATACATCCATTCTGTCTGGTTCAGCTGGGTTTACATGCACTTCTCACAGTGGCAGATAACTACTGAGGACCCCTGAAGGGGGCAGTCCCACAGTGAACATTTAGGGTGGGAAAGAACTTGGCATGTAATGGGGTGTGCTGAGGAGTACAGGAGGAGACCCGGGTCATTGATATGGTGAGCCCGGCTGTCAGAGAGGCCTGGCTTGGTAGGAACCCTGGCAGGACTGCCCAGGGCCCAGCTGCCACTTCCTGGGGATGATGAGATGAGGCAAATTTTGTTCAGATCTCCCAGAACTTGTCACACTACCCTCTGGGAGGTCTACCTTGGCATCTTAGATCCCCAACTCAAACTTAGCTGTTCTTTTTTCTGGGGGAAAAAAAGACAGGCCCTTACCTAGAGAACTTGGCTAAGTGGAAAAAGACCCACAGTGGTCAGGAGAAGTTAGGCTTTATTATGGGACAACTCTGAGCTGAACCAGGCTGGCCACGTACCAGCTGGGAGGTTGGCCAAGTCCCTAAAAGCTGTGGTCCTCAGTGTCCCCATTTGCAATGTAGGATAGAAAGACCACTGACACTCAAGGGTTGCTAGGGCGATATGGGGTCATCAATGAAAGGGCTCAACACAGTCTCAGCCTGGGGTAGCTAACAATCTCCTGAACACCTCTTTTCTTTTCAATGCAACACATATGATCCCTGACTTTCAATGGTTTGACTGAAGATTTTTTTTATTTTTATGGTGGTGTGAAAGTGATACACATTCAGTAGAAACTGTACCTGAAATTTTGTTCTTTTCCTGCACGCATGGTACTTCCCTGGTGGTTCAGTGGGTAAGGATTCCATGTGCAATGCAGGAGACCTGGGTTCAATCCCTGGGTTGGGAAGATCCCCTGGAGGAAGAAATGGCAACCCACTCCAGTATTCTGCCTGGGAAATCCCATGGACCAAGCTCTGAACTACAATCCATGGGGTCCCAAGGGTCAGACATGACTGGGCAAATAAACCACCCCCACACGAAGTGATACTCTCTTGAGATGCTCCTCAGGGACAGCCGCCGCTTGCAGACAACCACGTGATCACACCAACGCACAAACGTTCTGTCCCCAGACAACTTCTGTTTTTCACTTTCCGTCCAGTGTGCCGTAAATTACATAAGAAAGCCCATGCCATGTGTGCGCCCTGTCATGTTCAACTCTTTACGACCCCATGGACTGTTGCCCGCCAGGCTCCTCTGTCCATGGGATTTTCCAGGCAAGAATACTAGAGTGGGTTGCCATTCCCTTCTCCAGTGTATCTTCCTGACCCAAGGATCAAACCTGCATCTTCTGTGTCTCCTGCATTGGCACGTAGATTCTTTACCACTCTGCCACTGTTACAAAATAGGTTTTTATTTGTTAAAATGGGTTTGTGTAGGCTAATGGAGTGTCCCAAGCATGTTTAAGGTAGGGTAGGTTAAGTTGTGATCTTTAGTAGATTGGCTGTATTACATACATTTTTTGACTTAAAAGTACTTTCAACTACTGATGGATGTATTAAGATATAATCCCATCATAAGCAGAGAAAGACGTGTACTTCATACTCAGGGCTGGGACCCTACTACACCTCCTCTGGGGAGCCTTCCCTGAAAAACTTCAGCCATTCATGCAGTCTGCATGACGGCTCAGGGAGCATCCAGACCACTCCTCAGGAGACAGACTCTCTTGACCTCACTGGCACCGCTGGTCTCCTGACTCCAGCCAGGGAACTTCCAAGCTAGCCTGACTGCTCTGTGCTGAGACCCTTGTTTCTCAAAGAGCCTATGAGTCACTGGGAGCTGGGGCAGGGGACTGCATCTCTCCTTGCTCCAGAGCACCCCACCCTGAGCTTTAGGCAGAGGACACAATGGGTGCTGGATAAAGTGGCCACACAGATTCTGGCACCATCTTCCCACCCCCACTCACCTAATCTCTCTGGTTCCCCTGATTTTTCCAAACCTCTGTCTAGTTTCTTCCTAATGCTTCTGTCTCCACGTCTCCAGGGCTCTGTTTGCATGAGGGAAAAGTCTACACACACACACACACACACACACACAGAGCTCAGAAAGCATTCAGTTGCTCCCGGGCAGGCTGCCAGCAATTGAGTGACCTGCAGCTCCCCCCCTAAATCGCATTCCACTGGCACGGATCTTGCCCCGCCTGACGCCAGCCTCCGAACTCGCCCCCAGAGCAAACATTTCCAGTTGGCAGCCCAGTCTTGTTTTTCTGAGGCCCCGATTCAGGCTCCCTTGTAGAAAACAGAAAACAAAATGCATGGGACCAAAAAGGAATTCAAATCAAATGTGAAAGGAGTCAGGGGAAGGGGGGTGAGGTGGAGAGGCGTTGGCTCCAAGGCCCAGGGGAAAATAGGAGCCTCGGGATGTGCAAAGAGTTTCTAAAAAGCAAACACACATGCTCACAAGCCCTCCTTCCCTGCTGGCTGGGAGGCTGGGATCAATTCATTCAGGCCACTGCCTCCTGCTAAAGGACTTACTCTGTTCTCATTCACAGCTGCGCCGGGGAGGACCAGGGATGGGGGGGCAGGTGGTGGGGAGGCTGTGGATCTGAAAGGAGAGGGTGGTCGGTGTTACAGGACTGGTGTTTGTTCTAAAGGGGAAATTAAAGGAAGAAAAATAAACACGGCCAGCCGGGTTTTCACGCCAGCGCGTGCGGCGTCAGTGCAAGGAGAGGGGTGTATTTTGCCTTCTCAAAATAAGAGCCGCTCAGTGGAAAGATGTCACAACCCAGGCTTGGGTGCTGGGGGACAGTTCAGTCAGGGAGGGCCCAGGCTGGCGCCCAAGCCTCCCCATGGGGTCAGGCAAAGGCCGGGTGTCAGGGCAGGGCTGCTCAGCCAGGACCCATTAGTCAGGGCCGAGCGTGTGGGGACCAGACTCAGAAGGTCAGCCCCAGATGGGGCGGTTCGTCCTTGGGGAAGAGATGGGCTGAGGAGTGTTACTGGGAGAGGATGGACTCTGGCCTGGAAGATGGGTGCTCATCTCAGCAGGGAGGGAGAGATGGGAGAGGCCCACAGGATAGGAAGGGGCTAGGTGGGGTGGTGGGGTGGGAAAGGGGATAAAAAAGGATGCTTTGCAGACTCTAGAGTGAAGGTAGACCGGCCGCAAACCTGGTTCAACCACAGAACTGGTCAGCAGGGCTACAAAGAACCTCCTGCCCAGGGACAAGTGCCCCATGAGGGCCCCGGCGGGAAAGAGGGATCCTGGCTGCTCAGATGGTAAAGAATCTGCCTGCAATGCAGGAGACCCAGATTCGATCCCCGGGTCAGGAAGATCCCCTGGAGAAGGGAATGGCAACCCACTCCATTATCCTTGCTTGGAGTATTCCATGGACAGAGGAACCTGGCAGGATATAGTCCATGGAGTGGCAAAGAGTCAGACACGACTGAGCGACTAACACGCACAGGCCTGAAGGCATGTCGAGGCCTGGGCTGGGATGTAGAGTCCCGGCCCAGGAGAGCCTGAGAGGAGTTGTCAAGCATCAGGGGCCCCAAGGGAGTGGGCTGTCACAGGCGGAACTGGGCGGGACAGCTGGGGAGGCTGTGAGAGGGAGGATAAGGGCAGGCAGCTCAGACTCACTGGGACCCATGTGACTGTGTCCCTTCTCTGCGATACCCACTTCCCGCATAGGAAAGGGCCTGGCATCTTAAAGGGAGCTAGCAGTAATGAAGAGGTCCCAGGACGATGGGGACTGGTAAGCTTTGCAGAAGATGTATGTGCTCAGCTGTGACAGCCCACGCTGCCGAAGCAGGAAGTCACAGAGACCAGGAGGATAGACTCAGGGGTCCTGGTCCAGTGTCCCCCGAAGATGGTAGCAGGACAACTTGCGTTTGAATCACCCAGAATGTGTAATAAATGTATGTCTCTGGCATGCTTTCAACCTGCTGGATCCAACTCATCTGATCGGGTTGGAGCTGTACTATGGAAGGCCAGCCCAGGGGGTTCTCCTGACCTCCATGATGGTGCCATGATCTTTTCCCCCCAGCCTTTCTTCTCTGGCTGTACCGCGACCTGTCCAGACCCCAGGAACCACAGGACTCTCCGCTTTCCCTCTGTTACAATCTGTGTGGGACGTAGTTAACAAATCTTTCCCAAGTGTACCTTGACTCAAATTAAGGACACCTCTAACCTGAAAGAAATTAGTCTCTAATGGTGGAAATTCAGAGCTAGAAAGAGTGAGAGGGAGAGTTTGGGGAGTATGTGAGAAACCTTCCAACTAACCCTCAACTTTACTGTATCATTGAGAGGCACCACAAGTAGCTTTTAAAAATCTTTTCCCTTTATTTATCAGTTCTTAGAATAGTGAGTTATTTTTCTTTAAGCATCCTCCAAATGTCTTTTATTATTATCATTTTAATTTATGGATTTTAAAAATAGTTGATGTGTTTCAAGTCACTGCAAGGTTTTTATTTGGTTGGTTTTGTATTTGATGCTCCTTGATGTTGGCGTCTGAGCCCTTTTGACATGAGCCCAGTGAGGTTTGACAGCTTTCTTAACTTCTGATAAAAGATACTCTGCATTTATCTTGTATAATTGTTGCTCTGTACCTGGAAACAGTCAATTCTCCAAGAAGACTTGATTCCTTTCAGTGAGAAAAGACGCTTGCATATGTTCTCAATCTCTTCAGTCTTATCAGACTCTTAGCGATCCTATAGACTGTAGCCACAAGGCTCCTCTGTCCATGGGGATTCGCTAGGCAAGAATACTGGAATGGGTTGCCATGCCCTCCTCCAGGGGAATCTTCCTGACCCAGGGATCAAACCTGGATCTCCTGCATTGCACACAGATTCTTTACTGCTGAGCCACCAGGGAAGCAGCAAAAAGGTGATTAGAGACCACTATTTGGTCACTACAGGTGCTCAGTCAAAGACAGCTTATTTCAATTTCTCAATCTTCTCCAAGTAGAACTTGAGTCTGCGCCCAAGGGCATCTGAAAGATACCAACCTCTACCCTGTTAAGCATGTCTCTCCTTCTTGGAGGTAAGCTTTCTACCCACCTGAGGCAGCTTCACCCCACATACACTCTATCCCACCCCACGTACACATACCCACCCACACATACACTCTATCCTCTCCTCAGAAATGAACCTCAGTCCCCCAGGCTGCCCATCAGCCCCAAAGCCCTCCTCACCATCTTTCTTGGATGCATACTATAGCATGAGGACCATAGATAAGAAAATCTTACCTCAAGGGAGTTGCCGTAGTTTTATGCCATAGTTTATTCACCTGCAAAGTGAGGTCGATAAGTATTTTAAATGAGTCAATTCAGGCAAAGTTCTTAGCACAGTGCTTGGCAAATAGTAAGCACTAGAAAACTTCATAGATGTGGAGCATTCCTACTAGAGGATCCTACAGTCTTCATGTGCAAATGGAGTTTCTCTGAACCCTTCCCTGACATTCCCAAAGCAGGAGGACCTGTAGATCCTCACTATGCTACAAATCAGAGACACAAGGATGATTTGTGCTGGTTTTAGGTTTGTTTTGTTTGTTTGTTTTTGGCCAGACCACATGTCTTGTGGGATTTTAGTTCCCTGACTGGAGATTGAACCTGGGCCCTCAGCAGTGAGAGCACATGGAGTCTTACCCCTGGGCTATTAGTGAGTTCCTGGCTTTAGACTTTTGAGAAAGGGAGTCCCCAGAGGAAAGGAACATTCAAAGGAAATAAGTCCCTAGAGTCCCTAGAGGGAGATCTTTTTTTTTTTTTTTTTTAAATGTTTGTTTATTTGGCTGCCCTGGGTCTTAGTTGTAGCACTCAGGATCTTTGATCTTCATTGCAGCATGTGGGATCTTTAATTGTGGCCAGAGGGATCTTTAACTGTGGCCAGAGGAAACTTTACTTGCAGTATATGGGGCTACCCTGATGGCTAAGCAGGTAAAGAATCTGCCTGCAATGCAGGAGACACAAATTCGATCACTGGGTCGGGAAGATACCGTGAAGGAGGAAATGGCAACCCACTCCAGTATTCCTGCCTGAAAAATTCCACGGACAGAGGAACCTGGTAGGCTATAGTCCAAAGGGTCAGACACATCTGAGTGACTAAACACACATACACATGTGGGATCTAGTTCTCTGAACAGGGATGGAACCCAGGCCACTTGCATTGTAAGCATGGAATCTTAGCCACCGAACCACCAGGGAAGTCACCAAGGGAGATCCTAAGTTGCAAGAAATAAGCAAATGTGTGTGTGGAGATGATGGGCATTGCAAGACAGGTGTGGGATATTAAGGGTGATGGGGATCTTGTGTGAGTACAAACCACAGCATGGCAGGGCCTCATGAAATCTGGACCTGTGGGGTCTGAGGCTGCTCTGGGGACCAGCTTCCCTCTCTGTGGAATCAATAAGGCTGGTCACAAATCTTCAAATTAGGCACAGCCATGAGGTTTGCTTTAGCCAATGAATTGTAAGCAGAAGGGGCATGTGTCACCTCTGGACAGAAGTTTTAAAAGCTGACATGCAACTGGCTGAATTTCCTTCCCCTACCTCTGCAATTGTGGAAGCCTGGGTCAAAAGGGAGTCTCTGTTGCTCTGAGTTCTCATGTGGCCACAGTACACAGAGTCTTTCCTGTTCACAGGTGACAGGTAAGTCATGTGGGGTCAGGAATAAACCTTTGTTGGGTTAAGCCACTGAGATCAGGGGGATGTTTTGTTTCCACAGCAGAACCTAGCCTATCCTGACTAATGGTTCTCCACCTCTTTTTCAGGGGCTCACTCCCCTTCTCTCTTCTGCATAACTTTGCTTGCTCATCATTCTCCTGTGGCCCTGTCTCTGCCTGTAACCTCTTCCTTCTTCAGGATGTTCAGTTCAGAGAGACAAAGGAAGACTGATTTCCTCAGCTCATCTCTTCATGCCAGCCACATGTGGGTTGTTGCCCAGCTTATAGACTGGCTCTGTGAGCTAGATACTAATCCTGGTCCACATAACTGTAGGGGAAGGAAACAAGTGGGGTAGGTGGTATCACACGATACAAATCACAACACCTGCCTGAGGATTTGGGTAGGACATGACGACCTGGAAGGGACTAGGAGTGGGAAGACCCCAGATGGGGGCAGGGGAACAGGGGTGTTTGCTTTTAAGCATTAAACCAGCTTAACCTTGGATCTACAATATAGTCAACATCTGGCTGAAACAACACTTCGATGGAACATCTGGATACTTACTCTGCACAGTATGAAACAGCAGGACCTTTGGCAGCATCTGTGTGAGTAACCCATGTGGGGTCTCCTCTGTGTGTTTAACATCACGTTTGGGCTTTCCTCTGCCTGTAACAGAAAACCAGACTCAAACTGGGTTTAAAAGTTTTAAAGGGAAATTCTTAACTCCCTGGGCTGAAAAGTCCAGGGAAGAGGCTGGCTTTAGGTAGGTGTTAATCTAGCAATGAACAATATTACCAAGGACCCAGTTTCTTTGTATCCTGCTAACAGCTTTATCCCCAAACTGACTCCCCTCAGAGGTCTCCCAAAGCTATCAGAAGTCCCCCTGGTTGCATTTACCTTGTTCAGTCACAAGCATGGAATTGTATCTGTCTCAGCATCCCTAGCAAAAGGCTTGACATCTATTCTGATTGGACAGAATGGGGTCATGTACTACAACCGATCCCTTCACTATGACCTAAGGGTACTGGAATGGGCTGATGTACTTAGTCACATGCTCCACCTTTGGAGCTGGAGAAGGAGCAAGCTTCTTCAGAACCCCGAGGACCTCCAAGTACCAGCTGGAAAATGTTAGGTAGGTAAAAGGAGCATGAAACTTTACATCCTGCTAGATATAGTGACTCAGCTGTAAAAAATCTGCCTGCCAGTGCAGGAGATGAGGGTTCAAACCCTGGGTTGGGAAGATTCTCTGGCAACCCACTCCAGTATTCTTGCCTGGGAAATCCCATGGACCAAGAAGCCTAGCAGGCTACAGTGCATAGGGTTGCCAAGAGTCAGGTATGACTTAGCAACTAAACACACACATAGAACTGGGACTAAGGTGAGGCAAACGAGGAAGCCAGGGCACAGAGTTAAGAAGGCATTCATTTTCAGGGTTGGGTTCCTCACTTGCTTTACCCTAGTCCCAGCTCTGGCTGCACAATAAATTACTCCAAACTTGGTGACTTCCTTAGTGGCTCAGATGGCAAAGAGTCTGCCTGCAATTCAGGAGACCAGGTCCGATCCTTGGGTTGGAAAGATCCCCTGGAGAAGAACATGACTACTCACTCCAGTATTCTTGCCTGGAGTACTCCATGGACAGAGGAGTCTGGCGGGCTACAGTCCATGGGATGGCAAAGAGTCAGACACGACTGAGCGACTACCACTTTCACTCGATGGTTTCAAACAAGAAACATTTATTATCCCATGGTTTCTGTGAAAAAGTCAGCAATTTGAGAGTGGCTTGACTGGGGGTTTCTGGCTTGGGGCTCTCTCATAAGGTTGCAGTCAAGATGTTGGCTGGGACTGCATTTATCTGAAGACTTGCCTGGGGCTGGAAAATCCACTTCCAGAATGGCTTCTTCACTCAGCTGACTGTAGAAGGTTGAGCTCTTCCCCCTTGCGGACTTCTTTGTAGGGCTGCTGGAGTGCCTTCATGGCCTGGTGGCTGGCCTCCCCAGAGAAAGTGATCCAAGAGAGAGCAAGGAGAAAACTGCAGTGTCTTTTATAGTTAGTCTCACAATTCACACACCATCACTCCTGTCATTTTCCATTCATTAGAAATGAATCACTAAGCCCAAACCCCCACTCAAGGGGAGGGGAATATGCTTCCACCTTTGAAGGAAAGATTGCCAAAGGATTTGTAGACATATTTAAAGATGTCATGTGAGGGCGGGCGGGAGGGAGGCTCAAGAGGAAGGGATATATGTATACATGTAGCTGATTCATTCTATTGTACAACAGAAACTAACACAGCATTATAAAATAATTATACCCCAATAAAAAAATTTAAAAATTTTAAGAAGATACCATGTGAAACAATAAGATGAATGGGTCACTAAAGACACCCTGTATAATTGTTTGTTTATGTCGCATTATCTAAGGCCAAGAGGACACATGCTTTATCTCCTGTGCCAACTTTGACTGGTAATAACGATCAGAAAAGGAGATCTATAAGTGATTAGTAATGTTTGCCCTAAGCCTAACCAACAGCCATGGCTCCCTATAACATGGGGGCCTATTTCTTTGATAAAAGAAATTCATCTATTCAGAATCCAGTTGCTCAGAGAAGGTGGGCCCCAGATAATGAGTTAGGATTGACCTAAATCAACCATCCCCATGGGAATGGGTAATGCCATTCTCCCTTGCCAGAATTTCATTGGGGGACATAGATGTAACCCAGTCTAGCCAAATTTGAATTGTGGTGCTGGAGAAGATTCTTGAGAGTCTCTTGAGTGGAAGAAGAACAAATCAGTCAATCCTAAAGGAAATCAACTCTGAATATTCATTGGAAGGACTGATGCTGAACCTAAAACTCCAAAACTTTGGCCACCTGATGCAAAGAGCCGACTCATTGGAAAAGACCCTGATGCTGGGAAAGATCAAAGGCAAAAAGAGGAGAGGGAGGCAGAGGATGAGATGGCTGGATGGCACCACTGACTCAATGGACGTGAATCTGAGCAAACTCCAGGAGATAGTGAAGGACAGGGAAGGCTGGCATGCTGTAGTCCAGGGGGTCGCAAAGGGTCAGACACAACTGAGCAACTGAGCAATAACAACAATCTAGCCAAGAGAAGGGGAATTCTGATGGAGAATTTCTGGGAAAGGTTATCTTCTCAGTTAAAATGTTACTGAGGAAAATACTTCCTCTGAAAGCAATTTTAGGAGGATATAATGCTTAGAGGTCCAACTGCCATCTTACAACCAAACAGAAAAGCTATGAAAATGTCTGAAAAATGGAATCAGAGCCCAGATATCACACAGCTATTGAGTTAACCAATCCTGGAACTGCCCTCCTCTGGACTCCTCATTCTGGAAGATAACAAATGCTCTTACTGAACATTCTGATTGGGTTTGTTGTTGCTGATTGCCCAAAGCAACCTAGCTGATGTGTGAGATGGTCCCGTATTTTATTTTATTTTTTTTCCTCAGTCCCGTATTTTATGTACCTTGAGGGAAACTGGACAAGTTCCTTCCTTACATCCTGGCTCAGTATGATGTCACATCCATCTTCGCAACCTCCAGGTACATTCCGGAGCCTCTTCTTGACTAAGTGGGAGAATGTTGATAAAACCCTGCACTTGATTTTCTTTCCTTTTTTTAGATGCAGGCCTTCTCCAGAGACCTCATCGAAGTATCTATAGCCCACTTCTGGTCTGGGCCCCAGAAGCAGGTTAATCAGTCTTTGAGAAGAGAGAGGACTCTTGACCCCCAAGGAGCTTGCCTAAGGCAAACCCTTAGACCCAGTCATCCTGGGGGGAGCCAGGTGTGCTGGGAGGTCAGGTCTGGCCATGCGTACAAGCTGCTCCAAAGGGTTTTAACCCTCCTTCCCTTCCTGTCCTGTCCACTCCTCCTTCCAAGAGTTTCCTTTCCTCTTTATCTTCCTGTCCCAATAGCCAGTCTCATTCTTTCTAATCTGGACACAGGGATGCTCAGAACAACTACATTTCCCAGCCTCCCTTGCAGCTAGATGTAACTATAAGATGTAGATGCAGGGAGCTGGCAGGAGAAGTCATGTGTGCAACACCCTCCTGGGTCTCTCTTGGGCCTTTCTTGGGCATGCCCTTCCCCCACCCCTTCCTCCATGCTGCAGCTTGGAATTGTTAGGAGTGGTGGAAAAAAATGCAAACCTGGGTTCCAGCTTTAGCCCTGGACCCCCTACCTACAGCTGTATGTGGGAGAAACCGCCATCTTGTTTAAGCCTCTGTTATGTTGAGGTCTCTGTTACCTGTAGCCTTTTCTCTCACCTCTCCGCCCTCTCTCTCTCCTCTTCTCTCTACTATCCTTCCTTCCTTTGCTCTCTTCTCTCCAATCCTGTGTGTGTGTGCATGCACAATCAATCGTGTCCAACTCTTTGCAACCCCATGAACTGTAGCCTGCCAGACTCCTCTGTCCATGGGATTCTTTAGGCAAGAATATTGGAGTGGGTTGCCATGCCCTTCTCCAGGGGATATTCCTGACCCAGGGATTGAACCTGTATCTCTTGCATCAGCAGGCAGATTCTTTACTGCTGAGCCACCTGGGAAGCCCCTCAAACCCACTGGCCCCTTGCAAAGTAGCAGGTGTTGACAGCAGGGAGCCAAGAGCCCAGATGGCTCTCTTGCTCCCCAGTCCCTGTGAACACCACCATTCTGTCCTGAGGGTCATGACCAACCAGGGGCTTGTTCCCACTCCGAGGTGTCTCCCATCATGTCCAACTCTGTGGTCATACCAGTCTGCTCCAGAGAGGCACAGAGAGCCAGCCAGGGCACCAACCCCAGGCAGGCCATCCTGTGGCCCCATGCCTAGTATCCAACTCCTGTCTCATGATTCCGCGGTGACCGCTGTGATGCCCAGCACTGGAGGCTTGCCTGGGCTACAGCCCATCTGGCTATGCCCTCTGGCTTCCCCAGAAGGAAATGCTCTTGATGTCAGGGAAGCTGAAGCCAGCCTGAGCCAGGGCGGGGGGTGGCTGACCACTTCTAACTCTTACTCTTCAGCTCCAGGTCTGAACTCTGCACAAGTGAGTGAGGGTGGCAGAAGAAGAGAGGGCAGCAAGGGTGCTGTCTCCCCAAGGGCAGCAAACCACCCACAAACCACCATGACCTCCCCCCTCCCAGCCCTGCCTTCTGAGCCCTGGTGCCAGCCTCCTGTCCCTGCTCAGCCCTCGCAGGCAACAGATGGTGCCTTGAAGACAAGCCCTGGGTCCCAGCCCGGGTGCGGATGTCAGCTGTGGCGGGACTCCCCTTTCACTCTCCGGCCCGGCGGCCAGGGCAGCTCCCAGTCATCACCTGGCCCAGCAGGCTTGGCAGGGCTAGCAGAGCTGAGCCCAAAGAAGCCACAGGCAGAGTGTTAGTGGCCTTTTAGGGGTGGTGATCTGGCCTGTGTGGGAGGAGAGGTGCCCGAGGCCCCAGGGCAGGTAGGAGAGCTGCGGGAGAGCAGCCAAACTGGGCCTTGCCCACAGTGTGGGATATGGGTGCAGGGCCTCTGCTGGGCCCAGTTCATAGGAAAGAGATGGACATCCATTGGCCTCTGAGCTGCTACTGGTGAGGTCCTAGACCCCCAGAAGGCCCCGCCCTGTGCCACCAATCACCCCCCCCCCCCACAACCCAGCCAAGCTCCTTGACCCGAGCCAGCCATGGGCAAGGGGCAAAGCTGGCGATGAGTCCACCTGGCCACTCCCGGATCGGTTACTGACCGTCAGCACGATGTCCTGACAGCGTGATGTCACGTCAGAATTCTCGAAACACTTTCCATCTGGAGTCAACCATCCCTGCAGCTGCTGTGAGGGCCGCACCCCACCGCCAGCCCTGGGATGGGATCGAGTGTCCTGGTGGAAGCCAAGCTTAGGACAGGCTTAGGAAGAACAAAGTCATAGTGGGGCTGCTGGGGGAGCAGGGGAGCCCTGGTGGGGCTCAAGTGCAGAAGCTCCGAGCCTGTGGGGAATAGGCAGAGGCCCGTGGAGGTCAGGGCTGGGCCGAGAGCCCCCAGGCAGGGGCTCAAAGGGGGAGTCAGAGGCCAAGGAATGTTAGGGAAACTTACATAGAGCCTCTTTCTCAGTCTCTGTCTCCTTTCCCCTTGTCTCTCTCACACACACATGTACCTTCGACCCCACACCAGCCTTCTGTGCCTTATACTCTCAAGTCTTTGAGCTTTGTTCATGTAGTTCTCCTGCCAAGAGAGCTCTTACTCCTTCTGGTGAATTTCTGTCATCCTTCAGAGGGCAGCTCGAATGTCACCTCCTCAGGGACACAGCCCCCTACACTGACCCCACTCTGCCCCTCCTCCACTAATAGGGTCTCCAGAGTCTGTCTCTGAGCTTCTCAACCACCTGGCTGTGTTGGCGGACCGTTCACTGCCCACCTGCCCACCTCCGCTGCTGACGAGGGGCATCCCAGGGGGATGCCGAGGCAGCCTGCAGAAGCTCAGATGTGACTTGGTTCTCCACAGACATATGGTCCCAGGGCCTGCCCTTGGGGGGGTTTATACACAGACATGAAGATGCACTGGTGGGTCACTCCATTGCCCCATGCTGAGCACATGGGGTTCAAACAGAGAGTTACTGATTGAATGCATTTTCAAAATTTATTTATTTTTAATTGGGGGCTTCCCCAGTGGCTCAATGGTTAAGAATCCACCTGCAGTGCAAAAGATACAAGAGATGTGGGTTTGCTCTCTGGGTTGGGAAAATACCCTGGAGAAGGGCATGGCAACCCACTCCAGTATTCTAGCCTGGAGAATCCCATGGACAGAGAAGCCTGGCAGACTACAGTCCAGTGGGTCGCAAAGAGTCAGACATGACTGAGGCAAATGAGCGCACACCCGCATTTTTAATTGGAGGATAATTGCTTTACAATGTTATATTGCTTTCTGCCATAGATCAACACGAATCAGCCATAGGTATACATACTCTCTCTCCCTCTTGAACCTCCCTCTCACCTCCCCCCATCCCACTCTTCCAGGTTGTCACAGAACACCAGATACAACAACTTACCATTAGCTATATTATGGGTCTCCCTGGTAGCTCAGATGGTAAAGAATCTGCCTGCAATGCAGGAGACCCGGGTTCGAGTCCTGGGTCAGGAAGATTTGTTGGAGAAGGGAATGGCCACCCACTCCAGTATTCTCGCCTGGGAAATCCATGGACAGTGGAGACTGGAGGGCTACAGACTGTTTTACACATGGTAATGTATATATGTCAATGTTTCTCTCCCACCCTCTCCTTTCCTTGCTAAGAACAGACTTACATAGAGAACAGACTTGTGAATGCAATCAAATAAGCCTTTGTCCGAGACCCACACACAACTCGCAGATCTCTTTCTTTTCAAAGTCTGGGAGCTATTTGGAGGTTGGCCCTCAGCGTGGGAAAAAGGTGCCATGAAAGCAGTTCAGTTTTGTTGGAAAAAACAAAGTCAAAGCTGCCCAGGTGTTTCTGACACCACACAAGCCCCAGGAAGCAGAGAGAGGCCTGGGGGCTAAACGCCAGAGAACCTGATGGAAGCCCCATTCACCACTCACTAGCCACGTGGGGTGAGCCTCAGAGTGTCAGTTTCTTCCTTGGTCCAATGAAAGCGTCTATGATAATAACATTCCCAGTGTTGTTATAAGAAACAAGTGAGATAATATGCGATCAAAAAATGTGACACCCTAATGACATAAACTGTCATTCAGCCCCACCTCCCGCTTTTATATTCATTCATTTATCTTTTGGCTGCATACATGTGGGATCTTAGTTCCTTGACCAGGGATTAAACCCACGCCCCCTGCAGTGGAAGTGCTGAGTCTTTCCAATAGACCTCCAGGGAAGTTCCCATCTCCCACTTCTTTAATTTCTAGTTCTAGAAAACTGGTGGAATAGGAATGCATTAATGCCCTAGATGCTGGAAAAGACTGAGGGCAGGAGGAGAAGGGGAAGACAAAGGATGAGATGGTTGGATGGCATCACCAACTCAAACGACGTGATTTTAAGCAAACTCCGGGAGATAGTGAACGACAGGGCAGCCTGGCGTGCTGCAGTTCGTGGGGTTGCAAAGAGTCGGACGGGACTGAGAGACTAAACAACAGACGTCCTAGAGAAGACAATACGGGGAATTTCCTGGCAGTCTAGTAAGTGGGACTCTGCGCTTTCACTGCCGAGGGCCCGGGTTCAATCCATAATCAAGGAACTAAGATCCCATAAACTGTGCAGCCAAAAAATTAAAAAAAAAAAAAAAAAAAAAGACAACAAAAAGGTAGAAAAACTGATCCATATTAAGAATTCATTAAAAGTTTATTGGTGAGATTATATTTTAAATGATTTCTAACTCCAAAAGTGTAAAATTTTAAATGCACTGATGGTGGCCCTTATTTAACCAGAAAGGCTTGGTCAATTGAACTCTAGCCTCTGGGAACCCTGGGTGAAGTCACACACACTGAGCCCCTAGGTCCTCGTGCGCTTCCCCGTACCCCCCTGCCCTTGGCCATGCTGAGGACCATTGCCTAAAAGCACTATCTGGGCTTGGTCTGCCCAGAAAGAAGTTTTCTGGGAATAAAATGAAAGACCGGTAAGGAGCCCCATGTGACCCAGGCATTCTCAAGGCCAGGATATAGCATACCTGTGTCCACAGTGCTGTGGAATGGGCACCACAGAAGGCTGCTGGACTGCAGGGGGCAGATAGACTTGTGACAGCATCTCTAGGGCCCCCATCAACCCCACTCCATTCTGCAGCCATCTTGGGAGAGGACAGAACTTCAGGGAACATGCAGGCTATCAGCCAAGAATGAGTCCAGGTTGTCAGAATTACCCAGACAAGCCCATTACAGATTTTAAGGGGCGGGGTTTGGCTGGGTGGAGACCTGGGATCCCACTGAGATAATCCCCACTGGGATAATCCTGAGAGCCTGAGTCCCTGGTTTAGGAAAGGGAGCATCTGCATCACCGACTCGGTGGACGTGAGTTTGATTAAACTCCAGGAGTGGATGATAGACAGGGAAGCCTGATGTGCTGCAGCCCATGGGGTCACAAAGAGTCGGACGTGACTGAACGACTAAACTGAACGGAACTTGTCCAATCTGTCCTGCCATCCCTGGGGATGAAGGACTGTGACCACCATTGTAAGGAGTGGGAGGTGAGGCTGGGTCTTCTGTCCATTAGATTTACTGGAGCCCATTGACCTTGACACTTGACTCTATAATCACCTCCCAACTAACCTCCTCCACCCTCCCTTACCAGTTTACTGAGCCCAGGTTAGGTCTGCTTCAACTGTCCCAACCCACACCCTGATGCAA
Source organism: Muntiacus reevesi (assembly GCF_963930625.1). NCBI lineage: Eukaryota > Metazoa > Chordata > Mammalia > Artiodactyla > Cervidae > Muntiacus > Muntiacus reevesi. Next base: position 54,777,774 of record NC_089251.1, on the reverse strand, counting down.
GATTTAAGAGATGCAAACTTCACAATTTCTAGAACACTTGACATTCTCATTGTTTTTGTTTAGTCGCTAAGTCAAGTTCTCTGTTGCAAACCCAGGGACTATGGCCCACCAGGCTCCTTTGCCCATGGGATTTCCCAGGCAAGAACACTGGAATGGGCTGCCATTTCCTTCTCCAAGTGACCTTCCCAACGCAGGGATCAAACCCACTTCTCTTGCATTGGAGGCAGATTATTTACCAGTGATCAACTGGGGAAGTCCATTCTCATAGTATCTAATACTTTTCAAACAGGGGCCCTTTATCCTTCTAGGCCAGAATTTTCAGACTCTTTGCTTCAGCTCACAGGAAAAATGACTCCTGCAGACAGACATACTCCTTTGGGTCACTTCTAAGCTAAGTACCTAAAATACTAATTCTAAGTCCCTAAGACATAATTCTGCCCCTCTTTCTCCCACTTTGTCCTGCCACTAAATCTCACACCTGTATATATTATTGCAGTTTACACAGTGTACCTTGGTTATTTATTTCTGTGACAATGTCGCTTGGGGGTAAGACCTGTTTGGTGGTTTGTTTGTTTTTTTTTAATCCCAGTGCCCAGGCCAGCATCTCACATGCTGTCTGCAGGAAGTATGTGTCCCTGAGCTGTCTCCTCACCGGCCAAGATAGGACCTGTTTTGTGGAAGATGGAAAAAGTGCTCTGGAAGGAGGATTGTGAAATGATAGGGATGACGTGAGGGGCTTTCGAAACCCCGGGAAGGAGTACCCACGTGAACTACAGCCCCTGGCTATTCTTGGCCACCAGCAGTTCAGGCTTTGAGTCAGGACAGCTGCCCCAAGCCCGCAGTCAACTGGGGACAGCGCCGCCCCAGCCAGTGCAGGCCTCTGCTGCCCCCTGGTGGCCCCCAGGGCCTGTGCTAAACAGCATCCCCGAGGCCTCCAGTTTCTGATCTCTGGGAAACTGGTCAACCCCAATCCTGAAGACAGGACACTTCTGTCTTCAAGGCAGAAATCTTGAGATTTTCCACTGGAGCCCCCACTTCACAGCTGTCCAGGGGCTCTTTTGCAATATGGCGCCAGGAATAGCTAAGAACCAGGCCTTAGGTATCTTTTCAACTCAGCACTTTGAGGTTTAACTCATGGTGTGATCTTCAGTGGCCTCCTTCACTTATCAAAGGCTGTTTTCTCATCCATAAAATGGGAATGATAATATGGATCCTTCCTCATGTGGGTTTTGTGAAGATTAAAGAAAATAATGCAAGACTTCCCTGGTGGTCCCGTGCTTGAGACCTCACTTTCCAGGGCATGCTGGTTTGATCCCTGGCGGTGGAGCTAGGATCCCACATGCCTTTCAGCCAAACAAAACCCAAAACAAAAAACAGAAACAATAATATAACAAATTCAATAAAAACTTTAAAAATGGTCCAAATAAAAAAGAACTTTAAAAAATAAATAAATTTAAAAATAAAGAAAATAATGATGAAAATTGATTAGCACAGTGCCTGGCACACAATAAAGACCCAAGTGGTAAGTATTACTATTATTATTAACAGTGGGAATCTTGACGACCCTCTGTTTCATTCTGTCTCCTCTCTCTGTCACCTTTCTCCATGAGACCCTCTCTCCAGTGATCTGTCTCCCCCAGCCCACCTCTTGCCTGCTACCACCTCCCAGTGCTGGCAAAGAATCTGCACCCAAGGAAATAATTATGGTGCCCATGGTGGCCTAGACATCTACAAGATCAAAATCTGATGACAAGTGAAATGCACCAGGCCTGGCCCAGGGACTCCTGGAGAAGCTTGGCTGGAGAAACTGAACAGAATTGCTACACTCCTCCTGGCCCACCCAGGACTGCCTACTTAGGGAAATCAGGCCTTGTGCCAGTGTTTTGTGGCTTGGGTGGTCTGGAAGCCCAGAACTTTGCCAATTTGGGGAGGTAGGGGTGAGGTGTTCAGAGGAAGGAGTTATTGCTACCAACACCCTGGGAAGGTAAATGGAGTCCATTTAGGAAAAGAAAATTTTCTGCACCACATCCCCCATTGTTTTCCCTTTTCTTTTCCTCATAAAAAAAAAAAAGTTAACTTATCGTGATGATGTAATTAAACAGGTTATTGTAGAAATTTTGGAATATACAGGAAAGTATAGAGAAGAAAATACAAACAACTTATAATACATTTACATATTCAACAGATACTTGCAAACAAAAACAAGATCCTGGGTAATAGAAAAGTAAATGAGAGACCCCATCTTAACCCTCCCAGAGTCACACTCAGGCAAGGGGATTGCATCCGCCTGAGACAACCAGCCACTTAAAATAGTCTGATGTGCTTCCTTCAAGTCTTTTCCCTAAGTAGATCTAAATCTATACCTAGTTATTTCAAATGACACTGAGGTCATATTGTCTAATATACATGCTGTGTGTGTGCTAAGTCACTTCAGTAGTGTCCAACTCTGTGCAACCCTATGGACTGTAGCCCATCAGGCTCCTTTGAACACGGGATTCTCCAGGCAAGAATACTGGAGTGGATTGCCATGCCCTCCTCCAGGGGATTTTCCCAACCCAGGGATCGAACCCATGTCTCTTACATCTCTTGCATTGGCAGGCACGTTCTTTACCACTAGTGCCACCTGGGAAGTAAAGCTGATATCTATCCCAAAATTCTGGCATGGATTAGTAGCTGAGTATCCCAGCATATAAGTACAAGATAATCTAACCAATGCCAGTTTATCAGTTATTATTGTTTCCAATTTTCTTGGCAGTTCTAAATAACATTATGCAAAAAATTCTTTTAGATAATTTTTATGATCTGCTCTATTTATCTAGGGTATTTTTCTAGGAAAGGAATCATTGAATCAAATGGAATAAACATTAGAAACAAAGCAAAAACAATACTGAATTTTGGTTATAAAGTAATACATGCATTTTGGAAAATAATTGACCAAATACAGAAAAGTACAAAGAAGAAAATAATGTTCACCTATAATTCTATTACCTCCAGGTAATCACTGCTAATATTCTTGAGACTTATATTTCCAGATTTGTATCTGCACATAAAGGTTTTAAATCCACGCTGACGGAATTCATCTGGTAACTAGAGTAGTACATTTTTCTTTGCACATATACACAATATTTTTCCCAAGATAGGATTTTACTGTAAATATTTTTATTCTAATCTGTTGATGATACACTGTGAGTTACTTTTCATTTGCATAAATACATGTCTACCACATCATTTTTAACAGTTGTGTGATATTTCACTATAGTTGTATACTATGTTTTATTAAATTACTCCTCTATTTTTAGACATCTAGGTTATATAAATTTTCTGCTGTTAGAAATCATATTGTGATAAATAGTCTTATATGTGCATCTTTATGCATTTTTAAGATTCTATTTTATTTTTGGCCTTGCTGTGCAGCATACAAGGTCTTAGTTCCCCAACCAGGGTTCAAACCTCTGCCCCCCAACAGTGGAAGCATGGAGTCTTAACCATTGGACCATCAGGGAAATCTCAGTTTTTAAGATTTTAAGGCCACTTGCCCTTGGGCTTCCCTGGTGGCTCAAATGGAAAAGAATTTGCCTGCAGTGCGGGAGACCGAGGTTCGATACCTAGGTCGAAAAGGCCCCCTGGAGAAGGAAATGACAACCCTCTCCAGTATTTTTGCCTTGAGAATTCCATGGACAGAGGAGCCTGGTGGGCTACAGTCCATGGTGTCACAGGCTAGAGTCCATGGTGTCCAGAGTTGGACACCACTGAACAACTACCATGCACACTTATCCCTAAAGTTCTCTAGTTGTCTGTTTCAAGAAATTAAAAATATATATATATACTAAATATCCCATAAATATATTGTGGATACTATATTTCTTGAAATCTTTCTCTTTTTCCTACAGTGACTTTATTTCCCTTTGTACGCTTGTTCTTCTGCTTGTGTTTTGCCTTGGTTTTCTCTATTATTCACGCAGAGCCTTTCCTCAATCACTAGCTGATCTTTGGTTGTTCATCTATAAGAGGGTGATATTAAAAAACTGTTTGGAAGTTTCCAGGTTAAGAGGCCAGGCTGAGAACACACACACAATGCTTCTCCCTCCTGTACCCTCACCAATATTATAGTAAAGAGATTAAGTGTGGGGAGCAGGGCGAGAGAGGGAAACCAAAGGGCAGAGAAAACAAGAGGGAGAACCACAGCAGCCAAACTTGAGATGCTGGAAAGCATACAGTGAGGAGGGGTTGATACGACACAGTGCAGGAGGAGCTGATGCCAGAGGCTTGTTGTTGTTCAGTCACTAAGTTGTGTTTGACTCTTTGCAACCCCATGAACTGCAGCCCACCAGGCTCCCCTTGTTCTTCACCATCTCCTGGAGTTTGCTCAAACTCACGTCCATCAAGTTGGTGATACCATCTAACTATTCTCATCCTCTGTCGTCCCCTTCTCCTCCTGCCCTCAATCTTTCCCATCATCAGGGTCTTTTCTACTGAATCGGCTCTTTGCATCACGTGGCCAAAGTACTGGAGCTTCAGCTTCAGCATCAGTCCTTCCAGTGGATATTCAGGGTTGATTTCCTTTAGGATTGACTGGTTTGATCGCCTTGCTGTCCAAGGAAAAATCACTGATTTACTGATTTTTTCCAAAGTGTATTAAGAGAATCTTTTTAAGATTACAAAGGTGGAAAAATGATAGTAGCATTGAAAAATTCAACAAAAAGAAAAAAACACTGAGAAAATTTCCCAGAAGTAGAACAAAAAGACAAAAAGAGAAAATTGGAGAAATCAGAATAGGAAGTCCAACATCCAAATCACTCTGACTTCCAGAAAGAGAGATCAAGGAAAAAAAAACAAAAAGAAGGAACCAATGAAGAAACAAATTAAGAAAATAATTCAGAACTAAATAAAGGATATACATTTCTGGATTGAAGGGGCTGGTATATACCCAGACAAACAAATTAAAATGGAGGTACACCAAAGTGTACTGTTGTGAGATTTGAGAGCACTGGAGAACCAACGGGAGATCCAGACAAGCTTCAGAGAGAAGAAATCGACGTGTGGAAAAGGATCAGAATCAGACTGGCCACAGCTACTTAACCCCCAGTACCCTAGAGCCTGTGCTCTGCAACAGAAGAAGCGACTACAATGAGAAACCCACGCACCGCAACTAGAGAGTAGCCGACTCACTACAACTAGAGAAAGCTTGCACGCAGCAGTGAAGACCCAGCACAGCCATAAAGAAAGAAAGAAAAACTTTTTAAAAAATAGCGCCATAAAACGTTAACTTAGACAAGGAACGTTCAGATACAACTTTATTTTTGCTGCCCAATATCCACTCATCTTCTGGAATTTTTATTTTAATTTCCTTCTGAGATCAACCTCCCCTCCCAAGGAATTTCTGGGGTCATGGACCCCACCCTTAGCTGAGGTGGGGGAGAGTGAGAGGGCCTGAGCAGCACAGTCCAGGCTGGAACACTCAGGGCCCTGAACTCCCTGGCTCTGGGATTAGTTCAGGCAAAGGAAAAGAAAAAAAAAAAAAAGGACCCAGCACAAGCAGTGACAACCCTGCCGAGGTTCCTGGGCAAGAAACACATGCTCTTTCCTGCACAAAGGAAGTGGGGCTCAAGCTGAGGCCGCCATCTTGGCTCTCGGGGAAAGGCTTGTCTGAAGGGAGACATGGGATAGGGAAGAAACATCATCAGAGCTGAGTCAGGCTACACTCCTCCCCTGGATCGTCTCCACATGTCGTACCCACTTCCTGGTCTACCCACTTCTTGTCACAACCCACACTAAAGGGGCTTTCGCTTCCACCAGTGGAGCAAAAACTGCTTGTGTCACAGCCAAGGTCACTTTCCTACTCCTTCAGAAGACACTCTTTAGCGGCCTCTCCCACTTCTAAAATCCCTGAGCTGACTATGGCACATACTCCTCTGGCTTCTCCTCTTCTGCTTGGCTGGCTGCTTATCCTCCCCTCAACCTCATGGTGATGGGGTCCCAGGGCTCAACCCTGCACCCTCTCACTCGTCTGAACCTTTCCCTGAAGTTAGCCCATCCACTCCCAAGGTGTTCTTCACTACTTTTTTGATGACACCCAAATTTTTATCCAGCCTAAACCTCTATTCTGAGCTCCAGGAAGCTTGCATAATTCAATTACCATCCTTGACATGTCCAACCTTTGTATTCTGGTCCCCACTCAAAATCTGTTTCATACCCATTATATGCCTTAGCAAATGTGAACATACACAGATGTTAAACCAGGAACATTTAAACCAGGAACCTGGAATATCATCTAGACTCTGCCCTCTGCGCCCCATGTCTCTATACATTACTCATCAGTAAGACCTGTACTTTTATTTCCAAACATATCTTGAATTTATTCACTTTGTCCACCTTCACGCTCACAGTTTGGATGGGTCATCAGTGTGGTCCGGGTTTTCTCCCCCTGGGGACATGGGATGATGGCACTTTTCCAGCCTATTTGAAGTTAGGCATGCCTGTGTGACTTACTTCTTACATGTGAGAAGACGAGGCATCTGTCGCTTCTGGTGGGGAATTTTAAGAGCCAGTACACAACCCTTCCTCCTGCCATGGGGATTATGGAAATCATGGAAATCATATTGAGGTGAGGGCCCTGACAACCTGAATCCCTGAGTAATTAATATGAGCATAGCCCTCCTGCTCACTGGCAAAAAAAAAAAAAAAAAAACCCTGAAAATAAATATTTGTTGTTAAGTCATTTAGGGTAAGGTCTGTCTGTTACTGTAGCACAACATAGCCTATCCTGTCTGATAAACTATCTGGTCCAAGTCACCCAAGCTCCTGCAGCAGCCTCCTACTTCTACTCTTCTTTCCTACCACGCAGAGTAACCTCTTTACAACTTTATTGTTGTTGTTTAATCACGAAGTCATGTCTGACTCTTTTCAATCCCATGAACTGCAGCAAAACAGGCTTTCCTGTCCTTCGCTCTCTCCCGGAGTTTGTAAACTCATGTCCATTGAGTCAGTGATGCCATTCAACTCATTCAACTATCTCATCCTCTGTTGCCCTCTTCTCTTCCTGCCTTCAATCTTTCCCAAGATCAGGGTCTTTTACAATTAATCATATATTTGCATCAGGTGGCCAAAGTATTGGAGCTTCAGCATCAGTCCTTCCAATGAATATTTAGGGCTCATTTCCTTTAGAATTGGTTGGTTTGACCTCCTTGCAGTCCAAGGGACTCTCAATAGTCTTCTCCAGCACCATAGTTTGAAAGCATCAATTTTTCAGCGCTCAGCCTTCTTTATGGTCCAACTCTCACATCTGTATATGACTACTGGAAAAACTACAGCTTTCACTATACAGACCTTTGTCGGCAAAATAATGTCTCTGACTTTTAACACGCTGTCTAGATTTGTCATAGATTTTCTTCCAAGGAGCAAGTGTCTTTTAATTTCATGGCTTCAGTCACTGTCCACAGTGATTTTGGAGTCCAAGAAAATAAAATCTGTCACTGTTTCCACTTTTTCCCTATCTATTTGCCATGAAGCGATAGGATCAGATGCCATGATCTTAGTTTTTTGAACGTTGAGTTTTAAGCCAGCTTTTTCACTCTTCTCTTTTACTCTCATCAAGAAACTCTTTAGTTTCCCTTCACCTTCTTTGCAACTTAAGTTGAAGAAGGAATTCATAGGGCCTGGATTCCATCTTAGGCTGTCCGTGCTGATCATGCTCGGCCGCCTCTCCACTGGACTCTGAACTCTCTGCTTAGTGTCTATGGGAACAACAATGGAAGGATAAGAGCTCCTCTGGACAGGGGAACCTTGAAGATCATATCCAGGTTACTCATCACCTAAGAAAAAACATACACTAATCACCCCTGTCTCCGGACAGTATCTATCAGAATGCAAGCACAGGCTTATTGGTTGGAATGTAACCACAGGTTTATTGATTATTAACTGTTTAACACATAACACATGAATGATAGGGTTATTGTGATTGTATTTACCCTTCCTTTGTAAGTCTCAAGGAATTTGGGGTGGTGGGTTCGGACATGTACACATAGGGTATAAAAGATTTTCACAAATGCTGGTCGGGGCCTTTGGCTAAGAGGAGACTCTACCTTGGGTTATAACATTTGGAGCATTGGCCGGGAAAGATCTGATCACACCTTCCTTAAAACCTTTTGGCAGTTTCTCTTATACTTAAAGAAAATCCACACTCTTTCCTAGGGTCACAGGATCTGATCCCTGCCTGTCTCTCTGACCAGGTTTCCCACTCCTTTTTCCTCACTCATTACATCCAGTCCTCCAGGACTCCTTGCTCTCTCTGAGGCACGGAGCTCTTTTCTGCTTCAGGGCTTTCATGGATGCTGTTCCCTCTACCTGGAACTCTTTCCTACATTATTCACATAGCTAGCTCTTTCCCATCTTTCAAGCCTCAACTTAAATGTCATCTCTGCCAGAAGGCCCCTACCGCTATACTCTGTTCATTTCCTTCTTAGTTTTTACTAGTAAGTTGAAATTGCGTTTGCTCTTCACATTTATTTACTTGTTTATTCACAAGTAAGCTCTATGGGGGGCCCTGTTGGCCCTCAATACATATTTGTTGGATGGAGGAATGACTGAGTGAGAAGGAATTGCAAAGGCTCAGTGGTAAAGAATCCGCCTGCAATGCAGGAGATGAGGATTCAATCCCTGGGTCAGGAAGATCCCCTGGAGAAGGAAATGGCAACCCACTCCAGTATTCTTTTTAAATTTATTTAATTGGAGGATAATTACTTTACAATACTGTGATGGTTTTTGCCAAACATCAGTATGAACTGGCCATAGGCATACATGTGTCCCCTCCACCCTGAACCCCCCCACCTCCCTCCCCACCCCATCCCTCCAGGTCATCACAGAGCACGGGGTTTAGGTTCCCTGTGTTATACATCAAGCTTCCACTGGCTCTCGGTTTTACATATGGTAATGTATATGCTTCAATGCTATTCTCTCAAATCATCTCACCCTCTCCTTCTCTCACTGAGTCCAAAAATCTGTTCTTTATTCTTACCTGGAAAATTCCATGGACAGAGGAACCTGGCAGGCTACAGTCCATGGGGTCGCAAAAAGTCAGACATGACTTAGTGGCTAAACATCAACAATGCCTTAAGTAAATGTAAGGCTGCAGGGCTCTTGGGGCTAGTAAATATCACAGGCCTATTCAGCCTATCCTCGAGAGGGAATTCTTTAAGGTGACTAGGGGCCCAACCTCACAAGATCTTTTATTCTCCTGGGGACTTAAAGTGCCCCTGAGACACAAGGCCTCTCCAGAGGGCCCAGCTTGGGCTCTGTCCTCCCCCTCAGCTACCACAGCTCACCCAGTGACAGCCCAGGCTGGAGCAGGTCCAACTGGAGCTGAAGAGCGAGCAGCCAGTCCCCAGGGGGAGGTGGCCAGTTGCTGCCGTCATGGAGAGCGTTGCCTGGCCAGCTCTCTAGAAATAGCCCAAGGTCAAGGTGGGGTGCTTCCGTCCACCACAGATGGAGAAATCTGAGAGGAGACCAGTCCTGGATTTCCTTCCACCCCACTACCGGGATCCCTGACCTTGGTCTGGAGCTCCCCAATTTCCAGCCACTTCCCCATAGGTCCCTCCACTCATCTCTGCTTTCAAAGAATCCTCAGGCTTCCAACCCCCTCTCCTCCCAACATACCCCTGAGATGGACTAGGTGGGCCTTATCCCTCGTCAAAGCTCAGGAGGTCAAGGGTGTCTTCCAACTCAGCATGTGAGTTGACTGACAAGCTGGACGCCAGTGCAGAGCCCCATTCTAGACTCAGTGCCTTATCCCAGTGGAACCATCCTCAGTGGGGGGACATGCCTAGCACGTCCACAGCCTCTGCCCTGGAATTGATCATATCTACCTGTCACCTGCTCTCAGGGACCCTTTGTCCTGTGGACTCTGACCCTGTTCATTGGCACTGACAGCAGTGTAGCCTCGTCAGCTGCTGCCGTCAGCTGCTGGGACTAAATACACAGCAGCCACTTCCACTTCGGGTGCTGGATACACTGCCTGCTTGTCCAGCTCACTCACCAGAACTCACAGCTGGCCCGACCACACAAACCCACTATCCTCACACCCACAAAACTACTCCTATCCCCCAACAAGGAAGGCTAAGGTTCTCAAGCATCCAGCCACAAGCTTCATCAGTCCCTTGTGGCAAGCAGGGCTCCAGACTCACTTTTCTTGAAGGTTCCCACAGGCCTGGGTGAAGGGAGTGGGGAGGTACCTCAGGGAGACCAGATGGATGGTCTGGAACAGACGCAGGAAGGGGTGCTGCCCAGGGATGGCCAGCAGGGCGGGAGACGGGGGAGGATGGGAGGAGCCCACACAGGGGGTGACTGGCCCTTTGAATAGAACAGGACAGGGTGGGCACCTGGTAGATTTCTGCTAATCAGATTACAGCAGGCAGAGCTGATTCAGGAAGTAGGAGAGAATGAAAGGTGGGATTTTTGTTTTTTTAGAAATACAGCATTTGTTTTTAAAGGACTTTCAATAGGTCCAAATAAAAGCTGGTAGAATGTCCTGTAGTAGACAACCTTTGGAATTTGAATGACCTGTATCTGTGTGCACACCAGGATTCTATGTGTGGAAGCCCAGCAAGCAGACTGCACAACTCTAGGGCCCCTTTCACATTGCACAGATTGTGAACTTGAATACTTATCACAGATCTCTGGCAGGTGACAGCCAGGTGTCTTAAGGAAGGAAAGAAGGGCATCTTGTCTCATCCTTTTGGGCTAGTGGTAGGGCTTCAAGTAGGTACTTCCAGCAAGCTTGAAATTAAACTTCAAAAATTAAAATCTCTCTAGTATAAATGTGCTACTCCTACTCATTTGCATGAAAGCCCTTTCTTCCTGAAGTATGCAAAGGTGGAGATTAATTAGCATCCATTCTTAATTACAGAGCCCCAAATTCAGGAAGACAGATTTTTTTCCTTACATGCTTTGGGATTGTGGGAGGTAGGGAGGTGGTGGGGAGGTGGTATTCAAGAACTCAAAGCTGTCAAAAGCACCAATAATTCCTAGGCCTTATTTTAAGCAGTATTTGAATTTGGGTATTATATGATGATTCTCTCTATGCCTTTACATAGAGAGTGCTTACAAACTTTTCTGGAATTATTTTCTTCACTGGCTGCCCATGTGATCTTTGTTCCCAATGTCCACACATTCCAAACCGGCAACCCTATTAGCTTTAGTTAAATGAAGCACTGACTGCTCAGAACCCATTCACTTCTGTTTCCTTTTTTAAAATTTATTTGGCTGCACCAGGTCTTAGTTGAGGCATGCAGAATCTTCTAGTTGCAGCGTGAGAACTCTTAACTGTGGCATGTGGGATCTAGTTCCCTGACCAGAGATCACACCCAGGCCCTCTGCCTTCAGAGTGCAGAGGTTTAGCCACTGGACCACCAGGGAAGTCCCAGAAACCACTCACTTCTAACCCCACAGATCCTTAACAGACAGACTCTGAAATGAGTATTCTCAGAGTCATGAATACACTCACTCTCTGAGAATCACCAAAAGCAGACCTAGCAGGCAAAGTTTCCCCAACAAAGATAAGGGTCTCCAATGAGCTGAAGAAATGCTTCCCACATAGACCAGACATTAAAGCATTCAATGCAGGAGTGGCTGAGGAAGGTTCAGAATTGTGGGTAGAGGCCAGGTGTCCGCAGGCTGTCACCTGGGAGCCTTGTGTTACCGACCACATTGACCACTCACTTCCTAGGCAACAGGTCCTGGTCAACAAGAAGACCTCTCTCTGGAAACTTCTTGAAGATAACAGTTGGCAAGTAAATAGCAACTAGGACTGTGTGCTGCCTTTATACCAAGGAAAAGGGAACATCCCCGCGCAACCCAGCCCTCAGTGGCAGCTTCCCCAGGCTTGTACATTGGGAAGTCCGGTGCTAACCCTGATGTGTCACCCTGCCGCCTGGGCTGGAAGCTGCTTCCCACAGTCCCCTCCCTCGTGTGCTCCCAGGTTGGACTTTGTCGATGAGAGAATCATGCCCTGGACTTAGACGGCAGCAGGGAAGCAGAAGCCATTTTCCCCGGAAGCTTGGCCAGGTGCAAGCACATCACCCAACTCCAAGGGCTCCCACTTTGTCCCCTCACACTTCTGCCTGCAGACTGAGACCCCCAAGTCACAGAAGAGCTTCTGTTTTTCTGACCACCTGATCAATGCTGAGGCCCTCAAGTTCTCTCTGCTCTCTGATTTAACCCTCAGCCTTACACAGGGCCTCCCGTGACTCCATTTCCACCCATGCTCAGCACTGACCCAAATGGAGGGCTCAGCCCCCTTCCTCGAGGCTCTGTGTATGCAGCAGACCTCACAGGATGCCTAGAGGTTACCTCACATCAGCACCGATGACATGAAGAAATGTCATACACCGTGATTCTTAAAAGTGGCTCCATCCGTTTTCTCCACCTCTACTCAGTCTGACCACCTGATGAAAAGAGTCAGTTCATTGGAAAAGACCCTGATGCAGGAAAAGACTGAAGGCAAAAGGAGAAAGGGGTGGTAAAGGATGACATGATTAGATAGCACCACCAGCTCAATGGACATGAATCTGAGCAAACTCTGGGAAACAGTGAGGGACATGGAAGCCTAGCGTGCTGCAGCTCATGGGGTTGCAAAGAGTTGGACACGACTTAGCGACTGAACAACAGCAACTCAGTTTCAGGCCTGCTTCGTGAACCCTGATAAAACAAAAGTCGCCTACTCTAGGTTGTAAGCGTCAACAGACTGAAGAGCTGCTAGAAACCTTGAAGTCTGCACCTTTTACTTTCTCCAGCCTCCACCAACAGAAAGGAATAGCATACAGAGTGATTTCTCCACCATCCTAACCCCATCCTCCCTTAGAAGGAAAATGCTGCTATACTTTCTATTCTTTTCATTCATTTTCTCCTCCTGCACTAGAGTTTGTCCTCAAATTGGATATTACTAACTCTGAATGATTTTATTTTAGGGTAGTGCATGTATTTGTCATCAATTGCTGTGTAACAAATTACCTCAAAACTTAACTGCTTAAAACTCACCATTATTATTTCACTGTTTCTATGGGTCAGGAGTTAAGGACTGACTTAGTTGAATGGTACTGGCTCAGGGATTCCCAGCAGGGGGTGGACAAGATGTGAGCCAAGACTCCAGTCATCTGATAGCTTGCTTGGAGCCAGAGGGTCTGCTTCCAAGATGAAAGTGAAAAGCAGATTCTTTACCATCTGAGCCACCAGGGAAGCTTCCAAGATGCCACCCCCACAAAGCTGTTGTTAGCACATGGCCTTTCCTTAAGGCTGCTTGGGTGTCCTCATGGGCATGTCAGCTAGCTTCCCCAGAGTGAGTGATACAAGAAATAGAGCGCTCATGATCTAGTCTCAAAAGTCACAAACCATCAGTTCCTCCAGATTGTACTCATTTGAAATGAGTCATGAAGTCCACCCACACTCAAAGGGAAAGGAATTAAATTTCACTTTTTAAAGGGAGGCATTTCAAGGAATATGTAGGCATATTTTAAAGCCACCAAAGTGTGAAAGCAGTGCAAAGATAAGGTGTCAAATACCTATGTTCTCTAGAGCCTGTTACAGAGTGAAGTAAGTCAGAAAGAGAAAAACAAATGTCGTTTATTAGTACGTAGTATAAAATCTAGAAAAATGGTACTGCTGAACCTATTTTCAGAGCAGGAATAGAGAAGCAGATGTAGAGAAAAGACTTGTGGACACAGCAAGAGAAGGAGAGGATGCGATGAATTGAGAGAGTAGTATGAAAGCATATACATTACCAAATGTAAAATAGATAGCTAGTGGGAATTTGCTGTTTGATCCAGGAAGCTCAAACTGGTGCTCTGTGACAAGCTAGAGTGGTGTGATGGGGTGGGAGGAAGGTTCAAGAGAGAGGGGACATATACATATATACTTATGGCTAATTCATGTTGATGTACGGCCGAAACCAACACACTATTGTAAAGCAATTATCCTCCAAATAAAGATAAATAAATATAAGAAAAGAAACAAAGCAAAACAAAAAAAATATAAAGCATCAAAATACCTGTATTCTCTATAGCCTGTTGTATAGAGTAAAGCAACTCAGAAAGAGAAAACAAACAAAGTGTATTAATGCATATATATGGAATCTAGAAAAATGGTACTGATGAACTTATTTACAGGGCAGGAATAGAGCAGCAGATGTAGAGAACAGACTTGTGGACACAGAGAGAGAAGGGAGTGGGGTGAACTGAGAGGGTTGCATTGACATATACACACTACCATGTGTAAAACAGAGAGCTAGCGGGAAGCTGCTTTCTGGAATAACACACGGAGCTCAGCCCGGTGCTTTGTGACAATTGAGAGGTGTGAGATGGTGGAGGTCTGGGGGGTGAGAAGGAGGTTAAGAGGGAGGGAATGTATGCATTGCCTGATTCACGCTGTTGTCTGGAGAAACCAACACAACATTGTAAAGCAATCATCCTCTAATTAAAAATTTTTAAATTGTTAGATTAAAAAAAAAAACCCTGTGTTCTAATTTTACATCTAAATGCTAAGGGACATCCCCTCATCCCTCTAGATCTATTTCCCCAAGATGAAAAGACAGACTTCAATGACCACTAGGGTTTTGCTTCCAGTTAGTAGGTGTGTCAGTGTTCCAGCTCCAGCACTCGAGATCCTAGGACTTGACCCCAGACCTCAGGCACCCCTCCTTCTCCTCCCCTTCTCTTGCTGCAAGTTTTTGGCCCCAGGTGCATCCACCACCCATTGGAACCCAAACCGAGTTCATCAGCATCTCTGGGTGGTACCCAGGCATCAACAGGTTTTATGGCTCCCCGGTGGTTGAGGACAAGGTTGAGGACCACTACTCTAACTGCTAGTGGGAACCCTGAGCAGAGGGATCCTTTCAACAAATAAAATAACAGTTGTTGTTGTTATTCTTGAGTCGATAAGTCATGTCTGACTCTTTGAACCTCGTGGACTGCAGTACACCAGGCTTCCCTGTTCTTCACTATCTCCTGGGGTTTGCTAAGATTCATGTCCATTGAGTCAGTGATGCTATCTAACCATCTCATCCTCTGCCCACCTCTTCTCCATTTGCCTTCAAACCTTTCCCGGCATCAGAGTCTTTTCCAATGAGTCTGCTCTTTGCCTCAGGGAGCCAAAGTATTAAACTTCAGCTTCAGCATCAATCCTTCTAATGAATATACAAGGTTGATTTCCTTTAGAACTGACTGGTTTGATCTCCTTGCTGTCCAAGGATAAATTACTGATTTGTCTTTTTCCTTTGAAGTATATGCACATCAAAATACAGGTATTCAATATCCAGTTAATCATTCCTGGGGTCTGATTTTTCTAAGAGAACACTTTGCTCCTTGTTACCTCAGAGAAATACTTAGAAAAGTTTAGAAAGAGAAGTTTGCAGAAATTGTTCAAGGCCAGGATAGAACTTTTTATAGAAGTTTTCCTTGCTCAGGCTTTCTCATCATGGTATTGTTTCTGTGGGAAAATTGACCCAATTTTTATCTTTTTGACTTACACCACCTTTTCCTAGAATATAACCTGCTATAAGTTTAAACAATGCCTGCCTTTTGGGTTTTTTCCTTTTTTTTTTTTTTTTTTTTGCTTGTGTATGTGCATGTGTGGGTGTGAGAAAAGTCAACCATCTCCAAGAGGGTAGAGCCCAGTGCTGAGAATGATGCAGACTAGGAACACTCTGGGAAGAAATGCCTCTTGGAAGGCTGTGGGTGTGAGGCTTGGGTGTGATGCTAGAAACAGTCAACTGGGCTTTTTGATCGTGACTTAGCATCTTTCCCCATGTGTCCTCCACATCAGTAAGTCATTGGCCCAGTTTACCCAGGCCTAAGGGGTTTCCTGGGATGCAAGACTTTTCAGTGTTAAAATTGGGAAAGTTCCAGAAAATTAAAACAGTCAACCACCTACAAGTGTTGGGAACTTCTAGCACTTTCTCTGTCTTTTAATAGTTCTAGAAGTTTCTTTGGAGCAAGATGCTTTACAGACTCCTGAGCATGGTGAATGCCTGCGGACTGCCTGAACACGTAGAGGGGAAGGAATCTTACCTCCTACCAGTTTAAGAGGCAGGGTGGAGCCAGGCAGGGTGCATCACTCACAGAAACAGGGATATTGAAAGCACCCCTCTGCACCATGAGGCTCTTAGATGCTAGTGGCAGAGCCCAAGGCCTGAGAAATGGAGCAAGCTGCCTTCTGTCAGCTAGCTCCAAACATTGGGGTGCCTATCATGGAGAAAGGGGGTCTGGCCTGCTGTCTGTCTTGAGACCTGTGAGTGACAGCCCTGCGCACACATGGGAGATTTCTGATTGCTTGGGTCTGGGGATTTGCACACACATGTACATTTCTTTGGAATAGGAAATGGCAACCCACTCCCTATTCTCACCTGGGAAATTCCATGGACTGAAGAGCCTGGCGGCCTCTAGCCCATGAGGTAACAAAGAGTTGGACAAGACTGAGCATGCATGCAGGTATACATTTCTTGATCTTTTCCATTTCTAGGCAGGAAATTTCTCCCTGGCTGTTAAAAAAAAAAAAAAGTCACATGTAAACTTCTCTACTTCTTTCTCTGAGGTTACCTTGAGCAAAAAATGACCTTGATGGGGACTTTCCTGGTGGTCCAGTGGTTGGGACTCCATGATTCCAGTGCAGGTGGCAGGCATTCAATTCATAGTCGGGGAACTAAGATCTGCATGGCCCCTGGTGCAGCCAGAAAAAGATAAAAAAGAAAAAGAAAGAGAAATAAAGAAAGATGACTTTGATGAATCAGACCTGTTTGCTGTATCAGTGGTGGTCAGGTTATAGATTCTTTTTACAGGAGGTTCTAAAACAAAAGAATGGGATGGGGAGGGAGGTGGGAGGGAGGGTCAGGATGGGGAACACATGTGCACACATGGCTGATTCTTATGACTGTATGGCTAAAATCACCACAATATTGTAAAGTAATTAGCCTCCAATCAAAAAAAATTTTTTTTTAATCCTGTGATAAACTATAATGGAAAAGAATATTTTAAAAATGTCTATATAGGTATAAGTGAGTCACTTTGCTGTACAACAGAGATTGGCACAACATTGTAAGTCAACTATACTTCAACTAAAAAAAAGTTCAAACCGCTCTTCACCATCTGTGAGTACACAGAGTTCATTCATGGGTGTGGATGTGTGTCCTGGATTCTCTTCCCTCCCAGCTCTCTCCTGGGCTTCTCCTCACCTGGATCCCCAGCTTCAGGAGATTTTCTTGGCTCATCCTCTTGGCCCCATCTTCTCTTGTTTCTATCATTTCTGGGATCAAGAACTTCCCCCACCCTCAGATGGTGGTTGGGAGAGAATGGATACATGTATATGTATGACTGAGTCCTTTCACTGTTCCCCTGAAACTATCACAACATTGTTAATCAGTTATACCCCAATACAAAATGTTTTGATGTTAAAAAAATTTTAATTAAATTAAAAAATAAAAGAAATCCCCCCCCGCCCACAGCTCAGCCAAAGTGGAGGATCCCACACGGTCGGTCGTTATGGACCTGCCTTACCTGGCGAGCCCATTAGATGGAGGGTTGGGGGATGTGGGGTGGGGAGTGGGGAATCCTGGCCAGTCTGGATAAAACACATTTTCTGTCTCTAAAATCTGGGGCTCAGCCTTAGGGCCTCTAGTGAACCTGCTTCCTGTGCTATATCTAAAAGTTCGTGAGTCTCAGGGCTTGTGGTTGCCACGTGGGGAAGGAACTTTTGAGGTCCTTGAGCAACAGTGATCAAACTAGGAGGCCAGGCCAGTGGATGGACAACAGAGACAGGTGACCAGGCAGCCTGGGTGAGGGAGACAGAGACAGTGACTCTGAGCCCACTCTGTTCCAGAACTTCTTGGCACCCACTCTCATCCTCCCGGTAACTTCAGGTCCTGCGGGACCCTTGTTCTAACTTCCTCTTTAGCTGAGCCAGCTTCATACGTTTCTGTCACTTACCACTCACCAACCCCCCAGAGAGTCACCAGTGTCCACTGCCCACCACCCCAACATACACAGGCCCCTTCTTGGGAGCCTAAATCCGAGCCTTTCCTGCACCAACAAGATGCCCTGAGCCCTGTCTTTTGTGCTCCCTTTCAACTCTAGAGAGGGCCTGCACCCCCTCCTTGTGGGTCTGTTCCCCAGGAGTCAGGGGGAGAATACCTCCTCGCCGTGGCCTCTGCAGTGTCCTCGCCCCTGTCTCCACTTCCCATAGCTCGGGCCTCACCTCCCTCATCATCCTGCCCCAGAGACACTTCAGAACACATTTGCTAGAACACTTGAACAAAGTAAACAGTGGTTTCCTCGCATTCCTGTCAGCATTTGTTTTCCAGAGACTGAAGAGTCTTGAACCTGAGGGCACTCCCCTCCCCACTCCCCACACTGTGTTCATAGCTCTTGCCTGAACTTTTTCGGGGAAGGGGTGAGGGTGCTCAGGGTCGCTGGGCTTGGACAGCTGTTTCAGGCTGTGCATTTTTAGGCCTTCAGATTGCATGTTCATCGTCCCCTCTCAAACCCTCCTCTGGCCCTGGACAAGTGACAGGGCAGGGCACTCGGCGCTCAGGATCAGACGGCCTTGACTCCTCACCACAGCACTGCTCTGCCTCCTCCTGTCGCAGCCCCAGGCGGCCCCTTGGGCCTCATTCTCAGCAACGCCTTGACTTTGTCCCAACCCCATCAGGGTCCAGGGATCTGGCTTCTCCTCTTCTAGGATGTGGTGTGGACCTCAGGGGAGACTTAAGAACAATGCTGGGCCCTTATCAACAGCTAATCCCATCCTGGCCGGCTCCTGGACTTCCCTTCTCAGAAATGCCAACTCTTATTTTAACACATGGCGTGTTCCCTTCTGAGTCACCTCAGCCCCGATTGTGTGCGGCCAAAGCGGCCACAGTCCCTCCCTAACTCACACCTCGGTCAAGCTCTTCCGCCAGAGCACAGAGCAAACACCTTCAAGTCCATCCGGAATGGGCCTGGCTTCCTTCTGCCTTGTCACCAGCTCCTGGCGCCACAAAGTGCCGGAGCCGGAAGGGACCCTAGAAATCACCGGGTCTCACCCCGTCCTTCACAGCTGAGCTCACTACAGCCCAGAGAGGGCAGGGTGTTGCGCAAGGTCAGGAGGCCCGGTCCAGACCCTCGCTTTCTATGCATGTTACTTCTCAGAGAACATGAGGAGAAGGGAGAAAAACTGGGGGGATGGGGGGAGGAAGGGGAGAAGGGAGTTTGTGGCTGTTCAAATTTCTTCCTATTTAAGCCTCCATTCTGCACTTCCCAGGTGAGGCTCAGTGGTAAAGCATCTGCCTGCAAATGCAGGAGATGTGAGAGATTCGGGTTCGATTTCTGGGTCAGGAAGACCCCTTGGAGAACCCTGGAGTAGGAAATGGCAATCCACTCCAATATTCTTGCCTGGAAAAATTCCACAGACAGAGGAGCCTGGTGGGCTAAGTCCACAAGGTAGCAAAGAGTTGGATGCGATTTAGCGACTGAGCATGCATGCACAAGGTGAGATATTTGCTGAGGTTTCAGGGGAGAAAACCTTCTCTGACCACCACCAGAGCTTCCAGCAGAGCCCCGCTCCCTGCCTGGACAGTGTGTGGTGAGACTGTGATACCCAGAAAGCAGAGGACAGGCAGGGAGAGAAGCCAAAACTTAGTGACATGAGTCGGACATGACTAAGCAACTTTGCACGCACACAGTTCTCCATCCTACACTTGCCCAGAAGGAGTGCTTGTTACACTTCCAGGGTCAGCACTGGGGCTTCTCTCAGCAGTAGGAACAGGCTTAGGCAATCCTAGTATGAGGAGGGACTTTACCCAGAAGGGAGAGTATCAGAAACCCCCATGAATCAGAGCCTCCAAGTGTCCTGACTGTGGTACTTAACAGGAGAAACTGCTAAGTGACCGGGTTGTTGTTCAGTCGTTCAGTCGCTCAGTCGTGTCCGACTCTTTGCGACCCCATGGACTGCAGCACGCCAGGCTTCCCTCTCCTTCACCATCTCCCAGAGCTTGCTTTTGGTGATGCCATCCAACTATTCTCGTCCTCTGTTGTCCCCTTCTCCTGCCCTCAATCTTTCCCAGCATCAGGGTCTTTTCTAATGAGTCGGCTCTTTGCATCAGGTGGCCAAACTACTGGAGCTTCAGCTTCAGCATCAGTCCTTCCAATGAATATTCAGGGATGATTTCCCTTAGGGTTGACTAGTCTGACTAGGTAAATGGTTAATAATAAAAAGAGTTGCTGTCATGGGGAAGTCCAGGCACCAGGCCTTGCAGCCACACCCACACTCCTGCAGGGTGGCTGCCAGAGCTCCTGCCAGTGCTTGAGTAGCTCTGATCCTGTTCCATTCTGAAACTCAGAGAGGAGTTCTACCAAACCCAGGAGAAGGGACTTCCCTGGTGGTCCAGTGATTAAGAATCCACCTTCCAATGGCTCAGATGGTAACGAATCTGCCTGCAATGCGGGAGACCCAGGTTCAGTCACCGGGTTGCAAAGATCCCCTGGAGAAAGGAATGACAACCCACTTCAGTATTCTTGCCTGGAGAATCCCATGGACAGAGGAGCCTGGCAAGTAACAGTCTACAGAGTCGCAAAAAGTTGAACACGACTGAGCGACTGCTCCTACTATTTCCAATGCGGCCGTTGCCAGTTAACGAAGATCCCACATACTGTGGGGCAGCTAAGCCCATATGCCACAAATAAAAGGACCCAGAGCAGCCAAAAAACCATCACCAGCAACAAAAAACCCAAGACGGTTTGGAGGACTAACCCCCACTTACCTTGCATTCAGCCCCACCCCCTGCACCTTCTAACTCATCAGCATGCGGCCTCTAGAGGTGGCCTGCCTGGGCTCAGATCCTAGCCTCACAAGTTACTAGCTGTGGACGTGAGAGGAGAAGACCCTGGGCAAGTCTGTCGCCCTCTTCATAAACTGTGTATAGTAATAGACCCTTCCTCTAGGGGTCAGATTAAGCATAAACGCATTGCAGGTGATCACTCAGCTATCATCATCATTTCATTGCTATTATCTCATGCCGCAGCAGATATCATCTGCTTCCTTTATCCCATTACCTGTGCCACCCAAGGGCCAGCATTATGAAAGCAGAAAATATTAAGTCCTGTGATCCTCAGGGCCACACTACGTGCAGTTCTGGGGATGCCTGTGAAATGTGGGAACATAAGCCAGAGCAATGGTCAGAACATTCCAGAGCAGGAGTGGAGGGTTTGGTCAGTCTGTGGTGTGTTCTGAAAGTGAAAATGTTATCACTCAGTCGTGTCCTACTCTTTGCAACCCCATGGACAGCAGCCCGCCAGGCTCCTCTGTTCATGGAATTCTTCAGGCAAGAATACTAGGGTGGGTAGCCATTCCCTTCTCCAGGGGATCCTCCCAACACACAGATCGAACCCGGTCTCCTGCACTGCAGGTGGATTCTTTACCATCTGAGCTGCCATGGAAGCCCCACAGGGTGTTCTACAATTCCACTAAAACATCGTATGCATATTCACGTGTGTCTGGCTCAATACGTGCCCCAATATTTCCCTTCTTTCTACTTCTGTGTTGTGATAAAAGTAGAGGTTTTCATCTCACAGATTGGGCTCTGGCCTAAGGGAGGTTTCAGACTTTGGATAATCAGAAACCTGATACACACTTTGTAATGCCTTTTTAAAAAAAATTATAAGTACAGTTGATTTACAGTCTTGTGTTCATTTCTGCTGTACAGCGATGTGATTCAGTTATACATATATATTATTTTTTACCACTAGTGCCAGGCTTCCCTAGTGGCTTAAATGGCAAAGAATTTGCTTGCAATGCAGGAGACCCAAGTTTGATCCCTGAGTTGGGAAGATCCCCAGGAGAAGGGAATGGCTACTCATTCCAGTTTTCTTGCATGGAAAATCCCATGGACAGTGGAGCCTGGTGGGCTACAGTCCACGGGATCACCAAGAGTCGGATATGACTGAGCAACCAACACATTTTTTTTTATATTCTTTTCCATTATGGTTTATCACAGGACACTGAATATAGTTTCCTGTGCTATACAGTAGGACCTTATTGTTTATTCATTCTATATATAATACTTTGTGTAAAGCCTTTTAAAAAGCATTATCTATGTATATTTCATACAATCTTGTTTTTAATTTTATTTTTCATTTTGAAATAATTTTAGACTTGAGAAACTTTGCAAAAATAGTAGGAAAAATGCCTAAATACCCTTCACCCACCTCTTCCAAATGTTAACATCTTCTATAACCAGAGCATAATTATCAAGACCAGAATATGAACAGGGATTCCCAGGTAGCGCTAGTGGTAAAGAACCCTCCTGCAATGCAGGAGACATAATGAGATGTGAGTTCAATCCCTGGGTAGGGAAGAGCCCCAGGAGGAGGACACAGCAACCCACTCCAGTATTTTGCCTGGAGAATCCCATGGACAGAGGAGCCTGAGTGGTCACAGTCCATAGGGTCGCAGAGTTGGATGTGACTGAAGTGACTTAGCACTCATGCAGGATACGAACACTGATACAACACTACTAACTTACCTTCAGATGGTTTTCCAACTTTGTCCACTGCCCCTGGATTCTTCTTCTCCCCAGGATCCCATGCAGTCTCATGCAGGGCACTGGGTTGTCATGTCTCTTTAGTGTCCTCCAGTCTGGGACAGTTCCCTCAAGCTTTGTCTTTCCTGATCACAGCACTTTTGAAGAGCAGTGGCCAGTTGCTCTGCAGAATGTTCCTCACTTTGGGTGTGTCTGGTGCTTTTCCAGAATTAGACTAAGGTTTTGCATTTTTGACACAAATGCCTACATAAGTGATTTTTTTAAACTTTATTTATTTGCAAGATGCTACTTCCCTGACCAGGAACTGAACCCATGCCCCCTCCATTGGGAGTGTGGAGTATTAACCACTGGACCTCCAGGGAAGCCCCCAGCAGGGATGTTGTCTTCTTCTTGGCACATCACACCAGGAGGAACGTGATGCCCATACATCTCATTTCTGCTGATAGGGACTTTTACCCCTTGGATAAGGTGGTGTCTATCAGATTTATGCATGGCAAAGTTACCCTTTCCCCCTTTGTAATTAATAAGTATTTTGTGTGGAGATATCTTGAGACTATAAACAGAAGCCTTTTTTTTTTTTTCATTATACTTTTACTCACTAATTCTAGCACTCATCAGTGCTTCTTGCCTGCAACAATTACAGTGAGGTTAGTGTTAGTTGCTCAGTCATGTCCGACTCTGTGACACCATGGACTGTAGCCCACCCAGGTTTCTCTGTCCATGGAATTCTTCGGGCAAGAATACTGGAGTGGGGAGCCATTCCCTTCTCCAGAGGATTTTTCCAACCCAGGGATTGAATCCAGGTCTCCTGTATTATAGGTGGATTCTTTACCATCTGAGCTACCAGGGAAACCACTGTGGGGTTAGCCAAACAGCAATTTCCTATTTCCATCATTCCTTCTATATTTATTCATTGGAATTCTATTGTAAGAGGTTTCACTTCATTTATTTCTTTATGAAATTATTTATTTATATGGATGTGGAGTCATGGATATATTCTTTATCCCATGAGTTATTATTTATTACTATTATTGCTTATTTTGTTACTAAAATTGTCTCAAATCTGGCCATTGGGAACCCCTTCAATGTGAATCCTATGTCTTTTAATAATATCCTCATCATTCCTGGGTTGGGAAGATCCCATGGAGAAGGAAATGGCAAATGACTCCAGAATTCTTGCCTGGAGAATTCCATGGACAGAGGAGCCTGGTAGGCTACAGTCTATAGGGTCGCAAAAAGTTAGACACGACTGAGCAACTAACACACACAAACACACACACACACCATTTCTAAGCACTTTTTCTAGCACTGCAAAGTCTCCTGTATTCATTTATACTTTTGCTGCTCCAGCCCTAGAATCAGCCATTTCTCCAAGGAGCCCTAATTTTTTTTCACTGGGAAATGGTACTTAGAAACCAAGATCCTGAGACTAGTATACTCATAGCTACTGTGAGCATACTCATAGCTACTGTCATTATTTCCAGTCCCTTACAAAGGACAAAGCTAGGGAATATATATCTGTATGCACACACACATACATATACATCTATATCTATTTTTATTTCTATATCTAACCATCCATGTATATAAAACAATGTTGTTGTTCAGTCGCTAAGTCATGTCGGACTCTTTGCAACCCCATGGACTGCAGCATGACAGGCTCCTATGTCCTCCACCATCTCCTGGGGTTTGCTCAAACTCACATCTATTGAATTGGTGATGCTATTCAACCATCTCATCCTCCGCCACCCCCTTCTCCTCCTGCCCTCAGTCTTTCCCAGTAACAGGGTCTTTTCCAGTGAGTCAGCTCTTCGCATCAGGTGGCCAAAGTATTGGAGCTTCAGCTTCAGCATCATTCCTTCCAGTGAATATTCAGGGTTGATTTCCTTTAGGACTGACTGATTTGATCTCCTTGCTGTCCAAGGGACTCTGAAGAGTCTTTTCCAGCACCACAGTTCAAAAGCATCAGTTCTTCAGCAATTAACCTTCTTTATGGTCCAACTCTCACATCCATACATGACTACTGGAAAAACCATAGCTTTGACTTTTGTTGACCTTTGTTAGCAAAGTGATGTCTCTTCTTTTAGACACTGTTAATTTTCCTCCAGTAGGTGGCAGCACTTGTACTAACACTTTTGAGTGGATTCCGGCTGCATTTAGTAATAAAGTCATCACGGCAAGTCACCCAAGTCAGCTGGAGACAGAAAGCAACTTCAGGGTTAATATCCTCACCCGAACCACAACTTTAAAAAAGGGGGAAAAACCCCACATCTAAGGAAGTCTGGGAAGGGAATTCAAGCAAGTCTGTCCAAACCCTGCCCAGGCCACAGGGCAGCTGTTCCCCTAAGTGGGGACAGCTCCAGCCCCCCAGCCTCAGATCATCATCCCTAGGTGGGGCTTGAGGTGGGGGGTAAGATGAACCAGACTTATTGAAGGTCTCAGGGCCCTGCCCCTTCATACTCTCGGGTCCCAAGAGACACAAAGGGACATGGATCCTTGTGTGTACCTTAACTGTCTCTGGTTAGAGTTTCCATCTGAAGCAAGAAACAGAGACCCAGTCGGCCTGGCTACAGAAGAGTTGGAGGAGGGTGGGCGCTGCCCAGGAATCCTGTGGCAAGGGAAACCACAGATCAAGACATTCAGTCTCAGGAAATCAAGGTGGCTACACAGAGTCACTGTCCCCCTTCCCTGCCCGAGGGCTGCAAGTCCTGCTTCCTGGAGTGGCAGGAGAAGACAGGAGGTAGCCTGGGCTCCAATCCCAGATATGCCACCTGCTAGCTGTGGGCCTTACTTACCTTCTCTGTGCTTTAATCTCCTTATCTGGAAATTTCATAGGGATTTGGGGTGTTTATGAAGACTGCGTGAGATTATACTCTAAAGTTCTTAGAACTGAGCGGGTCACAAAGAAAAGGCTCAACAAAGCTTAGCTTTCATTTTTGTTACCACAGATATTGTTATTTCATTTTCATGCACTGCTTCATATGGTTCCTGATCCCCGATAGTTCCAGCTTGCAGCGGGTATTGCTGCCCAGCCCCAAGACTTTTAACTTTAAACAGACTCTCACCTCCAGGTGCGTTAGTTCTAATTCTAGATCAAGGGCTCTGATTGGCCCAGCACGTCGCTGGAAGCCTGGGCCGGAGACCAGGCTCCGCCCATATGGGCGTCCCAGGTCGCAAGGTCACTGAGGGCAGCCAAACTTGGAGAGCTTTCTTCCCAAAGGTGGACAGCCAGGAACAGACTAGTAAAGCCAACTCACACACAAAACATTTTTCAAAGACATGTACGTGCTGTTGTGAATAAAATGAAAGTGAAAGTGGTTCAGTCATGCGGGACTCTTTGCGACCCCATGGACTATGCAATCAACGGAATTCTCCAGGCCAGAATACTGGAGTGGGTAGCTTTTCCCTTCTCCAGGGGATCTTCCCAACCCAGGGATTGAGCCCAGGTCTCCCGCATTGCAGGTGGATTGTTTACCAGCTGAGCCACAAGGGAAGCCCAATAATACTGGAGTGGGTAGCCTATCCCTTCTCCAGGGGATCTTCTGGACCCAGGAATGGAACCGGGGTGCCCTACATGCAGGCGGATTCTTTACCAACTGAGCTACTAGGGAAGCTCGTGAATAAAATTTGAATGTATTTAAAGGTGTCATTGAGCCACAGTACTTTTCTTAATTATTCCTGTTATCCATAATATATTTGTATATTATTATATAATATTTTATATTAATAAATATAAATGACCATCATTCACTTCCTCAATACAACTTAAGGTGCAAATTTTACCGTGTTCAGTTCAGTTCAATCACTCAATCCTGTCCGACTCTTTGCTGCAGACCCCATGTACTGCAGCATGCCAGGCTTCCCTGTTCATAACCAACTCCCAAAGCTTGCTCAAACTCATGTCTACTGAATCGGTGATGCCATCCAACCATCTCATCTTCTGTCGTCCCTTTCTCCTCTTACCTTCAATCTTCCCCAGCATCAGGGTCTTTTCCAATGAGTCAGCTCTTTGCATCAGATGGCCAAAGTATTGGAGCTTCAGCTTCAATATCAGTCCTTCCAATGAATATTCAGGACTGATTTCCTTTAGGATTGACTGGTTTGATCTCCTTGCAGTTCAAGGGACTCTCAAGAGTTTTCTCCAACACTACAGTTCAAAAGCATCAATTCTTCAGTGTTCAGCTTTCTTTACAGTCCAACTCTCACATCCATACATGACTACTACATGACTAGACGGACCTTTGTTGGCAAAGTAATGTCTCTGCTTTATAACATGCTGTCTAGGTTGGTCACAGCTTTTCTTCCAAGGAGCAGGTATCTTAATTCCGTGGCTGCAGTCACCATCTGCAGTGATTTTGGAGCCCCCCAAAATTAAGTCTCTCACTGTTTCCATTGTTTCCCTAACTATTTTCCATGAAGTGATAGTCTTTACCATGTTGGTCTTTGTTAAATATCTTGATTGTAAAAACAGTCTTCATCCATCCTCAAATACTTGGTATATAATCCCTCAACATTACATTGGGCTGCTTCTGGTTCACCTTTAAAGTAGTTGAATGAGCCTTAAATCTCTGGACCAGTCCACTCTCCTCCCCGGTACCCTCCCCTGGCTCCAGGCACAGAGGCTCCAGGGTTCTGTTGGCCTGGGATCCATGCCCTTCCCCACTCTTAGTTTCTGTCTGTGAGCATGCAGCCTGCAGTGTCTGGGTGCTGTGATTATTAGATGTACCTATAAGCGCTCTCCTGAGCATCATCCCCACTCCCCAGAAAACATCTCCTTGGGTGGGAATGAACTGGATGGTAAGGGAGGGGCATCCGGCATCCATTCTGAAGATACAGTGATTTTCTGGTCCTCTGCAGGACATTAGGGAGGGATGGTAGCATCTAAGAGAGAAACATATGGCAGGCATGTGAGATGAGTCTTGTGCCTCGGGACAGGAATCCATCTCCAGACTCTGGGTTTCTGGCAACTGCTGGAACAGGGGCTGAATCTGCAGCAAGGCAAGGTGATGACTCCAGCTTTTCTCTGTGAAACAGCCTGCAGGAAAGTGTCTCATTCACCATGGACAACTTCGATTCTCACTGCCTCAACCTCTGCCTAAAATTCTTCACTCCCAGCACCTTCTAGGTAATGCTCCATCTTCCAGGTAGCCTCTTAGCACAGCTTACATCATGCTAGGCACACACATGAGTTATCTAAGCAGAGCAACGTAGGAGTCTTGCAAGTATTGTTGGTTCTGTCAGATAAGGAAACCAAAGAGGCAAAGAGGCCAAGATTAACATCATCTGAACGAAACCAAGACCTGTCTGGGGCCCTGGCCTGTGCCCACAGGCAGTACTCTTGAAGCCTGTTGAGTAAACTCCAAGATTCTCAACCTGAGTATATGGGAAAGCACATTTTACTTAGAGACAGGCAAGCCCCTAAGACCAGGAATCCACAGTTCCTGATTCCCGTCAGAGAAATATCTTCCTATTCGGAAGTGCCTCAGAGACAATACTGACTTCCCAGGTGGAGCCAGTGGTAAAGAACCTGCCTGCCAATGCAGGAGACATAAAGTGAGGCAGTTTTGATCCCTGGGTTGGGAAGATCCCCTGGAGGAGGGCTTGGCAACTCACTCCAGTATTCTTGTCTGGAAAATCCCATGGACAGAGGAGCCTGGAGGGCTACAGTCCATGGGGTCGCAAAGAGTCGGACCTGACTGAAACAACTTAATGCACACACACGCAGAGACAAAACTCACCGTCATTGCAAGCTGGACTGGACATTTGACACTTTGGCCACACAGTGTCTACTCTTCCTTCCTAATAATCACTCTAATTTCCTTTGGGGAATTATCTGACATCTACTGTGTACTGTCTCGGTGGACAGTAACTCATCTAGCAATCTATCCTCCACTTCATAAGCCAGAACAGTCACCCAGATCTCCTAAGGCATGACTTCCTTTTCATCACCTTAGAACAATCAAAGTCAAGTATCTGATCTAAGCTTGGCTGGTTGAATTTTCTTTCCTAGGAATTCGGCTTTGGAGCAGGAGACACAAAGACAGAGTAAGCTCATTGTGGAAATTCGTTCACCCCAATGACTGCACCTGGGTGAGACTGAGGTGCTCTCCCTGCTTCAGAGGACCCTCTGAGCTGCCTAGATCTTGTCCAAGTTCTGTTCTAAGTCTTCCCTTCCAACCTGAGGCATCCATGGCTACCCAATCACTTACCTTTTCTTAATTTAGCCTGAGTCAGTTTCTGTTGCTTGCTGTCAATGAATCTGGCTGATACACCAGCTCATGCTGAGGAAGAAAGAATTCCCCATATCCCTTCTGCATGAGGGATTCAAAGACAAAGCATGAACTGGCCAAGATTCCTTTTTATTTTATTTTATTTTTGGCTGCACTGGGTCTTTGTGGCTGCATGCAGGTTTTCTCTAGTTGTGGCAAGCAAGGGCTCCTCTTCATTAAAGTGCGTGCGTTTTTCATTGTAGTGCCTTTCTTGTTGCAGATCATAGGCTCTAGGCTTGCGGGTTCCTGTAGTTGCAGCATACAAGCTCAATAGTTGTGGCTCACAGGCTTAGTTGGCCTCATGACATGTGAAATCTTCCCTGACCAGGGATTGAACCCACATTCCCTGCATTGGCAGGCAGATTCTTATCCACTGCACCACCAGGGAAGTCCTGCCCAAGATTCTTAACCAAAAAAGAAAAGAAGCCTACAAAATTTGCTAGCCCTAACCATCTGCCAGAGAAGGCAATGGCAACCCACTCCAGTACTCTTACCTGGAGAATCCCATGGACGGAGGAGCCTGATAGGCTGCAGTCCATGGGGTTGTGAAGAGTCCAACACAAATGAGTGACTTCATTTTCACTTTTCACTTTCATGCATTGGAGAAGGAAATGGCAACCCACTCCAGTGTTCTTGCCTGGAGAATCCCAGGGACAGTGGAGCCTGGTGGGCTGCCATTTATGGGATCGAAGAGGGTCGGACATGACTGAAGCGACTTAGCAGCAGCAGCAGCAGCCATCTGCCAGGTGGCAGCTTCCAATCAGAACACAGAAAGCCTGAGTTTGTTACTGAAAGGGTATGGTGGGTCTGGCTGCTAGCTACTCAAAAGCCAATAAATAGGCCAGGTTGGTCAAAAGGAAGTTTGCTTTATTTCAGATGCTGGCAATTGGAGGATGGGGGTGGGGAGAGGAGGCGAGGGTGGACATCTGTCCAAAAGCCAATTCCACCCGCCCACCCCCGATAAGCAGGGGGTGAGAGCTTTCATAGACAGGCGTGGGTGAGGTGGGTCTACATGCAGAAACAGTACAGTCATCTCTAACAGTCATCTTTAAACTGGTCACCAGTGGTCTGACCAGCATCATCTTGATTGTTTTAGGTACAGTTAATCTTCAGTTCTGGGGTTCATTTGTTCCCATTTCTTTGAGGTCAATTCTCAGAATTGTGGCAGCTCACGTCCTGGGTACAGTATGCTCATCATGTTAACTTCTCCACTTGGTGTTTCAGTATTTATAAGACAGCTCACAGGATATGGCTCAGAATATTATCTATGTGCTGTGCTGTGCTGAGGTTAGTCACTTGGTTGTGTCCTACTCTTTGCCACCCCATGAACTGTAGCCCTCCAGGCTCCTCTGACCATGGAATTCTCCAGGCAAGAATACTGGTAGTGGGTTGCCATTCCCATCTACAGGGGATCTTCCTGACCCAGGAATGGAACCCAGGTCTCCTGCATTGCAGGTGGATTCTTTACTGTCTGAACCACCAGGGAAGCCCAAGAATACTGGAGTTGGTAGCCTATCCTTTCTACAGGGGATCTTCCCAACTCAGGAATCAAACTGTGGTCTCCTGCATTGCAGGTGATTCCTTACCATCTGAGCTACTAGGGAAGCCCCAAAATTATCTATAGCCCTTGAGAAGGAACTAAAAGTCCTTGACTATGCTTAATGACTACATTATTATTTAGTCTCCTTTGACTGTTTTCCTATGTTTCAGCATTTCTCACTTCTCTGATTAAACTTATTCTTTGACTAAAGTTTTCCACAGGCAAAAGGCAGGCAGAAGACACGGTGGGGATGGGGCAAGTGCCATATGGTCTTGCTCCATTTCAAGTTCACTTGACAAAGTTAGGCCCCCTGGATAAAGGGAGGAGTGGAATATCAAGTGTTTCCTCAACTCACAAGGAAGGCCTAGAGGTTGCTGCTGCTGCTGCTGCTAAGTCGCTTCAGTCGTGTCCGACTCTTACCTACTCACTATTGCAACAGTCCTCAGATTTGTTCTGGGAACAGAATTCCACAGTGGAAGCTGTGGTGAAAGACATTTGGAAAGAGAGTGATAACTTCCTTGGAGACATAAGGCTAAACTGTAAGCTGGCTAATTTGCTGGAGAGAAAGCAAAGAAAGAAAAACCTGTGAAGAGGCCTCCTTGGGTCAGAAAAAAGTCTCTATCAGTGACCCATAAAGGACTTAGGTTTGATTGGGCTTCATAAAGCAATTTATCCCCTGGGACATTGTTGAAAACAATAGAGCAATCAGTCAGAAATATTGGAGATTCACAACGAGGTGTTTTGAGACAAAGAGAACCCTTCCCAAACTTCTGTCATCACAGGATAGTTGAGGTCATGCTCAAGGCTGTACCCCTTGAGGTGCAACATCTGAGACATCACACTATGAGGGGTGGAGGGACCTCACTAAAATTACCCAATCAGTCACTAAACATGAAAACAAGCAATTCATCTCTAAAAGGCAATAACATACCTGGGGAGGGGAGTGTGACCAGTAGTCATGTTTGCTATAATATATTATCTAAGATAACACAGTCTCCAACAAAAAATTACAAGACATAAAGAAATAGGAGAAAACAGGGAATTTCCTGGGGATCCAGTGGTTAGAACCTAGTCCTTTCACTGTCAGGTTGTAGGTTCAATCCCTGGTCAGGAAACTTAGATCCCACATGCCAAGAGGCAACAAAGCCTGCGTGCTGTGACTAGAGAAACCCCAAAACCCAAACACAATGAAGACCCAGTGCAGCCAAAAATAAATAGGAAATCTGAATAAACTGTAGACTTTAGGAAAAACAAATAAATAAAGATCATGTGGAAATTGATTGCATCAATAGAGAACCCACACACTTATGGCCAATTAATCTACAATGAAGTATGCAAGAATACACAATGAAGAAAAGACAATCTCTTCAACAAGCGGTGCCAGGAAAACTGGACAGCTACATGTAAAAGAATGAACATTTTCATTTTGTCATATATAAGCTTAAATGGATTCAAAACCTAAATGCAAAATCAAATACTATAAAACTCCTAGAGGAAAATGTAGGCCACTCTTTGACAAAACTTGCAACAGTAGTTTTTTGGATCCATCTCTTAGGGTAATGGAAACAAAAGCAAAAATAAACAAATGGGACCTATTAAGCTCTAAATTGTTTGCACAGCAAAAGAAACCATAAAATGCAAAGATAACCTATAGAATGGGAGAAAATATCTGTAACTCATACCAACAGCAAGGGCTGAATTTACAAGACAGAAAAACAGTTTACACAGCTCGATAAAAAAATTGAAACAAAAAACCAAAAATGGGCAGAAGACCTAAGTAGACATTTCTCCAAAGAAGACAGACAGATGGCCAACAGAAACATGAAAAGATGCTCAACATCACTAACTATTAGAGAAATGCAAGTCAAAACTACATTCAGGTAGTTTTGTTGATGGCCATCTGACCTCACTCTGGTCAGAATGACCATCATCAAAAAGTCTACAAGTTATAAATCCTAGAGAGGGTATAGAGAAAAAGGAACCCTCCTACACTGTCAGTGGGAATATAAATTGGTACAACCACTGTGCTGAACAGTAAGAAAGTTACTTAAAAAACTAAAAATAGAGTAACCATATAATCCAGCAGCCCTGCTTCTGAGTATATACCCAGAAAAGACAAAAACTATAATTTGAAAATATAACATGTACCCCAATGTTCAATAGCACTATTTATAATAGCCCACATCTTTATCTATTTATATATATATATGGAGCTTCCTTGGTGGTTTAATTGTTAAAGAATCCGCCTGCAATGCAGGAAACGCAGATGATGTGGGTTTCATCCCTGGGTCGGGAAGATCCCCTGAAGGAGGGAATGACAAGCCACTCCAGTACTCTTGTCTGGAGAATCCCATGGATAGAGGAGCCTGGTGGGCTACAGTCCATAGGGTCGCAAAAAGTCATACAAGTCTGATCAACTGAACAACAACAACAAAACCCTAACCCAAATGGTCTCTTCAGCTGGTCTGAGAGCTCCTGGGGGTATATTTGTGATATACCCCAGGTTCTCGGAGTAACATGCAATGCAATAATTATTTCATGACCATATGTGTGAGAGCGGCTAAGTTGTCTTGTTCACCACTAAATCCATAGCATCTAGAACCACATGTGGACGTACAACATGTTTATTGAATGAACTTATGAGTCAGATGAGCGTGCCCTCTCTTCTGAAACCCAACAAAGGAAAAGAAGCTGAAGCAAAAGTCTTGCATGATATTTTATTCTGAGAGGGAAAGGCAGTGGAAGGAGTTCAGCGAGAGAAACTGGAAAGAAGACTCCTGGATTCAGGAATGAAGTAGCAGGCCGAGGATGCTGGAGTTTCTGTGCTTTTTCCCCAGGGTGGGGTCAGGGGACCCAGGGAATCAGATGAGACCTAGTGTGGAGAGAAGAGACAGGTTGATCAGGGCTCTGATTTCTCCAGTATCTCAGTCTCAGGCCATTTCCTTGGTGTCAACCTCATCTTACGTGATGCTCTCATTCAATCCTCATTTCAACCTCAGAAATAGAAATCATTATCGCCCTTTCACGGGTAAGGAAACTGAAACTCAAAGAGGTTAGGTTACTTGCCCAAGGTCACAGAGCTGAGGAGAAATGGAGACCTGATTTTACTCCAGGATTGTTTTCGGGAGTGTGGGGAAGGGCAGGGGAAGGTTGCCTCAGGCTGTTAGGAGTTTCCCTTTCATGGGAAGGCTGTCAGGGAATGAGTCCCTGCTGTTGCCTCTGCACATACCTGTCTTGCTTTTGCACAGCCTGATGTCAAAACAGATGGCCTGAGGCTTTTTTCCAGCTAAGATGTCCCGAGAGATGACACCCAGAAATTTCTTCATGATATACTTGCACACACTTTTCAGCACCTTCATCTTGCTGCACACCTTGGAGGCCGCCTCGCTGATGGTTTTCTGTAGTGGCAGCGCCAGGGTGGGAAACGGGCCTCAGGTGAGCCTTGCTGGGCGCTGCCTCTCTGCAGGCCCTGGCAGACTTGGGCTCTCAGCGGGTCTGACAGTGGGAGTGCTGGGTCCCAGGAGTTGGTGCCAGGTGTTAGTGGGAGCAGGGACTCGAGAGACAAGGCTCAACCCCCCTCCCCATCCCAAGCCTGGCCAGCAGGGGCTCTGGAAAGGACGATTGACCCTGCCGTGTCTTAGCTCCTCTATACCCGGGCCCTGTCTTCTGGGTGGCGAGTGGTGCCCAGACCCACTTTAAAGGCTCTGCCTATATAGCTTCTGGGTCCAAGGCCAGACTGCGGGCTCCATCTGCTGGGGATGGGGGGTGTGGTGGGTTAGGAGGGGATCCAAGCTTGGAGCCTTGGGCCATTGCTTTTGAAATATCTTCTTCTGACATCTCCCATGGAAGGGGATAAATCTGAGTACCAGAAGGTGAAGGTGGTGATGCTGAGCAAGTTGGGGGAGCCAAGGAGAGGGAGGGAGGGAAAGTGAAACTATGGTTCAGGTGATGATACATCCACTTGCTAAGTATTCACTAAGAGCTTAAGTACATCCCACTTTCCAGGTCATTTAAAAAGCCTACGTAGGGCTTCTCAGCCCTGCCCACTACACTTGGGGGCACCTCTCCACCCACCAGGTTCCACAAGTCTCCCATCTCACCTCATCGGGCTTTTCTCCCACCATTTCCTCCAGGCGTTGTATTATCTTCCGACATTTATCACAGAGAAGGCCCAGCTCCTCTCTTTGGAGCACCAGGTCACTCTATTAGGAAAGGAAGCCCCTTAGGGTGGTCTCTCAGATACCTCAACTTCATAAGGGCACCAGGAAGTGTCCCCTAGGAGCTTTCAAGCCAGCAGGATGACCCATGATCTGTCTGTCCATATTAGGACCTGAGCCAGACTGACTGGCCCCTGCCCATCTCTCTGCCTGCCTTAGAGGGGCTGAGAGGCCCCATGACCTGCCCCCACACCCATAGCACCGTTCTCAGCCCAACATCTGTTCTACCATCAGACAAGGAGGAGGCCTTTGGGGAGGGCCCAGCCACCAGTATAGCCCCCACCCCACAGTCAGGTACCAGTGTGAACAAAACCAGCATCTTCAGCTCCCAGCCCTGCCTCCCCACCCCCTGGCCAGTTCAGTCTCCAGGCCCTCACCCCTGGCGCTGCCCAGGGAGGAGAAGAAGGAGAGGGATGGTGGGTGGGCAGCAGGAAGCCATCCGTGTACCTGGGGATCCTTCGGGGACAGGCCCTGGCACAACTCATCTTCATCGCACAGATGGGCTGTTGCCTGGTCATGGTGCTCAGGGGTCAGACCGGAAAAGGCCAGCCCTGGGGAAGAAACAGCATCAGCAGCCCTCCACAGACAGAGGGAGAGAAGAAGTCACTTCTCCTGGCTGGGGAGAGCCCAGGAGGCAGCTGGGGCCCAGGAGAGGGAGGCGGCCTTGTGAGGGGTCCCAGGGGCCTCCTGCCCTACTCTGCCCTGGGGCTGCTCTGACCCACGCCAGGTGCCCTTGGAGCTCATGCTCGGGTCCATCAAATCTGAGAAAGCAGGGCTGGGAGGAGGAGCCATCTGGATCTATCCCAAGGGGAGCGTCCTCACCTGGGGCGACCAGGAGCACTGAGGCGATGAGCAGGACGGCCCAGGAGGTCATGTTGAGGCTGCTGCCCAGGCTCCCTCCACAGCCTGTTTTATAGAGGCTGGGAACCTGGCAATCTGACGACCAGACAGGGTCCTCTTCCTCTTGTTGGCCACCTCCCATGTCACTGGGTTTACCACAAACACTGGTGCCGGTATGTGGAGAAGTGGGGGGAGGAGTGTACCTCAGAGCTTCCACACACCCCTCGCCACCCCACCATCCAGCACTAGAACTTTCTGAGCTGAGCCGGTGTTGGAGGGCACTGGCCGCCATGACGCCCACCCTGCCCTGATGTGGTAACGGGAGAGGTCCCCACTACCGAGGGGTCGGGTAGGGCCGTTGGCCAGGTGAGCGTCCATGCCCCTCTGCCTTATCTCTTCCTCCCACCCCAGAGGTCTGGGCTGGTGTCGCTACATCATCCTTCTCCTCATATCCCAGGTCTCCTTCCAGCCATTTAAGCCAATGTAGCACTACATGATTCAGATGTAGAACAAGGTGCCCTCAGGGTAGATCTTGACAGCGCCTCCTCCCAGCCCTGCATTCTCGGGCTTCATGGACCCTGATCATGAGCTCCATGGGCACCTCAGATCCCCTAGACCCACACCAGCCTTCTCACCATCATCAAGGAGTCCGGGCCTTTCCCTCAGAGCCAGGTTCAGCCCAGCCTGGCAGTGACCTGTCTGATGGACAGAGAGAGCCAGTGGGAAGGACGGGAGCCCCAGCCAGGGGTCTGGTCCCAACTTCTGGGCCTCTGAATAGTCATCTGAGTCATAAATGACATTGGCCCTCATCTGTAAGAAAAATACAGGCTACCCAGTTAAATTTGAATATTAGATAAAAATTAATTTCTTAGTATCCATATGTCCCAAATATTGCATGGAATATACTTACACTGAAAAGCATTTGTTGTTTACCTGACATTCTAATTAAACTGAGCATCCCATGGTTTGCCTGGCCCCTTGAATCCTTTCTGGTTTATTCCCCCAATCCCAGGGTAGCAGACACACTCACAACTAGCTCATGTCACACACTTACACATAGTTACGG
This sequence comes from Muntiacus reevesi, assembly GCF_963930625.1. Taxonomy (NCBI): domain Eukaryota; kingdom Metazoa; phylum Chordata; class Mammalia; order Artiodactyla; family Cervidae; genus Muntiacus; species Muntiacus reevesi. The sequence continues at coordinate 54,741,290 of NC_089251.1, read as the reverse complement.
GAACTCAGGGGCATACGCTCTCCAAAGCACTGACAAATTCACACACACTCATAGCCACTCACACTCCCAGATACCCACACACACATACTCACACATTAATTCAAAACCACATACTTTCAAATACTCATAAATTCACACATAAACACACCACCTTTGTTCTTGCCTATTGCGGAAGTCACTGAATGCCACATTAAGGAGCAAGGAATTTAAGCATTTTTAAGCACTTTGGCTCTCTTATTTTTATTGAAATAAATTTTAATTATATAAGCAAGAAGCAATAAGTGAAACCACTTATAAGTTCACCAGACAGATTTACAGGAATATTGACAGATGACAACTAGACTCATAGTGGCCATCATTTTTAAATTTATAGAAATATTGATTCTCTGTGTTGTGTACCAGGAAATTACATAGTGTTGTCGGTCAATTATACTTATAAGATAAGTAAATACTAGAGATGTAATGTATAATATGATAAAGATAATGAACACTGCGGTACATTATAAATGAAAATTGTAAAGAAAGTAAATCCTAACAGCTCTCACTTCAAGGAAAACTTTTTGTCTATTTAATGCTGATTTCCATGAGATGATGGATGTTCACTAAATCCACTGTGATCATTTCATGATGAATGTAAGTCAAATCATTATGTTGTACACCTTAAAACTATACAATGCTGCATGTCTGATATCTCAATACATTGGAACTTAATTATAAAAAATTTATAGAAATACCCATTTATACCTTTAAATGAATATATTTATAAATAAGTATATGCTTATATAAACTTATATATCATAAAAAATGCTTTGGGACAGCTTTTTAAATTTAACAAGATATCATGAACATCATCCCAGTCAATAAATTTAGATTTCCTTCATCATTTCCATTGGTTGCTTCGTATTCTATTTTAGGGATGAACTCTAACTAGAGTCCTCAATTTTGGGACTCATGAAGCTTCCCCTTGCAGAACAGAGGCGGAGAGCCCTTCAATAGCTAGTGCAATAGTCTGGGTGAGTGATACGAATGCCTTCTTCAGACTGGTTGCTTCATAATCGCAAGACGACTACTGTAGCCCCTCCAGGCCCTAGGGCCCCAGCCCAGGTGGAAAAATTAGAAGAGTGAAGCAGGAAAGGGAGGTACTTGTGTATATTTTAAAAAAGCAAATATTTCCCAGAGACCTTCAGCTTGTCTCATCAGTATGTCCCAGCAGGCACCCGCAAGTGTGAAGGGCTATACAGAAGGATGCCTTTGGCTGGACTTCGAACAAAACTGAGATTCTGCCAGGAAGGACTGATGAGAAGTCACGGGAATTAGGTAGGCAACAGCAGTGTCAGCTAGAGAAGGACTTCTTGCTAAGCAGTATTTTGAAGGAAAAATTGATGGGATTTTGTAACTAATCAGATACAAGAGACAGAGGAGACAGGAGGCCAAAGTTTTATAGTATTTGAAGGCTGAGGGGCCAGTGGTGAAGCAGGAAAATTAGGAAATGGAGCTTGTGTGTGAAAGCTGAGTTTGAGGTGTTGCATTTGTGTGGTCTGCTTGAGGGCGGGGTTGCCTCTGCTGTCAGATCCGCCCTTGATTCCTAGAACTGCCCTGAGACCAGATAGTCAGCTAATGGGTTCGCCTCCTATAAGGAAACCAGGACTCTAGAGAAGCCCAGTGAATGCTCCAAGGACACACAGCTCAAACCACATACGTCTGGGGATTTGAACTCAAACTCCAAAATCCAAGTTCGTCCCCACTCCACATTGGCCGTATCTCTAGGTCTCTAGGCCAAGGTTTCTTGCCATCTGGCCGCCAGGTCAGCCGCTGTCCCCGCTCCCCTCCACAGGCCTCCTCTTCCCTAACCACGTGAAGAGACCAGGGTGTATGTGTGGAGACCACATGAGTGAAGGGGGAAAAGCCCAAGAAGGTGACTCATGTCTTTCTTTACCGAATTCATTAAACATATATATCAGTAAATACACACACATACAAATATCTTTGGGGAATTCAGTAAGATCAGATATTCCAACAAATCCTTTTCTGGGGTGCTAAGGGGTATGGACAAGGGGTCCCGGGGTCCTATGTGACAAGAACCTAGCACAAATCCACAAGTCCTATCCGCTTGTGGTCGTGGGGTCCCATGGACAAGCCTGCCTCAAGTCAATCTTCTTCAAGAAATCTCTGATTTCCCCAGTGTCATGAAGATATCCTCTTTTTTCTTCTAGGAGTTTTATAGTTTTCCACATTTAGGTCTGTGATTCATCTCAAATGAGCTGGGTTGAAGTTCTGTTGCTTCAGATCAATTTTTTGAAAAGATTTTTATTTTCCCATTCAATTGTTTTGACATCTGGGTCATTTCTATCAAATGACTGTATAAATGTGGGTCTGTTCATAGGTTCTTTATCACAGCAAGTACTGTTATCAATAATAATAGCAAAACACTCTGACTCTTTTAAATGGGCACAATATTTGAACAGTCACTTCATAAAGGAAGAATAGCCAAAAAATATTTGAAAAAGTGTTAAATACCATAACTCATGAGGGAATTCTATGTTAAAACTACCATGAAATGATGGTATCAAAATGACTATAATTAAAATAACAAGATCTTGCTTACGTGTGGAATCTAAAAAGGAAACAAACAAAAGAAAACAAAAAAACAGAACTCATAGAAACAGAGCCCTTTTCTGGGCGTGGGGCACGATGTGGGAAGAGGGCAAAATAGGTGAGGGTGGTAAAAAAGTACAAGCTTCCAGTTATAAAGCAAGTCCTGGGTGTGTAACACATAGCACAGCGACTATAGTTAATAATACTATATGTATATTTGAAAGCTGCTGAAAGAAATCTTAAAAGTTCTCATCACAACAAAAAAATTATAACGTGGTGATGAATGACAACTAGGCTTCTGGTCGTAGTATTTTTGCAATCTATATTACATCAAACCGTTATGTTGTAAACCTGAAACATATGTCATATGTCAATTACATCTCAAATTTTAAAAAATGAATAATAATATCCATTGTGCAAGGATGTACTGAGATATTAAAAATCATATTAAATATTTGTCATATGTGGGGGGAGAAAAAGACAAACAATACTAAGTGTTAATAAGGATGTGGAGCAACAGGTACTTCAAAAAAGTTATCGGTGAGAATATAAAACGAACTTTTTAAATGTAGATTGACAGTGTTTCATAGAGTTAAGGCTACACATGCCCTATAACCTCTACATGTCTACCCACGCTAATGAAAACATATGCACATACAAAGATTATTACAAAAGTTGTTCACAGAAACATGACCCAGCACCTACACTCCTAGATAAATATTCCAAAAAACTGAAAACAGAGATTCAAAGAGACACTTGTTCATCAATGTTCATCAAAACATTATTCAAAATAGTCAAAAGTGCGAATGACCCAAGTGTCCATCGACAGATGAATGGATCAACAAAATATGGTATATATATATATATAATGGAATATGATTCAACCATGAAAAGGAATAAAGTTCTGATACAGGTAACAACATGGATGAACCTTGAAAGAATTAAGCTAAATGAAATAAGCCAGATACAAAACAATACATATGATACCACTTACATGAAATATCTATAAAAAGCAAATTTGTAGGGATAGAAATTAGATGAAGGATTAACAGGGGCTGAGGGGAGGGGAAAAGAGGGAACTATTGCTATTGGTTACTGAGTTTCTATTTAAGGTCATAAAAATAAATTTTGGAAATAGTGATATTTGCAGAATATTTAATTAGCGTCACTGAATTGTACATTTTGAAATGGCTACAATGGCAAGTTTGTGTTATATGTATTTTACCACCACCACAACAACAAAAATAATAAAGAGATAATGCTCTTAGAAACTTTCCCACAAAAGCCAAACATCAGAAATAACCCAAATGCAATTTAGAAAGATGGTAACGATAACCTTATATGCAAAAAAGAAAAAGAGACACAGAAGTACAGAACAGACTTTTGAACTCTGTGGGAGAAGGTGAGGGTGGGATGTTTCAAAAGAACAGTATGTATATTATCTATGGTGAAACAGATCACCAGCCCAGGTGAGATGCATGAGATAAGTGCTCAGGCCTGGTGCACTGGGAGGACCCAGAGGAGTCGGGTGGAGAGGGAGGTGGGAGGGGGGATCGGGATGGGGAATACGTGTAACTCTATGGCTGATTCATGTCAATGTATGACAAAACCCACTGAATTGTTGTGAAGTAATTAGCCTCCAACTAATAAAAAAATAAAAAAGAAAAAAAAGAAAAAAAAAGAAATAACCCAAATGCCCACCAACAGGTAAATGGATAGATAAATAAAGTTTAGCCATACAATGCAACACTACTTGGTGATAAAAAGAAATAAATTACTAATATATGCAACAAAATAGATGAATGCCAAACACTGAGCAAAAAGATGCCAAACACAAAAAAAAACTACACTCTGCATGATCCCATTGATATGAAATTCTAGAACAGGCAAAATTCACATATGGTGAAAAACAGCAGAAAAATGATAGGAGGTGAGAAGAGGGTGTGGGGGTTTTGGGGAAAGTACACAAAGGGACTCTCTCAGGTGATGAAAATGTTTTCCATCCTGACTGGGGTGTGAATTTCATGGGTACATGCATCTATCAAATCTCATCACTCTCTACACTTAAGATTTATGCATTTCACTATATGTAATCATGTCTCAACAAAAAGATTATCTAAAAATGCTTAAGTTACAATCTCATGGTTCCTAATGAACATTAGGGATTCCCTGGTGACTCAGTAGTAAAGAATTGGCCTGCCAGTGCAGGAAATGCAGATTCAATCCCTGGTTCGGGAAGATTCCCTGGAGAAGAAAATGGCAACTCACTCCTATATTCTTGCCTGGGAAATCCCAGGGATAGAGGAAACTGGTGGGCTACAGTCCATGGGGTCTCAAAAGAGTTGGACACAACTTGGCAACTAAACAACAATGAACGTTATCAAAATGTATTGTATCAGTACCAAAAGTATTGTATCAGTTTACACTGCCGTTACCTACAAGTTTGCTGTCCTTTCACCAGCATTAGATGTTATCGTAGTCTTTAATCTGCAACTGTAATGAGTAGAAATAGTAAGTACATTTAATCTCCACTTATGACTGCAAATTGTTTAATATTTTCCCAAATATTTCTTTACTGTTAAATGCATTTGGGGAGGAGGACTTTCCTAGTGGTCCAGTGGTTAAGAATCCACCTCACAATGCAAGGAATGTGGGTTCGATCCCTGGTCAGGGAACTGGGATTGCACAAACCACTGAGCAGCTAAGCCCTCCCAAACACAACTAGAGAGTCCCTGCACAACAACAAAAGATCTCACATGATACAATGAAGTTCCTGCAACTGAGACCAGAGGCAGCCAAATAAATAAATATCTACATATTTTTTTTAGCTTTTTATTTGGGGGAGTTCTCTTTCTTATTTTGATTTTTGTCCCTTGCCCATTATCTATTAGACTCTTTTTTTTTTTCAATTTCTAAGGATTCTTTTTTTTTTTTTAGTTCTACCAGTTTATTGCTTTATGTAATAAGTATATTAATGGTATGATTAAACTACTCCACTTGGGGGAGGAGAGAGGATTAAAAAAGGCAAGAGTAAACATTAAAAAAATAATACAAAACAAAATACTCCAAATGCTTTGTCACTTCATAGCTTACCTTTAAATATTGGTGACATTTTTCTTTTGGTTAGAAATGTTTCATTTTCTATAGTCAAACATATCTTTTCTTTATGACATGTTTTTTCAGTTTAGAAAGTTGTCATTACTGCTTTTTATCTAAAAAAAATTTTTTTTTCAAATTTTGCTCTTACCTAGTTTTTTAATGTGCTATTCTAATTCTCTGGAACTTTATTTTAGTAAGATATGGGGAAATCAAATTTTATTCTTTACAAAATGATATATTCAGTTAATTTAAATTGTTGATGGTATATTTTCCCTGCTCTCTACTGATTTGAATTTATTCTTTTATAATATATCAAGTTACCTTCAATAACATCAAATTCTGGGCTATCTCTTCTGTCCCACTGGTCTGAATATTGAGTGTTCTATTTAACACCACATGGTTTAACTACTGCAACTTTCTTTTTCAGATTTTTATTTAATATTACTTTACTTTAAAAGTATACTTCAAAAAACAAGAAAAAGTATCTTTAAAATATTTTTAAAACTTTAGTACCTTATTTTCCAAAAGTATGTATAAAGTATATTTTGTGTGTGTGTGTGTGTGTGTGTGTGTGCGCGCGCACACACACACACACACACACACACAGTTGTGTTGAACTCAGCGACCCCATGGCCGTAGCCTGCCAGGCTCCTCTCTCCATGGAATTTCCCAGGCAAGAATACTGGAGTGGGTTGCCATTTCCTCTTGCAAGGGATATTCCTGACCCAGGGATCAAACCCAAGTCTCTTGAATCTCCTACACTGGCAGGCGGATTCTTTGCCACTGTGTTAATACTAAATACTAAAGACAACAATCTAGAAAAATTTTTAACTAATAAACTATCACAATGAAATTCTCATACCAAATTTTGCTAGAACTAAAAATTAATATAGAAAAAATTCATCTCTTTACAGTCACTTTTCCAGCCATGAGCATACTATGACTTTCAGTTTTTCTGTCTTTACACCTCTCAAAAAAGTTATAGGAAGAACTCGGACTCAGGGGCACTGAGCTCCATCGAGTGGCTGGAGATGGTGACTGCAGAGCACGACCCCCACCCCCACCCCCACATCCCCGCGGCCACAGTAGGGACCTTCTGAGGAAGGTGCAGCTTAGAGGCCCTGCGCTCCACAGTCCCACACTTGGCACATGGCTCTGAACTTGCTCAAGGGGCATTTTCGTATAACGAAATGAAATGGTAGAAAAAAAAAGAGATCATTAGAGGCAGTAAAACTGAAATAAATAGGAAGATCATCAGCCCGCTGGAGAAAGTAGGTGGTGTAAAACAGAGTGAAGCAAGGTTTTATATTTCAGCAGGCCACCTGAAATTTAACTAACATATGACTGCTCTACAAAACAAAAACAAAGAAACAAAAACCCTGCTCTTTCTTTAGAGAGCTCTATTCAGTTCCAGTTACATGAAATAAATCAGCCCCTTGAGGTTAAAAGCAGCCCCTGTCTGCTTTTCTTGATTATACTTGGAAAAATATTAAATAGCCTCACACTTGGAATAAGAAGGAAAAAAATACCCACCATTATTGTATGGAGTATTTTGCTTTTCACTGGTCTTCATGAATCTTTTTCTTCTGTAAACATTTCTGTTGTATTGTATTTCAGGAATTTAGTACTTTAAGGCATTAGAGTTACTGAGTACTATGTCTGCCTATTTATCCAAATTATTTCCCCGACTTACGGCTTTTTGCAGTCATGAATTCTCCAGTTTTCCTTTAAAAATTTTTTTTAAAATTTATTTATTCATGAATATATTTACATGGCTGTGCCAGATCTTAGCTGCAGCATGTGAACTCTTAGTTGTGGCATGCAGAATCTTTAGCTGCAGCAAGTGGGATCTAATTCCCTGACTAGGGATTGAATCCCAGCCCCCAGCATTGGGAGAATGGGGTTTTAGCCACTGGACCATCATGGAAGTCTCTCCAATTTTCCTGATAGCATGTATAGATTATTACCCAAATTTCTCTAAAGTCATCAAGTTTCTGTTTATGTCAACACTTTGTTTTATTTTTATCTACAGTATTTTAATTTGAATTTCTGTCCTTGCTTATGTTTTGAGAGCTCTGACTATCTACTAAAACCTGAAGACACAGTGTGTTTAGTCTTATCAATGTTCTTTTGATTTCAGCCTTCAGGGCTACTGCCTGTCATTTTCCATGGTGATGATTTTATTTACGATGTAACCTCTGGTCAGAAGTCATTATCTTTGTATAGGCTATTTAGGGTAACTTCCCATATAAATGAGACTATCTTCTCTTCCCTTTTTATTCCATTCCAATTATAATGAGAGCTCTAAAAAATACTTTTGTCCAAGCTCATTATCTGTTTTCTTGGTACCTGGTAACCATCAGTGCTACTTCAAATAGTCAATCTTTTACTGAAAGTACAGTCTCTACCATATTTGAAGAGGAACATTCTTTGGTTCTACTTTGTCAATAGTTTCCTCACTGCTACAGTGGATTGGTTTAATTGTCACAAGTTTAACTTAGAGACATCATTTTGGGCTTCCCTGGTGTCTAGTGGTTAAGAATTGGCCTTCCAATGCAGGGGGTGTGGGTTCAACCCCTGGTGACAGAACTGTGATCCCACATGAGGGTCAACTAAGCCCCGAGCTGCAGTTACTAAGCCTGGACACTCTAGAACCTGTGCTCCGCAATAAGAGAAGCCTGAGCAACACACTTAGACAAAAAAAAAAAAAAAAAAAAAGTGCACACCACAACAAAGACGCTGCACAGCCAAAAAACCCAGCACAGCCAAAAAAAAGGAAACATCACATTACTTGTGGTTCCATTTCTCAACTAGAAATGCTGCTTTGTCCACTTATAATTCATAATCTTGAGCAACCTGAAAATAATCAATAATATATCAGAGAAATGCAAATCAAAACCACAATGAGGTACCATCTCACCCTGGTCAGAATGGCTGCTATCAAAAAGTCTACAAACAATAAATGCTGAAGAGGGTGCAGAGGAAAGGGAGCCCTCTTACACTGTTGGTGGGAATGCAAACTAATACAGCCACTATGGAGAACAGTGTGGAGATTCCTTAAAAACCTGGAAATAGAACTGCCATACAACCCAGCAATCCCACTACTGGGCATACACATCGAGGAAACCAGAATTGAAAGAGACACATGTACCCCAATGTTCATTGCAGCACTGTTTACAATAGCCAGGACATGGAAGCAACCTAGATGTCCATCGGCAGACGAATGGATAAGAAAACTGTGGTACATATACACAATGGAATGTTACTCAGCTATTAAAAAGAATTCATTTGAATCAGTTCTAATGAGGTGGAGGAAACTGGAGCCTATTATACAGAGTGAAGTAAGTCCGAAAGAAAAACACCAATACAATATACTAACGCATATATATGGAATTTAGAAAGATGGTGATGATGACCCTACATGCAAGACAGCAAAAGAGACACAGATGTAAAGAACAGACTTTTGGACTCTGTGGGAGAAGGCAAGGGTGGGATGATTTGAGAGAGTAGCATTGAAACATGTATATTACCATATGTGAAATAGAGCATCAGTCTAGGTTTGATGCATGAGACAGGGCGCTCAGGGCCGGTGCACTGGGATGACCCTGAGGGATGGAATGGGGAGGGAGGTGGGAAGGAGGTTCAGGATGGGGGACACATTTATACCCATGGCTGATTCATGTCAATGGATGGCAAAAAGCACTACAATATTGTAAAGTAATTAACCTCCAATTAAAATAAATTAATTAATTTTTCAAAAAAGAAAATAATTTTAAAATATTTTAACAGCTTAGTTTTAACATTAAAACTAATCAAAACTTACAACAATAAGAATTATAATTATTAAGTGAGTTAGAATGATGACTCAGCACATTCAAGAATTAACTGTAGTTTTTCCCCCACCAATTTTTATACCTTCTCATAATGCATCTTTTGGGGCCATGATACTATTTATTAAATAATGCTTTCCTTTAAAAACAAAATAATTCCACGAAAGTGTTTATATCTGTTCAGGAATATTGTAACTTACAAATGCTAATTTGTTGTTAACAAGTAAAATGAGTTAACTTCTGTTAACTTTTAACTTTGCTGAAGTTAAATGAGTTGACTTCTGGCTATACTGATGTTTGTACTACCCAAAAGACTTGGATGCAAACTGTTCTGTAAATATGAGATTCATGCAAACTTTGGAAACGAGCCATTAAAACATTTTAATCAAAATTTTTATTATGGATCTATTGTATAGCACAAGGAACTATATTCAACATCTTATAATAACCCATTATAGAAAAGAATCTGAAAAAGAATTGATTGTATGTATATTTATAACTGAATCACTTGGCTGTATATATGCAACATTGTATATCAACTATATGTCAATTTAAAAAAATCTTTTTTTAAACCTCTCAGCAGCAGCTTACCACTCAAAATATAAATGTGAGAGAGGAAAACAAGAAAAGCCAACTTGGGTGGCTATTATGCTTAGACTCTCTCACCTTCTTTTTTTTCCTTCCTTCTATCTGGAGAGGTTGGAAAGTTACAGCAACACTTCCCAGAATTCATTGCAACTTGGGTCTGGGTGCGAAACCCTGTTTACAGTTAGAGGCACTGACGTGGGTCTTGGGAGGTTGACCCCAATACCATCTTTCTATTCTCTTTTGACTATTTTGTCTTTTGGAAAGCAAGGTTATAGAAGTGTTACATTTGGGGGCAGGAGCATGTCCAGTATCAAAAGTCTTCTTGAATTTGGCTTTCTAATCCCTGAATAGCAATTTATTCCTGAATGTATGTTTTTGAACTCTGAGCTTCAGAACCAGCTTCAAGTTGCCTTTAACATCAACTATTGAGAATAACTTCTGAATTTTTCAAGGCCCAATTCACAACCTACTTCTTTAGTCCTACATACAATTTCTAAAGACCTAATTTCCTGTGTAAAATCCTCCTGGAAAAGAAAGTAGAAGTGGGTGGGATCTAATTTATTCTGCCAAAGAGGGGCTTCTCTGTACCTGTACCTGCAGATGTCCTCTATATCTTCAGGGAACCCTGACAGTGTGGTACACACACACGCACACTCACATACTCACACATGTAGTTTTGTCCTCTTAACCCCATGATTTAAACTGCCGGGTCAGTGGTTAACAAGGATGTGGCTGAAGCTTTGAAGAGTAGATCAGTCTTAGAAGTGACAAATTATCTTAGAAGTACAAATGCTCATCCTTCCCACCACCTCCCCTATCTATTAATAGGTGGAACCTCTCCGTGTCCTTTATTAATGTGTCTCCATCTTGCTCCCAGAAGCCCCTGACCCACTGAGCATTGTCTTCAAGGACACCCTTATACAATAGGCTACAGAATCACTTCTATTTTCCGTGTCAGCCTGTGGCTATATTAGTTTTCTCTTGTTGCTGTGACAGTTATCACAAACACAGTGCCTTAAAAACCACAACCATATAGACCTTCCAGGGAGCTCAGGGCTTCTAAAGTATGAGACACCCATCTCTTTGAGTGGCCCTTTAATAAACCTTTCTCTGCTCCAAACTCACAAACAAGCAAGCAAAAAACACTCATTTAATGATCTGACAGCTATAGGTTAGAAGTCTGAGTGGTTTCAATTGGTTCCTCTGCTGTGGGTCTCATGAGGCCAAAATCAAAGTGTTGGCTGGGTGGACTCTTATCTGGGAAGAATCCACTTCCAAAGTCATTCAGGATCGCTTCTCAGTCTTTTGGCTAAGATCAAGTGTAGTATCAAAGTCATTCAGGTTGTTGGCAGAATTCAGTTCCTCATGGTTGTAGGACTGAAGTTTCCTTTTCCCTGCTGGCTGTCATATGAAATTCATTCTTAGCTTCTAGAGGCCGCTGGCATTTCCTGACTCATGGCCCTCTCTGTCCTCTAAGTCAGCAATAGCAGATCAAGCCTTTCTCATGCTTTGAATCCCTCAGAGCCTCTCTTTGCTTCATCTTCCTGTCTTTCACTTGACATACACTTACTGACATAGATACACAGGTTATCCTGCCTGTTCTTTCTTCTTCTCTCCTCGGGTCCCCATTTCAGCACCTACAGTTGGCCAGTCCCTCCTTTGCTTTATTATCCATGAGTTTATGATTATGCTTTTAAATTTTATCTAAGAACTGCATGAGGGAATTTACATTTTTTAATGAAATGTATAAGGAAAACAAATAAAAGTTTCCACTGTCCCACCTTCCCTTACTCTCTCTCCTCAGAGTAAACTACTGCTAAAACTCTTTTTTCTCTTTCCATACAAGCATAGCACATACACATCGCTCCATTCTCAGTAATGAAATGTAAAGCATATTCAGAAATGTGCACAAAATAAAATGGACAATTGTTTATTAAGAAGCAAATAGGTGCATAACCACAACCCAGGACAAGAATGCTGCCTGCACCCAGAAGCATCCTAACTTCCAGACCCTCTTTCCCTAAGCTAATACTACCCCAAACTTAATGATAATCCTACCCTTGCTTCTTTATAGTTTTACCATCTGAGCACATACTCTTAAACACAATAGTTCTCTCTTCTCTGGTTTTGAAACGTGTATAAATAAATCACAAACAATGGATCTTCTGGTGTGGCTGTTTTGGGGGAGCATACTACATGGCATCCTAGTTGCCCAACCAGGGATCAACTCCATGCCCCCTGCATTGGAAGCATGGAGAATCATAGGAACACCAGGGAAGTTCCATGTCTGACTTCTTTTAATTAGCATTAAGATATGTGAGATTTACCCATGTTTTTGTGTGTATGAAGAGTTTGTTCCTTTCCATTGCTGAGCACCATTCCCTTGCATTAATATGCCATACTTCATCCATTCTCCATTGATGGTTGCGTGAGTTGTCATCAGTTCTGACCGACAGATATACACTGAATTCTTCCTTTTTCCCAACTTTACTGAGATATAATTAAAGTATACTCACCAGCATACATCTGAAGTGCACACCTTCTATCACTTTTGACACATGTGTATATGTGTGAAAATATTATGGCAGTTGAGAAAATGAATGTGTTAATCACCACCTTGTGTCCTTTTGGGTAGATGAGTGGATGGATGAATGGATGGATGGAGGGGAGGGATGGAGGGAGAGAGGGATGAATGGATAGATGGATGAATGGCAGACAGACTGGAAGGAGCCTCACGTGGCATAGTTTCCTTTTACTATTTTGAATGTGGGTTTCCCTCATGGCTCAGACAGTAAGGAATCCACCTGCAATGCAGGCAATATGGGTTCAATCACTGAGTCAGGAAGATCGCCTGGAGAAGGGAATGGCTACCCACTCCAGTATTCTTGCCTGGAGAATTCCATGAACAGAGGAGCACAGACTACAGTCCATGAGGTCACACAGGATCGGACATGGCTGAGCAACTAACATACACACATTTTGGATGTACTTCCCTCAATATCTTCTAAAAATTGATGTTATAGGACAGTTCATGCATAAGCTGACTCTGTGGACCCACCCTGGTACCTGGGAAGCCTGTTGACATTGGAAGCTTGACTGGTGCTTGATAAATTATAAGCCTGCCTTGCTTTGCGTCTCAGACAGAAGCTCCTGAACACACCGCTCTGGCCAATGAAAGACAGATCAGATGGAGAGGATAGAGTCTGGAACCTCTCCTGCTTGTTGCTGATCAGAGCTCAGGACACACTCCTAACCACACAGCCACCATCATCTGAGTCACACTTCAGGGTGTGATACAAAAGAGAGATTAGCAATCTCTCACAGACTCAGCAGACCTCATCTGGATTGCCCATAACCAGTTTCTCAAGCTCTCAGGCCGCAAGAGGGGCCCAGTCTTCACTGAGGCCTCTCTCTCAGAAATTCATTTTCTTAACATCACCCTTTCTCCCTTGTATCCACCTTTTACTCATCTTCACATCACTTCACAGTCACTGGCAACTTCCATCTCTGGTTTCTAAAGTTGATGAGACCTTGGATCCAGAAACCATCTAAATGGGGTTCTCACAGTCCACTCTGAGCCCTCACTTGGACCCCTTCCCCATCCTCACATCTACTAGCTCTATCCCAGAATCACCCAGTGACTCCAGCTTCCCCTGCAGCTCACTTAGACAGTGACCTCTGCTGGTCGGTTACCTGGTACCTGACCCTTGCCACATCCACCGCATGTGGCAGGACAGGAACACTGCTGTCATTCTTCTGGAATTTTATTCCCCAGCCCAACCTTCCAGGTTTTGACATTCAGTCTTCTTACCATTGACTCACACCGGTCCTGCCTCACAGATAACTAAAATAGGATAATATCTACAGTACCTTGAATTGTTCTCAAATAGCTTCTCATTTGCTAGTATACCTGAGGAGTGAGGTAAGCTTTCCTTTCTTTTGTTTCAATATTTTTAAAGTATAGAGACAGTGGGTGATGATCAAACACCAAGAAATAGCTTCAAGAAAGCTTCTACCAAGAAAGAGCTTCAACCAGTACCATCAGCCGGTCGATACACTACTTGTCTTTAGATTTTTTTAAAAATTGTTACTCACTATGAGTAAATTTGACAGAGTGACATTTATGCATCACAGGACTCCTACATATTGCCCTCCAGCTATTTCTGTGACTTGATCACTTACAAGTCAGGCCAACTGCACTGTGTGTGGCCACGCTGGGTATCACCTTTTCCCAAGGGTACTTAGTGATGGATGCTGTTCCTTCTGGGCTTTCCAGGTGGCACTCATTGTAAAGAACCTACCTGCCAAAGCAGGAGACTTAAGAGATGCTAGTTTGATCCCTAGGTTCTGAAGATACCCTGAAAGAGGTCATGGCAAACCACTCCAGTATTCTTGCATGGAGAATCCCATGGACAGAGGAGCCTGGTGGGCTACAGTCCACGGAGTTGCAAAGAGTGGGACATGGCTAAGGTAATTTAGCACAGCACAGCTGTTCCTTCTGCACTGCCACCAGGGCCTGCTGGCTGCCATCTCTGCCAGTGGTTCAAAGTTGGGCCCCTGAGATCCCAAAACACCAAGAGTTCTAGTCTAAAGTGAGGAAAAGCTCTTGCACCATTATGGCTTCTCCATCTTTTAGGAGACATGAACCAGCAATGTCCCAGGTCTTTTAGGTTTTATTTTAATTTATTTGGCTGCATCAGGTCTTAGTTGTGGCATGCGGGATCTCCGTTGCATCATGCGGGACCTTTCGTTACAGTGATTGTGCTCTTTAGTTGTGGCACACGGACTCCAGAATGCAGGGGGTTCAGCAGTCATGGCGCATGGGCTTAGTTGCTCTGAGGCATGCGGGATCTTAGTTCCCTAACCAGGGATCAATCCAGTGTCCCCTGCACTGGGAGGTGTATTGTTAACCATTAGACCACTATGGAAGTCCCTGTCCCGGGGAGTTTAGCTGAAGCATCTCTTTCAGTGTTTACTCACAGACATCCTGTCCGTGGGACTTCGACAAGGGTCTCTGGGGGTGGGGTTGGGGGCGGACCTGGCTGTTTTCAGATTTGTCCCAGCCTGGCCCACTGGAGCTCTGCTACAGACTAGAGTTTCCATCTGCTTCCTTCTTCCCTGAGAAGGTAGACTCTCCCAGCAGCTGCTCAGGTAGCCTCTGGATAGTCCCCACAACCAGTCAGTAGGACACACCCTGAACCAGAAGCCCTGCCTTAAACCCCATCCATGTTGTTGCTATTGTTCAGTCACTAAGCCTTGTCTGACTCTTTGTGACCCCATGGACTGCAGTACACCAGGCCTTCCTGTCCCTCACTGTCTCCCAGAGTTTGCCCAAGTTCATGTCCATTGAATCGGTGATGCCATCCAACCATCTCATCTTCTGTCACCCCCTTCTCCTCCCATCTTCAATCTTTCCCAGAATCAGGGTCTTTTCCAATGAGTCAGTCAGCTATTCCCATCAGGTGGCCAAAGTATTGGAGCTTCAGCTTCAGCATCAGTCCTTCCAATGAGTATTCAGGGTTGATTTCAACATCCATTTTTCCAGCAAATACTAATGAATGTCTACTCCTTTCCACATGTCCCACCAGGCACTGAGGATAGAAAAGTGAGTAAAGTCTAACCTGGGCCTGCCTTCATGGAGTTTACATTCTACTGGGAAAGAAGACAACAACCATACATCTAAGTGTGAACAGAAGAAACAATATTTAAGATGCCATGGTGCAGGCTTCCCTGGTGGCCCAGTGGTAAAGAATTCACCTGCCAATGCAGGAGACACGGGTTCAATACTTGGTCTGGGAAGATCACACATGCCATGGAGCAATTATGCCCATGTGCCACAAACTACTGAAGCCCGTGCACCGTAGGGCCAGTGCTTCACAACCAGAAAAGCCATGGCAATGAGGAACCCATACACCACAACTAGAGAAATGCTCTCACAACAATGAAGACCCAGCACAGCAAATAAATAAACAAGTAAATTAATTTTTTTTAATGCTGAGAATCCCAGGTATCCAGTGTTGCAAGAAGTAACAGGAGGGAATTTCCTGGCTGTCCAGTGGTTAAGACTCAGCACTTCCACTGCAGAGAGCTTGGGTTTGATTCCTGGACAGGGAACTAAGATCCCACAAGCCCTGTAGTGTGACCCACCCCCTCCCCAAAAAAAAGAGGCTTTAAAAAAAATCTTCCTGTAGTGAAGAAACACCTTCCTCATCAGGGCACAGCCACATCTATGGTGTGTGGAACCTGGGGTGCAGAGTGACTGAACCCCCAGGGTGCTCCGTGTTGTGTATTAAAGCCACCAGGGGAGGTGTAGCGCCACCTCTGTACCTACTGGTCAGCGGTGGAATTGCATGCCATGTCCGCCTTCTGTGTGGCTGGGGCCCTGCCAGGACCGACAGGGCATCTGAGCAGAGGTCAAGTCAGAGAAGGGCAATGCCAAAGCATATCCAAACTGCCGTACAATTGCACTCATTTCACATGCTAGCAAGGAAATGCTCAAAATCCTTCAAGCTAGGCTTCCACAGTACATGAACAGAGAAATCCAAGGTGTTCAAGATGGATTTAGAAAAGGCAAAGAAACTAGAGATCAAATTGTCAACGTTTGTTGCATCATAGAGAAAGCAAAGAAACTCCAGAGAAATATCTACTTCTGCTTCATTGACCAAAGCTTTGACTGTGTGGATCACAACAAACTGTGGAAAATTCTCAGAGATGGGTATACCAGACCACCTTACCTGCCACCTAAGAAACCTATATGCAGGTCAAGAAGCAACAGTTAGAGCCAGTTAGAGCCGGACAGGAACAATGGACTGCTTCAAAACTGGGAAAGGAGTATGTCAAGGCTGTATATTGTCACCCTGCTTATTTAACTTCTATGCAGAGTCCATCACAGGAAACGCTGGGCTCAGTGAATCACAACCTGAAATCAAGATTGTTGGGAGAAATACCAAAAATCTCAGATATGCAGATGATACCACTCTAATGGCAGGAGGCAAAGAGGAACTGTTATAAAAAGCCTCTTGATGAGGGTGAAAGAGGAGAGTGAAAAAGCTGGCCTGAAACCCAACATCAGTAAAATTAAGATCATGGCATCCAGTCCCATCACTTCATGGCAAATAGAAAGGGAAAAAGTGATAGCAGTGACACATTTTATTTTTTGTTCTCCAAAATCACTGCAGACAATGTCTGCAGCCATGTAATTCAAAGACACGTGTTTCTTGGGAGGAAAGCTATGACAAACTTAGACAGAGTATTAAAAAGCAGAGTCACCACTTTGCCAACAAGTGTCCATTTAGTCAACAAGTGTCATTTACAGATGTGAGAGTTGGACTGTAAAGAAGTTGAGTGATAAAGAATTGATGCTTTTGAAATATGGTGCTGGGGAAGACTCTTGTGAGTCCCTTGGACTGCAAGGAGATCAAAATAATCAATCCTAAAAGAAATCAACCTTGAATATTCATTGGAAGGACTGATACAAAAACTGAAATTCCAATACTTTGACCAACTGATGCAAAGAACTGACTCATTGGAAAAGACCCTGATGCTGGGAAAGATTGAAGGTAAAAGGGGAAGGGGGCAGCAGAGGTTGA
This sequence comes from Muntiacus reevesi, assembly GCF_963930625.1. Lineage (NCBI taxonomy): Eukaryota > Metazoa > Chordata > Mammalia > Artiodactyla > Cervidae > Muntiacus > Muntiacus reevesi. Next base: position 54,723,589 of record NC_089251.1, on the reverse strand, counting down.
AAGGCTAGATAGAATAACCAACTCAATGAACATTAATTTGAGCAAATTCTGGGAGATAGTGGAGGACGGAGGGGCTTGGCATGCTACAGTCGATGAGGTCTCAAAGAGTCAGATGCAACTTAGCAACTGAACAACAACAAACAATCTGCCAGCTGACAACTTCTGATAAGAACACGGAAAACCTGAGTTCACTTGACAAAATTAGGCCACCTGTATGAAAAAAGAAGGGAGTGGTGGAATTTCAAGTGTTTACTCAATTCACAGGAAAAGCCTAGTGATTACCTACATGCTATTGCAACATTCTTCAAATTTGTTCTGGAAACTGAGTCGGGTCAAGCTCACTGCATCCTAGGAGGGAGTAAATGGTCAACATGGTCAGGTTCTTCATTTTCCTGTCACCAGCCATTTCCAATGTACGCAGAATATTCTCATCCTGCTGTTTCCAAGGACACATTCCCAGGTTATTTACTATGCTGGACATTTATCCTAAGTTACAAGAGAACCCAAACCTCCATCACTTGAGAAAGGCAGCATTTGTAGAGATAGCTCAGACTGCCTAGGTTCAAACCCCAAATCTGACAAGGCTGTGGGAGCTTGGCACGTCTTTTCATCTCTCCATGTCTCAACCTCCATGTTTGCAAAACTGACTTCAGAATCAATATATGGGAAGCATTTAGCATTGGAAACACAGTTACTCCACATCGCTGTCTTCCTGACCTTGCTGTGACATCAGGCCACCAAACAAGCAACCAAACCCTAAGTAGCCAACTGAAGCTACAAGACTTGCCTTCTCTTGTTTATCTGCAGTTACACTTGTCCAAATAAAACACTGAAGGGAGTTCAACTTCTGGCCTAGCACCATGAGCTGCCCCCCAGAGAAACTGGTGAAAATTATTTTAAAAACAACTATTTAAAGTCTCTATAAATTGACCTAGAGAGCAAATGAAAAACAAAATTTTGTTCAAAAAAATCTATTGAATGTCCCTGGTGGTACAGTGAATAAGAATCCTCCTGCCAGTGTAGCAGACACAGGTTTGATCCCTGGTCTGGGAAGATTACACATGCAGCAGGCAACTAAAGTCCATGCACTGAAACTGTTAGGGGAAGCACACTGATTGAAACTGCCCAGCCTGGCCAGGCACTATAGGAACCATTTGCAAGAGCTGTCTTACAACAGGAGGTTCTGGTAAGGAACATGGAACTAATAAGCCACCGCCAAGCAGAAGAGTTCGGGAAAGGTCAAAAAGAGATTCCACATGTCCAACCACCTCCCAGAATCCTCCTCACTGGTATCCATCTTGGATGAACAAGGCTTGCACTACCAGGAAGGACTCTGAGTCTGAATGAGTGGCTAAAGACAACCCAGAAACTAATCCCATCACCATAAAACCCAAGACTGCCACGTGGCAGAGCAGTTCTCCTGGGTTCCCTTACCCTACTGCTCTCCCCCCAGGCACCCTTTCCCAATAAAATCTCTTGCTTTGTCAGCACATGTGTCTCCTCAGAAAATTCATTTCCAAATGTTAGACAAAAGCCCAGTTTCGGGCCCTGGAAGGGGTCCCCTTCCTGCAACAAACTTATTGAAGCTTGTGCACCTAGAACCCGAGTTCCGCAACAAGAGAAGCCACTGCAATGAGAAGTCTGTGCACCGCAATGATAGTAAACCCTGCACATCGCAACTAGAGAAAGTCTTTGCACAGCAATGAAGACTCAGCACGGCCAAAAACAAGTAAAATAAATAAATGAATTATTCCCCCCAAAAAAGAAAATCTTGTAAAATTCAGTAAGAACTACCCAAGTCTGTGGTATCTGAAGCAAAACTCACCTTCTTCCCCCTCTTCCCAGCTCGGTAAGATGGTAGCTTCCCTGGTGGTACAATGAATAAGAATCTGCTCCAGACTGGTACAGACAAGAATGCTGCCACCAAAGCCTTGGCTTTCTCTATCCCTGACTGAGACTCCATGTTGAGTGTGGCATGAATGAAAATACTGAGTCCACAGTTTCCTTTTGCTCCAGTTCATGGAAAGCAGGAAATTCCTAAAGGAGAGAAAACCTGGGGCTGCTGCCCCCCTTCTCCACTGAGCACTCAGCTCCCAGAGTAGAAGTGTCACAAAGACAGAAGCTCATCATTGTCCCCACCTCCAGCACCCAAGCCTTGGCTCAGAGATTTCTGCCAAAAGAAAGAAGCAAGCTAGAAACAGAGAGCTCCAAATCCCACCCTAAAAAGCTGACCTCAATACCCTAGTGTTCACTGCAGCCTTATTTACAATAGCTAGGACAGGGAACAAACCTAGATGTCTTTCAACAGATGAATGGATAAAGAAACTGTGGTACGTATACACAACGGACAATTACTCAGCCATAAAAAAGGAATGATGAATAATAGAGTCATAAAAAGTTCTAATGAGGTGAATGAACCTAGAGTCTATTACACAGAGTGAAGTAAATCAGAAAGAGAAAACAAATATCATATATCAATGCATGTATATGGAATCTAGAAAGATGGTACTAATGAACCTATTTGCAAGGAAGCAATGGAAACACAGATATAGACAACAGAGCTTGTGAAACCAGGAGAGGGTGGGACGAATGGAAAGAGTAGCGTGGAGACATATATACTACCATATGTAAAATAGATAGCCAGTGGGAATTTGCTGTATCACTCAGGGAGCTCAAACTGGTGCTCTGTGACAGCCTAGAGGGGTGGGATGGAGTGGGAGGTGGGAGGGAGGCTCAAGAGGGAGGGGACAGATGTATACCTGTGGCTGATTCATTTTGATGTATGGCAGAAACCAATACAATATTGTAAAGCAATTACTTTCAATTAAAAATTAATTTAAAAAAAAAAGAAGAAAAACTGGCTTCATTTGGAACAGAGTGTGGGAGGTTCAAGCTTCAAGGTGCTCTCAAAAAGAATAGAAGTTGTGGTGAAAGACATTTGGAAGAAGAATGATAGCTTCCTTGGAGACATGAAGCTAAACTCTAAGTGGCTAATTTGCTGGAGAGAAAAACACAGAAAAAGCTGTGAAGAGGCCTCCTTTGATCTGAGAAAAGTCTCCAACATTGACCTCTGGTACTATCCCTGTAAAGGATTTGGGTTTGGTTAGACTTCACTGTAAAGCAATTTATCCCCTGGAGCATTGTTGAAAACAGCAGAGCAGTCAGCCAGGAGTTTGTGGAGGTTCACAGGAGATGTTTTGAGAGAAAGAGACAAAGAGAACCCTGCCCAAACCTCTGCTATCACAGGATAGTTGTGGGCATGTTCAAGATTGCACCCCTTGAGGTGCAACATCTGAGGCTTAACACTATCAGGGGTGGAGGTACCTTACTAAAATTATCCAGTCACTAAACAACAAGCAATTCATCTCTAAAAGACAATAGCATACCTGGCGAGGGGAGGGTGAATAGTATGAACAGTAGCCATATTTGCTATAATAATATATAATATTTGCATGTTATCTAAGATACCCAGTTTCCAACAACAACAAAAGATTAAAAGACATAAAGAAATAGGAAAGAATAGGGAATTCCCTGGCAGTCCTGCAGTTAGGTGCTTTCACTACCAGGGCCTGGATTTGATCCCTGATGAGGAAACTTAGATCCCAAATGCCAAGCCTGTGTGCTGCTACTAGAGAAACCCCACATAACACAATGAAGACCCAGGGAAGCCAAAAATAAATAAATAAATAAACAGGAGATTCCCTTATGGCTCAGCTGGTAAAGAATCCAACTGCAATGCGGGAGACCTGGGTTTGATCCCTGGGTTGGGAAGATCCCCTGGAGAGGGGCAAGGCTACCCACTCCAGTATTCTGGCCTGGAGAATTCCGTGGACTATAATCCATGGAGTCGCAAAGAGTCGGACATGACTGAGCAACTTTCACTTTCATAGACTCTAGAAAAAATAAATAAAAATTGTATGGAAATTGATTACATCAAGAATAGAGAATTCACACACTTATGGTCAATTAATCTACAACAAAGTAGGCAAGAATATACAATGGAGAAGACAGTCTCTTCAACAAGAGGTGCTGGGAAAACTGGACAGCTACATGAAAAAGAATGAAATAGAACATTCTCATTCTGTCACATACACAAAAATAAACTCAAATGAATTAAAAACCTAAATGTAAAATCAGATACAAAATTCCTAGAGGAAAATGTAGGTTGAATACTCTTTGACAATAATTGCAGCAGTATCCTTAAAAAACTAGGAATAAATCTACCACATGACCCAGGAACCCCACTACTGGACTTATTCTCTGAGAAAACCATAGTTGAAAAAAAATACATGTACTCCAATGTTCATAGCAGTACTGTTTACAATAGCTAGGACATGGAAGCCATCTAGACATCCACAACAGATGAATGGATAAAGGCGTTGTAGTGCACCCAGACAATGGAATATTACTCAGCCATAAAAAAGAACAAATTTGAGTCAGTTCTAGTGAGGTGGGTGAATCTAGAGCCTGTAATACAGAATGAAGCAAGTCAGAAAGAGAAAAACAAATACAGTATATTGACACATATATATGGAATCTAGAAAAATGATACTGTTGAGCCTATTTGCAGGGAAAGAATGGAGATGCAGACATAGATAATGGGCTTGAGGACACAGAACTGGAGGGAGAGTGTGGGATGAATGGAGAAAGTAGCATCAACATGTATATGCTATCAGGTGTTGCTGTCTAGCACAGAAAGCCTGGTCTGTCACTCTTTGATGACCAGGAGGGATGGGATAAGGGGAGGGAAGGGAGACTAGGGGAGAAGGGTATGTATGTATACCTATGGCTGATTTGCATTGTTGTAAGGCAGAAACCAGCACAACATTGTAAAATTTTAAATAAAAAGAATAAAAAATTACAGCACTCGTTTTTTGCATCCATCTCCTAAAGTAATGGAAACAAAAGCAAAAGTAAACAAATGGGATCTAATTAAACTTAAAATTGATTGCTGAGCAAAAGAAACCATAAGCAAAATGAAAAGACAAAACTACATCTCATGATGTAGTCTGCGTATAACTGAAATAAGCAGGGTGACAATACACAGCCTTGACATACTCCTTTTTCTATTTGGAACCAATCTTTTCCATGTCCAGTTCTAACTGTTGCTTCCTGACCTGCATATAGGTTTCTCAAGAGGCAGGTCAGGTGGTCTGATATTCCCATCTCTTTCAGAATTTCCTACAGTTTGTTGTAACCCACACACTCAAAGGCTTTGGAATAGTCAATAAAGCAGAAATAGATGTCTTTCTGGAACTCTTTTGCTTTTTCGATGATCCAGCGGAAGTGTTACTCAGCCATTAAAAAGAATACATTTGAATCAGTTCCAATGAGGTGGATGAAACTGGAGCCTATTATACAGAGTGAAGTAAGTCAGAAGGAAAAACACCAATACAGTATACTAACGCATATATATATGGAATTTAGAAAGAAGGTAAAAAAAATAAAATAAAATAAAAAAAAGAAAGAAGGTAATGATAACCCTGTATGTGAGACAGCAAAAGAGACACAGATGTATTGAACAGTCTTTTGGATTCTGTGGGAGAGGGCAAGGGTGGGATGATATGGGAGAATGGCATTGAAACATGTAAAATATCGTATGTGAAATGAA